>NC_079488.1:89155803-89816707 GCF_020520425.1 Spinacia oleracea | reverse complement strand
AAATATATGTTCGTACAAATGGGACTTATATCATTAGAAATAGTATTTTGTTCTTACGACTAATCTATGTGTGAAGTTAGTCTTAACTTTGACAAGTTAGGAGTAGTACTATATATATATTTATATAATTTTTTGGTTACTTATGGATTAAAAAAAAAAAAAAAAAAAAAAATCTACTTGAGAGAAGGGAAAATGGCACGTGTAGTCTGGTATGATTGCATAGTGAAACTTAATTTAAATCTATAAATAAGCGTTCCGCCTACCGATGCAGGAACTAATGGCTGGCCGTGGTAGACGGGTTGATACCGAAATCCAAGCTATGAGGGATACGTTAAGGCAACTGATTCAGGTTACGCAGAACCTGGCTCAGAATAATCTTGGGCATTTACACCAACCTCACCAAGATGTAGCTGGTGAACTATATAAGAAGATAAGCATGAATAAACCTACATACTTCACCGGAAAGGGGGATCCAGCCGCCCTGGAAGATTGGTTTCGCGAATTCGAGCGATTGTTTGAGACCCTCAACTGTCCGGAAAATTTGAAAGTACCTAGTGCGGTGTTCTACATCCGCGAAGAAGCTGACATGTGGTGGAATCGTGCTAAAGCGACCCTGCAGCAACAGACAAACTTTGGCTGGGAACAATTCAAGATCGCTATTCGTGCAAAGTTTCTACCTCCCCATGTCAAGAAGCAGAAAAACCTGGAGTTCATATCTCTGAAGATGGAAGGGACAAACATGACAGTTCATGAGTACCACCAAAAGTTTATTGATCTTATGAGGTTCGCACCTGAAACTGTCCCAACTGAAGAAATCAAGGCCCAAAAGTTTGAATTGGGGCTATCCTATGAACTTCAAGAGAAACTGTCTGGAGAAAACTTCACTTGCATGGATGTCTGCTATGGAAGAGCTGCCCATCTGGAGGGTATAAAGCTAAGGAAAGAGGCAAGCTCTGTTGGGGATAAGAGGAAAGACAACCCTGTTCAAAACCATCAGCGATTTGATAAGAAGCCCAAGTTCGGGAATAATTTCAATGGTAGTTCACACAGCAATGGCAAGCAGCCGAATGGGAATCGCTTTGAAGGGAAAAGGAATGGGAATGGTGGTCAAGGCCAACGGTACCACTACTGCAAAAACTGCCCAAACAACCACCCAGGAAAAGACTGTAATGGGGAATTAGTGGAGTGCAACAAGTGTGGAAAGAAAGGTCACCGACGCTATGAATGTTATTCCAATGTTAAGAACACTAATGGCAATGGGAGCAACCAAACTCGTTCAGGCAATGGGGGAAATGGTAATCACCAGTATAGGAATGGCAACGGGAATCAGCAGTACAAGAACGGTAATGGGAACAAAGGTTACAATTCTCAGCAAGGCCAAGGATTCAAGGCGAACGAGAATGGAAATGGAGCCAAGCCTAATGGTAACGGAAACAGAAATGGCAATACACCGGGAAAGCTCAACGTGATGAATAACCAAGAGGCTGGAGCGTCACATGATGTGGTGACGGGTACATTTTCTATTAACTCAACACCTGTTAGAGTTTTATTTGATTCAGGAGCTTCATATTCTTTCATTTCCAGTTCTATTTTAGAAACCTTATACTTAGATAATCCGAAATCTGTGTCTGTTCCTATAGCTGTTCCTTCTGGGGAAATAATAAATTGTAAAAAGTGTTACGATGGGGTAGAAATTTGTATTGCTGATGCTATTTTTCCTTCAAACCTTTATGAATTTCAGTTGGGTGGTCTAGATGTTATTTTAGGAATGGATTGGTTAGGGAAATATCAGGCAAGGATAGATTGCCAAGCGCAAAAAGTTGAGCTAAAAAGCCCATTAGGAAATGATGTTTCATACCAGAAGATTGGGAATAAACCAGGGGTGAGAATCATTAGTGCTTTGAGACTAAAGAAGTATGTTCAGAAAGGTTCTCCTCTATATTTTTGCTGTGTGAGACGCATGGAGGAAGAAGTAGTCTTACTAGAGGATATCCCAATAGTGAACGAGTTCCAAGATGTTTTCCCTGATGAAGTTCCAGATATGCCACCTAAGAGAGATGTCGAGTTTACCATAGATCTAGTTCCAGGCACAGGACCGATCTCTAAGGCACCTTATAGGATGGCACCTGCCGAGATGAATGAGTTGAAAGGTCAACTAGAGGAGCTGTTGGATAAGGGGTATATTAGGCCTAGCACCTCCCCATGGGGTGCACCCGTATTGTTTGTGAAAAAGAAGGATGGAACCCTTAGGCTATGCATTGATTACCGTGAACTCAATAATGTCACCGTGAAAAATAAGTACCCTTTGCCCAGGATTGACGATTTGTTCGATCAGCTCAAGGGAGCCGGAATTTTCTCCAAGATAGACCTTCGTTCGGGTTACCACCAAGTCAGAATAGTTGATCAAGACATACCCAAAACTGCCTTTAGGACCCGTTATGGCCACTATGAGTTTACAGTGATGCCTTTTGGATTGACTAATGCCCCAGCCGTGTTTATGGACCTAATGAACCGTATCTTCAGGCCTTACTTAGACAAGTTCGTGGTAGTGTTCATTGATGACATTCTCATTTATTCTAGAGATCGTGAAGAGCACGAGGGACACCTTAGAACCACCCTTCAAACACTTAGGGATAGCCAGCTGTATGCAAAATTTTCCAAGTGTGAGTTTTGGCTTGAAAAAGTATCATTCTTAGGCCATTTTATTTCTAAGGAAGGAGTGTCTGTAGACCCTGCAAAGATAAAGGCTGTGAGTGAATGGGTTGCTCCAAAGAATGTCACTGAAGTAAGGAGTTTCTTGGGTTTAGCCGGGTATTATAGAAGATTCGTGAAGGACTTTTCGAAAGTAGCTAGACCCATGACCAATCTCATGAAAAAAGAGACAAAGTTTGAGTGGACCGAAGGCTGCGAGCATGCTTTCCAAACATTGAAAGAGAGATTGACTACAGCACCAGTATTGACTCTACCTGATGGTACAGATGGCTTTGAGGTTTACAGCGATGCGTCAAAGAATGGATTAGGTTGTGTACTAATGCAGAACAGAAAAGTGATAGCCTATGCCTCTAGACAGCTAAAACCATATGAAGCCAACTATCCCACTCACGACTTAGAACTTGCTGCTATAGTATTTGCTTTAAAGATATGGAGACATTACCTGTACGGAATAACTTGCAAAATTTTCACTGATCACAAGAGCCTGAAATATATCTTCACCCAAAAAGACCTCAACATGAGACAAAGAAGGTGGTTAGAATTGATCAAAGACTACGACTTAGACATCCAATACCATGAAGGAAAAGCCAATGTAGTAGCTGACGCCCTTAGCAGAAAAACAAATCACAGTTTGAAAGCCTTGGTAGTTCCTGATGCACTTTGTGAGGAGTTCGAGAAGCTGAGTATTGAAATTATTCGTCCAGGGGGATTAGAAGCTAGATTATGTGCTCTAACAATCCAACCTACGTTCTTTCAAGAAATTCTAGTTAATCAACCTGGGGATCCTGAGTTAGAAAAAGTGAAGAAGAAATTGAGTGAAGGCAAGGCCGAGGGGTTTGTAATCCATGATGATGGTAGTGTCCGATATAAGGGTAGATGGTGTATACCCCAGAAATGTGAAGAGATCAAAAAGAAAATCATGGACGAAGCACATAGTACACCGTACTCGGTACATCCTGGAGGAGATAAGCTTTACAAGGATCTAAAGAACATGTTTTGGTGGCCCGGAATGAAAAAGGAGGTAGCAGAATTTGTGTCTCGTTGCCTGACATGCCAGAAGGTGAAGCATGAGAACAAAAGGCCCCAAGGAAAGATTCAACCTTTAGATGTCCCAGTATGGAAGTGGGATTCCATAGCAATGGACTTCGTTACTGCCTTACCCAAGACCCGAACAGGCTTAGACACAATTTGGGTAGTGATCGACCGATTAACTAAGTCTGCGGTGTTCATTCCTATAAAGGAAACCTGGAAAGTTGAAAAGTTAGCAAAGGTCTACATTAAGAATGTGGTGCGACTCCATGGTGTTCCGTCGGACATAGTTTCAGACAGAGATTCAAGATTCTTGTCTAACTTTTGGGAAGCATTTCAAAAGGCTTATGGTACTAAACTTCTGAAAAGTACAGCTTTTCACCCTGCAACCGATGGTCAGACCGAGAGGACAATTCAAACATTAGAGGCAATGCTCAGGGCCTGTGTACTTGATTTTCAAGGATCGTGGGAAGACCACCTTGACCTCATAGAATTCTCGTACAACAACAGCCATCATGCAAGCATTGGAATGGCCCCATTCGAGGCACTTTATGGAAGAAAGTGTCGAAGTCCTGTTTGTTGGAGCGATATTAGCGAGAAGATTATCTTAGGGCCCGAGTTAATCGAGGAAACTATAAATCAAGTCAAGATCATTCAAGAGAGGATTCGTGCGGCCCAGGATCGTCAGAAATCGTATGCTGACTTGAAAAGAAGGGAAGAACAGTACAAAGTTGGTGAAAAAGTTCTTTTACGAGTTTCACCCATGAAAGGCGTAATGAGGTTCGGTAAAAAGGGAAAGTTGAGCCCAAAGTTTCTAGGCCCATATCAGATTTTAAAGAAAGTTGGCCAGGTAGCCTATAAGCTAGCTCTGCCAAATGAGCTAGATCGCGTGCACAATGTTTTCCATGTGTCACAACTTAAGAGATACATCCCAGATGCTTCACACATTTTGCAACCTGAGTCAATCGAGCTAGATGAGTCACTGTCCTATGAAGAAAAACCAATCAAGATATTGGACAGAAAGGTTCGGAGTACAAGAAATAAGGATGTTAGTATCGTCAAGGTCCTATGGTTGAACCAGGTAACTGAAGAGGCCACTTGGGAAGCCGAAGATGACATGAGGAATAGATACCCAGACCTATTTGCCAAGGTACGATGAGTTCCGGGGACGTCACTCCTTTTAAGGGGGGTAGAAGGCGTCCGAATTGTCGCCCATCTTTTATGTAGTTTTAGTAAATTCTGAGGATAGTTGTGTGCTTTATATGTTCAGCCTATGCTTTCCACCTATTATTTTATATCAAGAATGAAACCTATAAGTTTTCTCTAAGTTTTCACAAAAACTAGAAACCCCAAGTTTCGAGGACGAAACTTCTTTTAAGGGGGAAAGCCTGTGATACTCCGTATTTTTATGTCGCCCTATTTTATATTTCAAGGAAATATACGGAGTTTTACGTTTTAAATATTCAGAGCAATGTTACATTTTAAACAAGAGTATACATATTATAAAAGTTATTTTAACCTCAAAGAAAAACAAAACGTTTTATTTCAAGAAAAAAATAAGGAAACAATTAGTTTACAAGGTTACGATTTAGAAAAGGAGTTTAGATTAAAAAGGAGTTCAGATTATAATTTCCAAATATTTTAAATTAAGGGAAGATCTGAATTTTATTATAAAGAAAACCCAAAACCCTTATTTATATCCCCTTCTCGCGTAGTGTTGTTTCCTATTCTACTGTCGCCGTTTTCCTTCTCTACTCGTACCTTGTTCCTGCGATCTCGCCACACCTACCATTGCTGCCGAATAATCTGTACTCTCACCTTCTCGCCTTCTATCGGTACTTCTTTGTGTAGCCATCACAACAGCAGCAACATCAACCGCAAGAAGCAGCGTTGCTGCTGCGTGTTGTTGTTGTTGTTTGTCGTGTTTCATCTTAATATTTAGATTGTTGTTGTTGTTTAATCATTGCTAATGATTACTAATATTTAAACCAAAGGCAAAAGTCAGATTTTTTTTCAACTACCTAGGTCTTGGTTGTTTTTGGAATAGTAAATACCACGTAGAATATTTTGAAGTGTGTTAAGGTTATAATGATGCCTTATTGCTACGTGTTTGGTTGATTACTCTATTAAGCATTTGACAATTCTAACTACTATAATTAGTGTCAGAATGGGAGTATGAAGTATAAAATTAAGTCATTATGAAAAGAAGTACATGGATCAGTTTACATTTGATTTATTAAAACCGTTTTAAAAACCTCTTAAAGTACTACGTTTAAGTGAGTTTTGTTATCAGATTATAAGAGCCTAAAAAAATCAGATTGTTAGGTAGATATATAAATCTGATTTTTAGTACTTTAGATGTTAATTTATGTAATCCAGAAACTAATTGTATTATTATACAATTTTTAGGTACCAAGTTCGTAGAAGGGAGATTCTAGCTAGCTCGTTACCCTTAATCTGTTTTCGTACTTCAAAAGGTACGTACTAGTCCTAGAACGTACTTGTAGTATTAGTGGCATGAGTAGGCCTTAGGATTATTTATATTTCAATGAATGTGTGGTGATGCGTACACTTGGGATTATGTCGTTGTTTGTTTATTATAAGAAGCAAGCATGATCTTTCATATTATTGTCTTTACAAGTTTTACTATTGTCAATTAGACTAAGTTTAGACATAGTATGTTAGGAGGTCTCTCAAAACCTCTGAGCCAAGGACTAATGGCCTAATAATGAGTGTCGTAATTGTTTGATCACTCGTCCTAAAGGAATTAAAAGAGAAGTCGTGTTTCTTATGTTGCGTATTTATATTTTGTTTAAGGTCTAAACAAATTGAATAACAAGGAAATTACTAAAGCACTTAAAGTGAAAGGAATGGCTTGTAAGCTCTCAGAGATAATTTCTCGAGTAGTAGTATGGGTAAAGGGACAATCTTTGTATTAGTATCCTGCACTCTTTATTATGCGCTAGGGCGCTTTTACCTACAGAAATCGAGTTAACTAAGTAGTTAAACTTCCTAGAGAAGGTACGTCAAGGACTCTTCTCGGGGGTATGCATACTGATTCAAGGGTTGTTTATACTAGAGGACGCTCTAGTAAGTTTAAAGTTACATATTCGAAGGCACGTCTAGGACTCTTCGATACTCTTATAGGATCGTTAGGTGCGGTCAAGGACGGCCTATGATCAATCTTTTATATTACAATGCCAATTCTAATTCACATAAATCAAGGTTGAGTCGGTAAGTTAGTGTCGTGTCCTGAGGTGCATTATTTAATAGTATTGAGTGTCTAGAGTGTTTATTACTAAATGATTATTGCTTTAGTGCGTATTCAGCATTAGCTGACTTGATCTTTGTTGTTGTTGGCCATGTCTCTTTATATGATGGCCCTGCGGTGAACCATAATTTCACTTGGGATTATGGGGAGCAGGCAATCTACAGGTTTGCAAATAAGCATGCATGGGGATAGATTTTTGAAGTACCTTTTCCCTTTAAGTATTACATTAGTTTTGGATTTTAATTTGTTGCAACTGCTTAACTTAACTTATTTCTTGTGTTGGAGTTTGGATTTAAGAAGGGGCCTATTGAGGTCTCCATATTGTATTTGAAATATTCGTTTTAAGACTTCCGCTGTTTATTTTCAAAGTTAGACTATAAAAGGTAAACTGTTTTTTTTTTTTTTATTTAATTATTTCATCTGCCTTATACGTTCCATCGTGGCAGTAACACCCCAATGTTTCTCTACTCTCAAATATAAGGTGTTTTAAATAGGGAGGATTATGGGGGTGTTACAAACTTCATCCAAAATCTGACAAATGTATCCTTGTGGGCTATCCAAAGGAAACAAAGGGGTATTACTTCTACAATACATCTGAGAACAAGGTATTTGTTGCTCGAGATGGTGTCTTTTTGGAGAAAGATCACATTTCCAAAATGACAAGTGGGAGAAAAGTAGACCTCGAAGAAATTCGAGTCGAACAACAAACTCTAGAGAATGCTCAAGATGACATTCAGGATGAAACTCAGAGATCTTTAGAAGAATCTGGTGAGAATCATGGTCAATCTAGAAATGTTGACGAACGAGAGCTATGACGTTCTATTACTTGAAAGTGATGAACCTGCGACTTACAAACAAGCTATGACGAGCCCTAGCTCCAAGCAGTGGCAAGAAGCCATGCAATCTGAATTAGACTCCATGTCTGAAAACCAAGTATGGGATTTGGTCGATTTGCCAGATGGCTACCAAGCCATTGGAAGCAAATGGGTTTTCAAACTGAAAAAGGACAAGGATGGGAAACTTGAAGTTTTCAAAGCTAGATTGGTTGCAAAAGGTTACAGGCAAGTCCACGGTGTGGATTACGATGAAACCTTTTCACCAGTTGCAATGCTAAAATCTATTCGGATAATGTTAGCAATCGCTGCATATTACGATTACGAAATATGGCAGATGGATGTCAAAACTGCTTTCTTAAACGGCGTTTTAACAGAAACTGTGTTTATGACACAGCCTGAAGGTTTTGAGGATCCAAAGAATGCTAAAAAGGTATGCAAGCTAAAGAAATCAATCTACGGATTGAAGCAGGCATCCAGGAGCTGGAATATACGTTTTGATGAAGCAGTCAGTGACTTTGGTTTCATCAAGAACGCAGACGAATCTTGTGTATACAAGAAGGTCAGTGGGAGCAAAATTGCTTTCCTAGTATTATATGTCGACGACATATTACTTATCGGAAATGACATTCCTATGTTGAACTCTGTCAAGATTTGGCTTGGGAAATGTTTTTCGATGAAGGATCTAGGAGAAGCACAGTACATATTGGGCATCAAGATTTACAGAGATAGATCTAAAAGGATGATTGGACTTAGTCAAAGCACTTATATCAATAAGGTGCTTGATAGGTTCAAGATGGCGGACTCCAAGCGAGGCTACCTACCCATGTCTCATGGAATGACTCTAAGCAAGACTCAGTGCCCAAAAACACTTGATGAGCGTAGACGAATGAATGGGATTCCATATGCATCATTGATTGGTTCAATAATGTATGCTATGATATGTACACGCCCGGATGTTGCGTACGCACTCACTGCTACGAGCATATACCAGTCAGACCCAGGAGAGGCGCATTGGACTGCTGCCAAGAATATTCTGAAGTACCTGAAAAGGCACAAAGATGACTTCCTGGTCTATGGTGGAGATGATGAATTAATTGTTAAAGGCTATACGGACGCAAGTTTCCAAACCGACAAAGATGATTTCAGATCACAGTCTGGGTTTGTCTTCTGCCTCAACGGAGGAGCAGTAAGCTGGAAAAGTGCTAAGCAAAGCACCATTGCGGATTCTACAACTGAAGCGGAGTACATTGCTGCACATGAAGCAGCAAAGGAAGCTATATGGCTAAGGAAGTTCATAGGTGAACTTGGTGTAGTCCCCTCCATTAAAGGACCAATAGCCCTGTATTGTGACAATAACGGAGCTATTGCACAGGCAAAAGAGCCTAGACACCACCAGAGAGTCAAGCATGTACTTCGTAGATTTCACCTTCTACGAGAGTTCGTTGAAAGAAAAGAAGTCGAGATAAGCAAAATTGGAACTGATGACAACATATCAGATCCATTGACTAAACCTCTGCCGCAAGCGAAGCACAACTCGCACACTGCAGCTATGGGAATCAAGCATATTGGAGAATGGCTTTGATGTCTCTATTTAATGTTTTAAAGTTTTAGAGTTTAAATCTTTGTAAAACATTATTGGTTAATCATTCACAACAAATGAAAAGAATTCATTTTTCCATTTAATTTGTAGTTTATTAAATGATGAGTCCCTTCAATTTGACGATATATTCAAGATAGACTGTCAGGACCAGTCCTGTGACTAAGAAATGTCTATCAAGTGAACTTGAAGGTCAAAGGTTGAAAATGGTCCCTAATCGGAGTTTTCTATAAAATTGGACGCATAGAAAACGTTAGACGATTAGAATGCAAGATGACTAGTAGTTCTGTTTCTTGAACTATGTGGACATGGCAATGTCATAATCATTTGCATAGATACTTACTTTGGGAAGACTAGTATCGGACAAGACCTATGAAACTTTACTGTAAGAGATGAAAATCTGTCATAAGTAAATTTCATTAAATTATTAGACACTAAATCCTCAATACCTGAGTGTAATCCCCCGTAAATTTATAAATTTTATTAATATATTTTAACGTATAGTTATTTATATTTCAATGAAATTTATGAAATTTATTAATATTTCTTAACGTATATTTATTTATATTTAAATAGAATTGATGAATTTTAGTAATAAATTTATAATTAACGTGCATTTATTTTATTTTAATTACGTTCTAAATATTTAACGATTTGTGAAATCAAAATAGTTTTAGAATTTTACTTTGAAAAGAATTCGAATTTGGAAAACGATCTTAATCGGTTTTGATCCAAACACTCAAACTCAAATCCTAATCTTAGCCCAAATTGGAAATAGCCCAAATACAAACACCCATAACCCTCCCCCCATTCTCTGCACGTGAAAGCCAAAGGAAAAAGAAAAAGAAAAGGGAAGCCACCCTTCTTCCTCATTCACGTACTGCTTCCCTCACGTAACCACGCAGCCATTGCTGCCGCCAGCGCTGCGACCACCAAGTCGGACCACCGTCGTCCTCCCCTGCCGCCGGTAACTCCTCCCTTCTCCTTCTCTTGTTCTTGTTTTCTCTCCTTCTTACTTCTTGATTTATTTCTGTTTGCTCGCAACAGCCACCACCTCACGGCCGCCTGCTGCAGCCAGCCACGCCGCCTGGTCCTGCGACCACCTTATCTCTGTCGCACCTCCGTCGGCCACCTCCTCTTTCCTTCTTCTTCACGAAACACCAACGCTCCTTAACTCCTCTTTCCTTCCTTTGCGTGCTACCACCACCAACGCACGCCCACCAGCGCAGCCACCACCCTGCTCCACCGTCGCACCACCAGTCTCCGCGACCAGTCGTGTTGCTGCCGCGAAATCTGCCGCCGGCCAGCCTCCTCTTTCTTTTCTTTGGTTAATTCCTTTAAAACCCTAAGCTAAGGTTTAATTATGTTTTATTAATTCAATTTATATTTTTCTTGAGTTAAGTTTATGATTTTTACGAATTTCAGATTTACTTGTTTGCATAATTAAAAATTATCAAATTTCAGATTTCATAATTCGATTGAAACAAGAATTTTAATTATTTAAGGCATGAATTTTAATGTTTTAATGGTTTTAAATCATGGTAGAATGAGTATGAATTATTGAAACCATTATTTTTTTTTGTTCTAAGCATGATAAGTTGGTTTTGGGAAGTTTTTAAACGAGTTTATATGCTGAAAATTTAAAGTACGATGTTTGCGAAAAGTTTTCAACGAATTTCAATCTCTAATTCAATAATCATGATGCTAGGAAATCAAATATTCAAGTTTTGATATTGGGGAACGTTCTAAATATGTTTAGGATGCATTTAGAATGCTTTATTATAGTTGTGAATGATTAGAAATTGATTGAGATTACTTGTTGGATTGTTGTTAGGTGGAGAATTCTCTTTAGGCGACTTTTAAAAGTGTTAAAGTGACGTATCAGTTTGTTTACACAAGGTACGTACATACCCGTGTGCTTGGAATGCGTGCCAATTGTTGAAACCATGTTGAATTGTTGATAAACTTGGTTATGTTAATGTTGTTGATGAACTTAGTCAGGTTGAAATTGCATGTTTGATACTGTTGGATGAACATATTAAACCTTTATTGCATTTTGAGGATTATAACATGTTAGTATGGAAGATTGATGCAAACATGTTTGATTGGGAACACTAGAGTATTTAGTATACAATTCAGATCAGTTAATTGTTGTTCCCTTTTTAGCTTTTCACTACTTTATGAGGGCGGAGGACCTCATTTAGTAAGTTGAAACCTTATACCCATATTCAGGGGTTGATCAGTATTAAAGAAAAGATTGGAGTTAATTGGAATGAGTCTTGTTTGATGCCTTTGTGATCACTTACTTAATTCCAGGATAAAAGCAGTTGTAAATAAATGTGAGTTGTATGCCTTATGTGATTGTTGAGTCATAACTGGGTGTCAATTTGTAAATCATGTAAAGTGAAACTGAGTAGCAATAGCTTTAGACTGTGCACGTCTAAAGTGACGGACAAACAGGAGTTGGGGTTCATGGTGGTAGCCCATGGCCTTTCATTCGGACCGGATTGATCACCGCGTCCTATTTTCAGTCAAACGTTCCTCGATATCGCAGGTCACTGAGGTTACGGAGTCGCGCCCGTACCTCGTCTAGCTAGAAAACTCGGTCCATTGCCTATTTCAATTAAAATAATATTATTGTTATAAAAGTCTAGTCCAGTCTAGCCTAGTCTAGTCAAGTATGGTCTTCAGATTATCATGATTTGTCTGCCCTTATTTATGTTCATTAGTGTCATGTTAGGATTGATCGTTTAATAGTATCATGTTAGGATTATTATTGATTTAGTATGTAGTACTCAGCTTTGCTGATTACGTGCTTTTGCTTGTGCATGTTGATCATGGCTATGCCTTATTGATCCTGTGATGACCCAATCTTTGGTGAGCAGTCTCTAAGGATCAATAAGCATTGTCCATCTGCAGGTTTGAAGATGTTGCATCATTGGGATCGGGAATAGAGAGCTTGTATTTAGTTTTGATTTGCTAAGTTAACTTGGGTTTGTTAATTGGGACTTTAAACTTGTCGTACTATTTATATTTCCTTATTTTCGTTGGTTGATTTTTGGGGACTAAATCTGTAATCGATTATTTATAAACCTAAAGTTAGTTTTATGTTTTCCGCTGCAAAATTCTGAATAAGCCGTTACGTTTTCACACGGGCGATAATGCCTTGATAATTCTCTACGTTTTATATTAAAAGATTATCTTAGAAAAGAGAGAATTGTCGGGGTGTTACAAAGTGGTATCTAGAAGCTAAGGTTTTACTTTAATAAATTTTTAGGCGCCTAACTATCTAGTTATTTAAAATAAAATTCTTAAAAATCGAGCTTCTACGTATTATAGTGTTCAAAAATTGGTACTTTTTTTTGGGGGGCCGATTTCCTTTTATCTTGTTTGAAAGAACATAATATTTTTTATTTAAGTTCGAAATCAAATTATTTATTCAAGTTAAAGCGATACTTTCGAAATTTTTATTTTTCTTATTATTTATTATTCAAAAAATGAGTACATTTTTTTTTTTTTTAAAAAAAAGAAGTTCAAAAAAAAAAAAAAAAAAAAAAAAAAAAAAAAAAAAATTAGTTGTTTCAAGATTTAGAATTCGTTATTTAGGAAATATAAACTTTTTCGAATTAATAACTTTATTTTCGAATTTATTCGCTACGCATTTCCTTAATTTATTTAACTTTATTTATTTTATATTTTTATTTATGTTATTATTCTATGTTATAATTTTCTTATATTATCGTCATTTTACTTTGTTAATTAAATTATTTCAATGCTTTAGTTTATGAGAGATGGGTAGTATAAGAAGGGCATATAAGATAGAATTATATGTGCATTAGTAGCTAGTCAATGATAAGAAGTTGATTGTTATGAACGTGCGTGTACTAAATGTTTAAGTGTTGCATTTAAATCTGCATTAGAGAGATTGTTTGATTCCATCGAACTTATTGCTTTATTGAACTTTGATTATGGTTTGGTTGGGAAATCGTTAGTGAGGCCTTAAGTTGTTTCTTTAAGGAATAAAATATCCCTTTATGAAGAAAGTCGTGTTTGGATGTGAGTATTTTGCTAGATACAAGACCAACCCATCTTAATAAGAGAGACCATCATAGCATCCACTATTGTTCATTGCTTACCTAACCAAAATGCCATACCTAGAACTCAAATATAGGTTTAAAGACATGCATTTTGATGATGGAACACCAAAGTTGATTAAGTATGGGACTAGGGATGGTAGGTAGAGATATGACTTAGAGATCCTGACCACCATTATTGAGGTCGTAGAAAATGGGTTCAAGGAGGGTAGAAACTCATGGAGTCATGCTTGGGATGCAGTTATAGATGAACCTATTAGAGTTGTAAATATCTAGAGGGAAATGATGTAACCGTGGAGAATGAGAATGTAGTGGTTGAGGCAAATAACCCTAACCCAGTGGCCCATGAGCCTACCATTGAGATTCCTAGTGAGTCGGATGTGGAACCTAAAGGTGATGGTGAGGTGGCAAGTGAGTCTCATCAAGATGAAGACATGAAAGAAGACTCATACTCGGAAGAAGAATTCGACGAATATTGAAGATCTAGATCTTACTCCACAAGTTTCCAAGGAAAGAATAGGTAGGCAAGATGCCTTAAACATTTGAAGTTGTAATAGTTAGTTAGTTCTTTTATGTTTTAAAGAATAAGTGGCATATCAGCAACGGTTTAAAGTTAAAGCAATAAGAGTTTGAGTTATTCTTTATTCTCTTCAAGGATATAATAAGCCTTTATAGAGTTAGCAATAGAAGTTAAAGTATTCATTTCCAGCTTGAGAGTTTCGTTATTCGCCAACAATAGTTTATGTTTGTGTCGTAGAACCTTTATGTTAATTTGAGGACAAGTGCGTTATTATGGTTTAGAAATTGTTATTAACATTCTTTTGAGGAATAGAGTTAGATTATTGATAATCCAAATGATCAAAAGTTTATTTTGGGCACGCGAATGGGAATATTATTACTTATTTGTTGTGATTGAACTTCCATTCATTGGTTTTCAAATTGTATGTCCTTGATAGGGATATTTTCTTGAATGAGTGACGATGATTGCTTTATTATTGGTGTACATTCTTGAATAAGTGTTTGTTGATGCGATCTCTATGATCAAATCTAAATTTCTTTCGTAGAGGGGACATATGAGTTATGTATCGTAGAGTAATTAATTTTAGGTCGCACACTAGAATGTCAAGTAATAGTGAGTTAGTTGCTACTATTCGCCTTTTGGCGGGAAGACTGGCTGAAGAGAGAACTGAGCGTCCTGATTCTACTGGGGACATGTTTGAGAGACTAACCAAAGTTAAGCCACCATACTTTAAGAAGCAAGCTGATCCTACCTTTCTAGAGAACTGGGTTAGAGAGTTTGAGAAACTGTTTGGGGATGTGAACTGTCTTGAGAACATGAGAGTGGGTCAAGTTGCACTGTACTTGGAAGATGAAGCTGATTTGTGGTGGAGAGAAAATGGGGTTAGACTTAGCGTTGTTGAGAGATTCAATTGGGATTCATTTGTTACCGTCTTAAGGAAAAAGTTTTATCCTCTTTTTATGAGAAAACAAAAGGCACAAGAATTCATAAACCTTAGGATGGGATTGGCTAAATTTGTACAACGCTAAGATAGACGTACTGTGAAATTCAGAAAGTAAATTTAAGGAACCATATTGGAAGATTGACCTCGTATAGATATTTTGAGAAGTCCAAGAACCTTTAGTTATTTCTGTAATGCAAGTGAGGACTTGATGAACAAGAAGTGTGAACTATTTTTCGATAGTGTGTTAGAGGTTAGTAAAGAAGTTGGAGTGAAAATCGAGGATGTTACCTTTGCGAATGGATTCATTGATGTGTTTCCGAGTGAAATTGCGAGTATGTCACCTGCTAGAGTCTTTGAGTTCATTATAGAGTTAAATCCTGAAACGACACCTATATCCAAGGAACCTTATAGCATGACACCTCCTGAAATGAGCTAATTAGGACACAGTTGTAAGAGTCTTTTTGGTCAAGGAATATATTAGGCCTAGTGCATCACCGTGGGGAGCTCCTGTGTTGTTTGTTAAGGAGAAAGATAAGAGTATGGAATTATGCATCGATTTTAGGGAGCTAAACACCATGAATAACAAGTATCCCTTGCCTAGGATAGATGACATATTGGATCAATTGAATTGGGCGAGTGTGTTCTCGAAGACTGATTTGCGTTTGAAGTACCACCAATTGAGAATAGCTGATAAGGGCCTAAGACCTCATTAGGATTCGCCATTGTCATTAAAGGTTTATAGTAACGTCTTTTGGGTTAACCAATGCACCTTCATTAATTATGGACTTGATGAATGAGATTTTCTACGAATTCCGAATTAAGTTCGTTATTGTGTTATTGATGATACCCTGATTTATTCAAGGAATGAGAAAGAGCATGACAAACACTTGAGGATTACTTGGAGACGCTTAGGAAGAATCTAGTTTTATTAAATGAAGTATACAAATCTTGAAGTCATATGTGTATAAGTGACACCGACAGAAAAGTGAAGGACTAAATTGATTGAGAACTATGTTACGTAAGGGAATAAATTTAAGAGAAGATTTGAGTGGTCCAGGATCGTTGGAAATCATTGTTGGCTGGAAAAGATAAAAAGAAATACATGAATTGGTGCAAGAGCTAAGAGTTAAGCCCAAAAGTTATACACCCATGAAAAGTGTAATGAGGTTCGGTATCAAGGAAAAGTTGAACAGAAGGAGTTTCTGTAGATCATGCTAAGATTCAAGCTGTGAGTGAGTGACCTACTCCAAAGAACGTGTCCGATACTTGAAGTTTTATAGGCCTAGATGACCATTATAGGAGGTTGTGAAAGACTTTTGGAAGAAAGCAAAACCAATGACCAACTTGTTGAAAAAGGAATCGAAATTCAAGTGAAGTGAGAAATGTGAGGAAGCTTTCTAGATTTAGCTGTTGTCGCGTCAATTGAAACCTTATAAGGCTAATTACCAAACCCATGACCTAGAGTTAGCTGTTATGGTGTTATCTACGAATATTTGGAGACATTACCTTTATAGGGCAACATATAAGATCCTTACCGAGAACAAAAGTCTGAAATTTTGGCAATAAGGTCCAGTTGAATCTTGGGGACAACATTGAAAATGAATATTTCTTTCCACCCTGCAACCGATAGACAGATTGAGATTACTAACGAATATATGTTGAGATCCTGTGTTATTAATTTAAGGGTAATTGAAAAGACCAACTAGAGTGATTGAATTTCTTACAACAATAGTTACTATGCGAGCTTTAAGATGGAACCTGTTGAGGCATTGTGTGGAAAGAAGTGTAGAAATCCCACTTGCTATGATTTTAGTGGAAATATAGCCTTGGGGCATGATTCGTTGAAGTAGAAATATCCAAAGTTATTCCCTGGGATGAGTTACGAGGGCGTAACTCGTTTTCTTTAAGGGGGTAGATTGCGATAGAAATTCGCGCTTTTTACCTATTTTTATTGCAATTTTATTCATTTTATGCTCATTTTTTGCAACTTATACATGTTGGTGCAAAGTAAATAGATTCTCCGCATAAGAAAAAGGTGTTCATGAGTAACACAAGCAATTTTAAGTTGGCAAAAAAAAAAAAAAAATTGCACATGAGTGGCACAAGTACTTCTCCAATAAGAATAAGTTCAAAACTTTTGAAAAACGGGTGAATTTTCGTGTCAAGTTTCGGGACGAAACTTCTTTTAAGAGGGGTAGATTGTAATCCCCCGTAAATTTATAAATTTTATTAATATATTTTAACGTATAGTTATTTATATTTCAATGAAATTTATGAAATTTATTAATATTTCTTAACGTATATTTATTTATATTTAAATAGAATTGATGAATTTTAGTAATAAATTTATAATTAACGTGCATTTATTTTATTTTAATTACGTTCTAAATATTTAACGATTTGTGAAATCAAAATAGTTTTAGAATTTTACTTTGAAAAGAATTCGAATTTGGAAAACGATCTTAATCGGTTTTGATCCAAACACTCAAACTCAAATCCTAATCTTAGCCCAAATTGGAAATAGCCCAAATACAAACACCCATAACCCTCCCCCCATTCTCTGCACGTGAAAGCCAAAGGAAAAAGAAAAAGAAAAGGGAAGCCACCCTTCTTCCTCATTCACGTACTGCTTCCCTCACGTAACCACGCAGCCATTGCTGCCGCCAGCGCTGCGACCACCAAGTCGGACCACCGTCGTCCTCCCCTGCCGCCGGTAACTCCTCCCTTCTCCTTCTCTTGTTCTTGTTTTCTCTCCTTCTTACTTCTTGATTTATTTCTGTTTGCTCGCAACAGCCACCACCTCACGGCCGCCTGCTGCAGCCAGCCACGCCGCCTGGTCCTGCGACCACCTTATCTCTGTCGCACCTCCGTCGGCCACCTCCTCTTTCCTTCTTCTTCACGAAACACCAACGCTCCTTAACTCCTCTTTCCTTCCTTTGCGTGCTACCACCACCAACGCACGCCCACCAGCGCAGCCACCACCCTGCTCCACCGTCGCACCACCAGTCTCCGCGACCAGTCGTGTTGCTGCCGCGAAATCTGCCGCCGGCCAGCCTCCTCTTTCTTTTCTTTGGTTAATTCCTTTAAAACCCTAAGCTAAGGTTTAATTATGTTTTATTAATTCAATTTATATTTTTCTTGAGTTAAGTTTATGATTTTTACGAATTTCAGATTTACTTGTTTGCATAATTAAAAATTATCAAATTTCAGATTTCATAATTCGATTGAAACAAGAATTTTAATTATTTAAGGCATGAATTTTAATGTTTTAATGGTTTTAAATCATGGTAGAATGAGTATGAATTATTGAAACCATTATTTTTTTTTGTTCTAAGCATGATAAGTTGGTTTTGGGAAGTTTTTAAACGAGTTTATATGCTGAAAATTTAAAGTACGATGTTTGCGAAAAGTTTTCAACGAATTTCAATCTCTAATTCAATAATCATGATGCTAGGAAATCAAATATTCAAGTTTTGATATTGGGGAACGTTCTAAATATGTTTAGGATGCATTTAGAATGCTTTATTATAGTTGTGAATGATTAGAAATTGATTGAGATTACTTGTTGGATTGTTGTTAGGTGGAGAATTCTCTTTAGGCGACTTTTAAAAGTGTTAAAGTGACGTATCAGTTTGTTTACACAAGGTACGTACATACCCGTGTGCTTGGAATGCGTGCCAATTGTTGAAACCATGTTGAATTGTTGATAAACTTGGT
The DNA here is from genome assembly GCF_020520425.1 of Spinacia oleracea. Taxonomy (NCBI): domain Eukaryota; kingdom Viridiplantae; phylum Streptophyta; class Magnoliopsida; order Caryophyllales; family Amaranthaceae; genus Spinacia; species Spinacia oleracea. Next base: position 89,797,988 of record NC_079488.1, on the reverse strand, counting down.
TATGTTAATGTTGTTGATGAACTTAGTCAGGTTGAAATTGCATGTTTGATACTGTTGGATGAACATATTAAACCTTTATTGCATTTTGAGGATTATAACATGTTAGTATGGAAGATTGATGCAAACATGTTTGATTGGGAACACTAGAGTATTTAGTATACAATTCAGATCAGTTAATTGTTGTTCCCTTTTTAGCTTTTCACTACTTTATGAGGGCGGAGGACCTCATTTAGTAAGTTGAAACCTTATACCCATATTCAGGGGTTGATCAGTATTAAAGAAAAGATTGGAGTTAATTGGAATGAGTCTTGTTTGATGCCTTTGTGATCACTTACTTAATTCCAGGATAAAAGCAGTTGTAAATAAATGTGAGTTGTATGCCTTATGTGATTGTTGAGTCATAACTGGGTGTCAATTTGTAAATCATGTAAAGTGAAACTGAGTAGCAATAGCTTTAGACTGTGCACGTCTAAAGTGACGGACAAACAGGAGTTGGGGTTCATGGTGGTAGCCCATGGCCTTTCATTCGGACCGGATTGATCACCGCGTCCTATTTTCAGTCAAACGTTCCTCGATATCGCAGGTCACTGAGGTTACGGAGTCGCGCCCGTACCTCGTCTAGCTAGAAAACTCGGTCCATTGCCTATTTCAATTAAAATAATATTATTGTTATAAAAGTCTAGTCCAGTCTAGCCTAGTCTAGTCAAGTATGGTCTTCAGATTATCATGATTTGTCTGCCCTTATTTATGTTCATTAGTGTCATGTTAGGATTGATCGTTTAATAGTATCATGTTAGGATTATTATTGATTTAGTATGTAGTACTCAGCTTTGCTGATTACGTGCTTTTGCTTGTGCATGTTGATCATGGCTATGCCTTATTGATCCTGTGATGACCCAATCTTTGGTGAGCAGTCTCTAAGGATCAATAAGCATTGTCCATCTGCAGGTTTGAAGATGTTGCATCATTGGGATCGGGAATAGAGAGCTTGTATTTAGTTTTGATTTGCTAAGTTAACTTGGGTTTGTTAATTGGGACTTTAAACTTGTCGTACTATTTATATTTCCTTATTTTCGTTGGTTGATTTTTGGGGACTAAATCTGTAATCGATTATTTATAAACCTAAAGTTAGTTTTATGTTTTCCGCTGCAAAATTCTGAATAAGCCGTTACGTTTTCACACGGGCGATAATGCCTTGATAATTCTCTACGTTTTATATTAAAAGATTATCTTAGAAAAGAGAGAATTGTCGGGGTGTTACACTGAGTGATTTGAGATTACTTGTTTGAGAACTGGTTGCTTTGACGTTGAACAACCGTCGCACCGTAAAAGGAGGCTATAAAGGCAACGCTCAGGTAATCACCTATCAAACGAAGTCTAATCTCAAGATCGCAAGATTGGGATTGTCCTCCCATAAATCGGGATGAGATGCTTAAAAGTTGTACAAGGCCACTCGGAGAGCTAGAAACTGTGAAATGCATGGCCGTGCTCGGATGAATCATAGGCTATGATTATCTGTTTATTTGATCAGTTTAACTCTGAAACCGAGGAACACCTCTGGACATAATAAGGATGACAACTCTTACCTTATGTTCAAGAGCAAGCATCGAGTGACAAAGGAATTAGGAAATGCACACTTGTCCCTAAGGACAAGTGGGAGACTGAAGGAAATAATGCCCTTGGTCCAAGTATGCATTCTATGATAAGTCTAATAAATGCGGTTCAGTATTAATTAACAAGTTAATAATTCAGTGAGATCAAGTGAGCTGAATGCCTAGCTAGAGGCCGCTTCAGTTCAAGTGGAATTAATGATATTAATCCACAGCTTACTCTTGACTGAACCCGTAGGGTCACACAAATAGTACGTAAACGGATCAAGTATTTAATGGCATTAAATACTCCATCTATGAATATTCGGAATCGACGGATCTTGGTTTCAGTGGGAGCTGAGATCGTCACAGGCAAGAAATGAATACTCCGGAAACGATGATATTGCCGGAAACGGAAATATGGATCGTATCGGAAATATAAATATTATCCAAGTCGTAGATGTTGCCGGAAACGGAAACATGGTACGTATCGGAAAATATTATCGGAAATGGAAATATTGCCAGAATCGGAAATATTGCCGGAAACGGAAATATTGTCAGAATCGGAAATATTATCGGAATCGGAAAATAATTCCGGAAACGGAAATATTAAATATTTGTTCGAAACGGAAATTAATTACGGAATCGGAAATATTAAATATTGTTCGTATCGGAAATGAATTCCGGAATCGGAAATTTAATCGGAAGCGTATCGTACGAATAAGCATCGGACGAGGCCTGCCGGACGAGGCCTGCCGGACGAGGGCCCAGCACGAAGCCAGGCCATCGCCCAGCAAGCCAAGCGCGCCACACGAACAGCCAAGGCCACGCCAGGCCCAGCGCAAGGCCAGGCCCAGCAGGCCGTGGCAGCGCGCGCAGGAGCTACGTGGGCTTGTAGCTCGCGTAGGCCTCGCTGCGTGGGCTGCTGCTCGCACGCACGCGCATGGGCTGCCCATCGTGGTTGCCGTGTGTGTGTGCGTAAGTGTTTGTGTTCATGCACGATTCCTAAAACATGCAGAGTTCGGTTAATGATTAAATTCCTAATTCTATTTGATAAATTAATTAATTAGAGTTCTTGTAGGATTCTAGGTTTAATTAATTTGTATCTGAATAGGATTCCAATTCCCTTTCCATACCCCTATAAATATGTGGCCTGGGTTCACAATTTATAACGAGTTTAAAAAGTATTCAAAGTGAGTTTTTGAGAGAAAAATTCAATCACACATCTTGCTCAAAAGTGCCGAAATTTCTAGTACCTTGAGGGCGATTCTAGTTGGTCAATCTTAAGGCGGATCCGGACGTGCTGTGGACTATCTACGGAGGGACGACACTTGGAGTCCTAAAGACTTGTTCTTGTTCGGTTCGGGCGCAGCTAGGGAAGGCACGCAACAAAGAGTATGCATCTAAATTATGCTATATGATTATGTGTAAATAATATGTATTCCTGGGTTAATGGTTGTTTCCGCATGATTTATGTAATATCATATGTATCATAACCTAACAAAAACAACCAACAAGTATTCCCAATCAACTTCTAATCACTCACAACAATAACAAAGCATTCTAAATACATCCTAAACATATTTAGAACATTCCCTAACATTAAAACTTGACCATTTGATTTCCTAGCATCATAATTATTGAATTAATTATTGAAATTCGTTGAAAACTCTTCGCAAACATTATACTTTAAAATTTTCAGCAATAAAACTTGTTTACAAACTTCACCAAGACCAATTAACGTTCTTAGAACGTTGAAACAATCAATTTCAAAATCCCTAATCATCCCACTATGATTTCCAACCATTAAAGATTTAAAATTCAAGATTCAAATAATTAAAATCGTTATTTCAATGCATTTATATAATCTGAAAATTAAATTTATTACTTAAATAAAATATATAAATCCAAAAATTCTAATTTAATTATAAAAATTCTAAATTCAATACAATTAAAACATAACTTAAATCGGTAACAAAAAAAAATTAGAATATTTTATTAAATTACTTAGAGTATAAGAAACAACCAAAAGGAGAGGAGAGAAGTAGGCAGGGCGGCGGCGCACGGCGCGGCAACGACGATCTAAGCTCGGAGCACGGCTAGTTGGCCGGTGGCGCAGCGGTGGTTACTCGCGGCTGCGAATGACTTGTGCGTGCAGAATAGGGCAAACGAAGAGGAGGGCTTCGAGAGCGTGAGGGAAAACAAGAGGAGCGTTGGCTGGTGTCGGTTGGTCGGCGGCGGCGACGCGGTAGTACAGCACTGGTGGTCGTCGCAGCCGGTTTTGCTAGTGGTTATGGCTGCGCTGAAGGAAATAATGCCCTTGGTCCAAGTATGCATTCTATGTTAAGTCTAATAAATGTGGTTCAGTATTAATTAACAAGTTAATAATTCAGTGAGATCAAGTGAGCTGAATGCCTAGCTAGAGGCCGCTTCAGTTCAAGTGGAATTAATGATATTAATCCACAGCTTACTCTTGACTGAACCCGTATGGTCACACAAATAGTACGTAAACGGATCAAGTATTTATTGGCATTAGATACTCCATCTATGGATATTCGGAATCGACGGATCTTGGTTTCAGTGGGAGCTGAGATCGTCACACGCAAGAAATGAATACTCCGGAAACGATGATATTGCCGGAAACGGAAATATGGATCGTATCGGAAATATAAATATTATCCAAGTCGTAGATGTTGCCGGAAACGGAAACATGGTATGTATCGGAAAATATTATCGGAAATGGAAATATTGCCAGAATCGGAAATATTGCCGGAAACGGAAATATTGTCAGAATCGGAAATATTATCGGAATCGGAAAATAATTCCGGAAACGGAAATATTAAATATTTGTTCGAAACGGAAATTAATTCCGGAATCGGAAATATTAAATATTGTTCATATCGGAAATGAATTCCGGAATCGGGAATTTAATCGGAAGCGTATAGTACGAATTAGCATCGGACGAGGCCCGCTAGACGAAGGCCCAGCACGAAGTGCAATCCCCCGTAATTTTATACATTTTATTAATATATTTTAACGTATAAGTAATTATATTAAAATAGAATTTACGAATTTTGAAATAAATATTTAAGTAACGAATATTTATTTTTATACGTTTTAAATATTTCAACGATTTATGAAATTAAAATTATTTTAGAACTTTTTGTTGAAAAGAAATCGAATTACAAAAACCGTTTGAATTTGGAAAACAATCCTAATGGGTTTTGGATTCAAACACTTAAACTCAATCCTAGTTCTAGCCCAAAATGATAAAGCCCAAATAACAAAAACTCAAATTCTTTACTCCCTCCTCTTTCTATTTCACGTGAAAACCCAAAACCCAAAACCCTTCCCTTCTCCTTCACTTTCACGTGAACCAGGACCCTCAACCCTCAACCTCATTGTTGCTTCCGCCACGCCGCCGGACCAGTCGTCGGAGACCACCGTTGTCCCTCACCGCAGCTTCAAACGCCGGTAACTCCTCCATCTCTTGCTTCATTGTTCTTGCTTCTCCTTCGTTCTTATTCTTATCCTCTTGGTTGTTTTTGTTGCTCTCTGCCGCCACCACCACTGCGCAACTGGTTGCGCCGCACCATCACAGCCACCGTGCACTGTTGCTGCACCGCCCAACTCGCCAACCAACGTTTTCCATCATCCTCTTTCTTGTTTCTTCATTTTCACGACAGCAGCCAAGCACGACTAAGTGCGACCACCGTAGTCACCACCACCAGGCTCCAGCCGCGTCGCCCGTTCCCCGCGACCACCGCCCTGTGCCGCGCCGCCTGTGCTCCGCCGGCCAGCCTCCTCTCTCCTATTTAATTCTTGGTTATTTCTTAAACCCTAAGTAACTAATTATTTTAATTAAATATAGTTGTTAATTTAAATTATGTTCTTGATATTAAATTTATAATTTTTATGGTTTGAACATGATTTTCAGATTTGGGTTGAGATTATAAACGAATTAATTTTCAGTTTTTGATTAAAATATAAGTTAGGGTTTAATCATGTTTTATTAATTCGAATTATATTTTCTTGAATTAAAGTTATAGTTTTATGATTTAAATTATAGATTTCAGATTATACGAATTATATAATAAAGTTACTAATTTTCAGATTATATTATATTGGTTAAATTAGTGCTTTTAAGTAGTAAAGTGTGACTTTTGAGGTTTTAAAGGCTTTAAATCATAATAGAAAGATTATATATTATTAAAGTTATTATTTTTATGATTTTAAAGATGTCGAATATATTTTGAGTAAGCTTTTAATTATTTTAGATTGCTGTAAATTTAAAGTATGATGCTTTGAAAGTTTTCAACGAATTTCAATAATTAATATAATAATTATGATGCTAGGAAACCAAATATTCAAGTTTCGATATTGAAAAATGTTCTAATTATGTTTAGGAAGGGTTTGAAGCTCCCTAATGTTGTTGAAAATTCAATATGAATTGATATGAGTCTATATTGGTTGTTGTTAGGTGGAGAATTCTCCGTAGGCGACTTTTGAATTATTAAAGTGGTCTTGCAGTTTGTTTACACAAGGTACGTACATACCTGCGTGCTTGGAATGTGTGCTAATTGTTGAAATCATGTTGATATTATTGTTGAACTTGGTGATGTTGATATTATAGACAAACTTGGTTATATGGAATGTGCATGTTTAATACTGTTGGACAAACTTATTGAACTTATTTTGCACTATAAGAACTGTAACATGTTAGTATGGATGTTTGATACAAACATGTTGGTTGGGAACACTAGATTATTCTATATGATTGGGTTGGATCAATTGGTTGTTATTACCTTTCTATCTTTTCACTACTTTATAAGGGCGGAGGACCTTGTTTAGTAAGTTGAAACTCTATGCCCATATACAGGGTTGCTCATGGTTAAAGGAAAGGTTGGTTAAGTTGGAATGAGTCTTGATTGATGCTTTTATGATCACTTACTTAATTCCAAGATAAAAACAGTTGTGAACAAATGTGAATTGTCTGTCTTATGTAATGGTTGAGTCATAACGGAATCTCAATTTGTAAATCATGTAAAGTGAAACTAAATAGCAATAGCTTTAGACTGTGCACGTCTGAAGTGACGGACAAACAGGAGTTGGGGTTCATGGTGGTAGCCCATGGCCTTTTATGGGACCGGATTGATCACCGTGTTCTATTTTTATTTAAACGTTCCTCGATATCGCAGGTCACTGAGGTTACGGAGTCGCGCCCGTACCTCGTCTTCCTTAGTGAAGACTTCTGGATGGTCAACTCGGTCCATTGTCTATTTCAACTAAAATAATGTATTGCTAAAAGTCTAGCCTAGTCTAGTCTGGTCAAGTATGGTCGTCAAACTATCATGTTTTATCTGCCCTTGTTTGTGTTCATTAGTATCATGTTAGGGTTGCTCGTTTAATAGAATCATGTTAGGATTATTATTGATTTAGTATGTAGTACTCAGCTTTGCTGATTACGTGCTTTTGCTTGTGCATGTTGATCATGGCTATGCCTTATTGACCCTGTGATGACCCAATCTTTGGTGAGCAGTCTCTAAGGATCAATAAGCATTGTCCATCTGCAGGTTTGAAGATGTTGCATCATTGGGATCGGGAATAGAGAGCTTGTATTTAGTTTTGATTTGCTAAGTTGACTTGGGTTTGCTTAATTGGACTTTAAACTTGTCATACTATTTATATTTCCTTATTTTCGTTGGTTGATTTTTGGGACTAAACCTGTAATCGATTATTTATAAACCTAAAGTTAGTTTTATGTTTTCCGCTGCAAAATTCTGAATAAGCCGTTACGTTTTCACACGGGCGATAATGCCTTGATAATTCTCTACGTTTATATTAAAAGGTTATTTTAGAAAAGAGAGAATTGTCGGGGTGTTACAAAGTGGTATCTAGAAGCTAAGGTTTTACTTTAATAAATTTTTAGGCGCCTAACTATCTAGTTATTTAAAATAAATTTCTTAAAAATCGAGCTTCTACGTATTATAGTGTTAAAAAAAAATTGGTACTTTTTTTTGGGGGGCCGATTTCCTTTTATCTTGTTTGAAAGAACATAATATTTTTATATTTATTCGCTACGCATTTCCTTAATTTATTTCACTTTATTTATTTTATATTTTTATTTATGTTATTATTCTATGTTATAATTTTCTCATATTATCGTCATTTTACTTTGTTAATTAAATTATTTCAATGCTTTAGTTTATGAGAGATGGGTAGTATAAGAAGGGCATATAAGATAGAATTATATGTGCATTAGTAGCTAGTCAATGATAAGAAGTTGATTGTTATGAACGTGCGTGTACTAAATGTTTAAGTGTTGCATTTAAATCTGCATTAGAGAGATTGTTTGATTCCATCGAACTTATTGCTTTATTGAACTTTGATTATGGTTTGGTTGGGAAATCGTTAGTGAGGCCTTAAGTTGTTTCTTTAAGGAATAAAATATCCCTTTATGAAGAAAGTCGTGTTTGGATGTGAGTATTTTGCTAGATACAAGACCAACCCATCTTAATAAGAGAGACCATCATAGCATCCACTATTGTTCATTGCTTACCTAACCAAAAATGCCATACCTAGAACTCAAATATAGGTTTAAAGACATGCATTCTGATGATGGAACACCAAAGTTGATTAAGTATGGGACTAGGGATGGTAGGTAGAGATATGACGTAGAGATCCTGACCACCATTATTGAGGTCGTAGAAAATGGGTTCAAGGAGGGTAGAAACTCATGGAGTCATGCTTGGGATGCAGTTATAGATGAACCTATTAGAGTTGTAAATATCTAGAGGGAAATGATGTAACCGTGGAGAATGAGAATGTAGTGGTTGAGGCAAATAACCCTAACCCAGTGGCCCATGAGCCTACCATTGAGATTCCTAGTGAGTCGGATGTGGAACCTAAAGGTGATGGTGAGGTGGCAAGTGAGTCTCATCAAGATAAAGACATGAAAGAAGACTCATACTCGGAAGAAGAATTCGACGAATATTGAAGATCTAGATCTTACTCCACAAGTTTCCAAGGAAAGAATAGGTAGGCAAGATGCCTTAAACATTTTAAGTTGTAATAGTTAGTTAGTTCTTTTATGTTTTAAAGAATAAGTGGCATATCAGCAACGGTTTAAAGTTAAAGCAATAAGAGTTTGAGTTATTCTTTATTCTCTTCAAGGATATAATAAGCCTTTATAGAGTTAGCAATAGAAGTTAAAGTATTCATTTCCAGTTTGAGAGTTTCGTTATTCAACAACAATAGTTTATGTTTGTGTCGTAGAACCTTTATGTTAATTTGAGGACAAGTGCGTTATTATGGTTTAGAAATTGTTATTAACATTCTTTTGAGGAATAGAGTTAGATTATTGATAATCCAAATGATCAAAAGTTTATTTTGGGCACGCGAATGGGAATATTATTACTTATTTGTTGTGATTGAACTTCCATTCATTGGTTTTCAAATTGTATGACCTTGATAGGGATATTTTCTTGAATGAGTGACGATGATTGCTCTATTATTGGTGTACATTCTTGAATAAGTGTTTGTTGATGCGATCTCTATGATCAAATCTAAATTCCTTTCGTAGAGGGGACATATGAGTTATGTATCGTAGAGTAATTAATTTTAGGTCGCACACTAGAATGTCAAGCAATAGTGAGTTAGTTGCTACTATTCGCCTTTTGGCGGGAAGACTGGCTGAAGAGAGAACTGAGCGTCCTGATTCTACTGGGGACATGTTTGAGAGACTAACCAAAGTTAAGCCACCATACTTTAAGAAGCAAGCTGATCCTACCTTTCTAGAGAACTGGGTTAGAGAGTTTGAGAAACTGTTTGGGGATGTGAACTGTCTTGAGAACATGAGAGTGGGTCAAGTTGCACTGTACTTGGAAGATGAAGCTGATTTGTGGTGGAGAGAAAATGGGGTTAGACTTAGCGTTGTTGAGAGATTCAATTGGGATTCATTTGTTACCGTCTTAAGGAAAAAGTTTTATCCTCTTTTTATGAGAAAACAAAAGGCACAAGAATTCATAAACCTTAGGATGGGATTGGCTAAGTTTGTACAACGCTAAGATAGACGTACTGTGAAATTCAGAAAGTAAATTTAAGGAACCATATTGGAAGATTGACCTCGTATAGATGTTTTGAGAAGTCCAAGAACCTTTAGTTATTTCTGTAATGCAAGTGAGGACTTGATGAACAAGAAGTGTGAACTATTTTTCGATAGTGTGTTAGAGGTTAGTAAAGAAGTTGGAGTGAAAATCGAGGATGTTACCTTTGTGAATGGATTCATTGATGTGTTTCCGAGTGAAATTGCGAGTATGTCACCTGCATTAATTATGGATTTGATGAATGAGATTTTCTACGAATTCCGAATTAAGTTCGTTATGATGTTATTAATGATATCCCTATTTATGCAAGGAATGAGAAAGAGCATGACAAACACTTGAGGATTACTTGGAGACGCTTAGGAAGAATCTAGTTTTATTAAATGAAGTATACAAATCTTGAAGTCATATGTGTATAAGTGACACCGACAGAAAAGTGAAGGACTAAATTGATTGAGAACTATGTTACGTAAGGGAATAAATTTAAGAGAAGATTTGAGTGGTCCAGGATCGTTGGAAATCATTGTTGGCTGGAAAAGATGAAAAGAAATACATGAATTGGTGCAAGAGCTAAGAGTTAAGCCCAAAAGTTATACACCCATGAAAAGTGTAATGAGGTTCGGTATCAAGGAAAAGTTGAACAGAAGGAGTTTCTGTAGATCATGCTAAGATTCAAGCTGTGAGTGAGTGACCTACTCCAAAGAACGTGTCCGATACTTGAAGTTTTATAGGCCTAGATGACCATTATAGGAGGTTGTGAAAGACTTTTGGAAGAAAGCAAAACCAATGACCAACTTGTTGAAAAAGGAATCGAAATTCAAGTGAAGTGAGAAATGTGAGGAAGCTTTCTAGATTTAGCTGTTGTCGCGTCAATTGAAACCTTATAAGGCTAATTACCAAACCCATGACCTAGAGTTAGCTGTTATGGTGTTATCTACGAATATTTGGAGACATTACCTTTATAGGGCAACATATAAGATCCTTACCGAGAACAAAAGTCTGAAATTTTGGCAATAAGGTCCAGTTGAATCTTGGGGACAACATTGAAAATGAATATTTCTTTCCACCCTGCAACCGATAGACAGATTGAGATTACTAACGGAATTTATGTTGAAAACCTGTGTTATTGACTCTAAGGGTAATTGGGAAAGCCACCCAGGTTCGATTGAATTTTCGTGCATCAATAGTTACCATGCAAGCATTACGATGTCACATGTTGAGGCATTGTATGGAAAGAATTATAGAAGTCTTACTTGTTGGAATGAGTTTAGTGAGAATATTGTATTGAGGACATAATTCGTTGAGGAAGAAATACCCAAAGTTATTCCCTGAGATGAGTTACGAGGGCGTAACTCGTTTTCTTTAAGAGGGGTAGAATGCGATATAAATTCGCGCTTTTTACCTATTTTTATGGTATTTTATGCATTTTATGCTCATTTTTAGCAACTTAAACATGTTGGTGCAAAGTAAATAAATTCTCCGCATAAGAAAAAGGTGTTCTTGAGTAACACAAACATCTTTGAGTTGGCAAAAGAGTGCACAAGAGTGTCACAAAGTACTTCTACAGTAAGAATAAGTTGAAAACTTTTGAAAAATGTGTGAATTTTCGTGTCAAGTTTCGGGACGAAACTTCTTTTAAGAGGGGTAGATTGTAATCCCCCGTAATTTTATACATTTTATTAATATATTTTAACGTATAAGTAATTATATTAAAATAGAATTTACGAATTTTGAAATAAATATTTAAGTAACGAATATTTATTTTTATACGTTTTAAATATTTCAACGATTTATGAAATTAAAATTATTTTAGAACTTTTTGTTGAAAAGAAATCGAATTACAAAAACCGTTTGAATTTGGAAAACAATCCTAATGGGTTTTGGATTCAAACACTTAAACTCAATCCTAGTTCTAGCCCAAAATGATAAAGCCCAAATAACAAAAACTCAAATTCTTTACTCCCTCCTCTTTCTATTTCACGTGAAAACCCAAAACCCAAAACCCTTCCCTTCTCCTTCACTTTCACGTGAACCAGGACCCTCAACCCTCAACCTCATTGTTGCTTCCGCCACGCCGCCGGACCAGTCGTCGGAGACCACCGTTGTCCCTCACCGCAGCTTCAAACGCCGGTAACTCCTCCATCTCTTGCTTCATTGTTCTTGCTTCTCCTTCGTTCTTATTCTTATCCTCTTGGTTGTTTTTGTTGCTCTCTGCCGCCACCACCACTGCGCAACTGGTTGCGCCGCACCATCACAGCCACCGTGCACTGTTGCTGCACCGCCCAACTCGCCAACCAACGTTTTCCATCATCCTCTTTCTTGTTTCTTCATTTTCACGACAGCAGCCAAGCACGACTAAGTGCGACCACCGTAGTCACCACCACCAGGCTCCAGCCGCGTCGCCCGTTCCCCGCGACCACCGCCCTGTGCCGCGCCGCCTGTGCTCCGCCGGCCAGCCTCCTCTCTCCTATTTAATTCTTGGTTATTTCTTAAACCCTAAGTAACTAATTATTTTAATTAAATATAGTTGTTAATTTAAATTATGTTCTTGATATTAAATTTATAATTTTTATGGTTTGAACATGATTTTCAGATTTGGGTTGAGATTATAAACGAATTAATTTTCAGTTTTTGATTAAAATATAAGTTAGGGTTTAATCATGTTTTATTAATTCGAATTATATTTTCTTGAATTAAAGTTATAGTTTTATGATTTAAATTATAGATTTCAGATTATACGAATTATATAATAAAGTTACTAATTTTCAGATTATATTATATTGGTTAAATTAGTGCTTTTAAGTAGTAAAGTGTGACTTTTGAGGTTTTAAAGGCTTTAAATCATAATAGAAAGATTATATATTATTAAAGTTATTATTTTTATGATTTTAAAGATGTCGAATATATTTTGAGTAAGCTTTTAATTATTTTAGATTGCTGTAAATTTAAAGTATGATGCTTTGAAAGTTTTCAACGAATTTCAATAATTAATATAATAATTATGATGCTAGGAAACCAAATATTCAAGTTTCGATATTGAAAAATGTTCTAATTATGTTTAGGAAGGGTTTGAAGCTCCCTAATGTTGTTGAAAATTCAATATGAATTGATATGAGTCTATATTGGTTGTTGTTAGGTGGAGAATTCTCCGTAGGCGACTTTTGAATTATTAAAGTGGTCTTGCAGTTTGTTTACACAAGGTACGTACATACCTGCGTGCTTGGAATGTGTGCTAATTGTTGAAATCATGTTGATATTATTGTTGAACTTGGTGATGTTGATATTATAGACAAACTTGGTTATATGGAATGTGCATGTTTAATACTGTTGGACAAACTTATTGAACTTATTTTGCACTATAAGAACTGTAACATGTTAGTATGGATGTTTGATACAAACATGTTGGTTGGGAACACTAGATTATTCTATATGATTGGGTTGGATCAATTGGTTGTTATTACCTTTCTATCTTTTCACTACTTTATAAGGGCGGAGGACCTTGTTTAGTAAGTTGAAACTCTATGCCCATATACAGGGTTGCTCATGGTTAAAGGAAAGGTTGGTTAAGTTGGAATGAGTCTTGATTGATGCTTTTATGATCACTTACTTAATTCCAAGATAAAAACAGTTGTGAACAAATGTGAATTGTCTGTCTTATGTAATGGTTGAGTCATAACGGAATCTCAATTTGTAAATCATGTAAAGTGAAACTAAATAGCAATAGCTTTAGACTGTGCACGTCTGAAGTGACGGACAAACAGGAGTTGGGGTTCATGGTGGTAGCCCATGGCCTTTTATGGGACCGGATTGATCACCGTGTTCTATTTTTATTTAAACGTTCCTCGATATCGCAGGTCACTGAGGTTACGGAGTCGCGCCCGTACCTCGTCTTCCTTAGTGAAGACTTCTGGATGGTCAACTCGGTCCATTGTCTATTTCAACTAAAATAATATTATTGCTAAAAGTCTAGCCTAGTCTAGTCTGGTCAAGTATGGTCGTCAAACTATCATGTTTTATCTGCCCTTGTTTGTGTTCATTAGTATCATGTTAGGGTTGCTCGTTTAATAGAATCATGTTAGGATTATTATTGATTTAGTATGTAGTACTCAGCTTTGCTGATTACGTGCTTTTGCTTGTGCATGTTGATCATGGCTATGCCTTATTGACCCTGTGATGACCCAATCTTTGGTGAGCAGTCTCTAAGGATCAATAAGCATTGTCCATCTGCAGGTTTGAAGATGTTGCATCATTGGGATCGGGAATAGAGAGCTTGTATTTAGTTTTGATTTGCTAAGTTGACTTGGGTTTGCTTAATTGGACTTTAAACTTGTCATACTATTTATATTTCCTTATTTTCGTTGGTTGATTTTTGGGACTAAACCTGTAATCGATTATTTATAAACCTAAAGTTAGTTTTATGTTTTCCGCTGCAAAATTCTGAATAAGCCGTTACGTTTTCACACGGGCGATAATGCCTTGATAATTCTCTACGTTTATATTAAAAGGTTATTTTAGAAAAGAGAGAATTGTCGGGGTGTTACACGAAGCCAGACCGTCGCCCAGCGAGCCAACGCGCACCATCGCACGCCAAGCCTCGACCAGGCCCAGCGCAAGGCCAGGCCCAGCCAAGGCCTTGGGCGCGCGCGCAAGGGCACAACAATGGGCCGAGCGATGTGCGCCTAGCGTGGGCCGCAAGGCTTGCGCGGGTGTACGGTGCTCGTGCAATGCTTGTGCGGGAATCCTGAAGCAATCGGGATTCGAAGTGTGATTAAATCCTAAAACTATTAGATAATGATTATTTAATTAGAGTCCTAGTAGGGTTATAATTAAATAAATTAGTATCCTAATAGGATTCCAAAACCCTTTCCATAACTCTATAAATAGGTGCCTAGGGTCACATATTTTGAGAGATTATTCAAGTATTCAAAGTGAGTTTTTGAGAGAAAATTCAGACACATTCCTTGACTAAAAGTGCCGAAAATCTTTAGTACCTTAAGGGCGATTCTAGTTGGTCAATCTTAAGGCGGATCCGGACGTGCTGTGGACTATCTACGGAGGGACGACACTTGGAGTCCTAAAGACTTGTTCTTGTTCGGTTCGGGCGCATCTAGGGAAGGCACGCAACAAAGAGTATGCATCTAAACTATGCTATATGATTATGTGTAAATAATATGTATTCCTGGCTAAATGGTTTTTCCGCATGATTTATGAATTGTCATATGTATCATAACCTAACAGTGGTATCACGAGCCTCTTATTATTTTCATAATCTAAATTGCATGAACATGGTTAAATATTACAAATTTGCAAGAATTAAAAGGGGTGATTAATTTTCGTAATTCTTAATTAATTGCAAATTGCGTTTATTTAATTATACGTACGCACTTTTTCGGCAGTTTCTTCGTTACTCATCCAAATCGAGTGATTTTTGTGTCAATTCCGCATGTAAAAGGCATTCTAAAATTTTGACAAAAATAATATTTTTCTGCCGAACCCAGAATTCTCAAATTCGAAGCCTAACTATGACTTTTCGAAGGTTTTAGTTTTTCGAATGCAAAATTTCGTAAATTTAAGATGTTAAATTAAATATTTGCGATTCTTGTTGATAAATCTTGAATTTTTGATTGACCTACTGTATATGTTTAACAAGTTTGAATGCCTAGCCTTGTTAATTATGCAATCTAATTTGTAATTATGATTAATTTGTTGAAAATTAGAATAATTTAGAATTAATTTGATTTTCATAATTAATTATAATTTAATTAGAAACCTATGATTAAAAACCACCATAAAAATTGTAAATTTATGATAAATTTTAAATTTTTATGACCTAGGCTTGAATCCATAATAATCGGAAATCAATTGAATAATAAATTTTCGATTTTTCGCCCTAAAATTATGAAATTAATATTATTTATTAATTTGTCATTAATTTTAAATATAAATTTTAAATTTTTATGCGATTCGTTCATATAACTTGCACGCACAAAGCAATGGACGCTTCGTGTTACCCTTAAGGGGTGTTGTATAGTGCGGGCATGCGACGACGAGCAAGGGAGCTCGTCGCCCGTGCGGCACGAATGCAATGAGCAGGGGCATGGTGCACGAGCACAAGGCAGCAGCCCTGCCTTGTGTCGTGGGCCACGAGCTATGGATGAATGGGCATGGGCGAAGGCAAGGCATGGCAGTCGCGTGTGGGCAGCAAGCGAGCTGCGCCACAACGCGCACTGCCTCGCGCAAGCGCGCGCAGCCTCGCGCGCAGCGAGCGTAAGCTCGCGTGCCACGAGCGCTGCGCCCAGCGTTGATCGCGCGCAATTGCTCGCGCACAGCGAGCGATGGCTCGCGTGCATCAAGCGCTGGAGCGCGCGCAGTAAGCGCTGGCGAGCGCGCACAGCGAGCGATGGCTCGCGTGCATCGAGCGCTGGCGCGCGCGCAGCGAGCACCACTTGTGCGATAGCTTGCGATGGAAGATGCAGCAGCTATGCGACGAGCGTATGGGCTGCGCGCACATGGCCAGCGATGGCTGTGTGCGTGTGGCCCATGGGCGTGCGATACGTAGGGTGTTTGCGTTGCGATTAGATCGTTTTGAATGTTTAATTTGAAAATTTTCAGTTTGCGTAATTTTAATTAATTTTAAAATTAATAATTTAAATTATTTCTTGGATTTTAATTTTGAATATTGTAATTATAATAAATTTTATTTATTCTAATTATTTTACTAAAATTAAAATCATGAATTAATTTAAATACGACTGAAATTAAATTAAACTTTTTGGATTCAATTATAAATTCATATGAGCTTTAAATTTTAATTAAATTTGTATGTTTCCGGTTAGACTAGAAATACATTTTTATGTTTAAAATTAGTAAAGCATACGAATTTATTGGTTTAAGTGGGAGCCCTTTTAGTCATAAACTCTTGATTAGGTCTACAAATCCTTAAGGTTAAAACAACTTGATTAGAATTAATAAGGACTGAATAATTGGTAGATTATTGGTGCCCTTGATTAATTGCTGCAAATGTTTACGTGATGCATAATGTGTTTTACTAACCAGCTATGTGGGCCATTCATGATAATGAATGGGTGAATGGTATATATTGTATATGTACTGTTTTGCAGGTTATGAAGTGACTAGTATGGCCCAAATAGGATAGAAAATATGGTCTGCGTACCATTAATTTGAATGTAATTGGTCTAAAGTACCAAAGTCGTTTTTCAATTCAAATATGGTCTGCGTACCATCAAATAGTTGTAATTAGTTTTAATTATAGCTTATCCTATTTGAAGAAAATGGTGCCTCCCACGGAGATTTTCAAGACGGACTTTGAAGTCAAAGCTTCAAGATGAAGTCGGGCCATACTAGATCACATTTATCTTATGCATGCTTTAAGTTATTTATTGCTTTAAATATGTCTTAATTATGCATAAGATTGTGGCTTGATTATGTTGCATGATTAAGGATTTTAGTTCACTTAAAATCTAACCAACATAGTAAGAGCCTTAAGTTCCAAACTTAAAAAAAAAATGAGTTATAAGGTGCCATGCCAAAATATACACTTGCTTGGATATCCTTTACATCAATCTAGTAATAGTTTTCGCTCAGCGAGGTGTTACTTATTGGTCCTAAAGGGGCAAGGTACACAAATAATTGTGAGTACACGTTAGTTTTGGTGAAACTCAACGATATAAGTAAGGAGTCCTTTTATGTCGTGGCAAAATCGATAGGTTTACCTAATAAGTTCTTAGACGTACCTATCAACCAAGAGTAGTTTCTAGACTATTAGCAAAAGGCTTTTGCTTACCTAAAATGTTTTAGAATTGAGTCGACAAACTGTGCTTAATTCTTCAATGGTTTTAGGGTCTTGGAATCATTTTATTCACACCTGCCAGAACAATTATTCGAATAAAATGCTAATGACTTGTTTAAATTGCATGATTGCTTTAATTTTCAAGTTATTATTCATGATAAATGTTTAGACTTTGCATGCTTCAATGTATGTTTTAATTATTGTTTATAATTAAATATCTTGCACTGCAATAAACCCTTTTAGAAAGGTAACAGTAAATTTCCTCGATTGGTAGTGAATCCAAGAACGATTCACGGAAAAGAGAGAAAGTGAGCAATTTAAAATGTACGTTTCTTATAGCGACTTTTATGGTTGTTTTCGAACATCAAAGTCGAATGGCAAACCAATTGGTGCTTGTGAATTCAAAATACACTGTAGTTTTGAGATCATAAAGCATTGAGTTTAATACGCTCAGCTTTACTAATGGTTAACAAACTAATATCTTTGTCCATTTAATTCTCGAATGAGTCTAGTCCCTAGACATTCGAATAGATCGATGCTTAGAGAACTTTAGAAGCTTCTGGTAAGATCATCTAGTTGAAACTTAATATTCAACATAAATTAAATGGTAAGAACCTTGTTGGGGTGACATTGGACATGTCTAACAAAGTATAAAAGTCAACACTAAAGAATTCAATTCTTAAGACTATAAGAAAGGGTACAAGAAATAGGAAAACAAAGGAACAAATGAAAGGAATTTACGATTCCGTTTCTACCTATAAGTTTATGTTTAAAGAGAAGTGACCTAGCAATCAAACTTCCTTGGTATCATATACCGCTTGAGGTTCTTACTTCGGTAATAACTCAAACAATGGAAGCTAGGATACACTAATGACCTACAAGTGGGAAATGAAGCATGGCAATGCTACATTAGTTGTAGGGTCATCTAGTTTGTTTTAAGTCCTTTCAAAGGCTGGAACTTAATGGCTATTTTGTTCCATAATCAACATACCTAAATTTCTGTTTTCAAACACAGAAAGACTCACATTCAAGAAAAACAAAAACAATGTTTGTTTGTTTATTTGAATGAAATGGTCAATTACAGGTTGAGTCAATATGCTTGATTAAAACAAACAACTCTTTAAAGAACTTTACTAGGTTCAAATCAACCCCTTGATTTGAGTTCCACTAATCTTTGGCATTGTTGCTTAGACCATGTCAACAAGTTAACATTCACAAGCTCTATTTTAATGGACTTTTGAAAGTTGGTTGATTTCTAGATCAACTTAAGACAAGCTAGTCTTACTTGTTGAAAGTAACAAAGATATGAACTATTGTTAGAACGCCTAGACAATAGAGTTCAAAGCTAAAGAAAGATTTTATGACTTTATTATTTCACATGGATTTGAGTGAATATAGGTTTATTTACTCAAATGTGATATAAGTTGAATCTGTTTGGCTAGTTCAAAGATTCAGAAGTATAAAATCCACTTGGCAAGAAATCATAAAGATCTAGGTTAGATCATGTTGATGATTACTTGAGACCAAATATGATCATCAATGATTGTGTGTTGTAATTTCACAATCTAGGCCCATAAGATATGGCATATCTTAGTTGGAATAATCGAAGTCAATTAGTACTTGATTCGATCAATGATGAATCATAAAGACTTTTCCTATAATTTCTAAAACAAAATGCTCAACTACCACCAAACTAAACCAAATTCGTCAAAGCTATTGAAAAGTAATTTCAGGATATCTTTTCAATTATATATATCTAAAGAGTTGTTAAACTCAGTGGGAGCTTAGTGTTTGTTATTCAACAAACTAAGGCCCAAGTCTAGATATATGTTTCATTGTGATTTATTCAAATGAGACACAAGGGTATTGTTTCTACCACGAATTTTTGAGAACATAATGTTTGTTTGCTCGAAATAATGTCCTTTTGGAGATTCGTTTCCAAAATGACAAGTGGGAGAAAATAGACCTCGAAAGTCTTCGAGGTGAACAACAAACATAAACGGACATTCCGGAGGCTTTTCGAAGTGCTTCAGAAAATCCGAACTTATTCTTTAAGGACTTTAGAAGTGTCTTTAAAGAATAGACATCTCTTAGAAGACTTTACAAGTGCTTCAAGGAGAACAGAATATTTGTTATTCCAGTAGGAACACGCACAAGAGGGGGGGGGGGTGAATTGTAATTAGAACTTTGATAAAGTTTCTTTCGGAACTTAAGAAACAATCAAGGAACTGAGAATAGAGAAGACAATAACAACAATTGTGAAAACTTCTTGACACTAATCAAGAAGAGAATTCTTTTATTATAGTAATGCCTCGATTACAATAATCTCTCCAACACAAGTTCCTCTCAAACTTGTGTTCCTCACAGTAATCTACTCTGATTACAGCTCTTTCACTTCTCTCTCTCAGACTTAAACTCTAAGTCTCAACAAGATAACTCTATCCTTACTAATACCAAATACAATTCGTGTTTGGGTAACTCTAGATATTAATGATGCTTTTGAGTGGATATAGGGCACTTAGGAACTTTGAAATAACTAGGACACAAACTGTTTTTAGAAAATCTTTGGCAATACGTTTTTAGGAAAGCAAGAACTCTTAGAATGTTTGTGTAATTTTCCAGAAAACATACTTGCCCTTTTATAGGTTTATCCCTAGGGTTAGTTCCCTTCAAAGCCTCAACTGCCAACTGCCAGTGCTTTGTTCTTCACGTCCCTTGACTTGAGGAACAAGGGGAAGACCACTTCCCACGTTTCAGCAACAAGGCAGTTAGTGGTTTGACTCAATCAAACCTTAAAAGATTTTCTTCAACAGATTTTATTTGTTTACAAAAACTGTGGCAAATTTTTAGGAAAATAAGTTTTGATAAAATAACATAAAACGTAAATCTATTTTATAATAAAAACTTATTTTTATTTAATTACATGTTTTCATAAAAATTTCTTCCAGTAAAATAAATGACCTAATTAAATCACAAGTTCCTTGAGTACCCTATATATCTTTTGCAAAATTAATATTTACATAAAATTCTAAGTACAGTAGACTACCTAGACTTTTATGTCTTCCTTTTGTCTGGAACTTGCAACTCAGAAGCTTCAGACGTTCCAGCTCAGGAACAGTGATGAGTTCCTCTGTGTCTCTCAAAGGAACTCGTGGCCATGAGTCTGTAATAGTTCTTGTGAGTATTCGGAACTCTTGATATGTAACTGTGTTGCTCCTCTTGTGACCTCAAACTGGAATAGATACAACTTCCAGCTCTGGAACTCCAGTGACTGTTCCAAGTGTACATCAGGAACTTCACCATCTGATTCAAGTTCCTATCCTAATAGAAACTTGGGCATTTACCTGTCTAAAGTCATTTAGCAACCATAATCAGGAAGTTTGCAATATGTGTGTGTCATCAACCAAAACTTAGGAACAACAATATTCCCCCTTTTTGGTGATGACAACACTTGCAAACTTTTTACAAAGAGAGTAGGTACAAACAGGAACTTATACAGACTATTGTGAAACAGAACATAAAAATTGAAAAAAAAGATTAAAGAGAAGAAAGAAAGAAAGAAAAATAAACTTACAGAGAGATTCAGAGAGATTGATGCAGGAACTGGGATTGAGTGTGCCTTGGAAGTTTGCACCCTTGACTTCCCCCTGTTGACATCAACAAAAAGCATAGCACGAAATATAGCCATTCCAAACACAGTGCCCCACGATCAACGTTTGGCAAGTTAAGCTAGCCTCAAAGTATTAAGCCAACTCATACAATAAATTGAAAGCAAGCAGTAATGATCAAAACTAGAAAGCACAGATATGTGTAACCAAGCAAGTCAAAATAAGATGGAACAAATACCCAAGTTTGAAAATTATACAGACCAAAAGCAAATTAAAAAGATTGTTCCATGGCAAAAGATAAAAGAAACATGGGATAGGGTGATTTAGGCTTGGGATGGGGAACCAGAACCAGCAGTTTCTTCTATCACAGTCTCCTCAAAAGATTCCAGATTGTTGATCTTGGTGAGGATTGTGGCACGAGTAGTATTGGCTTGTTCTGAGTAGTGGTGAAGATTGTTTTGGAGAGTCTTGACACTTGTAACCAATGCACCTATGTGGGCCTGCATTGAGCTGATTCTGTGATCTGTTCCCTCCTGTAGTTCCACCAGACGAGCAACTGTTGCCTTCAGCTCCAATATCTGATCATCCTTTGTGTTCCAGGCACCCCCATGATCTTGAACATGTTCCTGCTCAGATGGAACACGACGAGCTTTGGACTTTTTGGAGGATCTGGGTGTCCTTTTTCTTGGCCCAACAGTTTCAGGCAGTTCCTCTTGATTCAGTGGAACAGCATCCTCCTCTATGGGCATCTCCTTGACATCCCCTTCCTCATTTATTTCCATGAAGACAGGCCCTCTTTTCTTGTTCTCCTTCATTGCCACCCTCAAGCTCTTTCTTTTTCCTACACTCTTCCTGTTCCCTCGAGATAAAGGGACCTCTATTTGTTCGAGTTCCTCCTCCTCCTCCACTTCTTCTTTAACTACAGTTCCTTCCTGATCTTCCTCATCTTGTTTCTCTTCCTTTCCAGCCCTAATGACTTTACCCTGAACCACTTTAAGATTTAATAGATGGAGCATTTCAAGTTGAAGGATTTGGGTGGATTTTAAGGGAATCACAAAGTATGGGCTAAGGTCAACTGAGAAGCTTTTGAAGATTTCTGTAAGAAGGGAGGAGTATGGAATTTTGAATTTGGGGATACAGGTGGATAAGTGTTTGATCATGATTGCAGGAAAGTTTATGGGAATTTTCCTTTCAAGACAATACATGAGACATGCATCAAACAGACTTGCTATGTTCCTTTTCTGAGTTCGAGGAACTACACCTCTCCACACAATATTAAACAGTAATTTTTGAAGAGGTGAAAAGCAGTTGTGTGAGGTGGAGGTGGATACTTTAGAATCTCCTCCAATGGAACCAACTATATCTTTCTCATCTACATTATCTATGGTCACTGTGATTTGACCTTTGAGCCACATATCAAAACCCCTATTGGGTGTACCAAACATCTGTTCCAGATAAGAGGCATCAAATTCGATGCGAGTTCCATTCACTTTACTTGAACATACATTATCAACACATGCAAAGTTCTTGCAGAATTCTTTCATAGCTTCAGGAATTAAGGGGGATTTGGCATAGGTACTCAACAGACTTACCCATTTTTGTTGTTCAAGGATTTCCATCAACTCTTTAAATTTCGTGGCTTCACACCATGTTGAGTTGATTGCGAACCCCTCGACCAGGTTGTTTTCCTTTGCAGTGAGTTTCTTGGACCCTTTTGCTTCCCCCTGAGTTTGTGCATTCTCCTCTGTTTCCTCGATGTTTTCACCAGAAGCTTCCACTCGTCGTTTTTTGGATTTTCTTGTGGAGGATCTAGGGTTTGAGATTGGGGATTTCATTTCGATGTCAGTGTCGGTTTGTTCCCCCTGAGTGATTGCGAGCATTGGATTGTGGGATCGAAGAGGAATTGGCGATTGAATGGGTGAGGTATCCATGGGAACTGGAGATGAAGGGTTTCTCTTTCGTTTGAGGGATGTGAGATCAGCGTTGTTGCTTGTGAGAACCATGGTGGAGGTTTTTATAGGTGAAAGGAGAGGTGATGTCAGTGGAGAAGGCGTGTGGGAGAGAGAGAAAGGGGGTTGCATGGATTGAATGTGGAAAGGGAAGAGTTTCTCCTATTTATTGCCAATGGAACCGTTCCAAACATTCTTTGAATATGGGTATTCGGTTTTGAATTTTAAAAAAAATAAATAGATAAAATAAAAGGAAAATGTAAAAAAAATTGTGTTTGACTTTGACTTGCTTGATTTCGTATCTCTGACTTAACTAGTTTGAAAGGAACTGCTTACCTTGCTCATTTGGAGTGTGAGTGAATTTGCCACGATGGTAAGCTTCAACTATGTTTGCACACAAGATTTTGTGTTTGTAATAGTCTATATGTACCATGATTTTTGCTTTTGCCTTAGAGGAATTTCAATTTGGCAATTACCTTAGCTTGATCATTCCGAGTTCCATTCTCATTTTCTCATGTTTCTCTCTGTTCAAAGGCTTAGTTAAAATATCAGCAATTTGGTGATCAGTTTGGCAAAAATCTAATTTGATCAAACCTTTCTCAACATTATCTTTAAGGAAATGGTGTCTAATGTGGATGTGTTTGACTCGGGAATGATGAACTGGATCTTTTGAAATACAAATAGCACTAGTGTTATCACAATAGATAGGAACACAATCATAGATAATACCAAAATCTCTTAGCTGTTGTTTTATCCATAGAATTTGTGAGCAACAAGCTGCAGCAGCTACATACTCAGCTTCAGCTGTGGATAGAGCAACAGTGTTCTGTTTCTTAGAACCCCAAGAAACCATGCATGGACCTAGGAACTGTACCATACCTGATGTGCTTTTTCTATTCACTAAGTCACCTGCATAATCAGCATCCGCATATCCTCTTAGCTCGAAAGATCCACTTCTTGGATAGTATAGGCATAGGTCATCAGTTCCTTTGAGATATCTTAGTATTCTTTTCACCGCAGTTAGATGGGACTCCTTTGGATTCGATTGAAATCTTGCACATAGTCCTACACTAAAAGAAATGTCAGGTCTACTGGCCGTTAAATATAATAGTGATCCAATCATACCTCTGTATTTCGTTTGATTCACACTTTTCCCATTTGGATCAGTGTCTAATCTGGTAGCAGTTCCCATGGGAGTGTGATTTACTTTGGCTGATTCTAGCTCATATTTCTTTAGGAGTTCCTTCACATACTTTTGTTGGTGTATCATGATTCCCTCCTCGGTTTGCTTGATTTGTAAACCAAGGAAGAAATTGAGTTCCCCCATCATACTCATTTCAAATTCACTGCTCATCAAGCTTGCAAAATCCTTGCACAAATTTTCATTAGTTGCTCCAAATAATATATCATCAACATAAATTTGAACTACTAACAAGTCAGTTCCTCTAGATTTTAAGAATAAGGTTTTGTCTATTCTACCTCTTTTAAAATCATTTTGAAGGAGGAACTTTGATAATCTCTCGTACCAAGATCTAGGGGCTTGTTTTAGTCCATAGAGAGCCTTATCTAATTTGTAAATATGATTTGGAAATTCTGGATTTTCAAATCCAGGGGGCTGTTCCACATAAACATCTTCCTCTAAGAAACCGTTTAAGAAAGCACATTTAACATCCATTTGATAAAGTTTAAAACCCATGAAAGCAGCAAAAGCAATTAAGATTCTAATGGCTTCTAATCTAGCAACAGGTGCAAACGTTTCTTCAAAGTCAATACCTTCCTGTTGGTTATAACCTTTGACCACTAACCTTGCTTTGTTCCTTATGATTGTTGCATGTTCATCTTTCTTGTTCCGGAACACCCATTTCAGCCCTATCACCTTCTGGTGCTTTGGTTTGGGTTCCAAGTGCCATACCTTGTTTCTTTTGAATTCATTTAATTCTTCTTGCATGGCAATGATCCAGTCAGCGTCTTCCAGAGCCTCAGAGTGATTTCTTGGCTCAAATATGGAGAGGAACGCGTGGAATGCGCAAAAGTTCCTTAGTTGTGACCTTGTCTGAGTTCCTTTTCTGATGTCACTCACAATGAGTTCCATTGGGTGGGACTTTTGATGCTTCCAAGGTTTAGGTTGAAATTGAGCTACTGGTGTTGTGGCATTTTCGTCAGTTCCTTCTATGACCTGAGTTCCCTGTTGGTCATTGTGGGGTTCCTCTGGTGTTGTTTCTGGATCTTCTTGGTTTTCTGCTTGTTCCTCTAGTACGGGAACTTCTTGATTTTGTTGAGCAGTTCCTCTGGCTGTGTGTTTGCTTGGTTGGAATTCCTCATCATTTTCTGCAGCACGAGATAAACCAATCTCGAAAAATTCTTGTTCCTGTACTATGTCAGTTTTGTTAGATTCATCAAATATTATATGTACACTTTCCTCAACACACATAGATCTTTTGTTATAAACTCTATAAGCCTTGCTATTTAAGGCATATCCTAGGAACACTGCCTCATCGCTTCTTTCATCAAACTTCCCCAAGTTCCTTTTTCCATTGTTGTGGACAAAACATTTGCTACCAAAGGCTCTAAAGTAAGAGATGTTGGGTTTTATACCTTTTAGTAGCTCATAGGGGGTTTTGTTTAGGATTGCTCGAATCATAACTCTATTTATAATGTGACAAGCAGTATTGACTGCTTCAGCCCAGAAGTTCCTAGGCAGGGAACTGGCTATTAGCATGGTTCTTGCCATGTCCTCTAAGGTTCTATTTTTCCTCTCAACAACTCCATTTTGTTGTGGAGTTCTGGGAGCTGAGAAATTGTGGTCCATACCTTGTTCCTTGCAGTATTCATCGAATTTGTAATTTTCAAATTCTGTTCCATGATCTGATCTTATATGGATCAGTTGGTGACCTGTGGTTTTCTGGATTTTCTTTGAAAATGTAACAAACTCATCAAACGTTTCATCCTTGCTTGTTAGAAATATGACCCAAGTAAAGCGAGAGTAATCATCAACAATAACTAATACATATTTTTTCCCACTTCTGCTTTGAATTCTCATTGGTCCACATAAGTCCATATGAATGAGTTCCAATGGTTTTGTGGTGCTTACCAATTTCTTAGATTTAAAGGAACTTCGGACATGCTTGCCTTTTGCACATGCATCACACACTTTATCAGTTAGGAACTTGATTGAGGGGAGTCCTCGAACCAGTTCCTTTGATCTTAGTTTGTCAAGCAGAGAGAAACTAGCATGTCCAAACCTCCTGTGCCATAGTAGGGAATTTTCTTCAAGGGCACTGAGGCAGGTTAGATTGTTCCTGGGAACTGTATTGAGATCCACAGAATATGTGTTCCCTTTACGAGTTCCTTCCAAAATAACCTTCCCAGTGTTATTGTTTATGATTTGACAGTTTTCAGAAGTAAAACTTACAGAGTTTCCTTTGTCACAGAATTGAGAGATGCTTAGTAGACTGTGCATCAAACCCTCGACTAAAAATACATTTTCAATGGCGTAGGAACTTGACCTTCCAACTTTTCCAATTCCAACAATTTCTCCTTTCATGTTGTCTCCAAAGGTCACAGTTCCTCCATTGTAGGCTTCTAGTGAGAGGAATTTAGATTTGTCTCCTGTCATGTGTTTGGAACACCCGCTGTCGAGATACCACGAGCTGTTCCCCTTCACTAGAATTTCTTCTGATGGAACTTGATCAGTTCCTTCTGTTCTAGCCATAAGGCAGAGATTTGCAGTTTCTTCATTTGGTTGTTCCTCATCGTCTTCTGAGTCTGTTGCTTCGCCCCATGCAGCTATCATGGCCTTCTTGAAGTTTGGTCTGTTGAAGGTAGACTTGTTAAAGCGATCTTTGACCTGTTCCTTCCCTTTTCCTCTGGTCTTGTCATTCTCCCACAGAGGGCATTCACGAATTTGATGATCAGTTTCTCCACATTTGAAGCAACCTTGCTCAGTTTTGGAACTAGTGATTTTCTTGGCAAAGTTCCTTCCTTTCTGGTTTCCTGGTTTGAAGTTCCTATAGAGCTTTCTCATTCTTCTGACCAGCATGGCAGCCTCTTCTTCATCTGGTTCAGATTCATCGAGTTCCTCAGCCTTTAGAGCAAGTCCTCGACTTCTTGAGCTCTCAGGAACAGCAGCTCCAAGATGCAATTCGTGTGTCATCAAGGAACCAGCAAGTTGTTCAATGTTGAACTTGGTGAAGTCCTTGGTCTCAAACAGTGCAGTGACCTTTGTTCTCCAACGATCATCTTGTGGCATGCTTCTTAGTATTTTTCTTACCTGTTCATCTGTGGGAATGATTCTACCAAGAGAAACTAATTCATTGGTTATGTTAGTAAATCTTGTGAACATTTCTTGAATAGTTTCTTTTGGAAGCATTTCAAATCTTTCATATTTAGACATCAAAAGGTCAATTTTGGAACGCTTAACTTCATTAGTTCCTTCGTGGGTTACTTGAAGTAGTTCCCAAATCTGTTTTGCGTTCTTGCACCCCATGACTCTGTTGTGTTCATGAGGTCCAAGCCCACAATGCAAGATTTTGACAGCCATGGCATTCATCTCATATTTATCAAAGTCTTCTTTAGAAAATTCAGACATTGGTTTAGGAACTACCTCGTTTTCAGCATTGGTCTTTGTTACCTCGAAGTCTCCAACTTCAATTACACGCCAAACTTGGTAATTTTCAGCTTTGATGAATATCTCCATTCTATTCTTCCAGTATGAGTAGAACTTGCCATTGAACATAGGTGGCCTTTGTGTCGAGTAACCTTCTTCCAGTTTCTCTTGTGAGTTCATACTTTCAGGAACTTGACTCAAACAGGGTTTCCTGTGTTTTAGTGAGTACTGGCTCTGATACCAACTGTTATTCCAGTAGGAACACGCACAAGAGGGGGGGGGGTGAATTGTAATTAGAACTTTGATAAAGGTTCTTTCGGAACTTAAGAAACAATCAAGGAACTGAGAATAGAGAAGACAATAACAACAATTGTGAAAACTTCTTGACACTAATCAAGAAGAGAATTCTTTTATTATAGTAATGCCTCGATTACAATAATCTCTCCAACACAAGTTCCTCTCAAACTTGTGTTCCTCACAGTAATCTACTCTGATTACAGCTCTTTCACTTCTCTCTCTCAGACTTAAACTCTAAGTCTCAACAAGATAACTCTATCCTTACTAATACCAAATACAATTCGTGTTTGGGTAACTCTAGATATTAATGATGCTTTTGAGTGGATATAGGGCACTTAGGAACTTTGAAATAACTAGGACACAAACTGTTTTTAGAAAATCTTTGGCAATACGTTTTTAGGAAAGCAAGAACTCTTAGAATGTTTGTGTAATTTTCCAGAAAACATACTTGCCCTTTTATAGGTTTATCCCTAGGGTTAGTT
Source organism: Spinacia oleracea (assembly GCF_020520425.1). Lineage (NCBI taxonomy): Eukaryota > Viridiplantae > Streptophyta > Magnoliopsida > Caryophyllales > Amaranthaceae > Spinacia > Spinacia oleracea. The sequence continues at coordinate 89,769,545 of NC_079488.1, read as the reverse complement.
CCCTTCAAAGCCTCAACTGCCAACTGCCAGTGCTTTGTTCTTCACGTCCCTTGACTTGAGGAACAAGGGGAAGACCACTTCCCACGTTTCAGCAACAAGGCAGTTAGTGGTTTGACTCAATCAAACCTTAAAAGATTTTCTTCAACAGATTTTATTTGTTTACAAAAACTGTGGCAAATTTTTAGGAAAATAAGTTTTGATAAAAAAATAACATAAAACGTAAATCTATTTTATAATAAAAACTTATTTTTATTTAATTACATGTTTTCATAAAAATTTCTTCCAGTAAAATAAATGACCTAATTAAATCACAAGTTCCTTGAGTACCCTATATATCTTTTGCAAAATTAATATTTACATAAAATTCTAAGTACAGTAGACTACCTAGACTTTTATGTCTTCCTTTTGTCTGGAACTTGCAACTCAGAAGCTTCAGACGTTCCAGCTCAGGAACAGTGATGAGTTCCTCTGTGTCTCTCAAAGGAACTCGTGGCCATGAGTCTGTAATAGTTCTTGTGAGTATTCGGAACTCTTGATATGTAACTGTGTTGCTCCTCTTGTGACCTCAAACTGGAATAGATACAACTTCCAGCTCTGGAACTCCAGTGACTGTTCCAAGTGTACATCAGGAACTTCACCATCTGATTCAAGTTCCTATCCTAATAGAAACTTGGGCATTTACCTGTCTAAAGTCATTTAGCAACCATAATCAGGAAGTTTGCAATATGTGTGTGTCATCAACCAAAACTTAGGAACAACAATATTCAAAGGACTTTCAAGTGGCTATTGATATTCTATTGTTTGATGTTCTATACCCTAGTAGGCATAGAGTTCAAGTCACTGGAACTATGAGATTCTTCTATTAGATAGTGAAGAAACATGGAGTTCAGGTCATTGAAGCTATGCGATTCTTCCATTAGATAGTAAAGAAACCTACAACTTGCAGTCAAACTAAAAAAAGTGACTTGTAAGAAAGCTATGACGAAACCCAGATTCCCTAAAATGGTTAGAGGCCATATATAGACTATATGTTTAATTGGTTAAAGGCCATAAAACATACTCAATGTTTTGATGACAAAATTGAAATTTTGTTGATTTGCAAGAATAGTTTCACACCTATTGGTTGCAAGTTTGTTTTAAGGATAAAAACCATCAAACATGGAATTGTGTTCACACACAAAGCTAGATTAGTTTCTAAAGGTTACAAGAAAATTCATGGCATGGATTGTGTTGAAACCTCATGCATAATCATAATGCTCAAGTCTATAAATCAAGCAATGATTGCATATTGGTACATATGGCAATTGGATGACAAAACAATTCCTCAATAAAATGTTGGAATAAACTATGTACATGGTATGTCATAGGATTTGTGGATCCAAATAAATGCTTGAAAAGGAAAGCTAGCTTATAAAATCTAAGTACAGATTTAAGCAAGCAATTGGGAATTGGAACTGTATTTTAAGTGAAGCTAATAAGCATTTTAGTTTCATAAAATATACATGATTCTTATAGATATATAAGAAGTTTAGTGGGAGTACTTAAAACTTAATTGGTCCTATGTGTATTACACACATATCTCTCTATTGTGAAATAACATTCAAATGCTAATGACTTAGATTTGAAATTATTCATCAATGATGGACCATGGCGAAACTTAGTACATACTGGGTATTAAGATCTATTTACAAAGATCTTATGATATTGTTTTGGATTAAGTAATGGCATTTACTAAATCAAACACGAAAGTCTCCATTGGAGATATTCGACCCATGTGAATAAATCTAAGTAAAGGATGTTTGAACTATGTATAAGCATTTACTAAGTTAAACATCAAAGGATCTAAATAAGATTCTTAACCTATATTATATGTCAAAGAATTTAGCTGAATTTAGTATCTACTGAAACTAGATAAGCTAAAGTTACATGAATAGAATTCAATTGGGAATTATTCTGCAAAAGAATTTATCATGTATGATATAATATGAGGATCGCCAAAAACGTATCGTATGACTTTAGGCATGACGAACATATACCAATCTCTATTGATCTAAGTGAAGATCAACTAGATTGAGATCAAGAATACTTATGGTACTTGAAAAGGTACATAGGAATAGTTCTTGATTCAAGGAAATAAAGATATGCTAAATATTGATGCTACACGCATAAACGCTGGCAAAGGATCAAGCAAGACCCTTTGGAGTTAACCATTGATAAGGACGAGCTATAGAGCATCGTGTTTTGAAATGGCAACATGGATTGGAGACCATGAGTTGTTGCGTGGGAAATTAAATATTAATTTCTATGTTCTAAGATACAACTGGAAAGTCTTCCACATATCTGTGAACTGCTTGGATAAGTAAATCCAAACAAAGCATCACTAGCAACCTAAACAGTTGAAGTAAAAGTACTTATTGCCTAAGAAGCAATAAAACAGGGTTGTTTGTTTATGTTAAAGAGTTTCTTCACTGAACTTGGGTAGATCATATGTCTTCTGACTTGATGGTTCTTCATTGCAAGATGCGTAGAACTACTCTTGTAGCTAGAAGGAATAGATCACAAAATAAACACACTCAAAAGATCTTATCATCATATCTCGAAGAACATTCGATGAAAGGATATTAAGATTGGAAAAGCATGATAACTAAACCTATGCAACAAGTGAGAAACAACACTCAAATTGTAGCACTGGAAATCAAGAATAGCTTTGAATTCCATGAACTGTTTTAAAGATGGGTTTGAGGCCCATGGTTATAAAACATTGGGGTTGAACATTTATCATATATGAAATGTGTTTTCATATTCCATTTAATCTTGGTTTAGTATTAAATGATGAGTCCCTTCAATTTGACAATATATTCAAGATAGACTGTCAGGACCAGTCCTGTGACTAAGAAATGTCTATCAAGTGAACTTGAATGTCAAAGGTTGAAAATGGTCCCTAGTCGGAGTTTTCTATAAAATTGGACGCATAGAAAATGTTAGACGACTAGAATGCAAGATGACTAGTAGTTCTGTTTCTTGAACTATGTGGACATGGCAATGTCATAATCATTTGCATAGATACTTACTTTGGGAAGACTAGTATCGGACAAGACCTATGAAACTTTACTGTAAGAGATGAAAATCTGTCATAAGTAAATTTCATTAAAATTATTAGACACTAAATCCTCAATACCTGAGTGATTTGAGATTACTTGTTTGAGAACTGGTTGCTTTGACGTTGACCAACCGTCGCACCGTAAAAGGAGGCTATAAAGGCAACGCTCAGGTAATCACCTATCAAACGAAGTCTAATCTCAAGATCGCAAGATTGGGATTGTCCTCCCATAAATCGGGATGAGATGCTTAAAAGTTGTACAAGGCCACTCGGAGAGCTAGAAACTGTGAAATGCATGGCCGTGCTCGGATGAATCATAAGCTATGATTATCTATTTATTTGATCAGTTGAACTCTGAAACCGAGAAACACCTCTGGACATAATAAGGATGAAAACTCTTACCTTATGTTCAAGAGCAAGCATCGAGCGACAAAGGAATTAGGAAATGCACACTTGTCCCTAAGGACAAGTGGGAGACTGAAGGAAATAATGCCCTTGGTCCAAGTATGCATTCTATGTTAAGTCTAATAAATGTGGTTCAGTATTAATTAACAAGTTAATAATTCAGTGAGATCAAGTGAGCTGAATGCCTAGCTAGAGGCCGCTTCAGTTCAAGTGGAATTAATGATATTAATCCACAGCTTACTCTTGACTGAACCCGTAGGGTCACACAAATAGTACGTAAACGGATCAAGTATTTAATGGCATTAGATACTCCATCTATGGATATTCGGAATCGACGGATCTTGGTTTCAGTGGGAGCTGAGATCGTCACAGGCAAGAAATGAATACTCCGGAAACGATGATATTGCCGGAAACGGAAATATGGATCGTATCGGAAATATAAATATTATCCAAGTCGTAGATGTTGCCGGAAACGGAAACATGGTATGTATCGGAAAATATTATCGGAAATGGAAATATTGCCAGAATCAGAAATATTGCCGGAAACGGAAATATTGTCAGAATCGGAAATATTATCGGAATCGGAAAATAATTCCGGAAACGGAAATATTAAATATTTGTTCGAAACGGAAATTAATTCCGGAATCGGAAATATTAAATATTGTTCGTATCGGAAATGAATTCCGGAATCGGGAATTTAATCGGAAGCGTATCGTACGAATTAGCATCGGACGAGGCCCGCTAGACGAAGGCCCAGCACGAAGCCAGACCGTCGCCCAGCGAGCCAACGCGCACCATCGCACGCCAAGCCTCGACCAGGCCCAGCGCAAGGCCAGGCCCAGCCAAGGCCTTGGGCGCGCGCGCAAGGGCACAGCAATGGGCCGAGCGCTGTGCGCCTAGCGTGGGCCGCAAGGCTTGCGCGGGTGTACGGTGCTCGTGCAATGCTTGTGCGGGAATCCTGAAGCAATCGGGATTCGAAGTGTGATTAAATCCTAAAACTATTAGATAATGATTATTTAATTAGAGTCCTAGTAGGGTTATAATTAAATAAATTAGTATCCTAATAGGATTCCAAAACCCTTTCCATAACTCTATAAATAGGTGCCTAGGGTCACATATTTTGAGAGATTATTCAAGTATTCAAAGTGAGTTTTTGAGAGAAAATTCAGACACATTCCTTGACTAAAAGTGCCGAAAATCTTTAGTACCTTAAGGGCGATTCTAGTTGGTCAATCTTAAGGCGGATCCGGACGTGCTGTGGACTATCTACGGAGGGACGACACTTGGAGTCCTAAAGACTTGTTCTTGTTCGGTTCGGGCGCAGCTAGGGAAGGCACGCAACAAAGAGTATGCATCTAAACTATGCTATATGATTATGTGTAAATAATATGTATTCCTGGCTAAATGGTTTTTCCGCATGATTTATGAATTGTCATAAGTATCATAACCTAACATGCGCTACAGACAGAATCAAGAGTGAAGGGGAGAGATAAAACAAAAAGATAAAGGAAGAACAAGAGGAGGAGGAGAAGGTTACCGGCGGTACGGAGGCAGAGAGGGACGACGGAAGAGAGGAGCCGGCGGTGGTGGCGGCTGGGCAGCCGCAGCAATGGAGGTAGGGTATGGGTTCTTGTTTTACGTGAAAGTGAAGGAGGAGGGAAGGTTTTGGTGTTTTGAGGATTTCACGTGAAATTGTAACAAGGGTGAAATTATGAGTTTATTTATTTGGGCCTTTACAATTTGGGCTAGAACTAGGATATTGTTTGTTTGAACTCGAAACGGTTATGATTGCTTTTCCAAATTCAATCGAACGTATTTTCGTAATTCGAATTCTTTTCAATGTAAAATTCTAAAATTATTTTTGATTTCATAAACCGTTAAAATACTTAAAATGTAATTAAATAAAATAAATAAACGTTAATTATATATTTATTACTAAAATTCGTAAATTCTATTTAAAATATAAATAACTATACGTTAAAATATATTAATAAAATTTATAAATTTACGGGGATTAAATTGAGACGATGAAGTATATATTTGAAAGAAAAATAAAGGAATTTTTATCCACAATAAATAATTATTACATCGCATGTATGTATGATATCAAACGTAAAGATAAAAAGGGACGAAGGGAATATATTTTTGAAAGAAGATAGTCATCGATTGCGACTCATAAGAGTGACAATCTATCACCATTAGTTAGTGATATTAGGTAACCAAAAAGGCAAAGTAGCTTTAGATTGAATGATTTTATAAAGAAAGTATGTCTTTTGATTTCTACTTGGAGCTATATAATTATGCCATTACATTATGCATGTCTATATGATCATATCACCTAATTTTTTTCATACAAAATATAAAGATGACGTGACCCAAATTAAAGCTAATTTGCTTAATTCATTAGTTTACTACGGAGTACTTAATAAATAGACGTATATATATATATATATATATTCTTGAGCTATATAATTACTAGTCTTATATGCACGCGATGCGTACGAATATAAGAAATCGTTTGTGTTATTACATTTAAATCTGAAATAACATATAAAAAATATAATATAAATACGATGCGCGCGAATATTATAAACATATAAGTTAGATAGAGCCGAACGCATATAAACATATTGATTAAAAGGGTACGAATTTATAGAAGGGGCTAAATTGATTAAAATGTTTGTTTGACCTTTTCATATGGGGGTATGTTGTCACTATATTATTTATTCTATAAGTGTGAGGATATTTTAGTAATCTAAGGAGGACACTAAAAGTGAATTCACTAAAATAACCTCACCTCACCTATTCAGTTACGGAGTACTACGTATATAATAGAGATGCCATTACATTATATATTCATCATTTTGGTGAGCCATTTCCATACAGATTAAAGCTAAGAGATTAGTTTGCTGACACTTAATATTCAGAAGGTCAGCTTGAGCCTTAGCTAACTGTGCTTGGAGGTCATTCACTTGTTTTTGAAGCTGACAAATACTTCCTGCACATCCATAAACAGGATCTCTTATTCGTGCATTCGCTTCGTACACCATGCTGCTCACTGCATCCGCCCTTTGCGATTCCGGGAGCTCCTGATGTATGTACGTTTTCCAATTTCATTAACCAATGTTTCAAACCCAAACATTAATTTATTTATTATTTCATACAATCATACTCTTACTTTTGCTACCACAACTAATGCAATTGCAATTACGTATGGTCAAAGTGTCAAACTAGATTCCCTAGTAAAAGGGCAAAACATATATATAATCTGTGAAAATAATATGATGGATTTGGATGTTTAGGTTTAACATCATTTTCAGAAATAAGCTAGTACTAGCATTAGATGATTAATAGGAAAAAGCAAACATTGACCCATGCAAAGTTCAACAGAATTAAGATTCAAAAACTAGTTTTTTGAGGTGAATTAGAGGTTTGACTAATTTAACGAGCTAGTCAAACTAACTAATATAAACAACTAACAACTCCTATCCAAAACAAGGCCATGTATTTTTTAAATTAAATGGATAGACTTTCATTCTTCAGGTAAACCGTAAACAACTAAACGTATTGCACAAGGGTCCTTGATCCAATTGCGCCACACATATACCCTTGGTCATCCATGTTTACTGGTGTAGAAAAGACTAAGGATAAGAAAAGTTAAAGGTAAAAAAGCTAAGTGGTTGTTAAAGCAAAATGATGCAGTTAACAGACAAGAAATCATTGAGATGTTTCGCTTAGTAACTAACACTTGTAACAAAAGAAGAAAAATATGAAACTTTGGTAGGTGGTTTGTCAATCTAAACATCCTAAGGTATTATGCCATCTACTATGTCTATCTACCATTATATCACTATGGGGATTTTAGTAATTTAAGTGACCACCTTTATCTTTTTTTTTTAGGGGTAACACTTTTATCTTAGTTATTTTTTTAGCAAATGAGTCAAAGAGCAATCTAAATTGAAATGGGAGGATTGGAACTGAGATCAATTGTACATAAACTCTCAATTACCTTAATCACCAAGCTAAAACCTTATTGTATGAGGTGGTAGAATGATTAGTTGTATTGCACTTTAGGACCATTGCATGCTTTTATTTTATTTGCTCCTTTCTGCATTCACACAACCCCTCTCAATTCCCTCCAAATTGTCAAACACAAATATACGGGGTAATTAATTAGCTCTTGTGCAAATCACGACTTTATTAATTTTTTAAAATGTTTAGTTAATTTATTTCTAAGTGGATATTGAATTATTAACTGATATGGTTGATTTTCAATTCAAATAACAAAAAAAAAGTGTTAGTATATAGATGTGTCAGAGGATCAACTCAACCATGAGTTAATTCAACTGATATGGCTGATTTTCAATTCAAATAACAAAAAAAAGTGTTGTATATAGATGTGTAAGAGGACCAACTCAACCCTGAGCGGTTGAAGCCCAAATTTAGTTTTATACTCTATCACGCCCTGAAAGCCCTTAAAATATTCCACTTTCAAAGAAGGGGTGGATGAGATTTGAACCCGTGACCTTTGCGTCACGCTGGCTCCAATACCATGTCATAGAACCAATTCAATAAAAAAACAATAAAAAGATTGATCACCTTATAGTTTACTGTTTACGCCACATTAAATAATTTGAAATGAATATTTTGTTTGTTAATGGTTAGTATATGTAAGTGAATATATATGAGGTAATTTAAGCAAAAAAACTGTGTTAGTGGGTATAAAATGCAGAAGTAGAGGGAAATAGAAGCAGATAGTAGAAAGGGGTTTAGATGGAAAAGGATGTAAAGAGCATATATTACCTGGAGGAATTTAATAATATTGCTAGCCCCAAAAACCCGGTGAGCAATAGTGAACTTGAGTGGCTCAGTAGGCGGAAAGTAAGGTGCCAATACACATTTGTCAGCGCATCGTCGCCGTAGGATCTTACAGGCAGCGCAAGGGCTCACAACCACGGTCGGCGGTTGCGACGAAAGAGAAACAGATTCAGTGGTCATGGTCTTGGTCTTGGTCTTGGTCTTGGTCAAAAAAACAAATGCAAATGAAGAAAGAAGAAAGAAGAAAGAAGAAAAGGTTGAAATGGAGGGAAATAAACTAGTTTGCTTTAATTATAGGAAATTAAAGTTGGGGAATTTAGTTTTCTTTAGCAAAGTTCTAGGTCTCTATATATGTATATTTATGTCTACTTGTGTAGTAGTACTCCGTAATAATAGTGGATTAGAGAGGTTGGAAGTTGGAAGTTGGAAGTTGGAAGTTGTAGGAGTCGAGTGAAAGTGATTAGATGACACAAAATCTTGTTTATAAGGGGCCAGGGCCGTCTCGACTATTTGGAGGTCCGGTTTTAGTATAAAAATGAGGTCTTAAATACTCGTGATTTATAGGGAAAAAATAAAATTATTAAGGAAAACAAGGGGCCATGGCCGTCTCGACTATTTGGAGGTCCGGTTTTAGTATAAAAATGAGGTCTTAAATACTCGTGATTTATAGGGAAAAAATAAAATTATTAAACGTAAAACTCATAACTATTATGATTATATTAAGATTGGGGGCTTGTATGTCCGGTTGGACTGCCCTATAGTCGGGCCTGTAAGGGGTGTACAGTAATTTACTGTACACCAAGCCTAACTAACAAGCTTTCCTTACTTTGGGCTGGACTCACATTTTTTCTCTCTTCTCTCGTCATTATCTGTGTACTCTTTCTCTGTCCTCTTTCTCTCCTTCTCTCTAGCGATTTTGCCTGCTACTTTCTTCAATCGTTTGCTGCGATTTTTGGCTGCTATTTTCTCTGCAATTGTTCTTCATTGATTCCGCTCCATAATCAAGGTCAACTTCCTTCTTTTTTGTGTTCTTCGATTAGTTATCATGTTAGAATCACAGGATAATAAATGCAACCTCCTCTTTCAAAATTCTTATTATATGCACCAGTTTGAAAACATAGAAATGGAATCACGATGATGATGAATCATGAGTATAAAAGCAAAGGAACAAGAGATCCAAAATAATCAAGAAAGTATTAAGAGTCACCTTGCTGCCAGTCCAAAACTTACGGTGGAGACATCAGGTCGGATGTGCTTCATCGTGTCAAATATGGTGGTCCCATATCAGTTTACCTAACTTTTACCGCATGAATGCTAACTTCTAATATAAAAAGGCTAATTTTTACTCTCTTTTTTACGCAAAAGACTAACTTTAACTTCTGAAGTTTCACTGAAGTAAAAAATTAGGAATATCAATATATATACTTCGTAAAAGTTAAGAATATCAATATAAAAGTTGGTTCTTGTGTAATAAAAGTTAAGAAAGGTTTTATACCAGTTTACCCAATATGTAAATATTTGAACAATAAGGCTATTAGCTCAAATGGTAGAGCAATGTGCATTTATATATGTACATAGTGTGGGTTCAAGTCCCGTATAAGCCTACATACTTTTGGAGTTTTGGGTTGCGTTTTGGTTTGATATACAGAGAAATGACTTATAAAGTCAGTCCAAATTGGTAAAAGTTACCCCAAAATGCCGATTTATTTTTCATAATGAAACCAATAGCTTATGTAAGATTTGAACCTACATCTCCGCGCAAGTTTAATGGTGCTCGGCCAGTTGAGCTAATAGGCTTACAAAAATAAAAACACACAATTAGAGCATATATATAGCCATCAAAAGATTAGGCAGGGGAATACAAAAAAATTGATCCCAAAATAAGATTTCTCCATGCCCAATAGTTCAAAAGACCGATCAAATAATTAAACCTTTGGTCTTCGTGCTCCCAAATTATAATATTAATGCTCTTTAGGTTTTCTCAACATGTCTTTTGGAGGTTCAACATCAACTTCCTATTTGAGGTCCTTTGCCTAAATCGATCAGGGCGATTGATAAGCATAAGGAAATCATTACCCTGAATCTCTGATAGATATTAACTCAGCTGTAGTCCAACATTGAATCTGATTGAAAATATAATGTATCATGTTTCAAATACTGTAAGTAATTATGTGATCCATCCTTATTGAGCTTTAGCTAATTCATGGCTGATATCAGTTCTTTCTAGTGAAGAGTTACTATTTTGTCATACACTAAGTTTATATGGCTAGTTTAATTTTGCTGATAGATACAGGCAAGTATCTGGAAATATATACTTTGTTCAGGAGGCCGTTCCAATTTCCAATAACATATTCACCTCATCAGAATTTCTAACTTCAAGGGATCAGAATGCATAAGCATGAAATGAGATTAACACTGTCTGGTGCAAAGTAGCCACAACATGCATATGAATTACCTACTTAATACAAAGAGCAAAAACAAATAGATTTATGATTATTATTTACAAGCTCACCCAAACGAATCAAGTTTCAGCATGAGGCAACATCCATGAAGGAGTTGTACAAAGACTCTAGATCAAAGTGAAGCTGCCTTACTTGTTGCTCAGTCAGCTCCTCAATGCAGTTTAGCAATATCAATCAGTATTTATGATGCCACCTAACAAAACCAACCTCCTGTTTCTCAATTTCTCATGGCATTTTAGCGACTTAACCCAGAAATCAACACTTTCAATACAACCCATAAAAAATCATATTTTTTTATTATAAAATCTTCAATAATAAATAACATAACGAGTAATAAAGTTCGAATTGCATAAGACTAGCCAAAAATAAATTGTGAATCAACCCAACAAAAATATGAACCTAAAAATTAAACTTTCAATTGCATTTCCAACAAATGAGAAATTAACCATTGCAAAAAGCGATAAAAGTAAAGATAATGACCTGAATAACTAACAGATGCAGAAGATTGAGCCAGATAATAGGTCTGGCAAGAGATTCTGCGGCGGCTAATCGGAGAATACGGGGTGAAGTTAGCGGAGAAATAGAGGTCGGTCGTGACGGCGAAGAGAGTTTTCGGAGAGAGAGGAAGCTAGGAGGAGAGAGAATCGAAGTAGAGTGAAGAGGAGTAAGATGAAATCTCCGCCATTTTTGTGTAGTTGGGGGTCATGAGGTGAGAGAAAAAGTAGGGAGCTTGGTAAGTGGTAACCAAAGATAGCTGCTTGTCACGGATGGCCTCCCACACCATCGCATGCAGCAACATGCAAGGCATCAAGCATCGCAAGGCAACGCGGTGCACCGCCAAAGGAGGCGGCAAGTTCGTTGGGCACCACCGGACAACGTGGTGTTCCATCGGAAATCGGGTCGTGTGGGTCGTTGATTCATCGGGATGCATCATGGTGCATAGACATGGGCACTGGGACTGGGCGCTAGGCAGCATTGTGAGTAGGGATGGGCATGGGTCCAGGACTCGGTCCAGACCCGGTTGGACCCGGCCCATTTTTAAGGGTCTGGGTCTAGTTATTGAAGGAAATAATGCCCTTGGTCCAAGTATGCATTCTATGTTAAGTCTAATAAATGCGGTTCAGTATTAATTAACAAGTTAATAATTCAGTGAGATCAAGTGAGCTGAATGCCTAGCTAGAGGCCGCTTCAGTTCAAGTGGAATTAATGATATTAATCCACAGCTTACTCTTGACTGAACCCGTAGGGTCACACAAATAGTACGTAAACGGATCAAGTATTTAATGGCATTAAATACTCCATCTATGAATATTCGGAACCGACGGATCTTGGTTTCAGTGGGAGCTAAGATCGTCACAGGCAAGAAATGAATACTCCGGAAACGATGATATTGCCGGAAACGGAAATATGGATCGCATCGGAAATATGAATATTATCCAAGTCGTAGATGTTGCCGGAAACGGAAACATGGTACGTATCGGAAAATATTATTGGAAATGGAAATATTACCAGAATCGGAAATATTGCCGGAAACGGAAATATTGTCAGAATCGGAAATATTACCGGAATCGGAAAATAATTCCGGAAACGGAAATATTAAATATTTGTTCGAAACGGAAATTAATTCCGGAATCGGAAATATTAAATATTGTTCGTATCGGAAATAGATTCCGGAAATGGAAATTTAATCGGAAGCGTATCGTACGAATTAGCATCGGACGAGGCCTGCCGGACGAAGGCCCAGCACGAAGCCAGGCCATCGCCCAGCAAGCACGCACGCCACAGCCCAGCGCGCACAAGGCCGCGCATGCGTGGGCCGTGCTGCGCGGGCTGCTGCTCGCACGCGCATGGGCAGCCCTTGTGGCTGCCGTGTGTGTGTGAGTTTCAGCTCATGCGAGATTCCTGAATCTGCAAGAGTCAGTGTATGATTAAATGTCTATTCCTATTGGATAAATTGATTAAGTAGAATTCATGTAGAATTCTAATTCCAATTAATTCGCATCCTACTAGGATTACGATTCCTTTTCCATAACTCTATAAATAAAGGCCTAGGGCTCATAATTTATACACAAGTTTTCAAGTATTCAAAAGTGAGTTTTTGAGAGAAAATCAAACACACATCTTGCCTCAAAAGTGCCGAATTTTCTGAGTACCTTAAGGGCGATTCTAGTTGGTCAATCTTAAGGCGGATCCGGACGTGCTGTGGACTTTCTACGGAGGGACGACACTTGGAGTCCTAAAAGACTTGTTCTTGTTCGGTTCGGGCGCAGCTAGGGAAGGCACGCAACAAAGAGTATGCATCTAATTATGCTATATGATTATGTGTAAATAATATGTTTCCTGGGTTAATGGTTGTTTCCGCATGATCTATGTATATGTCATATGTATCATAACCTAACAGTGGTATCACGAGCCCCTTATTATTTTCATAATCTAAATTGCATGAACATGGTTAAATATTACAAATTTGCAAGAATTAAAAGGGGTGATTAATTTTCGTAATTGTTAATTAATTGCAAATTGCGTTTATTTAAATATATGTACGCAGTTTTTCGGCAGTTTCTTCATTACTCATCCGAATTGAGTGATTTTTGTGTCAATTCCGCATGTAAAAGGCATTCTAAAATTTTGACAAAAATAGTATTTTTCTGCCGAACCCAGAATTCTCAAATTCGAAGCCTAACTATGACTTTTCGAAGGTTTTAGTTTTTCGGATGCAAAATTTCGTAAATTTAAGATGTTAAATTAAATATTTGCGATTCCTGTTGATAAATCTTGAATTTTTGATTGACCTACTGCATATGTTTAACAAGTTTGAATGCCTAGTCTTGTTAATTATGCAATCTAATTTGTAATTATGATTAATTTGTTGAAAATTAGAATAATTTAGAATTAATTTGATTTTCATAATTAATTGTAATTTAATTAGAAACCTATGATTAAAAACCACCATAAAAATTGTAAATTTACGACAAATTTTAAATTTTTATGACCTAGACTTGAATCCATAACAATCGGAAATCAATTGGATAATAAATTTTCGATTTTTTCGCCCTAAAATTATGAAATTAATAATATTTATTAATTTGTCATTAATTTTAAATATAAATTTTAAATTTTTATGCGATTCGTTCAAATAACTTGCACGCACGAAGCAATGGACGCTTCGTGTTACCCTTAAGGGGTGTTGTATAATGCGGGCATGCGACGACGAGCAAGGGAGCTCGTCGCCCGTGCGGCACGAATGCAATGAGCAAGGGCGTAGTGCACGAGCGCAAGGCAGCAGCCCTGCCTTGTGTCGTGTGCCACGAGCAATGAACGGATGGGCATGGGCGAGGGGCGAGCCAAGGCAGTCGCGTGTGGGCAGCAAGCGAGCTGCGCCACAGCGCGCGCTGCCTCGCACAACAGCGCGCAGCCTCGTGCGCAGCGAGCGCAAGCTCGCGTGCCACGAGCGCTGCGCACAGCATCACTCGCGCGCACCAGCGAGCAATCTCGCGCGCCAGCGAGCGATGGCTCGCGCGCACCAGCGCGCGATCTCGCGCGCCAGCGAGCGATGGCTCGCGCGCACCAGCGAGCGATGCAGCGCCCCAGCGAGCGATGGCTCGCGCGCACCAGCGAGCGATCTCGCGCACCAGCGAGCGCGGTAACGCGCGCGCGCTGCGAGCGATAGCTCGCGTGCGGTGGGCGCTGTGCGGAGGCTTGCGTATGGGACAGCAGCAGCTATGCAACGAGCGCATGGGCTGCGCGCACATGGCCAGCAATGGCTGTGTGCGTACAGCCCATGGGCGTGCAACGCGTAGGGTGTTTTGCGTTACGATTAGATCGTTTTGAATGTTTAATTTGAAAATTTCAGTTCACGTAATTTTAATTAATTTTAAAATTAATAATTTGAATTAATTTCTTGGATTTTAATTTTGAATATTATAATTATAATAAATGGAATTTATTCTAATTATTTTACTAAAATTAAAATCATGAATTAATTTAAATGCGACTGAAATTAAATTAAATTTTGGATTCAATTATAAATTTATATGAGCTTTAAAATTTTAATTAAATTTGTATGTTTCCGGTTAGACTAGAAATACAATTTTATGTTTAAAATTAGTAAAGCATATGAATTTATTGGTTTGAGTGGGAGCACTTTTTAGTCATATACTCTTGATTAGGTCTACAAATCCTTAAGGTTAAAACAACTCGATTAGAATTAATAAGGACTGAATAATTGGTAGATTATTGGTGCCCTTGATTAATTGCTGCAAATGTTTACGTGATGCATAATGTGTTTTACTAACCAGCTATGTGGGCCATTCATGATAATGAATGGGTGAATGGTATATATTGTATATGTACTGTTTTGCAGGTTATGAAGTGACTAGTATGGCCCAAATAGGATAGAAAATATGGTCTGCGTACCATTAATTTGAATGTAATTGGTCTAAAGTACCAAAGTTGTTTTTCAATTCAAATATGGTCTGCGTACCATCAAATAGTTGTAATTAGTTATAACTTATCCTATTTGAAGAAAATGGTGCCTCCCACGGAGATTTTTCAAGACGGACTTTGAAGTCAAAGCTTCAAGATGAAGTCGGGCCATACTAGATCACAAATATCTTATGCATGTTTTAAGTTATTTATTGCTTTAAATATGTCTTAAAATGCATGAGATCAAAAGCTTGATTATGTTGCATGATTAAGGATTTTAGTTCACTTAAAATCTAACCAACATAGTAAGAGCCTTAAGTTCCAAACTTAAAAAAATTGAGTTAAAAGGTGCCATGCCAAAATATACACTTGCTTGGATATCCTTTACATCAATCTAGTAATAGTTTTCGCTCAGCGAGGTGTTACTTATTGGTCCTAAAGGGGCAAGGTACACAAACAATTGTGAGTACATGTTAGTTTTGGTGAAACTCAACGATATAAGTAAGGAGTCCTTTTATGTCGTGGCAAATTCGATAGGTTTACCTAATAAGTTCTTAGACGTACCTATCAACCAAGAATAGTTTCTAGACTATTAGCAAAAGGCTTTTGCTTACCTAAGATGTTCTAGGATTAAGTCGACAAACTGTGCTTAGTTCTTCAATGATTTTAGGATCTTGGAATCATTTTATTCACACCTGCCGGAACACATAACTTGAATAAAATGCTTAATAAACATTGAATTATGCATGAATGCTAGAATTTAAGTTTATTAAGAGAAACTGTGAATGGTTATTTATTTGTTTATTCTTTTCAATTGTAGTTTTTAATATGGCAAACAACAATCAAAACATCATCATGGGTTCTGAGCTTATGGTCAAGCTGAACCTGACAAATTTTCTTGAATGGGAAGCTAAGCTAGTTGAAATAGTCAAACTCAATGGACTTGAGTATGTACTATCACATCCCATGCCAAGCTACTATGCCAGAGACATGACCCCTGAGAGATTTTACGCCTGGGATGCGGATCTCAAAAAGGTTATGAGTCTCATGCTGAACAATATCCCTGATGATTGGGCTAGAAGGTTTGTAGCATATGAACCTTTTACGCTCATCAAGAATCTGAGGGATATCTGTCGTGGAAGTACGGAGGACAGGGACCTGAACGTCCATGAGTTGATTGAATCAATGTCTGGGCTAAAGGTTAGTTCTCCCAACAGGTGTTATAGGATGGAGGTCCAAGAAACACATGTTCAGCTCCTTCGCACTAAACAGAGGGTAGGCGTCCCACTGAGGTTCCATGTGGATCTTATGTGTTCATATTTTGATCGCCTAAGTCTACTAGGAACACCAATAAGCGAAAGGATGGCAGTCTCTGTCTTGCTCAATTCACTACACAGTGGGTTTGGTCGCTTCAAGCAACAATACCTAAGTGAACCAAGAGAAGAAACAGTTGCATAATTTATTCACCTTGTCAGAAAGGCTGAAATAGTACTGGACTGTGAAGCCAAAGATTTACTCAAGGCTAGAAAGAGACCATTCAAGAAAGGTGGAAAGTCCAAGGGCAATGCTAAATCAAAGCAGGACAAGTCCACATCAAGCTGTCTTTATTGTGATGGAATAGGCCATTACAAAAGAGAATGTCCAAAGCTAAAGGAAGATCAGAAGAACGGAACAGTCGTTCCATCTTCAGGTATTTTCGTTATAGACTGTATACTTGCTAATTCAACTTCTTGGGTATTAGATACTGGTTGTGGCTCACACTTATGTTCCAATCCACAGGGACTAAGAAGAAGTAGAAAGTTAAGCAAGGGAGAAGTCGACCTACGAGTGGGAAATGGAGCACGGATTGCTGCATTAGCTGTAGGAACTTACTATTTGTCGTTGCCCTCCGGGCTAGTTTTGGAACTGGAAGAATGTTTCCATGTTCCAAGTCTTACTAAAAACATCATTTCAGTTTCTTGCTTAGATGCTAAGGGATTTTCCTTTATAATAAAAGACAATAGTTGTTCGTTTTATTTTAAAGAGATGTTTTATGGATCTGCTAGATTAGTCAATGGACTTTATTTATTAGATCACGACAAACAAGTATATAACATAAATACCAAAAAGGCCAAAAAGGATGATTCAGATCTCACCTATCTGTGGCATTGTCGATTAGGCCATATAAACTTGAAACGCTTAGAAAGACTTCAAAGGGAAGGAATTCTAGAACCATTTGACTTAGAGGATTATGGTAAATGCGAATCATGTTTACTTGGCAAAATGACAAAGCAACCTTTCTCTAAAGTTGGAGAAAGAGCAAATGAACTATTGGGTTTAATCCATACAGATGTATGTGGACCAATGAGTACAAATGCTAGAGGTGGTTTCAGCTACTTTATCACTTTCACTGATGACTTCAGTAGGTATGGTTATGTCTACCTAATGAAGCATAAGTCTGAATCCTTTGACAAATTCAAGGAATTTCAGAGTGAAGTAGAGAATCAATTAGGCAAGAAGATTAAGGCACTGCGGTCTGATAGAGGCGGTGAATATCTGAGCTATGAATTTGATGACCATCTGAAAGAATGTGGAATTCTATCAGAATTGACTCCTCCTGGAACACCACAATGGAACGGTGTGTCAGAACGGAGGAACAGAA
This sequence comes from Spinacia oleracea, assembly GCF_020520425.1. Classification (NCBI taxonomy): domain Eukaryota; kingdom Viridiplantae; phylum Streptophyta; class Magnoliopsida; order Caryophyllales; family Amaranthaceae; genus Spinacia; species Spinacia oleracea. The sequence continues at coordinate 89,751,694 of NC_079488.1, read as the reverse complement.
CCTTGCTAGACATGGTCAGGTCAATGATGGGTCAGGCCGAACTTCCATTAGAATTTTGGGGACATGCACTAAATACAGCTGCACTCACTATAAATAGAGCTCCGTCTAAAGCTGTCGAAAAGACTCCATACGAATTATGGTTTGGAAAGCCTCCAAATGTGTCTTTTCTTAAGATTTGGGGATGTGAAGTATACGTCAAACGATTAATTTCAGACAAACTTCATCCAAAGTCTGACAAATGTATCCTTGTGGGCTATCCAAAGGAAACAAAGGGGTATTACTTCTACAATACATCTGAGAACAAAGTGTTTGTTGCTCGAGATGGTGTCTTTTTGGAGAAAGATCACATTTCCAAAATGACAAGTGGGAGAAAAGTAGACCTCGAAGAAATTCGAGTCGAACAACAAACTCTAGAGAATGCTCAAGATGACATTCAGGATGAAACTCAGAGATCTTTAGAAGAATCTGGTGAGAATCATGGTCAATCTAGAAATGTTACCCCGCGTAGATCGCAAAGATATAGATCTCAACCGGAAAGGTACTTAGGTATTTTGACGAACGAGAGCTATGATGTTCTATTACTTGAAAGTGATGAACCTGCGACTTACAAGCAAGCTATGACGAGCCCTAGCTCCAAGCAGTGGCAAGAAGCCATGCAATCTGAATTAGACTCCATGTCTGAAAACCAAGTATGGGATTTGGTCGATTTGCCAGATGGCTACCAAGCCATTGGAAGCAAATGGGTTTTCAAACTGAAAAAGGACAAGGATGGGAAACTTGAAGTTTTCAAAGCTAGATTGGTTGCAAAAGGTTACAGGCAAGTCCACGGTGTGGATTACGATGAAACCTTTTCACCAGTTGCAATGCTAAAGTCTATTCGAATAATGTTAGCAATCGCTGCATATTACGATTACGAAATATGGCAGATGGATGTCAAAACTGCTTTCTTAAACGGCGTTTTAACAGAAACTGTGTTTATGACACAGCCTGAAGGTTTTGAGGATCCAAAGAATGCTAAAAAGGTATGCAAGCTAAAGAAGTCAATCTACGGATTGAAGCAGGCATCCAGGAGCTGGAATATACGTTTTGATGAAGCAGTCAGTGACTTTGGTTTCATCAAGAACGCGGACGAATCTTGTGTATACAAGAAGGTCAGTGGGAGCAAAATTGCTTTCCTAGTATTATATGTCGACGACATATTGCTTATCGGAAATGACATTCCTATGTTGAACTCTGTCAAGATTTGGCTTGGGAAATGTTTTTCGATGAAGGATCTAGGAAAAGCACAGTACATATTGGGCATCAAGATTTACAGAGATAGATCTAAAAAGATGATTGGACTTAGTCAAAGCACTTATATCAATAAAGTGCTTGATAGGTTCAAGATGGCGGACTCCAAGCGAGGCTACCTACCCATGTCTCATGGAATGACTCTAAGCAAGACTCAGTGCCCAAAAACACTTGATGAGCGTAGACGAATGAATGGGATTCCATATGCATCATTGATTGGTTCAATAATGTATGCTATGATATGTACACGCCCGGATGTTGCGTACGCACTCAGTGCTACGAGCAGATACCAGTCAGACCCAGGAGAGGCGCATTGGACTGCTGCCAAGAATATTCTGAAGTACCTGAAAAGGCACAAAGATGACTTCCTGGTCTATGGTGGAGATGATGAATTAATTGTTAAAGGCTATACGGACGCAAGTTTCCAAACCGACAAAGATGATTTCAGATCACAGTCTGGGTTTGTCTTCTGCCTCAACGGAGGAGCAGTAAGCTGGAAAAGTGCTAAGCAAAGCACCATTGCGGATTCTACAACTGAAGCGGAGTACATTGCTGCACATGAAGCAGCAAAGGAAGCTATATGGCTAAGGAAGTTCATAGGAGAACTTGGTGTAGTCCCCTCCATTAAAGGACCAATAGCCCTATATTGTGATAATAACGGAGCTATTGCACAGGCAAAAGAGCCTAGACACCACCAGAGAGTCAAGCATGTACTTCGTAGATTTCACCTTCTACGAGAGTTCGTTGAAAGAAAAGAAGTCGAGATAAGCAAAATTGGAACTGATGACAATATATCAGATCCATTAACTAAACCTCTGCCGCAAGCGAAGCACAACTCGCACACTGCAGCTATGGGAATCAAGCATATTGGAGAATGGCTTTGATGTCTCTGTTTAATGTTTTAAAGTTTTAGAGTTTAAATCTTTGTAAAACATTATTGGTTAATCATTCACAATAAATGAAAGAAATTCATTTTTCCATTTAATTTGTGGTTTATTAAATGATGAGTCCCTTCAACTTGACGATATATTCAAGATAGACTGTCAGGACCAGTCCTGTGACTAAGAAATGTCTATCAAGTGAACTTGAATGTCAAAGGTTGAAAATGGTCCCTAATTGGAGTTTTCTATAAAATTGGACGCATAGAAAACGTTAGACAATTAGAGTGCAAGATGACTAGTAGTTCTGTTTCTTGAACTATGTGGACATGGCAATGTCATAATCATTTGCATAGATACTTACTTTGGGAAGACTAGTATCGGACAAGACCTATGAAACTTTACTGTAAGAGATGAAAGTCTGTCATAAGTAAATTTCATTAAATTATTAGACACTAAATCCTCAATACCTGAGTGATTTGAGATTACTTGTTTGAGAACTGGTTGCTTTGACGTTGACCAACCGTCGCACCGTAAAAGGAGGCTATAAAGGCAACGCTCAGGTAATCACCTATCAAACGAAGTCTAATCTCAAGATCGCAAGATTGGGATTGTCCTCCCATAAATCGGGATGAGATGCTTAAAAGTTGTACAAGGCCACTCGGAGAGCTAGAAACTGTGAAATGCATGGCCGTGCTCGGATGAATCATAGGCTATGATTATCTGTTTATTTGATCAGTTGAACTCTGAAACCGAGGAACACCTCTGGACATAATAAGGATGACAACTCTTACCTTATGTTCAAGAGCAAGCATCGAGCGACAAAGGAATTAGGAAATGCACACTTGTCCCTAAGGACAAGTGGGAGACTGAAGGAAATAATGCCCTTGGTCCAAGTATGCATTCTATGTTAAGTCTAATAAATGCGGTTCAGTATTAATTAACAAGTTAATAATTCAGTGAGATCAAGTGAGCTGAATGCCTAGCTAGAGGCCGCTTCAGTTCAAGTGGAATTAATGATATTAATCCACAGCTTACTCTTGACTGAACCCGTAGGGTCACACAAATAGTACGTAAACGGATCAAGTATTTAATGGCATTAAATACTCCATCTATGAATATTCGGAACCGACGGATCTTGGTTTCAGTGGGAGCTAAGATCGTCACAGGCAAGAAATGAATACTCCGGAAACGATGATATTGCCGGAAACGGAAATATGGATCGCATCGGAAATATGAATATTATCCAAGTCGTAGATGTTGCCGGAAACGGAAACATGGTACGTATCGGAAAATATTATTGGAAATGGAAATATTACCAGAATCGGAAATATTGCCGGAAACGGAAATATTGTCAGAATCGGAAATATTACCGGAATCGGAAAATAATTCCGGAAACGGAAATATTAAATATTTGTTCGAAACGGAAATTAATTCCGGAATCGGAAATATTAAATATTGTTCGTATCGGAAATAGATTCCGGAAATGGAAATTTAATCGGAAGCGTATCGTACGAATTAGCATCGGACGAGGCCTGCCGGACGAAGGCCCAGCACGAAGCCAGGCCATCGCCCAGCAAGCACGCACGCCACAGCCCAGCGCGCACAAGGCCGCGCATGCGTGGGCCGTGCTGCGCGGGCTGCTGCTCGCACGCGCATGGGCAGCCCTTGTGGCTGCCGTGTGTGTGTGAGTTTCAGCTCATGCGAGATTCCTGAATCTGCAAGAGTCAGTGTATGATTAAATGTCTATTCCTATTGGATAAATTGATTAAGTAGAATTCATGTAGAATTCTAATTCCAATTAATTCGCATCCTACTAGGATTACGATTCCTTTTCCATAACTCTATAAATAAAGGCCTAGGGCTCATAATTTATACACAAGTTTTCAAGTATTCAAAAGTGAGTTTTTGAGAGAAAATCAAACACACATCTTGCCTCAAAAGTGCCGAATTTTCTGAGTACCTTAAGGGCGATTCTAGTTGGTCAATCTTAAGGCGGATCCGGACGTGCTGTGGACTTTCTACGGAGGGACGACACTTGGAGTCCTAAAAGACTTGTTCTTGTTCGGTTCGGGCGCAGCTAGGGAAGGCACGCAACAAAGAGTATGCATCTAATTATGCTATATGATTATGTGTAAATAATATGTTTCCTGGGTTAATGGTTGTTTCCGCATGATCTATGTATATGTCATATGTATCATAACCTAACAGTTATGTGAGACCCAATGGATCTGGGGCGGATCTGGATCCATGTGTTTAAAAACGGGTCTGGGTCCAATATTCTCAGACCCAGACCCGATCCAGATCCGACCCATGTGCCCGGTCAATTATTAGAAATTAGAAATAGGCTAATTAGATACATTCATGCATTAGTATTTTGGCACTAATTTGCGAATTGTGATATTTTATGTATCGAATGTGAATATGAGGTGGTAAATGCCGGTTAAAGTAATGGCGCGAAGAAAGTTTCTAAGACAAAAAATTTAAAAATAAAAAAATAACACTAGACCCATTTTTGACCCGAGACCCATTAGACCCATTCTGAATTTTTCAGACCCATTGGATCTGGGGCGGATATGGGTCCGCCTAAAAAATATGGGTCTGGGTCTCACCAGATCCGGCCCATGCCCATTCCTAATTGTGAGCAGCAGGGGTGTGCCTGGGTGCTGGCAGCATGAGGAGCACCCTTCCCCTATAGAGGTTTATATTGAATAAGGTATGAATTTCTAGTGAACACCCACATGACAGTAAAATAATAATGGACCGTTTGGGGGACCAAACGATATCCAAATTGGCTAAAACTTGGGGGTCCCACGTATTTTGGCCCAATGAAGATGATGGTTGTGCCATATTTTGGGTTTGACGCCTATAAGCCCCGGTTTTGCAGCAGGTATGTCCAGTTGTGCACCGGGAGGTTCTAGAGCGCTCCGGATGGGTCTTGAGCATTCTAGCTTGGTTGGTTCTTGAAGGTTCTAGCTTGGGTGAGTCTTAAAAGAGTCTAATGTCCAAAATTTCGCAGTTGAAATCCAAACTTCTCAAAATGCTTTTAATTGTCCAGCTCCTAAAATCTAATATATAGGGGAGCTTTTTGGAGAGCATTCAGAGCGCCCCGTAGGATTTCCGTGTCATCAAACAATAGTATTATTTTAGATTTATTAAAAAATAAAAATAGATAAATGAAGACCCGGTAAAAGATAATAAGAGATAAAGATTAAAAAAAAACTCAATAAAAAGATAATAAGAGAAAAATAAAAATAGATAAATAAAGAACCCGTCAAAGATAATAAGAGAACAATAACGTTTCTAACTACCGTTTAGAGTTGGAAAAAAAAATCTCATTAAAAAAAAAATTAACTTGTGCATCACACGGACTTTAAATCTATTTAAAATACATCCAACTTGAGAAGGGATTATCATAACCATAAATCTATAATTGATACGGAATGAGACAGGAAATAAGACATAATTACGAGGGGATTTAAACTGCAAAAATGCAAAATTTAAAACCGTGTGGATAGAACTTGTACGACATACATACTTGCACACCTGACAGGAAAAAGCTACATGTATACCTAGTGTACAAGATTCTCTTGTACCCCACCATTAATTTGTTGACACATCATCAAACCCACTAAAAAATAAAAATAAAAGACAATAAATATGTCATTTCGACCAATAAAAAAACATGGTATATAAGATAACTTGTACACTAGATGTACATGTAGTAGGATCCCAAATGACATGACACATCAATAAAAAGTATGACAAAAGTTTCATGAATAATGGGCAGATCAACAGATGTAATAACTTCCACCACAAGCTCAAAACACAAAAATGGAAATAATGCACAATCCAAAACAATGAAATAAAAACAACAAAAAGCCACGTCTATTTGGGCGGCAATTGTAGCAACCATTACCATTACAATTACCAATTTAGCAATTTTGACGCCACGCCCCCCCTCTGTCTCTCAATCTCTCTTTCTTTCACACTTCTCTTCAAATTTAATCCGCGGCTCATATTTTTGGACCCAAACTAACTAATTAGCTTACAATTTCCATTACTATATACCAAAATAATATTCCATTTCCCTCTTCATTTTATTCTCACCTCTCTGGAAGAACAACAAAAAAAACCAAAAAAAGTTGAAAATTCTTTAATTTCTTCATCAAATTTTTTTTATTATATCTTCAAAAAATTTAATATATTTCTAATTCTATTCTCATTTAGTTTTCCCCAAATTGATAATAGAAAGTAACCTTGGTTGATCAGACTATAGTATTTTTTCTGGTGGAAGAAAAAGGAAGATGGTTCAGATAAAGGAATTGTATCCTCTCTATTTTCTTATTTATTATTTATTATTTATTATTTATTATGCTCCAACTTTTTTGTTATTTTCCTTTAAAATTGATATGTTATGCTATGAATCAATTTGGTTGTTATCATATTTTGGTTTGTAAGTGTTGCATGAGGACATTAAAATTAAACATTCCGTAATTGTAAACAATTCTAACTTGTTTTCCTGTACACCTAGAGGGGTAACTAGATGTACCTAATTATGATCAGTTTGGGAACAAAATGATGGTTGAATTCCCCATCATCCTTATTGGTAGTAGTAGAATTTAGTCTTTGTTCTCGATCATTGATCATTGATCATTGATCATTGATCATTGCCACCTAGAAAGATACTACCTCCTGTTAAATTTAATTGTTACTTTACTATTTCAAATTTGACAATTATTTCTGAACAAAGGGAGTGTTTTTGTTATTGGTTATAAGCTGTTAATTAATAGGAACACTAAATAATATGACTGCAATTTGAAGGTTCTAGTTGTAAGCTTAATGAACAGTGACTGGCTATGTGTTCAAACTATTTTTGGGCCTTTTGCAATATATCATCAGGCTTAAATGTTGCATTTTCATGTAGTTACCAAGTGATTTCAATGTTATTGATACATCAGTACGTATGTTATTGATAGATCAGTATGTATAATCAGAGATTCTATTGTATACGCATGCATACAACAAATTTTGTTTATCCGCCATTCTCCAAAGTTTATATGTTTACATTGCAAAAGTTCCACTAATATCTGAGTTGTAACTTGTAAGTACCTGCAGTAAATGTTCTAAGAAAATGACTTTAAATTTAGGTCTTAACAAACTTTGTTTATTGTTTGCACTTTCATATCATACTTCCTCTGTTCTTTTTAAAATGACACAATTATTTAGGCACATTTGTCGATGTACGATTTCAAACATTAATATCTTCAATTATGGATAAGAAAAAATATAAAAAATTGATATTTAAAAAATATTTATTGAGACGAATCTAACAAGACCCCACACGACTATGTTTTTTCTTAAGTATAAATCACAAAATGAAGTCAAAGGAGCTTGTGTGAATAGTGCCCAAAACTCAATCGTGTCATGTAAATAAGAACGGAGGAAGTACATAATTTCCTCGGTCCATGACCAGTATGGTCTGTTTGCTAGGATTGTGTGATGATACATTTAAGAGTAGGCGTGTTCTTGATTACTGCAGAACTTGTGCTACATGACATTTATTTGATTGTGAACTGTATGTTAGAATCTAAGCTATACAACAATGTTTTTGTGGGTTATGGGTTTTCTGTATGTTACATTTACTGATCCATTATTTTCTCCCTTAAATTTCCTTGACTTTGACCTGTTGATCATTGGGCCACGTCTAGTCGAATTGTCATGCCTATGTCACTTGCTGAGGTAAAAGAAATTGAGAACACCCCATTTCTACTGATTTAACCACAACTTCTGTCTCAAGTTGGTCTAATGTTGTCTTTCTCTTTACCCAATTGGTGTTTTCTGTTTTATGCAGTACGAGGTTGCACAGATGTATATGGTTCTAAAAATGCAACAGGAAAATACAACAAATATCGAAGGAGTTGATGTTCTGGAGAATAGACCTTTTGAGGACAATGTATTTGGAAAGGGCCATTACACATCAAAAGTATATAGTTTTCAGAGGTAATATATGCCTCTAACTGTAAATTACTACATGACCGAATCAAGTTCCTTTTAAAATTTATGATACTTGTATGTATTTTTTATTTTACTTTCTGTTATGCAGCAAAATCCCCTCTTGGCTTACAACATTCGCGTCAGCAGATTCTCTTCTACTGAAAGAGGAAGCATGGAATGCATATCCAAAATGCAAATCAGGTAGCCTTTTATTTATAACCCTGATAGACTTTTTATTCTCCTAACGTATGCTGATATATTTGTTCTGTCTATCTGAAACTGGACCTGAACATCTAGTGATCAAGGTAAATTTGCTTACTGCTCACAGAAATATTTCCATATTGTATTTTGCTCCGCTGATTTATGTGCTTACTAATTACTAATTATGCAGTGTTCACGCTTGAGCAAGCTGCTTCTTTCTATAGATACTATTCACGTGGCGGATAATGGAAAATCAGAAAATGTAGGTGATTGAATTTATTGTTATTTCATTTCCTCTGTATCCTAGTTTCATATGGACTACTGTTAAGGGTGTTTCTATAGACTTTTACTTTGTAAAAAAACTAGTTTTGGCGGGAAAGGTTGTTACACTTACACAAGCTCCTAACAGAATTCTGTTGATATTCATGTTAGATTGTAATATTCATTGAGAAGATCAATAAAGTTATACTTGTCAATCATCCCATATTCTCTCTCTTTTCTCTCTAATCTCTCAAACTAATCTGCAAGAGTTCACTAAGAACTCTGACAGAATCCAATAGATTATAGGATGGTTGCCTTCCTGTAACAACTACGTTACTAGTGATTATTCACCTTGAGTTAGGAATGAGCCGATAGCATGAAACAGTAAAAAAAATTATCACTAATAGGGAAAGAGAAAACATATGCTAAAGCCGGTATCTGTAAACTTGTAAAGTATATCGTGTTCATGTCACTGCTCTGACTAGTAGATTACTTGTTTGTATCTTTACAGGTGCACGGTCTAAATAAAGAACAATTAGCATCGAGGCAGGTGGAAGTTATCGATATTGCATCATCTGTAAGAGACTATTGGAGCTATTTGGTTGGTAGTTGCAATGTGGATTTGTCTACGTTCAGATCAGCAAGGACCAACCGAGGACCGTTGACGGAAGGCTGGAGAGTAAGTCTACAGTTTGCAGCCAATTTCAATTTAATGATTGCTACCTCTGTTGCTTTTTCTATACCTCACTCTACTAGAACAATTTCTGGAATTCGTGTGTAATGTGTTTTTGGCTGAACGGAAAGATTTGATCAAGTAATCAAACAGGTAAGGCCCACAAACCCACGCGTGTGCATCGCATTCTCCAAAATCCCAAGGCTTTCCCGACGCGTGTGTCAACCAAGACCACTCTCCCACTTTCTCAAACGAGTAGTACACCAACCCTCCACTTTTTAAACAAGAGGAAAATATACACTTTTTCACTCTTTTCTCAACTAGAATTTCCAACACGTCATTCTTTTGATTGATTTAAACAGCAAGTTGAACCATCATTAGCTCATTTATCTCTAAACTGTGTGATAACCAACATTAGGAGTCTTTTAAATTGAGTGGTAACTAATAGCGGCTCTCTCTACTGGTTGATGTAAATTCCTTTGATTTGTAGTCATATATTTACTGAAAGTTATCAGTTTTCCACATTTAAATATTCTACAAAAACATGGTTCTAGCATACTTTTTAATTTTCTGATAAATAAAATGCAGGGGTGGAGCTGAGAGTTCACCTCTTGATTTCTTTGTCAGATTGTGGCATTTGATGACATTTTGTTGACGCATGCAGGATCGATGCAACCCTGTTATGACTGCATATAAACTAGTAACGGTTGATGCTCCATACTGGGGCTTTGGTAAACGATTGGAGCAAGTGCTGATGGCGGTAAGTGTCATCAATCCTCATCACTGTTTTACATACACTTGCGGTTACTGGTGTCTTTGATTGATTTCTTTAATCTGGCGTCTGGTAACAATGAAGGTTTCTGCTGCTTACTCTAGAAAATAAGGGGTACTGAATAAATTTTGGAGGAACTTATGAAAGTTTTATTGTCATTAAATACGTGATCATAACCAGCTCAAGATCCATGACAGACAGACCTGTCAAAAATTGATCCTACCCGAAACCCGTTACAAAACTGACCCGAAAATACTAGGTCTTGAACAGAATTTTGTGAGCCAAAACCCAATTTTATCTTGAACCCGAACAACTTGAAACATAATGGGTCAAAACCCGACCGAATCCATTTTTAACCCGACCAATCGAAAATCATTATATTCGTAGAAAATAAATTTATGAGGATATTTTTAGCATAATAAACATTTTATTGTTACTATTGCAGGGTGTAATATGATCTTGTTTTGACTTATACACCATATTATGGTTGAATTTTACTACATATAAGATTGTATATGATATTTTGGTATTTCATATGCACTTTTTTTTATATTTTATTGAGATGTGATAATATTTTTCATACTAATTGGTGAAAATTATAATAGGTGTACTAAAATCTCTCAACCCGAGGGTTCTGGATCATAAACAAACATTTGTGAACCCGAACCTGTAAGGGACCGACTCAAATGAACCCGAACCTGTAAAGGACCGACTCAAATGAACCCGAACCCGAACCGGAAAGTAAAATATTGCAACCCGACCCGACCCATTTGACAGACAAACCAAGTTGAATTTATCATACACAACCTAAGGGAGTTCTTTGTTACATGAAACCTTCTGTACTACTAGTTTATGTCAAATGTTGCTTTAAGGATAAGCCAGTTCACTAAGTAGTACCCCAAGATTCTCTTAGGACTCACAGAAGTCGCAACATCATTTTGCTGGTTTTTTGTAGGATATACGATATCACTGCTTCACGTGGCGCTTATGTTTTCCTTGAGTATCAACACTTTTTTACCAATTTTCTTCATCTAGATAAGTGGCGCAGTGCTCCTTGACGTAAGGGGGGTTGCTGTTAGTTGTTAATATTCTGAATAAGACATCAATGCTCTTAGCAAGCTTTTGAAGCTTACATATGCAGTTTGCAAATGTATTTAGTTCAATTTTCGAAATACCAAGGTATCTATCATTCCTGACAACAGCTTTTAGCTAATGGCAAGGTTGCAAGTGTCGTGTCTTTGAATTGTTAATATTGTTATTCTGTTTTACCTCAAATAAGTTGGCCAGTTGTTTGTACTTAATATGAATACATTTCTTTGATAGGGTGAGAGGTCGCTTTTCCTTGAAACGCACAGCAACATTTTTGCCTGGATTGATGAATGGCATGGTACGAGCATTGAAAAGCTGCGGGAGCTTGAGGAGCAGCTCTATTCATCATCCAATGAGGTAGGATTTTTGTATTAATATTTGATGCATGTGGAACGTGCTTGTTCATTTATAAAGTTCTACGGAGTTACGTTTTTTAATACTAGGATCCGAAGTATGGCATTATGACTTCACTATAATTTGGCAGTTCCGGCTTTAATCTGATCTTGAAAAAGTTTCGTAGTAATTTCAATGAACTCTCGACTGATGTACTTTCATAAGGGTTTTTTAGGGAAATGATTTTGGTACACCCATTGCAAGACTCAGTTTTCACTGCTCTACTCATAAAGAGATGTGCTAAAATCAGTTTCCGATTCTTTATTGTACATAGTATGATGTAATTTCCCAGTGCCTTTTATGTTACAACTTACAAGTGAATGAAGATTTATTCTGTTGCAAATTCCATTGAAACAGGGCAGTATGATACCAATGCAACTAAATGATAAGGATGGTTACGATCGAAAATGTTTGTTGGAGGGTAAAGGCTCAAAGTCTCAGCTAAAGTCCGAGGACCATAATTTTGGTGTTGCAATGTCTGATTAATGGTATAGTTTGCTGACTATAAATTAATTGTAGGTAGTGTATTAGATTTGTTTTTGTAAGGTTGTAATTCTCTTCCAAAATAAGACAATGCAGAATTGTTGTATTTGCTTCAAATAATAATATTCATATATATTCTACAAATTGAAGCTATTTGATATTGGATACAAAGTTGATACAGAGTTTGAAGATCCAGAATTTGTTACATATTATCATAATAAAGCACATCCCTAGCTTGTACATTTTATACGCCAAACCAATCCCTCCATACAAAAAGCCTTGAGAAATAAACAAAATGACATTCGCCAAATATGAAGCCATGGAGAACGTACATACACCACACCACATTTTCTGTGAATAACAGATCGATATGATCAATGGATTTAAATTAAAAATGCATTGCAGTAGGGTGTGACTTGGTCATCCTAGTTTCGCCATACGACTCGTCATTGTCCATTCTCTTGTTGTTTCGAAGAGCTGCATAAGCAATAACATAGAAGATAACGAGGAGTATTAGAACGATGATATTGATCACAGACACCTTCCTCCAGCTGCGCTTCAGGCTTGCGAGCACACCAGCCTTGCAGGAGTCGCAGTCGTAGCATAACTGCCGTTGATCGTTGCTCCATCTTTGACAGTCTGGGCTGTTTCCTACTAACCCACCTCCTGGTCCCCATAAGGTTTCATTCACATACCCAAAACCACAATCTGTTGGCGGCTTGCAACATCCCGACTGTCGTATAAAATATTCTAACAAATTAGTACCAAAACTACGAAAGCGCGCTTATAACAACGACGAATACATAGATTAATGATCTAGTAGCTCAAATAAGGCTTAAACTAAGAACAAGGTAAATTATCTCTATTTTAGATACTAACATAAGTTGGACTTGGAGGTCACAGGGTCGAGTCCCATGAGCTGCGAAATAACACCACTTAGACAATAAACATGTTAGCTATTTTGCGTGACTTATCCGAAAAAGGAAGACGGACATAGAAACGGCTAGGATGCTCCTAGATGGGATCTATCTCAATGAATTCTCAACATATATATGCCTATGTAGGAAGTCATACATCACCTAAATTCCGTAAAAAGGAAATTTCCTGCCTTTGGATTTGGACCAACAAGACCTTTGTCATGTATATACACCATTTTAGTGCTGTAGGAACTAGCATTCTTATTTTTGGAATGATGATTTTTATACACAAGGTTGAACAATGGTTCCTCCTTTATTTATCATAACAATTGAGATTTTACCCAACTTATACAATACCCTTTGATTATCTATATACCAAGTATTGCGTTTTTATCCTTGTTATAATTTCAAATATATTAATAGTTAATGATCAGAAGTTAAGATACATTATATTTCACCTAAGAGAAATAGTTGACAAAATATATTCCTAGATATGTCCTATCTCGATGATTTGTCATTTTGTCAACATGTGCAACGTAGGAATTAGTGGCTTAAATTATCCAACCAAAAATTTCAGTCTCGTCATATTTCTAGAATTTCATTATAGGTCTAACTAGTCTTCTTTCTGATTGATGTATGAGTATGAGTGTATGACATCTCACCAACCCATGTTGCGTAATTAAGAAATAACTATTAAATATTAACAGTCAATTGCATGTCTATGATTGTCCTCCGTGTGAGTCTATGGCACCGTGAAAACACAAATGTTACAACTAGTTAAGACAAATGACATGATAATATGGACTTCTTTAGTATAGAAAAATGTTCTTTTAATTAGTTTTTGTATTTATGCAATAAGTGATGAGAAGAAAACATTTTATTCTCTTCATAAAATACATAAAGCACTTTTGCATGAAAAGTTACGCACTTTACATATGTAGACGTGCAATAATCAACAATAGGATCTTGAAATAACAATTCTAACGCATGCAATTTTTAAAATATAAAAAAAAAAAAAAAAAAAAATTGAAAGACAGTTTTCCAAGTTTTTGTTATATTTTTATGGGTTGTTATTAAATTTTTAAATGAAATGATCTTTGGGTAGCAAGTTGGGGTCAAACGAAGCGTAAAGGAGTAGGTAGAGTGAAACGGACTGTGGACTCCATGAACTACAAAACAAAGGTCTTACGATTGCTTCTCACTTTCTCAGTTCTCAGCAAGATTCCAATTATCTCACTTTACTATTTTCGCTTTGAAGTTGACCCTATAATGCACCAAATATATGAAGTTCTCGCATGCATTTATAATAAGGTGCATCTTCTCACATACTACAAAGTTAAAAAAAAAAAAAAAAAAAAAAAACTAATATGTTCTTGTTTAAAATATCTATAAAGGTCGTATTCGTGTCAAAATGATGACATGGCATGTTTATGTGTCATGATTTAAATTGGAAACTAAAATATTTAACTTATATAACCTATTATACATGTTTCAAAAAAAAAGGTAAGAAAATCTTAATATTCTAATTTGCTTCCTTCTGTATATCGACTACCTTATTTACATATTTTTATAGTAAAAATATTCTGATGACGTATAGCATATGTGAAGACTATATGTACCAATTAAACAGCAACACGTAAGATTGCGACAACTAAATATTATCGCAACCTGTGACCTTAATCATCACCCTATTAATATACATAAAATTTTGTGAATTACTACCTTTCAGTTGGGTGGTATGTGAATTGCTACTCTCTGCTCCCAATATCCTGCTCTGCTCCCAATTTAACCGCGAAAACCCAATATCCTATCCACTAGTACTACTCTGCTCCCAAAGATTCATAGTTGTAATTACATGTCTATAATCTTTTGTTTAGTGGTACCCAGTAGGGCATACTTTTCAGCTTTTGGTCTTTAGAAAAGCTAACAATTAGGATTCAATTTCTTTTAAAATAATAATGGTCAAATTACTGTTATTAATTGTCTTCATCACCAACCTATAAAGACTTGCAAGAGTCCAAATGATTTTCCTTTTTAATCTTCAAAAATATCTTTTTTCTTTTTTCTTTAATCTTTCATCTAGTCATGGTGAATGGCCCTCCACACCTTATCCCATGTGATGTATCCCAAAATATATGCATTCATGGACTCTGAAGTCTGAACAGATAAGCTTCACCGTCCACAACCATACTCTCTAACTTGAACATTGGATACGGATATTGATACGAATACGGATACAAATACTCCCTTCGATCCCCGCTTTGTTTACTACCTTACATGTAAAAAATAAATCTACGAACAATATTACTCCGTAGAAAGGAATAATTGATTTAATAATCTAACTTTAGACGTTTCTTTTTTATTAATCTCAAGGTATGACATTATTTTTTAATAATCTAACTTTATAGACCTTTTTTAATGGTCCTTATAACCTTTCACCAACGATGATTCATAAAAGAGGAGAGGGTTCTGCCAAAGTGCAGGAAAGAAGGAAGGAAGAAAAGCTTTTTAAAATATTAGACATATAAGAGAACAACGAGCAGATTGGTAACCGGTTACAAGTTACAACCATTAGAAGTAAATAGGTAATAAAATAAAACCGACCAAATATGGATAGTATTAGAAAGAATCAATCACCCATCCAGCTTAAAGTTAAGATATTTATCATTACTGCCAGTCAAGCAACATTAGTTTTATATTAAAATGTTACGTATAGTTGTACTCCGTACTACATTAATAATTCCCTAGCAAAAAGATCGGATCTAAATTACCCAACGCTAACTTAAACTATACCCGAAAGGCTGAAACCAGCTCATCTATTCCAAGTCGAACTGAATTAGAACCAATTCAACAAAAAAAATTAAAAAAAGTCAGGACTTTTCAATTTTCAACATAACCAAATCGAGAAAAGACTCAAATACACACCAAATTGATTGACTCGTCCCCGGAATATATCCCAACGTAAATTAACCTAAACCAAATCCGATACAAAACGGCCTGTTTGTTACAGTAATTGGTACCTCTCTAGTTCTAGATGCAAAGAGAGTCATATTATTGCGGTATTGCACGTTATAGTTTGGCCCAATAAAACAGAAATGGAAGAATAACCGTTTCACTTCTCTTTTGCGCACTCATTATTGATTCCAAATTTTAAATAATTGAGTATTCTAAGTTTTTTTCATTTTTTTCAATCTTTTGTACGGAGTTTTACTGGAGTTCAACTTCAACTTCCATTACTTTCTCCAAAATAGCAAAATTAAGTTAATTAATCTAATATTTTTAATAAATAAAACTAAAAATTCTATGCTACCAAAAAGCAAACAATTATACAACTTGCAATTATTATACTACTTGTAATAGAATAATAGCAGAATCCCAGGAATCTTATTCAATAATCAAGTAAATTGGGAGTAAAACTACCATTAATCAAATTGAAAAAGGGTAATTAATAATAAAGGAAATTAATGAAGATTTACCTCAATAGGATTGAGCTTCCTAGAGAAGAACCTATCAGAAGTTTCAGGAACACCATGAACAGTCCGACGCATCTTACCACAAACCCTAGAATCCCTAATACATGAACTTAGCTTCGCCCAATAACCCGGATCCGAAACCTTCTTCTCAAGCCAACCCGAATAATCCTCCAAATTATACTCCAAATAAGCTCGGTTTAAGACGGGTCGACCCGAGCCTTTATCTGTAACGGCATAAGCGAAGACGACAAATCCGATTAAAGCGGCGATGATGAAAAACATGGCCCACATGTAAAGGTACATGAGGAAGGTGTTTCTATAGCAAGAACCAGCAAAACCAGCTAAAGAAACGACCATTAAAGAGACACCGATTACGATCAACGGCCATTGAAGGAATTGCATACAGTCGGTTGAGTTGGCTTTGCTGTTTAGCCATATTCCGCCTGCTAAGATTGGGATTGAGAGCAGGAATGTTAAGAAGTTTACTACTCCAGTTAGATGGTTGCTCGCTCTCATTTTTTTTTATTTTTTTTGTCAGGGTCGTTCTTGAAATTGTAGAGGAGGGAGTATATGATACTGTAAAAGTTGCTTTTGGAGGGGGTTAAAGGTGTTTGAATTTTTGAAATACTTTTTTTTTCTTTTTAAACAAAATTATGTGGAGTGTTGTATTAATATATGAAGATGGTTGGAAGTGTTGGTTTGTTGTCTATATATGGTAGTCAGTAGTGCTAGATGCGCGGTTTGCGGAGAGTGAATGGGATTATTTTATGAAAGGGGTGTGTGTTTTGGGGGTTGGTTTTAAGTGGACGGTGATGCTTGAGGAGGTTTTCTTCCGAGGGTATCGGAAAGTGGGAACGGGTCGTTGATGCAGGATGGATGTTGAAACTAACCCGACTTGAATTACTTTTACTTTAGATGACTTGGTTTGAATATTTGTTAGTCTCAAAACATCTTCAATGGTAGTGAAGTAGTGATAATTTCAAGGTTATCCTCTTATAGGGAATTACTATGGAGTTTTTTTTTTCTTTTCTTTTTGTAGTTGACTCTTCAAAAAATATTCTTTTTCGCTCTTGTGAGGGTTCGAAGAGGTGACCAAGCTCTTCTCCTTCGATATCATGGCCAACACTCGCAACGCACAAAATAGGGTGGCAACTATAAACAGGAGACGCAGGAGGTGGCTAAGAAAGTAGTCAGAAAGCCTAAACTGAACACACAGACTTCAATGGTGGATTCTGACGTCATTCTGAAAACTCTGATTTAAACCTATATTTCTACCTAGTGATTAAAGATGAGATTCTGAACCCAAATGCTTCCTTACAAATCTTCAATGTCAATATCGGATTTGAAGTAATTTTAACACCTAACTTAGTGGCATTAACAATGGAATAAATATTCATACTCGTTTAATTTCATTCAAACTCGAAAAATGGTGGGAGTGGACCAGTGGCGAAGCTAGGATTTTCCGGATTGTTGGTCACCATGGTCCACCGACCCCGTACAAATCAATAATTAGTGCATGATTAACAAAAAATAATACTTCATTACAGTTAATTAATACTCTGTACAATTGCAATTAGATTAAATTAATTAACATAATTAATTAACCATAAAGAACTTTGAGTCTCTAAGCTGATAAGTTGCATGAAGATTGGTACGAGAACATATATGAGACAAGTGCGGGAATAAGAGACAACAACATTAAAAATTCTACGGTATAACATGTTAACAACTAAAATTATTTTGAAAAAAAAATCATAATTGAAAGGCATAAAATAAACATCCAATGAGTTAAAAAAATGAAAAAGGATTTAGAAAAAGATGAAAGGGGTAACCCAAGTATTGAGTAGGGCGGAGCAAAACTATCTGAAAATTCGATCTGTTTCTGATCCGATTTTTTGGATATCCGATTCGAAAAATAATTTCAGATCAGATATGTGATCCGAAAAATCAGATATCGGATACCAATTCGGATATTGAATTTAATATTTTCGGATATCCGAATTTTTGAGCAAATATCAAAATATTATCATAGGCCACAATATACAAGCCCAATATCTACAAACCTTTTTCCCCACTGACAGACTAAAGTCGTATCACCTAATCAAAAATAACCTAAGTCCACTAGTTAGGTAGCAAGGGAAGTCAGGATCGAATCCACAGGGAAACAGGCGTTCTTTCTACTATCAATTAATTAAACTAGACTATTGGGAACAAGAGTTGGTTGGTGATTTGTATACTAAGACTACGAACGATAATTAAACGAATATGAATCAATATGTTAAGGAATCTAGGGCATAGGTTCACCAACAAATAACAATCCAGGACAACGAACAATCACGATAGTCAACAAGGTAATTAATTAGACTAGCATGCTCTCTCGAATCGATACTAATCATAGACTTAGAATTAACGGGCTCTCGCTATGTATTAATCCTAATTCCACCTATTGACACAAGCCTAAACATCAAATTGCATCTCTCGAATCTTAATTTGATATTGCATAACTACCACAATTAAACCTGCGCAAATCTAATTGTATAGTGAAATAAACCAAACAATAGGAATTAATTACAATGCCAACAATCACAATTATTCAATATCCCTTCATATTAATCATGGATCCCCAAACCCTAGAAATTAGACTACTCAAGCATATTAACAATAAACAAAGAAATTAGCATGATTGAAAACATAATTAAGGCAAAACAAAAGATTGAAATAAAGAACAATACCTAATTGAAGAACAATGGAAAAAGAAAGCTTGAATTTTGGATTGAAAATAAACTAAGTGTTAAGAACAAATTAGAGAGAAAAACTAAGCTTAAGGAAATAAAACTAAGTGTTTAATACTAGAATATAAGATAATAAGATGTCCAACTAAATTAACCAAGGGCTATATTTATAGTTTTGCCCAAAAAGCTCAACAAAAACCGGAAAAACTAAGGTAAACCGCGCGCACAAAAAGCCCCAGGGTTGTCGTCGCCCGGTCGGGCGGCCTTCCGCCCGACGGGCGGGAAGCTCGAAATCCGTCCGACGGGCGCAGGTCTGCCCGGCGGGCGGAGGGAGAAACTTTGGAAAACATCGTCACACGCCCGGTCGGGCGCCACTCGCCCGTCGGGCGGTTGGAGATTGCTCGCTGCTGCTGCTCTGCTGGGCGCCCGGTGGGCACCGGGCAAAAGTCCGCCCGTCGGGCACCGGGCGACTGCTCGTTCCTTTGGCTTGCTCGCCCGGTGGGCGATGGGAGATCATCCGGGCGGAAGGCTAAATGTGTCCGCAACACCGAGTCTAACTTTCGGGGCTCAATCATGAACATCTAAGGCTCCCGTAAGTCGACAGTAATCGTCCCGAATCCCCTCGGGATCGTGTAGTGGCCTAAATCATCTTGAAACGGGTCTAAAAAGACCAATTTCTCACTAAGTAGTCCTGAAACTCAAGGCACACTCAAATACACAGATTAGTACTAAAATGGCTCCTAAGAGCTCATTTTACACATAAAAAGTACTAAGGAACGGGGGTAGAATACTATATCAAACATGCATATCAAACTCCCCCAAGCTAGATCCTTGCTTGTCCCTAAGCAAGGAAATCATCGATGAATACAAGACCAACTTCACCCCCGTCATATTTCAAAATGAAAAATATAATTCAAGGCAAAATCTGACAAGCATGCTTCAATGTCAACCAATCAAATCCATTCAACCGCTAATCCACCTTAACAATCGTCACGCAAAGCGAACCACAAATGCACAATGGAATTCAAGACTAGTGCTCACACACTCGTCACTCATTTATGTGGCGGATAAAAGATGTACCCGTTCGCTCTCCTCCCAACGTATAAATGAACAATGCCCTCCCAAACTCACAACACTCGTGTGTCTAGAAAAACATACACTCAGCCTAGTAGTCGACTCGGAATGTGTCATGTCATAACTTGCATTGATAAACAACAATTTTCACATAAGTACGACTCTATGCACAAAGGTCGGAAGGTCTTCAAAGCTTGTAATGTTAGGCTTAGGTAAGGGTGCGGTAAATTTGGATATAATGTGAGCTTAAAGCCTTGGCTTTGGGGAGCATGAATCCTAAATACAACCACGATCAAACAATATAATGATCACAACTCTCCCACTCAACACATGATGAAACAACAAACACCAACACCACACTTTCTTGTCTTTTTCACAATTATAATCAATCATCACAAAGGTATGAATTTACAAAACTTGATTGGAACAAATACTTTGAACTCTTTTTTTTTCGAGAGTAATAGATTTTTCTCTTTCTTTTCTTTTTCAATCTCTCTTTTTTTTTTCTTTTTGGTAACCTTCACATTTGTTTTATTCTTTCATCTCTTTCATTTTCAACTCATTTTCAACAACAACATGATGAAACGAACTCCTTTTTTCAACACTCACTTTGTGCTCAAAATGTAGCACACCACAACTCCCTTACCTCACTACTATTAGCTCCCCCAAGCTAGGCTTGGGACTAGTAACCAATGGGGTTTTCACAGGCTTGTAATATGGCTAGTCACCGAATAAAGGGCACAAGGAACAACATGGGTAGAAAAGGAGGGAACAAATGTATCTAGATTCATCTGAAGGCTACTTAAACAGAAAAATGCCTTCGTCCTCCACAATGTGCATGTATATGAGTCATAAAACACTACTAATAGTCGTAAATCAATACTCAAAATCAATGACACACCAGGAAACTATCACACATCCTAACCAAGTCAACTAGTCAAGCACCAAGTCCACAAATAGTTAGTCAGAGTTGACTCATGTTAAGGCATCAAATCAATCGAATATCAAATCATGGCCAACACATCTACATTGCTCATCATCAAATACCAAGAATCAAAACAATTTTCGATCAAGGGGCACAGGGAAGCATGATATTGTATTCATCGGAACGTATTTTTGTATTTTTTTTTCTTTTCAAAGCAATAAACTACCCTAGAAAGCAATAAACACACCAAAATAAACACACAACAATAAGTAAATGCTGAAATAAAAGGAAAACATACCTAATATGTACAGGTAATGTGAACCCCCCCCCCCCAAACCAAATCAGACAATGTCCTCATTGGCTCAAGGGGTACCGAACCATCATCATCATCAACAACATCACTGATGGCCTTGGCCATCATCACCATCACCACCTTGGCCACCATAGCCGCTAGTGCCCGATCCAAACCCCCCATAGTGGGTAGGCGTGAAGGTGCCCATGGAACCGGGGGCTCCATACCCCTCCGCGGGATAAGTAAACCAGAAAGGGTGCAGATGATCTGGGGCAATGTAGCCTTGCCTGGCGTACTGATCGTAGAAAGGGAACATAGTCCTGTGGTGATCCGCGGCAAACTCATGGAAACCGAGCTCAAGTCTGCCCAACCTCTCATGAATGGAACCCAACTCCTCTGAAGACCCTTGCTCCTCCTGTGGAGCCGGACTACCTCTCTGTCCCGACCCCCTCTCTCTACGCCCACCCCTACGGAAATAGGTGCGAGGCGCGGCCTCGGGCTGTGGCTGGGGCTGGAGCTGGGCTAAGGGTGGTGCCTGCTCACCTACATACAGATAATGGGATTGACCCCTCGTAAAACTGGTGAGCCCTGTAGTGTCCGGTAGAGTAAAGAGAGCGTTCCTCTGGAACATCCATGACATCTGACCGGGAAGAAGTTCCCCGTACTCAGAGTGCACCCTGTAAAGGCTCCCAAAATACTCCAAATCTAACAGATTGTTACCCCGGACCGCGGCATGGTCCCTCTCAGCGAAGTTTTCCACCGCTATGGCAATGTGGGTGACCAAACCCCCTAAAGCAATATCGGTCGAGTAGCGGTGGTTGGCAGTAGTGAGCAAATGCATGGCCAAGTGATGGGCCAGATTCATCCTGTAACATTCATTACCATCCAACAAAACCCCCCGAGCACCTCTAACTCTGTGCTCCTCACATTCTCCTTTTGGTCCCTCCCAAAGATGGTAAAGGCCATAAACCGGAACCAAACAAAAGGAACGGGGTGTTGCACGCTACATGCGTGCAAATGCTGCATGCTACTAGGATTGAAATCCCCAGTCAACTTTCCCCAAACAGAACTATTAAGATGTCCCTCCCCGGGGGACCTATCATGCTCAACAGATAAACCAAATATCGCACCAAAATCTTTAATAGGCATATCATAATCATTATTCAATAATCGAAAAGAAACTCTAGTGACATCCTTGTATCCATTCTTTCTGACATTAAATGAGCTAAGGAATTCAAGAGTAAGATCCCTAAATGTCAATCTAACCATGGAAAACATGTGCTTCATGCCCACCCCATGAAATAATCTCCTAACATCCCTCTCAATACCCATATCATGCAAAGTTTTCTGACAAATAAATCGAGTAGGGACTACCTTCTGAAGCTTGAGGTGTGCAAGACGGGTTTGTTGCTCCTCACTAGTAAGAATCATGTTCGGGAAAGCCGAATCCGGTGCAAACTGAGGTGGTGGTGGTGGACGGCTTGTGGAAGCCTCCTCTTGTTTCCTTGTTGCTCCCGTGCAAGTCCTCTTTGGCCTTGAACCCATTGTTGAAGAGTTTTGAGTTTTTTGAGATTTTGGTGAAAATTGGGGTTTTTGTGGGGAGTGAGAAAGGGTGAAAATTGTTTGATGGAGGTTGAAGAGGATGTTATGAGGATGATTTTGGTGTGTGGATTGATGAAATTGGGTGAGAGATGAGGGAGATATGGAGGTTTGAAGTTCTTAGGGTTTGGGGTTTAATGGAGTATGTGAGAGAATGAAGAAAATGATTGAGAGGAAAGTGTGAAGGAAAGGGGAGACCCGTGCTCTTTAATTCGTGTTTTCTCCTTTCCCCCGCCGGGCCAACTCCCGCCCGTCGGGCGAAAGGCGACACTGGAAATGATTTCGACGCGCGCCCGGTCGGGCGCCCTCGCCCGTCGGGCGGAAAGCGATCCTGCTTTTTTTTCTTCGACGCGCGCCCGGTCGGGCGCTCCTCGCCCGTCGGGCGGAAAGCGATCCTGCTTTTTTTTCTTCGACGCGCGCCCGGTCGGGCGCTCCTCGCCCGTCGGGCGATTGGCGACAGATCTGCTGCTTCGTAATGAGCCGCCCGTCGGGCGGAAAAAGATCTTGCGAGTTCTTTCGACGCGCGCCCAGTCGGGCGGCAGTCGCCCGGCGGGCGATATGCGAATGTCCTTCTACGATCATTTTTCTAACTTCTTGCACAATCCTGTACAACATCAAACGCCCAAAGCAGTAAAAATACCCTCTCCTCACCTCTCGAAAGCAAAGGATAAGCTACAAAACACACAAAATAAAACTAAACTATCGAAAGCAATGAAATACGGGTTGCCTCCCGCAAAGCGCTGGTTTATTTCTAGGTCCCGCTCGACCTTGTTACCTTGAATATGCAGTCTATGAGGCGGAGGGATTGAGGTGATGGACCTCAACCACTCCTACAGTAGCCCCATCATGGTACAACTTCAGACGTTGCCCGTTGACCTTGAATCGTTCACCATTATCATTATCTACTTCAACAGACCCAAACTTGCTCACCATAGTCACGGTGAACGGCCCAGACCACCTAGACTTAAGTTTTCCAGGAAATAACTTAAGCCTAGAGTTAAAGAGTAGAACCTTGTCGCCCACCGCGAACTCTCTATGCAAAATGTGATTGTCGTGCCACTTTTTGGTCTTTTCCTTATAAATCCGGGCGCTAGCATAAGCTTGTAGTCGGAATTCATCGAGCTCAGCCAATTGAAGTAACCGCTTCTCACCAGCTAACTTTGCATCCATGTTGAGCTGTTTGATTGACCAATAAGCCTTGTACTCCATTTCTACTGGTAAGTGACACGCCTTGCCATACACCAACCGATACGGGGAGGTACCAACAGGTGTCTTAAAGGCGGTTCTGTATGCCCATAGAGTATCATCTAGCTTATCGCTCCAATCCTTCCTAGACTTCGCCACCACCTTCTCAAGGATAGATTTGATCTCCCGGTTGGAGACCTCAACTTGACCACTCGTCTGAGGGTGGTAGGCTAGCCCGGTGCGGTGATAAACCTCATACTTGCGCAGGAGCGCATCCAGATGCTTCTCATGGAAGTGTGACCCTCCATCACTAATCAAAGCGCGCGGAACCCCAAATCTAGGAAAAACGATCTTCTTGAATAGGGAAATGACCGTCTTAGCATCGTTAGTAGGTGAGGCAACGACTTCCACCCACTTGGACACATAATCTACCGCAACAAGGATATACAAGTTACCCTTGGACGATGGGAATGGTCCCATGTAGTCGATTCCCCACATATCGAAAACCTCAACCTCGAGGATCCCGTTCTGTGGCATCTCATACCTCCTCGAAATAGTGCCGGCCCTCTGGCACGCATCACAAGCCATAATAAAAGCCTGTGCATCCTTGAACATAGTAGGCCAGTAAAACCACATTGTGACAACTTAGCGTTAGTCTTTTCCGGTCCATGGTGACCACCATAAGGTGAAGAATGACACCTACTGATAATACCTTGGACTTCCCATTCCGGAATGCAACGCTTGTACAACCCTTTAGCAGTCTCACGAAACAAATAAGGGTCATCCCAAAAATAGAACCGAACATCGTGTAGGAATTTCTTCTTCTGTTGATATGTAAGATCGGCCGGAAGAATACCCCCTACAATGTAGTTAGCAAAATCCGCGAACCATGGTGACTGACTGGCAAGTGCAAGTAACTGATCATCCGGAAATGAATCATCGATCGGTGTAGACACTTCACCATCATCATATCTCAATCTAGACAGGTGATCTGCAACAACATTCTCAGCCCCTTTTTTATCGCGAATCTCCAGATCAAACTCTTGTAGCAGTAGTATCCATCGAATAAGCCTGGGCTTGGCTTCTTTCTTTGAGAGCAGATACTTAAGAGCCGCATGGTCAGTATAGACTATCACCTTGGACCCAATCAGATAGGTGCGAAACTTGTCCAAGGCATAGACTATGGCTAGAAGCTCCTTCTTAGTAGTAGCATAATTAACTTGAGCTTCATCTAAGGTCTTACTTGCATATATAGTAGATGGCATGCAAAACTTTTTCTTTTCTCTGACCCAAAACTGCCTCAACTGCATAATCACACATTATCTCGAACGGAAGATCCCATTCGGGAGAGCGAATGATGGGAGCCGAAATCAGTGCCTATTTAATCCTGTCAAAGGCCACGAGACAAGCATCAGTAAACACAAACGGGGCATCCTTGAGGAGGAGCTGGGTAAGTGGTTTAACAATTTTAGAAAAATCCCTGATAAAGCTGCGATAAAACCCCGCATGACCAAGAAAACTTCTAACGCCCTTCACATTAACTGGAGGGGGCAATTGTTCAATCACTTGGACCTTAGCTCGATCCACCTGAATGCCCTTATCAGATATCAAATGTCCCAAGACAACCCCTCCAGTAACAATGAAATGACACTTTTCCCAGTTTAAGACCAAATTACACTCTTCACATCTTTTCAGAACTTTAGTCAGATTTAGCAAGCAAGAATCAAAAGAAGTACCATAGACACTAAAATCATCCATAAACACTTCCATGATAGACTCGATAAACTCAGAAAACATACTCATCATGCAACGTTGGAAAGTAGTGTTAGGTTATGATACATATGACAATTCATAAATCATGCGGAAAAACCATAAAGCCAGGAAAGCATATTATTTACACATAATCATTTAGCATAGTTTAGATGCATACACTTTGTTGCGTGCCTTCCCTAGCTGCGCCCGAACCGAACAAGAACAAGTCTTTAGGACTCCAAGTGTCGTCCCTCCGTAGATAGTCCACAGCACGTCCGGATCCGCCTTAAGCTTGACCAACTAGAATCGCCCTTAAGGTACTTAGAATTTTCGGCTAATGTAGGCAATTATATGACTGAATTTTTGCTCTCAAAAATCACTTTGAATACTTGAATCGTGTATACAAATAATGACCCTAGGCCCTTATTTATAGAGGTATGGAAAAGGAATTGTAATCCTACTAGGATGTGGATTTGTTAATTAGAACTTTATTAGGACTCTAAATAACAAAGCAAATCTAATAGGATTAGGATTTTAATCTTCGCACGAATCCTAATAGGATTAGGATTTCCCGCACACGCATCGTACAAGTCGTGCACCCGCGCAGGCCTTGCGGCCCACGACAAGTGCACAGCCCATGTGCGGTGCTGCGCGCGCGCGCGCCCTTGGCTGGGCCTGGCCTTGCGCTGGGCCTGGTCGAGGCGTGCGTTGCTGCGTGCGGCTCCCTGGGCGATGGCCTGGCTTCGTGCTTGGCCTTCGTCTAGCGGGCCTCGTCCGATGCTAATTCGTACGATACGCTTCCGATTAAATTCCCGATTTCGGAATTCATTTCCGATACGAACAACATTTAATATTTCCGATTCCGGAATTAATTTCCGTTTCGAACAAATATTTAATATTTCCGTTTCCGGAATTATTTTCCGATTCCGATAATATTTCCGATTCTGACAATATTTCCGTTTCCGGCAATATTTCCGATTCCGGCAATATTTCCATTTCCGATAATATTTTCCGATATGTACCATGTTTCCGTTTCCGGCAACATCTACGACTTGGATAATATTTATATTTCCGATACGATCCATATTTCCGTTTCCGGCAATATCATCGTTTCCGGAGTATTCATTTCTTGCCTGTGACGATCTCAGCTCCCACTGAAACCAAGATCCGTCGATTCCGAATATCCATAGATGGAGTATCTAATGCCATTAAATACTTGATCCGTTTACGTACTATTTGTGTGACCCTACGGGTTCAGTCAAGAGTAAGCTGTGGATTAATATCATTAATTCCACTTGAACTGAAGCGGCCTCTAGCTAGGCATTCAGCTCACTTGATCTCACTGAATTATTAACTTGTTAATTAATACTGAACCGCATTTATTAGACTTAATATTATATGCATACTTGGACCAAGGGCACTATTTCCTTCAGTCTCCCACTTGTCCTTAGGGACAAGTGTGCATTTCTTAATTCCTTTGTCGCTCGATGCTTGCTCTTGAACATAAGGTAAGAGTTGTCATCCTTATTATGTCCAGAGGTGTTCCTCGGTTTCAGAGTTCAACTGATCAAATAAAACAGATAATCATAGCCTATGATTCATCCGAGCACGGCCATGCATTTCACAGTTTCTAGCTCTCCGAGTGGCCTTGTACAACTTTTAAGCATCTCATCCCGATTTATGGGAGGACAATCCCAATCTTGCGATCTTGAGATTAGACTTCGTTTGATAGGTGATTACCTGAGCGTTGCCTTTATAGCCTCCTTTTACGGTGCGACGGTTGGTCAACGTCAAAGCAACCAGTTCTCAAACAAGTAATCTCAAATCACTCAGGTATTGAGGATTTAGTGTCTAATAATTTTAATGAAATTTACTTATGACAGATTTTCATCTCTTACAGTAAAGTTTCATAGGTCTTGTCTGATACTAGTCTTCCCAAAGTAAGTATCTATGCAAATGATTATGACATTGCCATGTCCACATAGTTCAAGAAACAGAACTACTAGTCATCTTGCATTCTAATCGTCTAACGTTTTCTATGCGTCCAATTTTATAGAAAACTCCGACTAGGGACCATTTTCAACCTTTGACATTCAAGTTCACTTGATAGACATTTCTTAGTCACAGGACTGGTCCTGACAGTTTATCTTGAATATATCGCCAAATTGAAGGGACTCATCATTTAATAAACCACAAATTAAATGGAAAAATGAATTCTCTTCATTTATTGTGAATGATTAACCAATAATTTTTTACAAAGATTTAAACTCTAAAACTTTAAAACATTAAACAAGGATATCAAAGTCATTCTCCAATATGCTTGATTCCCATAGCTGCAGTGTGCGAGTTGTGCTTCGCATGCGGCAGAGGTTTAGTCAATGGATCTGATATGTTGTCATCAGTTCCAATCTTGTTTATCTCGACTTCTTTTCTTTCAACGAACTCTCGTAGAAGGTGAAATCTACGAAGTACATGCTTGACTCTCTGGTGGTGTCTAGGCTCCTTTGCCTATGCAATAGCTCCGTTATTATCACAATACAGGGCTATTGGTCCTTTAATGGAGGGGACTACACCAAGTTCACTTATGAACTTCTTTAGCCATATAGCTTCCTTTGCTGCTTCATGTGCAGCAATGTACTCCGCTTCAGTTGTAGAATCCGCAATGGTGCTTTACTTAGCACTTTTCCAGCTTACTGCACCTCCGTTGAGGCAGAAGACAAACCCAGACTGTGATCTGAAATCATCTTTGTCGGTTTGGAAACTTGCGTCCGTATAGCCTTTAACAATTAATTCATCATCTCCACCATAGACCAGGAAGTCATCTTTGTGCCTTTTCAGGTACTTCAGAATATTCTTGGCAGCAGTCCAATGCGCCTCTCCTGGGTCTGACTGGTATCTGCTCGTAGCACTGAGTGCGTACGCAACATCCAGGCGTGTACATATCATAGCATACATTATTGAACCAATCAATGATGCATATGGAATCCCATTCATTCGTCTACGCTCATCAAGTGTTTTTGGGCACTGAGTCTTGCTTAGAGTTATTCCATGAGACATGGGTAGGTAGCCTCGCTTGGAGTCTGCCATCTTGAACCTATCAAGCACCTTATTGATATAAGTGCTTTGACTAAGTCCAATCATCTTTTTAGATCTATCTCTGTAAATCTTGATGCCCAATATGTACTGTGCTTCTCCTAGATCTTTCATCGAAAAACATTTCCCAAGCCAAATCTTGACAGAGTTCAACATAGGAATGTCATTTCCGATAAGTAATATGTCGTCGACATATAATACTAGGAAAGCAATTTTGCTCCCACTGACCTTCTTGTATACACAAGATTCGTCTGCGTTCTTGATGAAACCAAAGTCACTGACTGCTTCATCAAAACGTATATTCCAGCTCCTGGATGCCTACTTCAATCCGTAGATTGACTTCTTTAGCTTGCATACCTTTTTAGCATTCTTTGGATCCTCAAAACCTTCAGGCTGTGTCATAAACACAGTTTCTGTTAAAACGCCGTTTAAGAAAGCAGTTTTGACAACCATCTGCCATATTTCGTAATCGTAATATGCAGCGATTGCTAACATTATCCGAATAGACTTTAGCATTGTAACTGGTGAAAAGGTTTCATCGTAATCCACACCGTGGACTTGCCTGTAACCTTTTGCAACCAATCTAGCTTTGAAAACTTCAAGTTTCCCATCCTTGTCCTTTTTCAGTTTGAAAACCCATTTGCTTCCAATGGCTTGGTAGCCATCTGGCAAATCGACCAAATCCCATACTTGGTTTTCAAACATGGAGTCTAATTCAGATTGCATGGCTTCTTGCCATTGCTTGGAGCTAGGGCTCGTCATAGCTTGTTTGTAAGTCGCAGGTTCATCACTTTCAAGTAATAGAACGTCATAGCTCTCGTTTGTCAAAATACCTAAGTACCTTTCCGGTTGAGATCTATATCTTTGCGATCTACGCGGGGTAACATTTCTAGATTGACCATGATTCTTACCAGATTCTTCTAAAGATCTCTGAGTTTCATCCTGAATGTCATCTTGAGCATTCTCTAGAGTTTGTTGTTCGACTCGAATTTCTTCGAGGTCTACTTTTCTCCCACTTGTCATTTTGGAAATGTGATCTTTCTCCAAAAAGACACCATCTCGAGCAACAAACACCTTGTTCTCAGATGTATTGTAGAAGTAATACCCCTTTGTTTCCTTTGGATAGCCCACAAGGATACATTTGTCAGATTTTGGATGAAGTTTGTCTGAAATTAATCGTTTGACGTATACTTCACATCCCCAAATCTTAAGAAAAGACACATTTGGAGGCTTTCCAAACCATAATTCATATGGAGTCTTTTCGACAGCTTTAGACGGAGCTCTATTTATAGTGAGTGCAGCTGTATTTAGTGCATGTCCCCAAAATTCTAATGGAAGTTTGGCCTGACCCATCATTGACCTGACCATGTCTAGCAAGGTTCTGTTCCTCCGTTCCGACACACCGTTCCATTGTGGTGTTCCAGGAGGAGTCAATTCTGATAGAATTCCACATTCTTTCAGATGGTCATCAAATTCATAGCTTAGATATTCACCGCCTCTGTCAGACCGCAGTGCCTTAATCTTCTTGCCTAATTGATTCTCTACTTCACTCTGAAATTCCTTGAATTTGTCAAAGGATTCAGACTTATGCTTCATTAGGTAGACATAAGCATATCTACTGAAGTCATCAGTGAAAGTGATAAAGTAGCTGAAACCACCTCTAGCATTTGTACTCATTGGTCCACATACATCTGTATGGATTAAACCCAATAGTTCATTTGCTCTTTCTCCAACTTTAGAGAAAGATTGCTTTGTCATTTTGCCAAGTAAACATGATTCGCATTTACCATAATCCTCTAAGTCAAATGGTTCTAGAATTCCTTCCTTTTGAAGTCTTTCTAAGCGTTTCAAGTTTATATGGCCTAATCGACAATGCCACAGATAGGTGAGATCTGAATCATCCTTTTTGGCCTTTTTGGTATTTATGTTATATACTTGTTTGTCGTGATCTAATAAATAAAGTCCATTGACTAATCTAGCAGATCCATAAAACATCTCTTTAAAATAAAACGAACAACTATTGTCTTTTATTAAAAAGGAAAATCCCTTAGCATCTAAGCAAGAAACTGAAATGATGTTTTTAGTAAGACTTGGAACATGGAAACACTCTTCCAGTTCCAAAACTAGCCCGGAGGGCAACGACAAATAATAAGTTCCTACAGCTAATGCAGCAATCCGTGCTCCATTTCCCACTCGTAGGTCGACTTCACCCTTGCTTAACTTTCTACTTCTTCTTTGTCCATGTGGATTGGAACATAAGTGTGAGCCACAACCTGTATCTAATACCCAAGAAGTTGAAATAGCAAGTATACAGTCTATAACGAAAATACCTGAAGATGGAACGACTGTTCCGTTCTTCTGATCTTCCTTTAGCTTCAAGCAATCTCTCTTCCAATGCCCCTTCTTCTTGTAGTAGAAGCATTCGGATCCAGAAGTGGGTTGACTGACCTTCCTCTTTACAGATTTGGCGCCAGTTTGCTTAGTTGGGCTGGCCTTGTTGCCACCTTTCTTAGCATTCCTCTTCTTTCCAGATTTCTTGAACTTGCCCCCACGCACCATAAGCACATCCTGCTTATCACTTTTGAGCGTCTTTTCAGCGGTCTTCAGCATACCGTGAAGCTCAGTGAGCGTTTTGTCCAGACTATTCATACTGTAGTTCAGTTTGAACTGATCATACCCGCTATGAAGAGAATGGAGGATGGTGTCTATAGCCATTTCCTGAGAAAATTGTTGATCCAGCCGACTCATATTCTCAATGAGTCCAATCATTTTGAGAACATGTGGACTTACGGGCTCGCCTTTCTTAAGCTTGGTCTCAAGAATTTGCCTATGAGTCTCGAATCTTTCGACTCGAGCCAGATCTTGGAACATGTTCTTCAACTCACTGATGATTGTGAAAGCATCTGAGTTGATGAACGTTTTCTGCAGATCTGCACTCATGGTGGCGAGCATTAGACATTTCACATCCTTGTTGGCATCAATCCAACGATTGAGGGCTGCCTGAGTGACCCCGTCGCCTGCGGCTTCGGGCATCGCCTCTTCTAGGACATACTCCTTTTCTTCCTGCATAAGAACTATTTGCAAGTTCCGTTGCCAGTCAAGGAAGTTTTTCCCGCTCAACTTCTCCTTTTCGAGAATTGATCGAATGTTGAATGAATTGTTGTTTGCCATATTTAAAAACTACAATTGAAAAGAATAAACAAATAAATAACCATTCACAGTTTCTCTTAATAAACTTAAATTCTAGCATACATGCATAATTCAATGTTCATTAAGCATTTTATTCAAGTTATGTGTTCCGGCAGGTGTGAATAAAATTATTCCAAGATCCTAAAATCATTGAAGAACTAAGCACAGTTTGTCGACTTAGTCCTAAAACATCTTAGGTAAGCAAAAGCCTTTTGCTAATAGTCTAGAAACTATTCTTGGTTGATAGGTACGTCTAAGAACTTATTAGGTAAACCTATCGATTTTGCCACGACATAAAAGGACTCCTTACTTATATCGTTGAGTTTCACCAAAACTAACATGTACTCACAATTATTTGTGTACCTTGCCCTTTTAGGACCAATAAGTAACACCTCGCTGAGCGAAAACTATTACTAGATTGATGTAAAGGATATCCAAGCAAGTGTATATTTTGGCATGGCACCTTTTAACTCAATTTTTAAGTTTGGAACTTAAGGCTCTTACTATGTTGGTTAGATTTTAAGTGAACTAAAATCCTTAATCATGCAACATAATCAAGCTTTTGATCTCATGCATTTTAAGACATATTTAAAAGCAATAAATAACTTAAAACATGCATACGATAAATGTGATCTAGTATGGCCCGACTTCATCTTGAAGCTTTAACTTCAAAGTCCGTCTTGAAAATCTCCGTGGGAGGCACCATTTTCTTCAAATAGGATAAGCTATAATTAAAACTAATTACAACTATTTGATGGTACGCAGACCATATTTGAATTGAAAAACTACTTTGGTACTTTAGACCAATTACATTCAAATTAATGGTACGCAGACCATATTTTCTATCCTATTTGGGCCATACTAGTCACTTCATAACCTGCAAAACAGTACATATACAATATATACCATTCACCCATTCATTATCATGAATGGCCCACATAGCTGGTTAGTAAAACACATTATGCATCACATAAACATTTGCAGCAATTAATCAAGGGCGCTAATAATCTACAAATTATTCAGTCCTTATTAATTCTAATCAAGTTGTTTTAACCTTAAGGATTTGTAGACCTAATCAAGAGTTTATGACTAAAAAGGGCTCCCACTTAAACCAATAAATTCATATGCTTTACTAATTTTAAACATAAAAATGTATTTCTAGTCTAACCGGAAACATACAAATTTAATTAAAATTTAAAGCTCATATAAATTTATAATTGAATCCAAAAAGTTTAATTTAATTTCAGTCGTATTTAAATTAATTCATGATTTTAATTTTAGTAAAATAATTAGAATAAATAAAATTTATTATAATTACAATATTCAAAATTAAAATCCAAGAAAATAATTTAAATTATTAATTTTAAAATTAATTAAAATTACGTAAACTGAAAATTTCAAATTAAAATTTCAAAACGATCTAATCGTACCGCAACAATCCCACGCAACGCACGCCCATGGGCCACACGCACACAGCCATCGCTGGCCATGTGCGCGCAGCCCATGCGTTGCGTCGCATCGCTGCTGCTCACCATCGCAAGGCATCAATCGAACACGCGAGCTGGTGCTCGCTGCGCGCGCCAGCGCTCGATGCACGCGAGCCATCGCTCGCTGCGCGCGCTTGCCAGCGCTCGATCCATGCGAGCCATCGCTCGCTGCGCGCCTGCCTTTCCCGCACGCGAGCTTGCGCTCATCGTACGAGGCAGCAGTATGCGAGCTGGCGCTCACTGCGCGCGGGCCATCGACGTTGTGCGTAGCGCTCGTGGCACGCGAGCTTGCGCTCGCTGCGCACGAGGCTCCGCATGCTTGCGCGAGGCAGTGCGCGCTGTGGCGTAGTACGCTTGCTGCCCACACGCGACTGCTCGTGCCTTGCTCTCGACCCTGCCCACACGCCCATGGCTCACAGCCCACGACATAAGGCAGGGCTGCTGCCTTGTGCTCGTGCACCATGCCCTTGCTCGCTGCATTCGTACCGCATGGGCGACGAGCTCCCTTGCTCGTCGTCGCATGCCCGCACTATACAACACCCCTTAAGGGTAACACGTAGCGTTCATTGCTTTGTGCGTGCAAGTTATATGAGCGAGTCGCATAAAATTAAAATTTTATATTCAAAATTAATGACAAATTAATAAATAATATTAATTTCATAATTTTAGGGCGAAAAATCGAAAATTTATTATTTAATTGATTTCCGATTAACATGGATTCAAGTCTAGGTCATAAAAATTTAAAATTTAACATAAATTTACAATTTTTATGGTGGTTTTTAATCATAGGTATCTAATTAAATTATAACTAATTATGAAAATCAAATTAATTCTAAATTATTCCAATTTTCAACAAATTAATCATAATTACAAATTAGATTGCATAATTAACAAGGCTAGGCATTCAAACTTGTTAAACATATACGGTAGGTCAATCAAAAATTCAAGATTTATCAACAAGAATCGCAAATATTTAATTTAACATCTTAAATTTACGAAATTTTGCATTCGAAAAACTAAAACCTCCGAAAAGTCATAGTTAGGCTTCGAATTTGAGAATTCTGGGTTCGGCCGAAAAACACTAATTTTGTCAAAATTTAGAATGCCTTTTACATGCGGAATTGACACAAAAATCACTCGATTTGGATGAGTAACGAAGAACCTGCCGAAAAACTGCGTACGTATAATTAAATAAAAACGCAATTTGCAATTAATTAACAATTACGAAAATTAATCACCCCTTTTAATTCTTGCAAATTTGTAATATTTAACCATGTTCATGCAATTTAGATTATGAAAATAATAAGAGGCTGGTGATACCACTGTTAGGTTATGATACATATGACAATTCATAAATCATGCGGAAAAACCATAAAGCCAGGAAAGCATATTATTTACACATAATCATTTAGCATAGTTTAGATGCATACACTTTGTTGCGTGTCTTCCCTAGCTGCGCCCGAACCGAACAAGAACAAGTCTTTAGGACTCCAAGTGTCGTCCCTCCGTAGATAGTCCACAGCACGTCCGGATCCGCCTTAAGCTTGACCAACTAGAATCGCCCTTAAGGTACTTAGAATTTTCGGCTAATGTAGGCAATTATATGACTGAATTTTTGCTCTCAAAAATCACTTTGAATAATTGAATCGTGTATACAAATAATGACCCTAGGCCCTTATTTATAGAGGTATGGAAAAGGAATTGTAATCCTACTAGGATGTGGATTTGTTAATTAGAACTTTATTAGGACTCTAAATAACAAAGCAAATCTAATAGGATTAGGATTTTAATCTTCGCACGAATCCTAATAGGATTAGGATTTCCCGCACACGCATCGTACAAGCCGTGCACTCGCGCAGGCCTTGCGGCCCACGACAAGTGCACAGCCCATGTGCGGTGCTGCGCGCGCGCGCGCCCTTGGCTGGGCCTGGCCTTGCGCTGGGCCTGGTCGAGGCGTGCGTTGCTGCGTGCGGCTCCCTGGGCGATGGCCTGGCTTCGTGCTGGGCCTTCGTCTAGCGGGCCTCGTCCGATGCTAATTCGTACGATACGCTTCCGATTAAATTCCCGATTTCGGAATTCATTTCCGATACGAACAACATTTAATATTTCCGATTCCGGAATTAATTTCCGTTTCGAACAAATATTTAATATTTCCGTTTCCGGAATTATTTTTCGATTCCGATAATATTTCCGATTCTGACAATATTTCCGTTTCCGGCAATATTTCCGATTCCGGCAATATTTCCATTTCCGATAATATTTTCCGATACGTACCATGTTTCCGTTTCCGGCAACATCTACGACTTGGATAATATTTATATTTCCGATACGATCCATATTTCCGTTTCCGGCAATATCATCGTTTCTGGAGTATTCATTTCTTGCCTGTGACGATCTCAGCTCCCACTGAAACCAAGATCCGTCGATTCCGAATATCCATAGATGGAGTATTTAATGCCATTAAATACTTGATCCGTTTACGTACTATTTGTGTGACCCTACGGGTTCAGTCAAGAGTAATTAATATCATTAATTCCACTTGAACTGAAGCGGCCTCTAGCTAGGCATTCAGCTCACTTGATCTCACTGAATTATTAACTTGTTAATTAATACTGAACCGCATTTATTAGACTTAATATTATATGCATACTTGGACCAAGGGCACTATTTCCTTCAAGTAGCGGGTGCATTACACAGACCAAAAGGCATCCTACGATATGCAAAGGTACCATAGGGACAGGTGAAAGTGGTCTTTTCCTGGTCGTCTGGATGTATGGGAATTTGAAAGAAACCAGAATAACCATCCAGATAACAGAAAAACTTGTGACAGGCTAGCCTTTCTAACATTTGATCAATGAAGGGAAGGGGAAAGTGGTCCTTTTTAGTAGCAACATTAAGACGCCTATAATCAATGCACATGCGCCAACTTATGACTACCCTAGTTGGTATCAACTCATTTTTTTCATTTCTCACCACAGTTGTCCCCCCTTTCTTAGGCACTACATGAACAGGACTCACCACTTAGAATCAGACACAGCATATACAATACCCGCATCAAGCAATTTCATAACTTCAGCTTTTACAACATCTTTCATGACAGGGTTAAAACGACGCTGGGGTTGGATGCATGGTTTATGATTTTCATCTAGATGTATCCTATGCATGCAAAAGTCAGGGCTAATCCCCTTTAAATCATCAATATTTTACCCAATGGCCCTTTTATGCTTTTTCAACACAATAAGAAGTTGGGATAACTGGTCTGCATCAAGTGCAGTACTAACGATCACAGGGCAAAGTTGTTCATCATCTAAAAACGCATATTTAAGGTTAGCATGAAGAGGCTTAAGTTCGGGTTTCGCTTTACCTCTTTAACAGGACAAACCGGCCGAACTAACCTCTTCAATTTGGTGCTCTCTGGTCCGGACCCTTCACCAAAAAGAGCAAACTCTAGAGCATCCACTTCAGTACTCCAAGAACTGCTATCACCTGCAGAAGACTCACAACAAAGCACTGCCTCCAAAGGATCTCTTTCGAGAACTTGGGAGACGTTATCACGCGTAATAAAATCAACTACATCAATACGATAGCATTGTTCTTCCTCTAGCATGGGACTTTTTAAGGTACTATTCAGATTAAAAGTCACCTTATGGCAAAGTCAATTTCCCACTTTTAACATCAATGACCCCCCTGCCGTGTGAAGGAAGGGTCTACCTAAGATTATGGGAATTTGAGAATCCTCTTGCATGTCTAGTACCACAAAGTCTACAGGTATATAGAATTTACCTACTCTGACAGGGACGTCCTCTAAAACACCTAAGGGGTATTTGACAGAACGGTCGGCCATTTGCAGAGTGATATTAGTAACCTTAAGCTCACCCATATTCAGTTTAGTACAGACAGACAAAGGCATGACAGACACACTAGCACCTACATCACATAAAGCTTTATCAATAAATACAGTTCCAATGTTACATGGGATGGAAAAACTACCGGGGTCTTTAAGTTTAGGTGGAGACTTGTTTTGCAAATAAGCACTACATTCCTCAGTAAAAGCTACAGTCTCTACCTCACAAAAAGCACGTTTCCTGGTCAAAATATCTTTCATGAATTTAGCATAAGCAGGAACCTGTAAAATTAATTTAGTAAAAGGAACCGTTACCTGCAAATTTTTGACCACTTCCAAGAATCTGCCAAACTGCTTGTCTAGCTTATTCTTGAGTTGCCGGTTTGGGAAGGGGAGTACAATAGGTGGTACTTGAATATCTGTCCCCTTCTTAACCTCAGTTGTAGCCTCATTCTCATTGACTACCTTTTCAGCTTCCTTACTGATGTGGGTAAAAATACCCTCGCATACGTGGCCCAATTGCCGCAAGACACGTGGCACTCCCTTACTGGCTGGCCGCCTATTGGGCTGCCACTTAGGAGTCATCCATGTGCTCATGAGTGACTGCCCTAATTGTGCCAACCACTTTAAAGCCCATGGCCCATAGGGAGTTATGATGGTGACACATGTCACCATCTTACACACCAACCAATCATATGAGCTCACTTTAGGGTTTCCCCCAAAAGGGGGGGACTATAAATATTCCCATTTCCCAAGAAATGGACACACAATTCTAGATAGAGAAACATTCTACTACTTACTTTAATGCCTTCTGTTTATTAATTACATCTTCCTAAAAACCCGTGTCTTACTTAAGCATCAAAGGGAATATTCCTTCGGGAATATTCTTGTTTTGTAGGTACGTCGCCGACGTGGACTGGACTCGACACTACGTGGAACCTGATACCTCCTCGTCATCATCCAAGGAAAAACTCCCACAACATTTGGCGCCGTCTGTGGGGAGGTAAGGTAACATGGTAGACGTCCAGCACTTCGGAGACGGACCCATCAGTCGAAACGAAAACGACGAAACCACAATCAATGGTGATCGTCCTCCTCGAGGGAGGGACGACAGAAGCCACCAGTCTGTAGGGCAGGACGGTCGTCATGAACCTCCTCCTGAGTCGCAACTTGAGCAGGTTCAAGTGGAAGATGAGACGGGTCAACCTTTGTTTCCTCCAGGCGGCCACTTGAGAGCTGATGCCGACACAGTCATGGAAGAGAACCCAGACTTGCCGGTGTCTGCTGGGCAGCTTAAAGATATCCTAGCTGGATTCAAGGCACAGATGGACACCCTTCAAGATGAGATCAAGATTATCCGTTCTCAGTCTCAGGGGACGGGAATTCCATTCTTTAATGGACTCACTCGGTCTAATGTCTGGCGGCAAGACCAAGCGCGAAATGACGATCATGACAGACGCTTTGACAGATTCAGAACTTCCTTCCAGCCCATAGCTCCGCGTCGGATTCTGCCAACTTCTCGACCTGAACCTGAACCGTCTCGAAGAGTACCGATCATTCAGCTAGATAGGCCTCAAGAAACTGAGCTGTCAGATACAGGCTCCACTTCTGTCATGCAAGATTCACCCCTCGCTGCCCCTTCGCGCCGTCTCACCAGGACTCATGTCAGCCGCGCGGACAGCGAGCGGCGTAGAACATCCCTGAATAGAAGGCAAGATCCAATTTTCCATATTCAACAAGGGGTAGCCGGCATTATCCTTGATTACACTACCCCATTCTGTGCTGATATCATGAATGCTCCCAAGGAGCCTAAAGTAAAACCACCTGCTATTGACGCCTATGATGGCACGTCTGATCCTAATGTACACCTCTTGGCCTATCGGCATCATATGTATGTCCATGGGACTACTGATGCAACATGGTGCAAATACTTGCCGTCCACTCTGAAAGGAGTTGCCTCCAAATGGTTCGAGAAGTTGCCTGCGGGAACGATCAACACATATGCCGAATTGGAGATGTTATTTTCAGCAAGATTTATGGCTTACAAAGAAGAGAAAAAGACGAGCATGCATTTGGGTCGAATACAGCAAGGAAAAGACGAATCTTTGCGAAGCTATGTTCGACGTTTCAATTTGGAATCAGGACAGATTCCAGACCTGCCTGATGGGGTGGCGTTTGATAATTTCTTTAGGGGACTTAAGAAGGGGTCCTTTAAGTTCGATCTGGTGAAGAAGAGCGTGAGAACAATGGCTGATGCTTTGGACGAGGCCGAATCCTTTATTCATGCCACTGAAATCTGTTCGGTCCCCAAGGAGTCTAAGGGAGCAGAGATTGCAGACCACTCCCAGCGGAAGGACAAATCGGAGAAAAAGTTCAACCATCCGAATGGGACGTGGGCCATTGAAAAGAAAGGATATCAAGCAAACGCCTCCCAAGGAAAGAAGAGGGGACGCCCCTACGACAAAGAGAGGTTTGAGTATAACACTGACTTGTACACGATATTGCTGGATGTCAGTGATAGGTATGAGATTGATCGTCTGTTCCCAATGAAGTCGCCGGTGGAAACGCGGGGAAACTCTCTCTACTGTAAATTCCACTGTAACGTGGGACATGAAACCAAAGATTGCAAGAGTTTGCGTAGGGCCCTTGATGGGTTAGCCGCCAAGGGATTCTTGAAGTCATATCTCAGCTCGAGTGCAGGAGGAACTGGTAAAAAGTTCTACAAGAAAAGCAAGTCACCGTCATACCGACGTGATGACAATGACACTGATCCAGATATTGTAGCCGTCATCTCAGGGGGTTTGGCCGCTGGGGGGACAACCATGAGAGGACAAAAAGACTATGCAAGCCGGTTGGAACAGGTCATGTTGTCTGGAAAAGACCATTTCCCTAAAGTAGAAATTTGTGAATCTGACAGGGGTAAGATCGCCACTCCACATGACGACCCCTTGGTCATTGAGTTGAAGGTGGCAAACCTTAAGGTAAGGCGCATTCTAGTGGATACGGGGAGTTCGTCAGACATTATCAGCACAGCTTGTCTAAGTCGTCTTGAGCATGATCCGAAGACAATTGAGAAAATACATTATCCTATCATTGGATTCGGAGGCGGTATAATCCACCCCCAGGGGATAATCACCCTGCCCCTATGAGTTGGAGGCCGGCATCAAAGCAAGAACTTGAACGTCCGCTTTTTAATTGTGAAGGACCTCACTGCTTATAATATCATACTGGGTCGTCCAACTTTGAATCAGGCCAAGGCAGTGGTCGTCACTCATCTTATGCTCATGAAGTATGTCTGTGATAAAGGTCAGGTCGGCACAATTCATGGTGATCAACAGCTAGCAAGAGATTGTTATCTCACTACGCTAAGTCCCGAGGCTTGGGGGAAAGCTGACGAAGCCAGAGTAAGCTCAAAAAGAAAACTAGATGAGATGGAGGAAAAAGTCAAGAAGGAGACCTTTACCATTGCCACGGCTCATATGGAAACTAGGCGGCCTGAG
Source organism: Spinacia oleracea (assembly GCF_020520425.1). Lineage (NCBI taxonomy): Eukaryota > Viridiplantae > Streptophyta > Magnoliopsida > Caryophyllales > Amaranthaceae > Spinacia > Spinacia oleracea. The sequence continues at coordinate 89,710,595 of NC_079488.1, read as the reverse complement.
CCGGTTGGTGGGCATTATGAGATCATCCTTGATGAAGCACGCCCAGACAGGACGGTGCTAGTAGGGGTCTCTGTTGACGACCAGCTTGGGGCACATTTAGTCACTCTCCTGAGGGAATTCCAGGACATTTTTGCTTTTGCTGTGGAAGAGATGCCGGGCATCGATCCAAGCATAGCTGTACACAAGCTCAATGTAGATGAGTCCTTAAAACCTGTTCGTCAGAAGAAGAGAAATCATGGGGAAGCAAGAAACAAAGCTGCAGTTGAAGAAGTGCAGAAGTTGTTGGAGGCTGGGTTCATTCGGCCAAGTCAATATCCAGATTGGGTGGCAAATGTAGTGTTGGTGCCGAAGCCCAATAAATCCTGGAGAATGTGTGTGGACTATACAGATCTAAACAAGGCTTGCCCAAAAGACAGCTCCCCTCTACCCAAGATAGACCGGTTGGTAGATTCAACGGCTGGCCATGCTTTGATGTCTTTCATGGACGCATACTCGGGCTTTCACCAAATTCCTTTGTGGCCAGACGATCAGGAAAAGACGTCATTTGTTACTAAGCAAGGCCTATACTGTTACAAAGTGATGTCGTTCGGGTTAAAGAATGCTCCAGCCACATTTCAACATCAAGTCAACACTGTCTTCTCTTGTCAGTTAGGACGGAACATCGAGGCTTACATTGATGATATGATAGTAAAAATCAAGCAACGTGAAGAACACCTGGCTGACCTAAGAGAAACTTTTGAGACGCTCCGAAAATATCAGATGAGGTTGAATCCAAAGAAGTGTGTTTTTGGGGTAACGGCTGGGAAGTTCTTGGGATTCCTTATTGATGAAAGAGGAATCGAGGCCAATCCTGATAAAGTACAGGCGGTAATAGATATGACGTCGCCAAAATCAGTCAAGGAAGTCCAACGCCTGACGGGATGTCTAGCGGCCATGGGGCGGTTCTTATCAAGGGCAGGTGACAAGTTTCATTACTTCTTCGGCGCAATCAAGAAAAAGAGCAAATTTGAATGGACTGAGGCGGCAGAAACTGCCTTCGTCCGATTAAAGGAACACGTCCACACCTTACCTCGGCTTGTCAGTCCTCTTCAGGGGGAAACTTTGTATGTATATTTGGCCATTTCCGAGTGGTCCTTGAGTGTTGTCTTGTTGGCTGAAAGGGAAGGAGTGCAACTCCCCGTCTATTTTGTGAGCCATGTCCTGCAAAACGCTGAATTAAGATATTCTCCAATTGAGAAGTTCACACTTGCGCTGTTTATGGCCAGCAAGAAGCTGCGCCCTTATTTTCTGGCACACAAACTAGTGGTATACATCGACCAGCCTTTGAAACAACCTCTTACTAAGCTAGACGCTGCTGGACGAATGCTGAAATGGGCAATTGAGCTAAATGCATTTGATATCTCATATGAGCCTCGAAAAGCTATCAAGACAAGCATTTGGTGATTTCATTGCAGAGATGACGAGGCCGAATTTTGAAAAGAATGTGGCGACTCGCTGGACAATCTATGTAGATGGCTCGTCAACCCATAACGGGTGTGGAGCCGGCATAATATGTCAGTCTCCTGAAGGAGACAAGTATGAGTATGTCATGAGATTCAACTTCCAAACATCCAACAATGAGGCATAATATGAAGCTTTATTAGCCGGCATAAAAATGTGCAAAGCCGCTGGAGCTCAAGAGATACTTGCCTTCTCCGACTCTCAGCTCATTGTGAGCCAAGTAAATGGGGACTATGAGGCAAGGGACCCTAACATGATCAAATATATGCAAGCTGTGCATCAAGAAATAGAACATCTAAAGAGCTTCGAAGCTAAGCAGATTCCCAGAACGGAGAACAATCAGGCCGATGCCCTGTCGAAACTAGCTAGCTCAGCTTCCTGTGATACTCCGCGTCACGTGTTTTGGGAACTAAAGGATAAGCGAAGTATTGAGCAGGAATTGTGCGCTCCTATAGTAGCTGTCCTGGATCGGTCGTCAACATGGATGGACCCTATCATTGCTTACAAAATGGACGGTACGCTTCCGGACGATTCAAGTATGGCCGCCAAAATACAAAAGAAGAGTTCTTGGTTTGAATGGTGGAATGGAGTTTTGTACAAAAAGTCATTTTCTAGACCTCTCCTGCGGTGCGTCACTCCTGAGAAAGGAAAGGAAATTCTAGATGATTTGCACCAAGTATTATGTAGCTCCCGCATTGGAGGACGAGCCCTGGCAAAGAAAGCTTTGCGAACTGGTTATTATTGGCCCACTTTGAGAGAAGACGCCCTAGCCATGGTGCAAAAATGTGACAAGTGCCAACGGTTTGCTCATCTCATCCACAGGCCAGGCCCACCCACTTACTCCTATTATGAGTCCCATTCCGTTTTCCAAGTGGGGGATGGACCTGTTAGGGCCATATACAGCGGCCCCTGGAGGCCGGCGCTATATGATAGTGGCTGTTGATTACTTCACCAAGTGGGTTGAAGGAGAGGCTCTCAAGAACATAAAGACAAGTGATGTGAGGGCATTTATCTGGAAAAATATCATGACTCGCTTTAGAATACCTCAAGCTATCGTCTTCGATAATGGGCCTCAGTTTGAGACGCCTAAGCTGAAGGAGTGGTTAGCAGATCACGGCATAAATAGCTGCTTTGCCTCTGTGGGACGACCTCAAGCCAATGGCTAAGTCGAAGCTTTTAACAAAATCATCTCAGAGGGGATCAAGAAGAAACTAGATGAAGCCAAGGGTCTATGGGCCGATGAGTTACCAAACGTCTTATGGTCCATCCGCACCACGGCTAAGAACTCAACCGGCGAGACCCCATTCTTGTTAGCCTATGGAGCTGAGGCCGTATTACCCATATAAATGTGTGAACCTACACTAAGGGTCATGTTATATGACGAGAATGCCAACTGGGAAATGATGAAGTTGGCCCTTGACTTTTTACCTGAAGTGAGAGGAAATGCAGCATTGAGGCAACAATTGTACAAGATAAGGATGGCGAGGGAGTACAACAAGAAAGTCTCCAAAAGGGTGCTCAAAGTAGGAGACTTTGTTCTCCGGAAAATGGAATCTGTGGGACGAGCCAATGAACAGGGTAAACTGAGGCCCACTTGGGAGGGGCCCTATGAGATCTATGACGAAGTCAGAGATGGAACCTATCGCATTCAGGACATGCAGGGCCGGCCAATTTGTCGTTTTCTTAAAAAACATGAAAATTTTCTAAGGCAAATAGGTTCATTCCCTATATGCCGCGGCAACAAACGTGCCGCTTCACATTGACGATGGGGAAAACCCCCACATAAGTCATACGCTGCGGCATCAAACATGCCGCGCCCAATTTGCGATGGGGGAAAACCCCTCACAATTTGTCGTTTTCTTAAAAAACATGAAAATTTTCTAAGGCAAATAAGTTCATTCCCTATATGCCGCGGCAACAAACGTACTGCTTCACATTGACGACAGGGGCAAACCCCCACATAAGTCATGCGCTGCGGCATCAAACATGTCGCGCCCAATTTGCGACGGGGGCAAATCCCACACAATTTGACGTTTTCTTAAAAAAACATGAAAATTTTCTAAGGAAAATAGGTTCATTCCCTATATGCCGCGGCAACAAACGTGCCGCTTCACATTGACGACGGGGGCAAACCCCATATAATTTTTGGTTTTCTTAAAACAATGAATATTTTCTAAGGCAAGTAGGATTACTCCTACATGCCGAAACAAAAAGTAGTCCAACTATGAGAAGCCGCACAATAATCCCCATACCCAAGTTCAGCGGCAATCATACTGATTGATTGACTTGCGTCAATCAATCAACTAAAATAAACTTGGGCATTGGAGTCTGGTTCAAAGACTTGCAAACACCTGCTCTGGGGCATAAAATGGACGGCTAATCACACACGACATAAACAGAGAAGGCGTTTAAAAGTCTAACAAGAAAAGGATAACATAAAAAGGTGACGAATCACCACTGGTCTGCGCTCAAAACGGCGCCAAATTCAACAAATAAAAAAAATTATCCAAACAAACGCCCAAGGCGTTGAAACACAAATAAAAAATAATTCATTATAGACGCTCTAGGCGCCATAAAAACTGATTTTGATAAGGGGAAGTGGAGTTAGGACCCAGCGGGACGAGCAGCAGCAGAATGAGCGGAGGTCGACGTGCCCACACCATCTGGACCGTCGACACCAGGCTTTGAGGTTGGCTGAGCTGAAGTCTCCTCCTCCTGAGCCGGTGAGTTCACCTCCTCACTTTCGGCGTCGGAATCCTCAAAAACGGGAGGAGGAAGACCTTGTTTCTCGGCCTCAATAATTGCACCCTGCTTTTGAATCTGCCGCTCAAACCAGGCGAATGAGAAGTCCTCCATACAAGCGTCCCAGGCACGACGAGTTCTCTCCCTCACCTCCTCCGCAGCCAACTAGGCCTCGTCCTTGACCCGAGAAACCTCGGCGTGAGAAGCCGAGACCATCTCTTCAAGGCTGGCCACTTGCTGACGCAAGCCCGCAGCTTCCTTCACCTTGGCTTCGGCTTCCTGGAGGAACGACTTGGTAGAAAGGGCTTCGGCATTAAGAGTCTCAATAGCAAGAACTTGTTCATTAATTTTGATCAAGCACTGCCTCTTGTCACTCCTCAGGACGGCCATCTCCTTGCTCTGAGCTTCAATGGTCTCCTGCATCTCCAGCGGAACCTTCTCTACCGTCGCCATGGCATAGTCGCCGGCATCAGTAGCCTTATGCACCTGCCGCTGAAGCTGACTGGTGACGTCAGCTCGCCAGCGTTTAAATCCTTCAGCCTTAATGAGCAGCTGCGGAAAAACACAAGTAAGAGGGGATAAAATTACTAAGTCAAAAGGGTGAAACAAAAAGTTGGACGCTTACATCCAAAAGGACCGCCTACATAGCCCCAAACTGCGCGTCCGCTGCCGGAGGGAATTGGTCCACATATTCCTTCGGCACGGCCTTGATCACCGAAGAGATGATCTTAGCCTTATCCCGGGAAGAGAAGTGCCTGGACGGAGGAATATTGCGGACCTCATCGTCCAATGCCGCCTGCCGACCAGAAGCTATACAAAGAAAAAGCAAGAGATTATGTAAGCCCTTAACCCAAAAACAACCAAGTCTAAAAGAATCCTGAGCATACCTGGATCGTCTCTGCCGCGGGGAGGAGGACGAGGTGCCTCAGGAGTCCGAGCCGCCTGAGCCGATGGAGGATCGTCCTCACCATTGAGGATCTCCACCGGCGTAGGAGACGCCGCTCTCTTGCTGGGGCCGGCTCCGCCCCTGGTGTCCCCCCGCCTGGCCGAACCCTTAGGGGGAGGGTGTTGCCGTAACGGAGTTACAGCCATGGGGACAACCTCCACAGGAGAGTCCGCTGACTTCTCCGGCACGTCCTCCTTTTTGGGACGCCTAATCCCCGCCTTGACTTTAGGACGCTTCCCCGCTGCGGAAGCATCCCCCTCTTCGGCCTTGCGCTTTGAGCCGGTCGGACCCTTCTCACCCTTCTGCAAAAACAGAAACAGACACCATAAAGAAAATTCCGAACTAACATACCAACATCAATAAAAACGAACTAACTTACTTTCGCCGGGGCACCTCCGCCGAGTCCTCTTAGCTTCTGGTCAACCATCTGGGTTATCCACTCCTTGGTGTTAATAACCCCCTTCTCTTGCGGCGGAAGCTTGGACATGGCGACGGCTGCAAAAGGAGAATTTATAGAAGTCAGTAAGCAAGTAACATCCAATACAAAAGGCAGTAATGCCGAGGTACCTTGGTCCAAGCCATGGTCCAGACCGGCCGCTGCCAGAAACACGGAGTCCCTGAGCTGAGAACACGATGGAAGCCAGGATAGGGGAATGTTCAAGTTCTTGGCCTGGGCCGTCACAGCCTCAGCCTGGAAATGGACCGTGATCTGGTCCCATTCCTACGCCGTTAAGGCCGGCAACTCCTCGTTCCCTCCTGCAAAACGAGGATTCAGCTGCCAATGGATAAACTTTAGTTCTGCCTCCTCGTCGGCGGTCCACATCACCACCCACCTCATTCTCCAGAAGTGATGTTTTGACGGCTTGTCAAAAGTGGTGGCATACTCCCCTTTGTTAGCCAACTGGAACCAACCTTCGGCCCCTTTCACTTTCTGAAAATGCACCAGTCTAAGCAATGCGTTGAAAGACGGCTTCAGGCCCAACAGCTCACATTTGGCGACGTACCCAAGTACGTTCGTCCAAGAGTTGGGGGACAATTGGCAGATGCCAATGCCGAACCCATCCAAAACCTCCTCCACGTACAAAAGGGTGGACTGGAAAGCGTAGTCCACTCTTAAAGGCTCCAGCATATATAGGGAACTCGCCTGGGCCCACGTCAAAAATAGTGGACGCCTCACTTTCGGGAAATCTCATTTCATAGCCCGGGCCGGTATTCATACCAGCGGCATAATTTTCTTTATGCCTCTCCAGCCATTTAAGCCACTTCGGGTCAGCCCCAATATGACCCGCATCGATCTGAGCATTCTCACCCTGGACGCCCCCAACAACAACCTGGGGCACTCCAGCCACCTCTTCTCCAGCTTCTTCACCCACAGCCTCGCCGCCGCTCTCATCTAGCTCCGACTCATCGAACGAAGCGGCAGGCTGTTCTGATGGACCAGCTTCCATCTCTTCCATCCAAAACTCGTCAAAGAAAGTACCTCCTTGACGAGCACTACTAGCCTCACCTGGGGGAGTCCGACTTATTTCCCCCGCTGGCACCTTGATGGATCTCCCTCCTGAGAAAGAAGGGTCCATCTGCTGACCTCTAAGCCGCAAGTCAGCAATGTTTGCCGTCTTTTTCGTCCTCGCCATCGTGTCCTGCATAAAGACGCAATGGGAGGCCGAACTTAACGACGGGCTTAAAAGGAAACAACGAGGGATATTGGTGCGGCGCAGATCAGACCACCAAATCCAAGAGCTCCAACCTTAACGACTCGAGAAACATAGGCCATTGTTCCAAAAAGAAAAATAGACGATTCCAACACTAACAAAAAAAAAACAATACAAAAATAACTTATTGAAATCAGGCCCTTACCTCAAAAAATAACGGAGATGATGGCGTCACAGGTGAGCGTCGCGAGAAGAAGACGAAAGGCTTGTCCGGTCTTTCCTTCGTCTTAAGAATGGGCCGAATCGAAGAAAGCGCCAAGAATCTCTGTAAAATCTCTCTCTAGAAAAGCACAGAGGTGAATTTTGGAAAGTGAAAAATGAAAATTTTACCCCCCTTCGCATATATATAGGGAGGGCAGAATGGGAAAGGTCGCCACATGACGCACTCTCCTCGGTTCGAAAACGCCTAATCAGGAGATCAGGGGTCAAGGAAGGGCACCACGCCAACCGTCTTACCGTAATACCCTTCTTGAGGGGCAAATGATGTGGGTAAAAATACCCTCGCATACGTGGCCCAATTGCTGCAAGACACGTGGCACTCCCTTACTGGCTGGCCGCCTATTGGGCTGCCACTTAGGAGTCATCCATGTGCTCATGAGTGACTGGCCTAATTGTGCCAACTACTTTAAAGCCCATGGCCCATAGGGAGTTATGATGGTGACACATGTCACCATCTTACACACCAACCAATCATATGAGCTCACTTTAGGGTTTCCCCCAAAAGGGGGGGACTATAAATATTCCCATTTCCCAAGAAATGGACACACAATTCTAGATAGAGAAACATTCTACTACTTACTTTAATGCTTTCTGTTTATTAATTACATCTTCCTAAAAACCCGTGTCTTACTTAAGCATCGGAGGGAATATTCCTTCGGGAATATTCTTGTTTTGTAGGTACGCCGCCGACGCGGACTGGACTCGACACTACGTGGAACCTGATGCCTCCTCGTCATCATCCAAGGAAAAACTCCCACAACACTTACCATCCATGACTATCTCTGGGACTTCCTCACTAACCAGACCACTAGCAGACACCCCAGAATCAACCTCAACCAGCATAGAAGGACCATCATAATCCCTACCACTCCTCAATGTAATTGCATTAGCAGTTTCCCTATTTTCGGGCTGTGAAGGAAATTGGCCTGGTGGCCTCCCTGCAATAGTAGTAGCCATCTATGCCAACTGTGTATCAATGATCTTGTTGTGAGCAGCAAGAGCATCGATCTTTGCATCCTTTTCACTTAGATATTTTTGCATTTGTAGCATCATGTTTCTCATCTCTACTAGCATAGGGTCAGGTTGTGTGGCTTGAAGTTGTGGTGGTGGAGGTGATGTGTGTTGTCTAGGGAACCCAGGTGGTCCACTAGACTGTTGGTTGTAGTTGTTCCGTGGTTGGTAGGATTGTTGATGTGGGGGTTGGTATGGTTGTTGTGGTGGATGTTGGACTTGGTGGGGGTTCTGGATATTGTTGCTCCTGTAGGATAGTAGAGGGTTGTTTTTGTAGCCCTCATTGTAAGAGTTGGAGAATGGGTTGTTTTGTTTGTAGGATTTAAAAGCGTTACATTGTTCAACAGAGCTCCTACATTCCTGTGTATAATGACCAGACATTCCACAACTTTCACAAACAGTAGCAGGTTGGGCACTCATAGCAGCTACACTAACAGGTTGGGCAGATTGAGCATTGGCCGCTTGCATATTATCAAACTTATAGTGTAAGGCAGTCAATTGGGCAGTTAATTGTTCAATAGAATTCAGATCATGCTTACCACCCCTATTAGATAGACATCTAGGATTCCCATATTAGGCATTGTGAATGGTTATCTCCTCAATCACCTCCATAGCTCTGGGCACCTCAAGTTGCATGAATCTCCCACTGGCAGCTGAATCTAACAAACATCTAGACTCATTACCCAGACCATTATAAAACTGCTGAATCAAGAACCAATCATCCAAACCATGGTGCGGGCACTCTCTCTGCAAGTCCTTGAATCTCTCCCAGACCTCGAACAAACTCTCATCTGCTTGTTGTGAAATACCTAATATCTGACCCCTCAGACGAGCCGTTTTCTCAGGTGGAAAATATTTAACATAAAAAGCAAGAGCCAAGGACTCCCAATTAGTGATTTTCAAAGCCGCCCGATTCAACCCATTAATCCACAATTTAGCTTTCCCACTCAAAGAGAACGGGAAAAGTATCTCCATAGTCTGCTCCGGAGTCAATCCCTTTTGCTTGATGGTGGAACAATATTAGATGAAGGACTGTATGTGAAGATTCGAATCTTCACCTGGTTCCCCACCGTACTGGCGTCTCTCAATCATGTTAATCAATGCAGGCTCAATCTTGAAGGTCTCAGCTGCAATAGAAGGCATGATTGCCTTTGGTAGCACGGACAAACTTGGCTTAGAGTAGTCTGTAAGCCGTGGGGTAGGTGGCGGTAGTGGAGTTTCTTCACCCATCTCTATCTCTGAAACTGAATCTGTATCTGAAGGAAAAAGATCGCCAATATTATGATCAGAATCAGAGTAATTCCCACACTGTGCAATGAAAGTTCTTCGCCTACGAAAGGTTCTTTCGGGCTCAGGATCGAATGGAGTAAGATTACTAGTACCTACGGTCCTGGGCATAGATAAAGACTACAAAACAATGTGAGATCCGGTCTCAAGGAACGTGAGTTCCTTGAGTAGTAACAAACAATAATCTAGGATAAGCAATCAACAACAGAAAATTAAACCGTTTCCCCGGCAACGGCGCCAAAATTTGACAGGCTAAAGTCGTATCACCTAATCAAAAATAACCTAAGTCCACTAGCTAGGTAGCAAGGGAAGTCAGGATCGAATCCACATGGAAACAAGTGTTCTTTCTACTATCAATTAATTAAACTAGACTATTGGGAACAAGAGTTGGTTGGTGATTTGTATACTAAGACTACGAACAATAATTAAACGAATATGAATCAATATGTTAAGGAATCTAGGGCATAGGTTCACCAACAAATAACAATCCAGGACAATGAACAATCACGATAGTCAACAAGGTAATTAATTAGACTAGCATGCTCTCTCGAATCGATACTAATCATAGACTTAGAATTAACGGGCTCTCGCTACGTATTAATCCTAATTCCACCTATTGACACAAGCCAAAACATCAAATTGCATCTCTCGAATCTTAATTTGATATTGCATAACTACCACAATTAAACCTGCGCAAATCTAATTGTATAGTGAAATAAACCAATCAATAGGAATTAATTACAATGCCATCAATCACAATTATTCAATATCCCTTCATATTAATCATGGATCCCCAAACCCTAGAAATTAGACTACTCAAGCATATTAACAATAATAAACAAAGCAATTAGCATGATTGAAAACAAAATTAAGGCAAAATAAAAGATTGAAATAAAGAACAATACCTAATTGAAGAACAATGGCAAAAGAAAGCTTGAATTTTGGATTGAAAATAAACTAAGTGTTTAGAACAAATTAGAGAGAAAAACTAAGCTTAAGAAAATAAAACTAAGTGTTTAATACTAGAATATAAGATAATAAGATGTCCAACTAAATTAACCAAGGGCTATATTTATAGTTTTGCCCAAAAAGCTCAACAAAAATGGGAAAAACTAAGGTAAACCGCGCGCACAGAAAGCCCCAGGGTTGTCGTCGCCCGGGCGGGAAGCTCGAAATCCGCCCGACGGGCGCAGGTCTGCCCGGCGGGGGGAGGGAGAAACTTTGGAAAACATCGTCACGCGCCCGGTCGGGCGCCACTCGCCCGTCGGGCAGTTGGAGATTACTCGCTGCTGCTGCTCTGCTGGGCGCCCGGTGGGCACCGGGCAGAAGTCCGCCCGTCGGGCGCCGGGCGACTACTCGTTCCTTTGGCTTGCTCGCCCGGTGGGCGATGGGAGATCATCCGGGCGGAAGGCTAAATGTGTCCGCAACACCGAGTCTAACTTCCGGGGCTCAATCATGAACATCTAAGGCTCCCGTAAGTCGACAGTAATCGTCCTGAATCCCCTCGGGATCGTGTAGTGGCCTAAATCATCTTGAAACGGGTCTAAAAAGACCAATTTCTCACTAAGTAGTCCTGAAACTCAAGGCACACTCAAATACACAGATTAGTACTAAAATGGCTCATAAGAGCTCATTTTACACATAAAAAGTACTAAGGGACGGGGGTAGAATACTATATAAAACATGCATATCACCCACCTCTCTAGGACCCTAGCCCAACTTCACTTTACCCATTTTCTTTCACCCCTAGCAACACTAGCAAACTCAAAAGAGTAGTCTTCAACTTCTCTCACTAGAAACCCTAGAAAAAAAATATGGCTTAGCCGCCACCCTCCTTCACCCCATAACTAACATCCATCCAACTTCATGACCTTCTTATCTTTTAGATCTAGTTGTCTGTTTACAAAAATTCTCTCAGTCGGACCACCCTTACCGAAGCAATCAAATGTCATGAAACCTTTCATCTGTCAATGTAGAGAAACTTCATCCAGATAGTCAAATTTGCTAATCTAATCCTTCGCCAACATATTGAATCGAAGTAATGTGCTATTGTCTTCACTATGGGTCTATTGTCTTTTCTTTCTCGAAATTCCTAGTCTCGGGTCTGAAACTAGGTAGTCGGCATTAAATGGGTAATTGTTGTCAAAGGTCAGGTCTCCATTAATACTTTCATCGCCAATTTGAATTTTGTAAAAATATACTCATTATATTGATTTGTTTATGATGTAATTGTTGTAGCTTTTGTATAATTTTTAGTAATTTTAAGTTTTTTCTTTTGGTTAGTTTTAGATATGGGATTTGAAATCTTTGTGCTTTAATATATAAATTAAATGCTGAATTTTGTGTAACAAATATATACGCAAATTGTAAGTTTTGATTAATTTCATAAGGTTGTTGGTATGAAGAAGAAAGAAGAGAACCAAATAATTGATGAAGGCCAAAATGATGGATATCCAAATTGTAAGTTTTCTTGTCCATATCCTTGTCATAGTGTACTCCCATCCCTAAGTTCGGATTAGTGTGGGTTGAATAAAAAGCTCCCTCGGACGAGGTTCAACATGACTAACAATAAAGTGGTTCATTGATTCTTGGTCAAGGGAAAAGACATTTTTAAAGGTTGCAAGTTGCCTCTTATGTTGGTGAATTACATCTTTCATAAATCATTAAGGTGGACTGAGTGAGCCCCCAGTTGTTGGTCCTGAGATGGATCCTCTTTTTTTCTTCTTTTTTTTAAAGTTAACATGCTATGTTGGCCCCAAGTATATTTTAGAACTCTTTTATGTAAAGCACATAATAGGTTTTGCCATTTGTTTCGTGTATCGAATAATTTTCCTTTTCGTTTGTTCATTGCTTTTAAAACTGTTATGTTAAGACAATCAAGGATGTACTTTAAAGTTAAATTTTATTGTTTTTGGATAAAACTACATGATAAGAAGGCTTGACAACAATTTAGCTTCGTATTCCATGACATAGAATTAGTCTGAAGTGCTAGATTCTAAGTCCGAGCTTCTTTGAACTTTGAGTATGCATCTTCGAGCTTTGGATAATCGTCTTCAGTGCAGCCAACATTCTAGTTTGTATCTTAATGTTTCCAATCCAAAAGAGATTTGCTTATGAGTCTGTCATTGTGAACACTTTGGTGGTGGAATGTTTGATATGGTAGAGGGTAAGTATGTCCCAAATGTTGTTTGGTACTAAAGGAATGCTATGAGAAGTCAATTAAGTTTTAAAACATTGAAGGTGAGTGTTTGATCTTAATTGGCGTGTAGTTCTCTTTACTTCGTATCTTACATGGGAAGAGTCAAGACCCCGTCCTCAATTAGATCTTGTATTGCATTCTTTAGGTGCCAACACTATTTGATAAGATAGCCTTTTCCCTGATGATACTCACAATATGAGTTAGGGACCCAATACTTGCCTTTAACACGAGGGTCCGGGGTGGGACCTATTGGACACAGTATCCTTTGACAGTCAACTGTCTCGGGAGTAGGGTGCTACGAAGTGTTGTAACCTATTAGGAGGATTAGGCAATTGAGATTATCACTTTGACCGTGCTCGAATTGATGAATTTGCTTGTGTGTTTTTTCTAAGGCGATGAGGAGAGAATTAAGCTCTACAAGAGTAATCTTTATTAGATGGATCTGCTGTTGAATGCTACTCATGTTTGGACTAGAAGTTAAAAGAGTGCGGATTTGATGAAGACTTTCCTGAATGATTAGAGTTTATGTTGCCGAGCGACCGTTCCTTGAATTATTCTCGAATTAGTTAGGACCCTTAGAGAAGAACTAATGAATTGTTTTTGAAAACTAGAAAGAATATAGAACTGATTTTGAAAAGTTAGATATGATCACCTAGTTCTTGATTAAATATTAGATTGGAGAAATAGGTTGCTCTAAAATCCGGACGATTAGAAATTAGATTGTCATGATCATCTTAAGATTCCATTAAAATGACAAATTAAGTAAATGTCAAATTTGTATTTTGGGCAATAATTCTGTGTCGATTAGTCAAGTGAGAGTTATAATGCTCTCATGGTCTATATTTTTAAGATTTAGGTGATTTGAATGGAATGTAATAATGGCTTATAAATTAAGAGTGATAGTTTATTAATTTCGAGGTATAGACTGACTTAATAATCCTTATAGATGGTGAATGGCATCTATAAAAAATGTACTAATTATTTGGAATATGTTAGCACGCTATTTCGGACAACTCAAATTCAAAGGTTGGATATGGGTTTGACTCAAAACACAAAAACGGATTTTGACAAAGCTGTTGGACTGTAGCAGCTATAACTTTTCAATCTGATATGGACGGTAGCAACTATGGACAAGATAGACTCGAGGGATGACTCACATAAAGGGTGGCAGACTTGTCTAGGACTTTTGACTTGACTTGATTCGTCCTTTTGCCCGAATATTATTAAGCGATTATGGCAAGTAATTTGGTGTAAATCCATTTTTAACTGGTTTACGAAAACAGAAACTTTTCGTTTTCAAAAACTTTTGCTTTTAGTGAACGTCAAAGGTACGTTATTTTAGCATGAACGATATTATGTCGGACATTAGTGTCATTAGAGGACTAATAACTATTTTACAAATCGTTTTTTTAGTCATACACATATAGGAGTTGTTGACAGGAACTGAACCAATAGCCGCCAAAATATTCTAGCGCTTGGATGAGCAGCGCTGGAATTTTCTGGCGTGGGCTTGTTGTGCGCTGGTTATTTTCAGCGCTTGCAAGTATTTTGTGGTTTATTTGTGCAGTTGGTTTTGTTATTGTTTTGATCAGTAGGCTTTCCCGTAGCTTTATTTTACTGATCTGAGCCCTTTGTTTGAGCGTCTGTGCACTGAAACATTCAGCATTCCGGCACGAAAAGATGTAACTTCTGCGTACTAGCCTTTGGGGTTGATTTGTAAATGCTAGTTTGGGTCAGTTTTCGTGACTATACTCGATTGATCTTAATTCCGCGAAAATACCTTCGGCGCAATTTTGAATATGCGTGTTTTTAAGGTGAGTATTTTAAGCCAAACTTACGTAATATTTTAACGCAGATGCGTATTTCAGTGTTTTGAATAAGCCGCACGAATATCCAACTTAAGTTTCTTTTAGCTCCTAATTTACTGACTTAATTGCAAAAAATAAACAAGTTAGCACTGAGATTTTGTAGCGCTGTAGCAAGCAACACACCTATTTTATAGCGCTAGTCAGTCAAGCGCTGCTTAATTCTGGCGTTCGGAAACTTCTTTTTTGTTTTGATTTTTGTGCAGTATGCGCTGCAATTTTCTAGTGCCAGTTAGGTGCGCGATGGAATTTTGTAGCACATCCCTAAAGTGCGCTTAAGTTTTCTGGCGCATTCTCCAGAACGACATAATATGTTTTTCTGATTATTCGATTCGTAGCCTTTGATTATTTTCTTGACGTTTTAAGCATTTTTGTTGATTTTGACGATGTTGTTGACCCTAAACTATGCGCCTGGTTAGTTAATTTCACATAGCATGTAAGATTTCTACACAAAACTAACGAGCATGGATTCAGATACAAATGCGCATTTAGTTGTATGCTAGTCTCTAAGGTATGATATATAGGTTGGGTGTCAAAAGTGTACCAAACCTATCGCCAATTCCCCAACAGGCCCTTGTCAGAGTAGCCAGGTTCTTGACGAATTTTATCAAGGCCTATCTAGTACGTGCTGGAGTTGCATATACCGTGAATGGACCTAGGAGATAAACGATTTGATTTGGGTGGATGAGCTACATTGCGAACGTGCCGAGTGGACTACATCTGAAGCTCATGTACCCCCCGGGGGCTGATGGGTGTTGTGAGGGGGTCGAAAAAACACGACGAGACGCCTCTAAAAGAGAATACGGCCCGCACGAATTTTTTACTCTGGATGTGGCAAGCAATATTAAGTAAAACATGGACTAACTGTGGGAATTACCCTCTTTTTACTATTTTGTAGGTGTCGCTATTCAGCTTTCAACGGCATTGCGGAAAAATGACAAAACCCGATTATCGTGATATGCATGAAGTGAAGACATATTTGACTCACAACGGCCAAAGTAACCCAAGAATAATATAATAAGTATCATGAAAACCCCCCTTTAATTCTTTTTTAATAAAATTAGTAACTTTAATACGGAGTAATAACTCTTTTAAGTAGTAACTCTAGATATAAAACCAACACGGTTATACCATCGCTCCACTAGTACTTTCATTTTCACTCTTTTACATGTTATAGTTAAATACGTTATTTCGATGTGATTGGGCCACACACCCGCACTAAATTATTATATTAGTCGTGTCACACCATCAAGCCTTATAGTTAAATACGATATTTCGACCTGATTTGGCCACACGCCCGGACTAAATTATTACGTTAGTCGCGTCACACTAGGGATGTCAACGAGCCAAGCCGAACCAAGTATTTGGATGTTCGAGTTAGGCTTGATAAGAAATTTTTGAGCTCGAGCCGAGCTCAAGCTCAAGCTCAAGCTGAGCTTAACCGAGCTTTCATTTTTCCTCTTCGAGCTTGGCTCATTTAAGTTTTTCGTTGTTCGAACTTAGCTCACAAGTAGCTTGTTTAAGTTTAACCTCGATCCGAGCCGAGCTATTAACAAACGAGCCTTAATAAACGAGCCTTAATAAACAAGCAAGATCGCTTTAAACGATCATATTAATAAACGAAATATTATTTTAAAAAATTATAAAACATTAAAACATAAATTTGAGGGTTCTGACCTTTAAGAATTTTAATATATCCTTGATTGAAGAAATAAGAATAGTAAACATATATGATTTTGGTAGTTTTGGTAGTATATATTTGATTTCTTACCCTTAATTTTAGCATTTTATATGAATAATATGAATAATATATTGTTTGTTAATATTTTATTATATTTACTATAAATATATTTTTCTAGAAATTTAATATAAACGAGCTTGAACGAACGAGAACGAGTTGTTCGCGAGCTTTTAAATGAGTTTGTAAACGAACACGAACGGGTTTGGAAACGAACATAAACGAGTTGTTCGCGAGCCTAAACGAGCCGAACAGTAGGTTGTTCGAGCTAGTATCATTTATTAAACGAGCTTAAATTTTTTCTTCAAGCTCGTTATTTATTAATGAACAAGCTTTGACCAAATATTGACCGATCTTACTCACGAGGTGTTCACAAACGTATCGGCTCATTGGCGTCCCTGCGACACAATATTCAATTTTTTTTTGGTTAAAAAGGATCCAATAATTCATTTTTAAGTTATTTCCCACCATACCGTCCACGTAAGCAAGGGAGAAAGAGAAGTAATTTTTTTTTTCGGTTCAGCATTGAACCGCCATATGAGATAGCGGTTTCGTTTTAAAGCAAACCGCCATCTCAGATGGCGATTCAATGTTATAAACCGCTATCTGAGATAACGGTTTGCTTTAAAACAAAACCGCTATCTCAGATGGCGGTTTGCTTTGTAAATATTTTTTAACATGAATTACAGTTTAAATAGAAATATAATTTAGAAGTAACCTCTTGTTACATCAATTGTGTCTGTAGCTCAGTGGTGGAAAGATTATGTTTTAAGCAGTAGGTCTTGGGTTCGATCCCTACCTAGTGCGCTTATTTCTTTTTTACCATTTCTTAATATTAATTATAAACATTACCAAATTTAACTTATCAACATAATCGTCTGTAGCTCAATGGATAAAGCGTCTAATGCCTAAGTAGAAGGTCCTAGGTTCGACCCCTACTTAGTGCCGCTTCGTTAAATAAAAAAAGAGTGGCCCATTTTGAGAGTTTGACGTTCTTTAAACAATATTGAAGGAAATCCTCTTTCTCAAGACTTTGGGCTGATATTCATTTCCTTCCCGCCGCTACAGAGACTCCAACATCCCTCTTCAAAGAAGTGAACGTGTGAACTCAATAAGCAAGCAAAGCGTAAACCAGAGACAATGGGGCAGAAGCACCTGAAAATTAGCATTGCTATCGTCATCGTATGCGTCTCCGCAATCTCTCTCTATTTTACCACCGTTGATCGCCGGAGACGGCGGCGAAACAGATTGTCGTGTTATTTGTCTTTTGAATTCAAGCCACAATCTAATTTCAAACGAGTTTTGGCCGATAATTCTTATTCTCAATTCAAGCATTTCAAAGTTTCTGATTGCAGTAATGGTATGAATTACTCCACTATTGTTGACATTTTTTTTTATTTTGCTCATGCTTTTTCATTGTTTTATGCTGATTTGGAGGAAATGATAATGATAATAATGATTAATGAGTATGAATTAATGGATGAAAAAAAGTTCAAAATTAGAAAATTCGTATACCTAAAATCTTTGTTTAATCGCTTACTTATTTTTTTTTGATATATCAGAGTAAGCTTTCCATTAGCAAAAAAACACACCATTTACAACCTAGAGCAATTGCCTCAAAGTTAAGAACCTTCTAGGAGAAGGACCCAACCAAAAGAGGCAAGACTAAGACAATAGCCATAAAAAGAAACAAAGCAGCTATAGAAGTTATCTTCCCTGCCACCAACTTTGTACACTATCACTAATCTGTGTGTGTTGCACTCTAGGAAATTGCTGATTCCAAAGAGCTTCATTTCTGGCTCTCCAAATTGCATACACTGTTGCATTAACAGCAGCATACATCACATTTTTCTGAAATTTACCTCCTTTACTCTTCCAGTGAATCCACCTGATTAAGCCCATGTAATGCACAATGTGGTCAGGAATACCAAGCCAAATCTTCACTTTCACGAGACATTTACTGCAGTACAAACACTCAAAGAACAGGTGTGGATGAGATTTCTCATGTCTTTCACAAATCAGACAGACTGTGGTATCACAGATACCCATTTTACTCAGTCTGGTTCTAGTCTGCAACCTTCCCTGCACCATAAGCCAACAAATGACCCTATTCTTTGGAATAGAAGGCCTATTCCAGACACCACTGCACCAAGGAACTTTCTGAGTGTGCACAATCAGCTTCTGATACACTTGCTGAATAGAGTACTTAGGCATTTGAGAGAAACACCTCTCATCATAGTACATTTTCAGTTTCTCCTTAACATCACATATTTTTCTCCAATACCATACATTATCAGCCTTAGGCTGATACCCCCACCAGCTCTCTCCTTTTACATAGATAGCATTAACCCATCTAACCCACATGATATCTTGTTTTCTGGCTATTGCCCAAACATATTTCCCCAGGGCTGCAGCATTCCAAGCCTGCACATTCCTGATGCCTAACCCTCCTTCCTTCTTTGTTGCACATACTTTCTCCCAAGCAACATACCCAGGTCTAGAACTAAAGTATGTACCTTGCCATAAAAAAAACTCTACAAATGGCCTCAACTGTCTTAATCGCTTACTCTAGTTGTTGAATGCTAGTCTCTTTTGAAATTTTGGAGAATGCAACATAACTACAAAGTGGGCCATTTGGATATTTACAGGGGTTTAATGGAAATAAATATTGGATAAATAAAGAAAGAATTCAGAAGAGACTTAACAAAAAAAAACACTCGATACGGAAAAATGACTAACACTCAATAAATGATTACATTTTGGGAAAAAACACCTTTAAAATTTTTTTGTTTGAGATAACACATTATATGTTATTCCATCCGTTTTGACTTTTGCACTATTCATACATTCGCTTTGACCATATTTTTTTACTAATATATACAAATCCATGTTATTGTGTAATACGAAGTATGTTGTTAACTTAGTTTTAATGTATATTTTTCAAATATAAATATTTTATAGTTTTTATTAATATATATTTGCATATATTTACGGTCAAACTAGTGCATTGACAAGTTTGCCGGTGAAACTGTTACAAGTATTCTGAAATGGAGGGAGGAATAGTTTTCGGTAAACACACCTTGAGGTCCCCAAAAGACAAAATTTGTGCGTTCACTCCACCATTTCCCGCTCTAACTAAGTGCGTCGATTTCTTTGGTAATCGTTAATAGTGTAATTTACGCACATAGTTGGAGGAAGAAATTGAGATTCAATGCCCGAAAACTTGTCTTTCGACTGAAATTTGACCTTAAGGTGTATTTATTAAAACAATTTACATATAAGGCGTTTTCTCACAAAAAAGTTTAGAAGGTGTTTTTTCACAAAACTTTGACATGCAAAGTTTTTCTCACAAATTTTCCTTAATTATAATCAATATTAGAATTTAACTTAATCTCTAGACATAGGCCCTGTTTGGATAGGAGTTGTTAGCTAGTTTGACTAACTGTTGTTAAGATTAACTGATTTGTTTGTATTAGCTAGTTTGACTAGCTGCTTGTATAAGAATGTTTGGTAATTACTGTTAGCACTTTAATATGTAAAATGACCATTAATGACATCGACATACTTTGTTGTTGGATACTTTATTTCTCATTACTGTTAGATAAATAGTTTATTGTGTTAATTAATTTCTCTTTATTTTTTGAATAAACATTGAAAAATAAAATATTTTTTTTATAAATATTCATGATTTATAAATTCTTGATTTGCAAAGAGAGAAATATTACTAATTTACAAGCATGATTGCAATTGCTTTCAAGTGCTTAAAAATACTACTCCGTAATATAAAATTTATTACCACAAGAAACGAGTAAAGTAAATAAGGTGAAATGAAGAAGACGTGAGTAATGTTTTTAGGAGGGAAATAATGTAGGGTGCCAAGTTTGGTAAGGGTTGTAATTTTAGGCAATATTATGATAAAGTAGTCATTTTACATTCCCTTTCTCAAACCTCTAAATCTCTAATTGCAAAAAGCTCCCATGTTGAGATTTTTTACCCAAAATCTCTTCCAAATACTTCCAATTAGCTTTTTCAAAATGTCAAACCTCTAATTCACCTCAAAAAGCCTTTTCCCCCTCAAACCTCTCCTAACTAAACACCCCCCCATAGTCTGATGAGTAATTGATTAAAATTCTATTTGAATAATGTAACGATATTAGTTGATCAAAGTAGCAGGTAGTTATAGTGTAAAGTTCAGATTGATTTAACCCGCGGTGCATATGTTGCCACAAGCTATGGAGATCGAGCACGAGTTGTCGAAGATTGGAGTGTAAATGCCTGATGTTTTGGATGGAATGCCTGCATTTCTTAGATTTTGGTTCAAATCTTAAATGGTGTGACAAACAATAATAGGGGAGAGACTGAGATATTGCCCTTTGGCTTTTGAATATTGGCAGTTTTTCCCCTTTGAGCTGGTATTATTCATAGTTTGAAGTTTTTTGTTTCACCAAAATCCAGCCGAGTTATCTTTTAATATCTTTGTTTCTTTCTTGTTATGCAAATGCTTGCCCTTTATAAAATATATGTCTGCTTATGCATTTGATAAATTGATTTTGAAACGTCAAACCGATTTAACTGTACAATGGAAACAAACTAAGATGGAATTTTTCGTTTTCCTCCTTTTGAGGATCCATGACAAATTGGGCTGAAGTTAGTTTTGGGACAATCATCTTGCAGCACAGTCATCAAATTCGCACCCATATGAAAGAGATATTATGGCAATGTTGAAGAATCCTCGAGTTGATTATAGCCTTTTCGACGAGATATCAGTGGCGGGAATGAGCAACTCACATGTCTGGGTGGAGTCAGAGTCGCAATTACGAGAACTTGTTGATATATTGAGTGAAGAAAAGGTTTTTGCAGTTGACACAGAGCAACATGGCCTACGATCATTTCTAGGGTTCACTGCTTTGGTACAGGTAATATGTTATACTTAAGGAGTGTTTGGTTTGGTGTTAATCGTTTTTAAGGAAAATAATTTTCCCCTTACAATCATTTTACGTTGTTTGTTTTGGCACGTGATGTAAAACAATTTTCCATAACTCTGTCAATGGCGGAAAACATTTTCCATTTGAAAGGAAGGGAGACCACTTTTCCATTATTCCTCCTTACCTCCCTCTTCTCTCTTCTCTCTTCCCATCAATCCCCACCCATCTATTCTCATTTTCTAGTAAGGAACCAAACAAAAGGAAACTAATTTGGAATTGTATTTTTCCCTTGGGAAATGTTTTACATGGAAAACAATTTTCACTTAAAATGTTTTCTGCTAAACCACATGGAGCTTTATTGCGTATATACTTTGAGGCTTTTGATATTGTAAGTTTATAAAATGTGTTAATCCCATTCCTTACAAACATGTATGTGAAACAGATTTCTACTCAGAAGGAAGATTATCTTATCGACACCATTGCCTTACATGACGCTTTTCATATGTTGCAGTCTGTTTTTTCTGATCCAAATGTTGTCAAGGTAAATATCTATTTGTATATGGCACTTTTCAGTAAACCCGACTACCTATGTGCAAAAGTTGCTTGAGTGCCTCCGGGTGTTATTCAAATATTTCACCTAATGCTGATGTCTTAGCAGCCCTGGAAGGGGGAGGCCTGAATAGTTAAATTTTGGTCCACCCTGAAAAATCTGATTGCCATCAAAGCCAATTCCCGGCAATTATCAGGAAAGTCTGTTCTAAAGATTCCTTATACTCCCAGACCCCCAGTCCTTGCACACTCTACAATTTGTATGTGGAAGGTCTTGGGCTTGGTTCAGGGATAAGTTAATTGGAACAGAAGGATACAAGAATAAACTTAACTATGAGTCTATGCCCAATGCAATGAATTTATCACTTCTGTGGAAGTATACACTAACATTATAAATTATTTATTTTATACTCAATAGTAATACATGTCTATTGACCCATTGTAATTGTGTTAGCAGTTTTTTCAATCCTCTTATATGACATTTAGAATTTGTGTTTTTCTTTTAGTAATGTTATTTTGTTTATGGAGTTCAAAAGTCTCTAAAACTCTCCATCTTTTTCTCTTTTCCCAACTCTTTTTTTGACCTATTTCCTCTCTTAATAATTACATGATTCCATGTTATATTTTCTAATTCAAAGAGTACTTCACCTTTGAGGAGAATAAATTGAGATGCGTCTCTTTTTTCAAATTGGAGTTACCAAAAAACTATGATTCAGTAGAAAGTAATAGAAATTCCAGCATAGTTTAGGTTTGGTCGATAGATTGTGTGATGGAGTATGTCATCAATTGAATCGTATTGGGTGAGTGGGTGGGGGGGAGATCTATAGCCTGGACATTACTTTAAGAGTAAGACAATCTAGCATCATAGTATATTTTAAAATTAGTTTCCAAATCCTAATAAACTTTTTATTCTAAGATTTTACCAATTAATAAAATATCCCAAGAAATAAGTATTACTCTTTTTCTTTTCAAATTATGGCACACAATATGTAGTTACCAAAATTTTGTGGAGCGTGTTAGATTTTTCGCTTCCTTTCGAATCATTTTCATTGCACTTCTCTTATAGTTAAAACTTGCGACATAGAGGAGGGTAAAGAAAAATTGTGGTATAACGGATATGAAGAGAAAATTGGAACACATTTGGTGGAGAAGATCCAATGAACAAAGGATAATGAAATCTACATATGATATGTCAATGATTGCCCCATCCGTATGAAATCTACAGGCATATACTCCATCCGTATGTAAAGGATTGCCCCATTATCCCGAAGTTACCTTTTTTAAGAGTCGTATTGAGTGGGTAGGTGGTCTTTTCCTTTTGTATGTGGTGTAGGAAATAAAGTAGAGAGAGAGAGAGAGACTGGGGAGCATGTTAGTAAAAAAGAAATAGAGCAATATTTCAGGGCTAAACTAACATAAAAAATGGGGTAGTCTTTTAGGGATAAAGGGAATACCGAAAGGGATAAGGTATAACCTCCCTTTTCGTGGAGGCAAATGTGATAAAATTGATAATTTAGGGTGTGCTAGAATTGCCATTTCTTGTTCAGCCATTACTAACTTCTCCCTCCGTTCCTGAAAGTTCTTCCTGTTTCATTTTTTGGCGTTCCTAAAAGTTCTTCCTGTTTCTATTTTTAGACATGTTTTTTTGTCCAAAATACCCTTATATTTCAACTTAATTACACACAATACCTAAGAATCTTTTCATATTCTACCATCAATTTCCCCACCATCTCTTATTTAATTCATTCACATTTCCCCATTCACCCACCCAACCCCACTTTTATGATTTTTTATTACTTTATAAAAAATATCTTCTCTCTCCTTCATTTCTTTATTACTTTCTCTTACACTCAATCATTACTCTTACACCCAATCATTACAAGATTTCATTTTCTTAATTTTCACCCCAAACCTCAAAGAGGAAGAACTTAAAGGAACAGAGGGAGTACTAAGTTTGAATTGCATTTTTAACACTATACGGTATACTGAGAGAAGGGAGAATAAAGTACGACAGTAGTTGTTGTGAGCCTGCGAACCCCATACCGGAGCACGGTGCAGATTTTTATGAATGAAGATCAAATTGGCATTTAAATGGTTTGATGTAACCAATCTGGTTTTGGGTCCATACTCCGGTCCATTCCGAAATTTCCACACCCTTAGGGAAACAAGAGGGTTTTCCTTTCCCTGGCACCTACAATTGGTTTCCTTATTAAGGATAGCTTTACCAATTAGAGTTGTACATATGAGCTGTAAGTACTTGTATAGGTGGAAATCGTGGCATACCCACAAACATGCGGGTGCCCGATTTTCTATGACATTCTGCTAGTTCCTTCTTGTTACAAATGGATTTATGTATTAAATCCTATGAGAGTTGCACGCAAACTAAATTTATGCTACTAGTATTATATTACATCATTTTCTCTCTCTCCTAGAATCAGGTTTCTCTGAATCTTTCATTACCCTTATTCCATAGTGCTGGTATCTCGAATGGGTAAAGACTTAAGCTTCACCCACTCAGACTTAAGGTTGGGTTTGAATCGTTTGATTGTATTTATTAGGCTCCACTCATTTAATCAAATTGACAAATTCATTTTGGATTTCACTCATCTGAAATAAGGAAACTTTATTTTTCTTCACTCACAAGCTAAGGGGTTTTGTGTTTCAGACTTTCAGTGTTTGAAGTCACTTTTCAAAACAAAGGATTGCATGGGGAAAACTTTTCCACTTTTTTTTTCTTCTTCTCATTAACAGTTTTATTGTGTATAGAAATCAAATATGGAGTAAAACTAATATAAGAAAGGTTTATCATATAAATTATCTAAATCTGTCAAACTATGTCCTTAATTAATAAAACATGCACACACAAGCTGAACATATCTATTCACTTCTAAGAACTTTCGCCTTGCTCACCTGATTGTATCCTTACTAAGCTCGAAAATTGTGAAAGCAATTCTGGAACTTTCTGAACTTTTTTCAGCTTTCTGCCAAACTTCAGTCATATAGGACTGTAGAAGTATTTTGAGAAGCCCATGCGTACATTCCGAAAAAAACTGTGTCCCAGCTAGTGGATATGCAAAGATCATGCACATGAACGGAGCTTGCAACAATATGTCCACCCTACCGGCCTCACATCCCAATGGCTGTGATGCCACCAAAAGAAACAAAGAATTAAAGAATCAGTTGGAAGAAAATAATCGAACCATGATCCAAGCAAAATGGGCCAAAGAACATTCAAATGTAGGGTCTTCAAAGATGTGTCCCATGAATATTCATCAAGGAGTGGTAATGGACAAATGAGGTTAGAATGTTAGATAAGGGCTATGTTACTCGGACTCGGGTACGTGTCCCAATGTCTCACTCGGTTATTTTGTGAAAAGAAATTCTTGATTTTAGTCCAAAATGAAGTGTCTAGTGTCCATACCCATGTCCGAGTGTCGTGGATCCGACACGGGTACTTGAGGTAAAATGAAGAGTCCAAGTAACATAGGATAAGGGTTACAGGTCCCCAGATAAAATTAGGTCTTCTTCACCAACCAAAGCTTTTAAAACCCCGCTCAATAATGGGATTGCACTAGTAAAGGAGCATCAAGGTATGTCAAATTACACTTATTCGCAAGAGGTTCAACTGCTTCATGCAAGGCATCCAAGTTAAACGTTGAATTTTGACAATTAATTTTTTCAGTATGTATCGATAATATTGATTAAGTGTACACATTTAAATTAATATAATATCTCTTGACTTGCTTGTTATATAGTTTGATGTATATTGAAGAAAGTCAAAGTTCAATACTCAACCTCGACATGGCGAGTGCCTTAGGTTTATATAACAGAGGGTGTACAACCTAAAAGCCTAGAGGACTAGGTTTTTTTTAAAGATCTAAATTATACATCAGACAAGGGAAACCATTGCCCTGAGAATCCATTGACATGCGCCTATAACTCTATAAGAGCCATGAAAATGATTTTGTTCCTTAGAAAAAGTATTGATCAGAACCCCCTCTTAATTATGCTGCACACTACAGAGTCATAACATCCTGTCGTCATTCCTTTCTTAATTATGATGCACACTACAGAGTCATAATAGCCTGTCGTGATAGCACTTTCCATCCCCTATGTCACTCAAAGCCTTTACAATGTACTTGTGCTCTAGACTAGAGATCGAGAGACTATAATTCTGCTGCTTCAGGAACTTTGTAACCTAAAAAAGAACCTATTTCATAGTTCAAAGAAACAGAAGTGGATAAAATGGCTTCCGTGGCAGTTCCACATGACATAAGTACTTATAAAGAGAGAGCTGCATTGACCATTGGATGTACTGTTTACTGTTGGTAATCGATTTATTTAACCTGCTATATTTGGCTGGTAAAAGATAGGGTAAGCTGCATCTGACCAGCTATCAACTGTCACATGCAGCATACTGCAAGTTTGTTGTTCAGAATTGTAGCTAAATGTTTTGAACAGCTGAAGTTTTGGATTATACAAATGCGTCCACACAAGAAGCCCTATTATATCTTTCTTTTGTTCTTTATGTGTTAGGAATCGAGTGTGTCCAACTAATTGCTGAATGTTATGTCCGCGATATGGAATTATTAGCCAGTCCCCTCCAACTAGGTAGCTGTGTTCATTGAAATATGAAGGTTCCATTGATTAATTTTCCTCACTTATGCAGGTATTTCATGGTGCAGACAGTGATGTACTTTGGTTGCAGAGAGACTTCCACATATATGTGGTTAACTTGTTCGATACTGCAAAGGTTGTTGTCCTCTTCCTTAGCACAATGTCATTTACAGGTCTATTGGTTGAAAGGGTTCATTGGAAATTTAACAAGTCCAACCGCTGTTGCAATTTACAAAGTCTATTGATAGCAGAAATTGGGTTTCTTGACGTTTACAATGCATGATTTTCTTGTTGATAATCTTCTTTTGAGATGCTCGCGGTGATGCTTCTCCATTACTGTGTTACAGGCATGTGAAGTTCTATCAAAACCACATAAATCCCTGGCGTACTTACTTCAGAACTATTGCGGTGTTACCACAAACAAATTATTACAGGTAGAGTCCAATCATTCCATTGTTCAAGCTTACACTCTTTTGTTAAATATTTGAATTTTCATTTCGTTGCCTCTTAAATTTGCAAGAGTTGAGGGGGGGGGGGGGGGGGGGGAATAAGGGATTCACATTATGTTCAGGAAGTTGGAATTACGAATTCGAAGGCTGATGGCATAGGTAGGTTGAAGTAAAGCACCTCTTTATGGGTTGTGCTCGTCTCCATCAAGTTTTGCTTCAACTTATTCTGCCTTTCTGTTTCACAAAAGAGGGTTACGCACATTGGTGATTGCTCAGTTATTCCAAGCTAGGTATTTGCATCTATGAATAGGAGCAAAGTGCATTTTCATTTTTCAAACAGTATATTGAGTTCTCATTTTTGTTTGGTAGACAAAGTTATTTAAAGGTGATAATTTGTTCGGTGAAGTAGTTTGAGCCATGCTTGATTATCAAATTTCTTATTGTTGGAAAAAGGAGGACGTCCTAGCATTTTCCTTGTAGAAGGATGTGTGAGAACTTCGGCAATTGCAATTTGAGCTTTATAAGTACACAAATGCGGCTATGATTGGTATATTGCAGTGAATAATACAGAGAATGAATTGTTGATATGTATTTTTGATAAGGCATAACAAATTAAGATAAAAAGCTTAAAACATATTTATAGAATCGCTGTAGTTCCGTGGCTAATCTTTCATATCAAATGCTTTCTCAAATTTTGATTTTTAAAATTTTTTATAATTGCACCATCTGATGTTTCAATCACGCTACTGATGCCAAATTTTAGCTCATTGATATCTCTAATGATACATGAGTAAAAATTATAAAAAGTTGATAATTTGAAAATATATATCGAGAAGAATCTAACAATTATAATTTCTTATTTATAAATCATAAAAAATTGATAAAAGAAAGTATGTAAATAGCGTAAAAGTGCAAATGGTGCAATTATATTAAAACACGGAGGACGTAGCTGTCAAAGCAGATCATGTTTTTGTTTAACGACACTTCTATTAAGCAGCATATCGGTTTATAATATTTAGAATCTTTGTTTCTAATATTATATATAAACAAAAGACACAATAATAACACTAAAGAACTCTAGATTTCATTCTACTCCATAAATATTGCACACAAACTTGTTACTTGTTAGGTTTTAGAAGCTGTTTGAAAGTTCTTTATCATTTTTCTTTCTTTGCCACATTCCAGATCTTAAGAATGGGAGGTTTGTAGAAGGAGATATTAGGCTCTGTTCAATTCGACTTATTTTGACTTTTTCATACAAAATAAGTTAAGATAAGTTTAGAATTTCACGCACAAATAAGTTACTTTCGGGCAAAATAAGTTTCTAATTTCAATAATTCAGATAAAATAAGATAAGTTCAGAACTATAGATAAAATAAGTCGAATAATACGGAGCCTTAATATAGAGTAACTATTAACGTGTTATTGCCACTTTGTCTAGCGTGAAGATTGGAGACAACGCCCTCTCACCGAAGAGATGGTGGAGTATGCCCGATCAGATTCACATTATCTTCTTTATATTGCACGATGCTTGATCAAGGAGCTTGAAGCAAAGGATAAAGATAAAGGTACAATTCTAGTGTTCCATTTGAACTTTAAATTGTTGTTGGGGGTTGAATATTAGATGCAATAACATGCATATGCGATCGAAATCTCAATATGAGAGAGAAATTCTCATGCATCCATCGACTCAAGCCTGAATACTCTGCATAATAAATGAAATGTCGTCCCCTTGTTTATAGAGTAAAAGACTTGATCAAATAAAAGAAAATTAAAACAAAATAAATCTTTGTACTAAGCGATTGAAAGCTCAGAGGTTCAAATATGAGCTATGTTACTTGGACTTTTCATTTTACCTCAAGTACCCGTGTCGGATCTTCGACACTCGGACATGGGTACGGACACTGGACACTTCATTTTAGACTAAAATCATGATTTTTTTTTTCAACAAAATAACCGAGTCGGACATTTGGACTCGTACTTGTGTCCGATATGGGTATCGAGTTCGAGTAACATAGAATATAAGAAAGAAATTCTCACACATCCATCCTGGTTAATATGCATAGCACATGAAATGTTTCCCCCTTGTGTATTATAGAAGACCTTTCTAATAAAGAAACTAAAACCAAAATAAATCTTCATACTACTACGATATTTTTTTTAAGAGAACACATCATTCCTAACAACCAACTGGAAGGGAGCTCTTCAATCTGAATGAGGTGATTTATATGGGAACCAAGTATCTTTGCATATGAAAGTCCAATGCCCACATGAGCTAAGAATGTTCTTACAAAAGTAATGCTATAGCATGAAACTGTTTCCTATCCCGTTTTATTACAGCTTATATGTCTAATTGCTGCACAAGCTGTATCCAATTCTTGCTCTTGTATTGTTCTTACCCATTTTGAAAATATTTTTTCTTATAGGTTATACTCCCCCCGTCCCAAAATAGTTTTGACACTTATAAGGCACACAGTTTTAGCAGATAGGTTGTTTAGTTATCAACTATTATTTTATTAGAAAAAAAGTAGATGGGAAAGTAGATAGAGGGGTATTTTTTTATTGATAAGTAGATAATGAAGTGTTTATTTTAATGTACGTGGGAGTGAGTGGGACCCGTACTTTATGGCAGTTGAAAGAGAGATGTATTAAAATACTTGTAGGGTCTTTCTCAAAATAGAAGTGTAAAAACTAATATGGGACAGATGAAAATGGAAAATGGAAAGTGTGAAGACTAATCAGGGACGTAGGGAGTAGTACTCAAATGTCATTACCGATAAGTTTTTAAAGATTAGATGGACTTTTTCCTTATAATTGCGTTCTCCAACGGTTTCTTCGCCTGTAATGAGTTTTTGTGTGTTCAGAACTAAGGATAGTAATATATGATAGATAAGCTTAAGGCTTGCAAAATACAGATTGTGTTTGAGAACTTTCGAGAGGTGCTCTTTCTCTCCTAATTCCACTCAATATATTCAACATACCTTCTACTCTCAACTCTTACTATTTTTAATTATAGCAATCCAAAAAAGACATGGACATTAATAAAAAAGCTAACATCGCAGAATGAAAGCTATTATGACAAAATGATCTTTGCTTGCAAAATACAGATTGTGTTTGAGAACTTTCGAGAGGTGCTCTTTCTCTCCTAATCCCACTCAATATATTCAACATACCTTCTACTCTCAACTCTTACTATTTTTAATTATAGCAATCCAAAAAAGACATGGACATTAATAAAAAAGCTAACATCGCAGAATGAAAGCTATTATGACAAAATGATCTTTAATTGCTGCTCGCTTGTATAGTGGTTCTGCGTCCTTGCAAGGTGTTGACCGCAACTACCAAGGCCCCTTTTGACTTTGCTTGTCTTATAGTGTAAGTGTGCATAATTGGTGGCTTCTATTGAGTAGGTGAGTTCATTGCACTGCCCACCCAAGACTCACCTTGTCCTCTAGGTGAAATGCCGGAAAACGTGATCTCATCATTGGTGCCTCCTCCCAAGTTGCTTCAAAATCAGACAAGCCCTTCCACTTAATTAAAACCTATGTGTTCTCCTCTTCATTTTTCTCGGCCAAGCGGACCGGTGTAAGTTGCTCCGGTATGTCAAGTGATATGTCATGGTTTCCTTCTGCTCTTTTGAGTTGAGACACGTGGAATACTGGACGTAACTTACAAATATCAGGTAGTTGTAGCTCATAAGCCGAATATTTGGAAAAGGCCCATAAAATCGAGCAACCAATTTTTCCCATGGTCCCTTGGCTTGTGATTTTGGCAAATGCAGTTGGAGTTTCAAGCGTACAGATTCACCTACTGCAAATTCTACTTCTCCCCTTTTGCGGTCTTCCATGTCCTTCATCCTCTGTTGTGCCCGGAACAAATTTAAATGGGGCTCATCTAACATTTATCCCTCTCTTGTAGTAATTCTTCCAAACTTCTCAATTTTGATCAAATGTGGCGCCCTTCCATAGACCACTCTAAATGGAGTCGCTTTAATGGAGCTGTGAGGAGATGAATTGTAAGAATATTCGGCCCAATGCAGCCACTTAGGCTGCTCCCCATGTAAGCACCTTAAGTACGCCTCCAACTTCTTATTTACCACCTTGGATTGTCCATCCGTTTTGGGAGGGGTCGTATTCTGTGCTTCGTTTGAGGGCAGTCCTTGCATACGGAAGAGTCCACACCAAAACACACTTAATTTTTTTACGGTTAGAAATAATGATCAACGGAAACCCGTGCAAACGAACTATTTCCTTAGTAAATGCTTCCGCGACCACTTGAGCATTGAATGGGTGTCGAAAACCAAGGAAATGTGCGTATTTCGAGAGAGGGTCCACCACCACTAGGATAGTGTCTACCCCTTAGAGAGAGGCGATCCTTCAACGAAGTCCATAAGAAATATCCTCCCAAATTCTTTTGGTTATCAATAAGGATTGTAGGAGACCAACCGGGCTTTGTTGGGGGACTTTGTTTCTTTGGAAAACCTCACACTTCTGTACATACTCCGCCACATCTTTCCTCATTCTGGCTTCCACTTCAATACCGCAAGACATGCGACCATCAACTCCTTCTCGGACACAAACTTGCATTAAGTTGGCCCCAAAATTCGATTGAAACAAACAATTGGGCAGCCTTCCTTTATAAGCACAACTCCTAATCCAAAACCCAAAGCATTGGTCTCTACTACGAATAGTTTCAAGAAGTCGGGCATTGCTAGCATTGGGGTCGAACACATGGCTTTGAGATTTTTAAAGGCCTCAATAACTCCTTCCGACCACCCAAAGAGTCTTTCTTGAGTTGTTGGGTAAGTGGTTGTGCCGTTTTAGCATACTTGGGTATGAATTTGCGCTAGTAACCCGTGAGCCCCCAAAAGCCCGGAAACTCCTTTTGATTTTTTGGAATTGCCACTTAATCATTGCCTTAAACTTGTCCAAGTCCACCGTTACTCTCGACACTACATGGCCCAAATAAGCCACTTTCTACTTTCTAAAATCACATTTCATATAGTTCACATTGAGCTCATGCTCTCTCAAAGTACTCAAAACCCGTTTAAGGTGCTCATAACGCTCTGCCTTATTCATACTATTCGTACTATACATAAGAACGTCATCAAAGAAAACAAGTACAAATTTACGAAGGAAAGGCTTGAATACCTCATTCATGAGTGATTGGAATGTCACTTGTGCATTAGTTAGCCCAAACGACATTACCATGAACTCGTAATGCCCTTTGTGAGTGCGAAAAGCAGTTTTGTGAGTATCTTCTGGGTATATGATACTTATCGGGTATAGTGTCCCGATTTAGAGCCCTATAGTCCACGCAAAACACACGACTTGTCTAGCTTGAAATGGTCTGATGGATGGCCTGATTATTTCTGCTGCCATTATCTCCCTAATGAGTCTTTCAATCTCATCATTTTGAAATTGCGGGTAGCGATACGGTGGGGTTCCCACGGATTTACTAAGCACGATAGTGTACTCAACTGCTCATGGTTCCTTAATGGAGGCAGCCTCGGGGGCATATTAAACACCCCTCCAAATTCGTTAAGCAATTTCTTGAAAAAAAAAAATATCTCGGCACCACTACACCACTTGATGCTACCTCACCCTCATATTGATTCACTTCCACCCACAATCCCCCTTCCTTCCTTCCAGAGCTTACGAATCATGGCCTTCAGGGATATTTTTGAATGAGCTAAGGACGGATCTCCCTTTAAGGTGATCGTGCGACCATTTGATTGGAATTTGAGCACCTGTGTCTCCGTCGATACCACTTCGAGGCGTTTCCTTCCATAGCCACCACCGGGACATGAACCTTCTCCTCTTCACCAAGGCGACAAACTGTGAAATATTTCTCACTTTTGAGAATCCACCCGTTGGGATCGGTCGCTTCAAAGAACGGCATCTCCACCTTCTTATACCGCCAACGGCCTCCTCGACCACCGGTGTGGTACTCCTTCCCTCTTTCAAACACTCTTCTGGCAACTCTTCCACCAAGGCTTCTTCCTCCAATTTCCTCCCTCACAGCCAACATGTGCTTCATCCTCATGCTGCTGCCTCTGTGGACTCTTTCTTCCTGCCATAAACTCTCGCATCTCAGCGTGAAATTGATAATTGATCTTGCTGTAACTTCATGTTGGCTACTTGGGTATCTTGAGCTTCTCGGAAACTGTTCAACCTTCCCTCTAAGAGAACGAGTGTCGAGTCCACCTTGTCCGTGTTTTTTTGTGTCTTCATTCTCGTGGGCCGCTAGTCTCCTCCGTGACAATTTTCTTCAATTTTTCTAGGACCTTACCTACAACCCAACCCCCATTTAATCGATGCAGGCAGACCATCGAAGCGACCTTTCAACAAACTGAAGCATTCGTTCAACTGGTGTTTTACCACTAGCAATGTTTCTCAATTGTGCCCAACTGTTGAGTTTTAGAGATAGGCATCTCTTAGTGCTCCGATAGCGGTTGTAAAGAACTCATTTTGCTCCCAGGAAATAAAAGATAATTACTATAATTTTGTTAAATAGAGGAAGGACTATTAAATGATATATAAGCTCAAGGCTTGCAAAATACAAAATGTGTTTTGGGAACTTTTGAGAGGTTCTCTTTCTTTCCCAATTCCACTAAAATACATTCAACATACCTTCTGCTCTGAATTCTTCCTCTTTTTAATTACAACAATCCAAAAAAAGATAAGGATATTAATAAAAATCTAGCATGACAAAGAAAGCTAATATGAAAAAATGATCTTTAATTGCTGCTTCAGGCTTTCTGCCACTTGTGTAGTGGTTCTGCGCACTTGCAAGGTGTTAGCCGCAACTACCAAGGTCCCTCCTCACTTCGCTTGTCACCTAGTGTAAGTGTACAAAATTGGCGGCCTGTATGGAGTAGGGGAATTCCTTATCTGATCTGGTATGGTTGAACTTTGACCATTTATCAACCCTGACATATAAGAAGAAAACTTTATCATGTTGGATCCTGTTAGATTCGTCTCAATGTATATTTTTTTTATAGTAATACACAATTAAAGATATTTTATCAAAAGCAAATGGATTTAAGAAGTTGTAGTCTGCTTGGCTGGGTATGATATAATCTGATTTGATTCTAACGAGAACAAGTATTTGAGTAAGTTTCTTAAATAAGGTTAAGAGAACAAGCCCGAGTCTAGATAAGTTTGGCACAAAGAAAAAATTTCCATGAGAAGCTTTGTTTTTTTAACACAAAAGATGACTTATATTCCGTGAGAAGCTTTTGTTAATCAGCTTTGAACGTTCTATATTAGAATTCGTTTATAATCTGTAGCACAAAATATTAACAGATATTGGTCAACCAAAAGATTCAACACCTCTGGATGTCAGGTTCCATTTTCTTCCTGAGGCCAGTCGCAGATCAAATACAATTAGTTTACAATTGTTTTCCAAAGAATCTGATGCTTTTCCTACAGAATCTGTAGCATCATCAATAATTTCTCGTTATTTGAATACTCAAGCAGTTGATGTCTCAAAATTTTCAGGACCCCAGGTACATAAATTAACTTTTTGTTTTGATGAAGCTATTATGTCTGAAATACTAATATTGTTATTCTAATTTTCTGATGCATTGACCAGTTCCAGAATCAAATAAGAAAACTTTGCGCCTGGAGAGATTTAATGGTCAGTGAGGTTCCTTTTATTTCTTTTTGGTGCAATAAGGTTCCTTTTTATGATCTGCATTGGCCATCTTTATGCCATCGCTTGTTACGTGGGTTATTTCTCTTAGATTACAATCTTTGTGTCTGTCCTTGCGCACTTGAGCATGTGTGTCCCCACACTCAAGCATACAACTGTTCTCTGCTAAACACAAATTACTATGGATCTGTTAGGCAAACACTGTTCTGTCTCCAAATTTGCGGGTTGGACCTACTTTAGCGGATTTGATGGTCAACCAGCTATTTGTGGTGTTTGGTAATAAACGGATTAGAAAAGCGGATTGATACCAAACCACTAATTCTCAAAGAGTTAAATATAAATGCGTTTTTCGATAGCAGTTTGGAATTTCAATTGAAAAATACACATTTTCCCATTAGCTTCAATACTTTACTGGTGTGGACTCTCCATGGCTCCATCCTTCTTCGTACTGAGCATTAATTCCAATTGAAATATTAATAAAACCACCAAAATGAGAGAGGGAAGACATGATTACATGAAAACATACCTGAATATTCTGTTGAGTAATAGGCCCAGTAATTAATTACTTGAAGATCTAAAAGTGAAGAATCCTGGTTGATTAATTAATTACTTTTGTATCTAAAAGTGAAGAATCCTGGTTGATTATTGGAGTCTTCATGCATGCAAAACAATTACTGTATCTGATTTTTTAGGAGCATTGCTAGATCAAAGCAATTGCAAAA
This sequence comes from Spinacia oleracea, assembly GCF_020520425.1. Lineage (NCBI taxonomy): Eukaryota > Viridiplantae > Streptophyta > Magnoliopsida > Caryophyllales > Amaranthaceae > Spinacia > Spinacia oleracea. The sequence continues at coordinate 89,675,458 of NC_079488.1, read as the reverse complement.
GTAGGACCCAGTATAATTTCTTGCCTGATTGGTGAACTTAAGGGGTAAAAAATCTAAGGATGATAGAGTAGTTGAAGATCATCTTGAAGAAGAAGAGTAGTTGGAAAGTGGTGGTTTAATTGCTCACTCCGCCTTCTCCTTTTCATTTTCCCCTTTCTGGAGGGTGTTTTGTTGAGTATTGTAGGATTGAGCGAGGAAAAGACGATTAATGATTAATTATGGGGGGCGTTTGTTATGGGCGTATTCAGGAAAGGGAAAGAGAATCAACAAGGACAATTACCTTTGTTGTTGTTTATAATGCAATTTTTATCCATACCCTTCACCCCCTCCATTCCCCAAAGTCTTCTACTCTTATTCCTCACACCCCCAATTGTATTTCCATTCCCTTTCCTTAACTCACCTTCACACCACCACACCTACCGAGAGTACCCCCCTATCACCTTCTTCGCATCCCCGCCACAACTTCCCCATACCATCACCACTACTAAACCACTGTTTACCACTTGAATCCACCATGAAACCACCGTCTAACATCTGAAGAAAACCACTCCCTATAACTTGAAATTACCATGAATCATGCGTCTAACACAACGAAACCACTCCCTGCAACCCTAAATCCCCACAAAACGACCTGCTACCACCTGGAACCACCCTTCCCACCCCTTACAACCACCCAAAACCATTTCCCACCCCTCCCCCCCACCAAAAATCCACCCTTCCCACCCACCACGAAACCACTCCCTGCAACCTAAAATCACTACGAAACGACCCTCATACTACCCTTCCCAACCACCACGAAACCACCCCCACCAACCCAGGAAAAAAACTCCCTTATGCACTTACAAACAACACGACTCCGGATTCCACCAACATCCACAGGAAGTTCCATAGCCCTAAACATTCGAAAAAAAATAATAAGAGAAAGAATGGAAACCGGAAAGTACCTCTCGTATCTATTATTATGGTTTTAGATGGTCAAATTCGGCCATAAAAACTCAAGATCTAGGGTTTTTAAGGTCGAATTTTATCTTTAAAACTTCAAATTTGGCCTTTAAATTAGAGAAGGATGAAAAAGAAAGGGGGCGGCGATGACGGCAACGACGAAGAAAATAGGGGCAGCGACGGGATACCAGGATCCAAGATTAGGGAACCTCGTTGTAACTACTTGAGTCGGGCGAGGGGAAACTTTCACGTCCGGCTTTGGGTTGTGGAAAGTGGCAACCTTGTAGGGAGTACGGTGGAGCTAGGGTGAGAGAGGGAAAAGTGGTGAAAACTCAAAATGCCACCAAACAGCCTCTTGTATCAAAGGGTTTCCTTCCTTTTTTCTTCTAATTCCTTATTTTATTTCATTCCCTTTACCCCTTTTCAATCAAATGACCCCTAAGAATGTGGGTTTTCATTTTTCTAATGTTTTTTTTAAATAAATTCAATAATTGCTATATTCCGCAATAAATATCCTAATTGATTTTTGTAACAAGAATGAATTCCATTTTTTTTAATCTATTTATCGAAGTGCTCTGTCAATTATAACTATAACTATATCTTGACATCTTATTAATGAGAAAGTATTTAACAACTAAGAAAATGACATATGTGCTTTTACGTCTTTTTGTCCATCCAGATAATAAATTTGTCCCTACTAATAAATAATTCCATTTTCCTTAATGGTCATTTTACACAATCAAACAACTATTACCTATCAGCTATTTACTGAACACTTTTATACAATCAACTAGTCAAACGAGCTAATATAAATCGGCTAGTCAAATGGCCTAATACAATATGCTACATCTAACACCTAACCGCGGGTTGCCAAACAGGCCCTATATTCTTGCGCATGGTATTTATCACAACTATATTCGTCAAGGATCCTTTCTTGGTTAAGAGAGTTTCTTTTTTTATTTTTGTTTTCTTGTTATTTTGATTAAATATTAAATATTGAAATGTACCATTTCCTTTTATGTTATGTTTTCACATGATTTTTGCATTTGTGATGCCCTTGTGGCCACCTGGCCATGTTGGCCGTATAGTTGTGATGCCCTTGTCACATTCGCCCACCTTTGGTAAATTGGGTAGCTATCTGCTTGTTACTTAATCGGGGTTCTGCCTTTTAGCAATCTGGAAAAGCCACCTATGGACTTCAATCCCTAATGTTACGGGCACCAGGTTTTAGAACTGACTTTTATTTTTCTCTTTGCCTTTTTCTCCCATGTTTATTTCGGATAACGCCCATTGATGGTCTCATATTACAAACATCCCTGTGTAAAAGCTAATGCTATGTAGGTCATGAGGATGACACAAGGGTTTTGCCTAGTTTTTGCTTCATCAATTGTGTACAGAACCAACTATTAATAGTCTTTCGAAGATAAAAATATTTATATGCCTTCTAGTCTCTATTGATCTCCCTAGACCTGGCAAACGGGTCGTTTAGATTGGATTCGGGTCGGGTCTGTTTGGGTCGGGTTGGGTCATTTCGGGTTATTTTTCGGGTTGGTTTCGGGTATGGGTCGGGTCCATTCAGGTTTCGGGTTACTTTGATTTTTTATAATTGAGTCGGGTCTGGTTCGGGTCAGGATTCCGGTTCAATATCGGATCAGGTCTATATCGAATCGGTTCTTAATGGATCGGGTTTTTCGGGTTATATCCGGTTTATCGAGTTAGATCGAGTTTTTTGGGTTGTATCATAGTTTTCGGGGTTCGAGTTTTGATTAGGTTATTTCTCTTTGGATTTGGTGGTCACTATCATAATATTATCAAAGCTTTTTCCTATAACACAAAATAGTATAAATTAATAAAAAGAAAATAATAACAATAATAATAATAATAATAATAATAATAGTAATACTCCCTCCGTCCCTTAATACTCGACCTGTTTTGACCGGACACGCTTGCCAATGCACAACTTTGACCATCAATTTTTTTAACTACATATTATAAAAACTTATAAAAATATAAATATTTTGAAAATATATATTAAGATGAAGCCAACAATATATTATATACTAACATTTGTTTTCATATATTAGAAATAAAATGGGGTCAAAGTGAATTATGTGAATAGTGCAAAAAGTCAAAACAGGTCGAGTATTAAGGGATGGAGGGAGTATTAAATAATAAAAATACGAAAAGCTAAAAAAAACTTGTATTTAAAACTAATTGGTAATTTCGAGTTGCTTTTCAGTTCCGATCATTTTCGGATCTTTGGTTTGGAACGGTTCGTGTTGATTTAAATTTCACGGTTATTTTCGATTCGGGTGAATTCGGTTTCGGGTGAAGATCGGTTTGGGTACTGCCTTTCGGGTCGTTCGGGTACCGCGTAATTTCATGTCAAATCATTTCCGGGTAGGTTTCGGTTTTAGGTCGGGTTTATTTGGTTTTCGAGTTAGTTTTGGGTTGTCGTTTCAGAACAATTTCGGGTTACAGATCGGATCAATCGGGTCGGTTTTTCGGGTCCGGGTCAATTTTGCTAGGTCTAGATCTCCTTTACTGATGTAACAAAAACCAAGGATAAGGAGTTAGTGGAAAGTGGAACCCTGTAACACCCCGACAATTCTCTCTTTTCTAAAATAACCTTTTAATATAAAATATAGAGAATTATCAAGGCATTATCGCCCGTGTGAAAACGTAACGGCTTATTCAGAATTTTGCAGCGGAAAACATAAAACTAATTTGAGGTTTATAGGTAATTGATTACAGGTTTAATCCCAAAACCAATAAACGAAAATAAGGAAATATAAATAGTACGACAAATTTCAAATCCAAGTTAACAAATTAAATCACTTAATTAGACAAATAGAACTACAAGCTCTCTAATCCCGATCCCAATGATGCATCATCTTCGAACCTGTAGATGGGCAACGCTTATTGATCCTTAGAGACTGCTCACCAAAGATGGGTCATCACATGATCAATAGGCATAGCCATGATCAACACACACAAACAAAGCACGTAATCAGCAAAGCTGAGTACTACATACTAAAGCAATAATAATCCTAACATGATACTATTAAACATAATTAAGGCAGACAAAGCATGATAATCTGACGACCATACTTAACTAGACTAGGCTAGACTGGACTAGACTTTTATAACAATAATATTATTTTAATTGAAATAGGCAATGGACCGAGTTTTCTAGCTAGACGAGGTACGGGCGCGACTCCGTAACCTCAGTGACCTGCGATATCGAGGAATGTTTGACTGAAAATAGGACGCGGTGATCAATCCGGTCCGAATGAAAGGCCATGGGCTACCACCATGAACCCCAACTCCTGTTTGTCCGTCACTTTAGACGTGCACAGTCTAAAGCTATTGCTACTCAGTTTCACTTTACATGATTTACAAATTGACACCCCGTTATGACTCAACAATCACATAAGGCATGCAACTCACATTTATTTACAACTGTTTTTATCTTGGAATTGAGTAAGTGATCACAAAGGCATCAAACAAGACTCATTCCAATTAACTTCAATCTTTTCTTTAATACTGATCAACCCCTGTATATGGGTATAAGGTTTCAACTTACTAAATAAGGTCCTCCGCCCTCATAAAGTAGTGAAAAGCTAAAAGGGAACAACAATTAACTGATCTGAATTATATACTGAATAATCTAGTGTTCCCAATCAAACATGTTTGCATCAATCTTCCATACTAACATGTTATAATCCTCAAAATGCAATAAAGGTTTAATGTGTTCATCCAACAGTATCAAACATGCAATTTCAACCTGACTAAGTTCATCAATAACATTAACATAACCAAGTTCATCAACAATTCAACATGGTTTCAACAATTAGCACACATTCCAAGCACACAGGTATGTACGTACCTTGTGTAAACAAACTAATAGGCCACTTTAACACTTTCAGAAGTCGCCTAAAGAGAATTCTCCGCCTAAAACAACCAACAAATATTCCCAATCAACTTCTAATCACTCACAACAATAACAAGCATTCTAAATACATCCTAAACATATTTAGAACATTCCGTAACATTGAAACGTGCACATTTGATTTCCTAGCATCATAATTATTGAATTAGTGATTGAAATTCGTTGAAAACTCTTCGCAAACATTATACTTTAAATTTCCAGCAATATAAATTCGTTTAAACTTCGTCAAGACCAAAGTAACATGCTTAGAACATCCCAACAATAATTTTAATAATCCACAATCATCCTACCATAATTTAAAACCATTAAACCCTTAAAATTCATACTTTAAATAATTCAAACTCTTATTTCAATCAAATTATATAATCTGAAAATTAATAATTTAATTATGCAAACATATAAATATGAAATTCGTAAGTAAATCATAAAACTATAAATTTAATTCAAGAAAACATAAATTAAATTAATAAAACATAATTAAAACATGAATTAGTTTTAAGGGTTTAAAATTAACCAAAGAGAGAGGAAGAGGAAGTGCTGGCCGGCGGCAAATAACACACGATAGCGGGCCTGGCGGCGGCAGGGCTGGGCGACGCGGTGGTCGGCAATGGTGGTTGCGTGTTCGAGCAAGAAACACAGAAGAGAGGGCAAAGTTGCTTGCGTGTGTGGAGGAGAAGGATGGAGGCCGACTGGGCAGCAGCAACGGGTGGTGCGGCGCAGCGTGCAGGGGAACGACGAAGGTGGCTGATGGTCCTCGGTGGTGGCTACAGGAAGGCAACACATTAAGGGAGAGAGAAATTGCAAGGAAGAAAGAAAACAAGGAGGGATAAGGACGACGAAGGGGAAGGAGGTGAGACCTTACCAGTGGCCACGGCTGGTGGTGGTCTGACGGCCTTGGTGGCTGCAGCAACGGACGTGGAGGCGGGAGGGAGAACGGCGAGAAGAGAGGATGGAGTTGTTGAGTTGTACGTGAGTTGAATGAGGGTGGAGGGTTTTGGGTGTTTGGTTTGTACGTGAATTAGAAAAGAGAAGAGTGTAGTTGGTTTTATTGAATTGGGCTTTGCCCAATTAGACTAGGACTAGAATCTAGGTTGTTGAATCCAAAGTGGTTAGGATTAAATTCAATCGAACGTGTTTTCGTAAAACGAATTGTTTCAATGTAAAGTTCTAAAATTATTTTGATTTCATAAATCGTTAAAAATTTAAAATGTAATTAACTTAAATAAATATACGTTAATTATATATTTATTATTAAAATTCGTAAATTCTATTAAAATATAAATAACTATACGTTAAAATATATTAATAAAATCTATAAATTTACGGGGGATTACAAATCCTTCTTGACTTTTTGGGCAGGAAAAGGAAAGTTTTTTATTGACATGGGTATTATAAATAGTACTTCCTCCGTTTTTTAAGACTCGCAACGTTTGGACTTTTACCACTATTCATATAATCTACTTTGACTATTCTTAGTGTTTTTTATATAAGATAAAACATAGTCATGTGGGATCTTGTTAGATTCGTCTCAATGTGTATTTTCAAAATATCAACTTTTTATAATTTTTGCATAAAGAGAATTTAAGATATAAATGATCAAAGTTGTGCATTGGCATTCGTGAAACTAACGAACGTTGCGAGTATTAAAAAACGGAGGAAGTATTAGATTTTATTCCTTGTCATCGAAGGAATAAAGCAATGTGTAAAACACCTAAAAGGAAAGTAAGAAGATCAATCGAGAGGGAGTACTTGAGAAATTAAAGAACAAACAGAAAATTAGCAAGTATCCAGTGTGGACTCCCCATATATTTTTGCTTCACGTCTGCACTTTTCGTCTAAGTATCTAATGATCCCCTTAAGAAGACTACAAGGTCCGAGACTATTTATGCGAGTACGGTGGTTGATATTGTGCCATCACATGAGTCCTTGGATATCATGATTGATGTTTTGGGTTGGGTCCTATTGGCAGGCCTTTTGTTACATGTGTCTCGTGGGAGGGTACAAAGTAGACTTGTTACATATGTTTATTACTTTAGTAGGATTAATATATTTAATACGTTATTGTTTGGGCTTTACGGTCCGATTTGTGCTAGCTAGTTAATTAAGCTCGTTAGTCTAACTCGTTTCCTACACCTAGCTGTTTCCTTTTCCTAGTTAGAATACTGGAGCAAGTATTATTTAGCTATAAATAAATGAATCAACACTACTTTGAAGGTGGACAATTTATAATCAAACTCGTGTCGCTTTTTGCTATAACATTGAGGTTGCCAACAAGTATGTGTCCAGCTCCTATGCGCAACAATTTGGGCGGATCCCGTCCATAGAGCACCTTGAACGGATTTATCCCGGATTCCCGGTGGAAAGATGTGGTGATGTATTATAAGAGTGCTTGGCCCAAATCAACCATTTGGCTCAATCCTTCGGTTTTTCCCCACAAAGCACCTCAAATATGTTTCTAGCCCTTTGTTCACATTTTTTGATTGGTCGTCCGTTTGTGGGTGATAAGAAGTACTTCTCTTCAAGTCAATACCATGGAGTTTAAAGATTTCTCTCCAAAAGAAACTTAGAGCATGCTTATCAAACACAAAAAAATTGGATTTCGATCCTAATAAAATACTTCCTCCATTTTTTTATTATTGCACCATCTACATTGGGCACAAGAATTAAGAAAGGTGGTAAAAGGTGAGAGATTGACAAAAATACCCATGTGATTAAATACATGTAGGTAAAGAACAAGTGAGGTTTGGTCCCCACCACCCATACAAGGATAAAAATGTCATTTCATGTAGCTAAACTTACTAAAAAGGAAATGGTGCAATTAATATGCAACTTCCGAAAAAGGAAAATGGTGCAATAATAAAAAAATGGAGGAAGTAAATATTTTATATTTTCTCTCTTCCCAATACCAAACCCAACACCAACAACATTTGAGCATGTTTAGCAAACGCCAAATTTTTTACAAGTATGCATCACTTTTCCACCATCTCTTTTGCAATTATAGGAAGAAAAAAAAACAATACTGTTTGGTCCCCATTTGTCACATGTCAAGTACTCCTTGCATCAAATTGGTTTTCCATTTGGTGTTCACGAACACCAATTATTGCATGGTTTCATTCTCTCTCTTCCTTTCTCTCTCATCTCTTTACTTATTTTATACTTCCTCTGTTCATAAATACTCGCAACGTTTGATATTTTTACACTATTCACATATTCCACTTTGACTATTGTTGGTGATTTATATGTCAAATAAAACATAGTCATGTGTGATCTTGTTAGATTCGTCTCAATACGTATTTTCAAACTATCAAATTTTTATAATTTTTGCTTGGAGGGAATTTATGATATCGACGATCTAACTTGTGCATTGGCATGCGTGAAAGTGAAAAACGTTGCGAGTATCTATGAACGGAGGAAATAGTTTTTTATTCCACTCTCTCTTGAACACCAATTTTTGGTGTTTGATAAACATGCTCTTAGTAATATTTTATTACGATCCGAAATAATCGAAGATGGGAACCCATGAAGTCGTATCAAATGGGTGCTTAAGGCCAATGAAATGGGCGAATATTAACAAGCGGTCCACTACCACTAAGATTGTATCCACCCTTTCGATAATGACAACTCCTCTACAAAATCCATTGCGATATCATTTCACAAAGCGCAAAGTGAAAGCACACACTTTGCGTAGACAAAGTGCACCTTAAGTGCCAAAAACCTTTAAAATAATTTCTATAACATACACCCTCCGTCCCATAATAGTTTTTACACTTACCTTTGCACAAAGTTTTAGGTGATAAGTGGTTGTTTCGTTATCAATTGTTATTTTATTGAAAAAGTAGATGTGATAGGAGTTAGTGAGGTATATTTTTAATTGAATGAGAGAGGGTGTGGGGACAAAAAAAATTTAGTGGGAAGAGAGAAACAATATAATAATTGTGGGGTCATTCCTTATTTTGAAGTGTAACAACTAATCTGGGACGGACGAAAAAGGAAAGTGTAACAACTAATCTGGGACGGAGGGAGTATTTTATACTAAAAAACAACATGATACTTGTATTATAAATGCTTAAATTAACAAAGGGAAACATAATTCATTACTAGACACCATACCGAAATACCTCTGAGAGGCCAAAGTACTAACTTAACACTTACAGTAAGTCACAAGCTCACAAAAGTCACAACCAACATAAAACAAGTAAGTAGAAAGACTAGAAAAGGAAAAAGAAAAGCAAACTCGGTTCTTCAAACTTATTAGTTGCGCCCCTAAACTCCTAAAGCACATCCGCATCATCATTTTCATCATCATCAGAAGCATCCTACTCATCCTCATCATCTCAATAATCCCCATCCTTACCATATCCTTTTCCATCTCATCGTCATCTAACATCACAACTCGACGAGAAAATTTAGGAGTGGAGGTAGTAGGCATACCCTTTCCTTTATTAACTCTGGATGAGGATGACATGGACTCCCTAACATCCATGGAATAAAAACTCGGCCGAGTTAACTCGGTTCGCCCGAGTTAACTCGAATTTTCAAGTTGCCGATACGATATTTGCCGATTTGTCACGCCCTTTTCTAAAAGGGCGATATTTCGCCCGATACGACCGATACAGTCCAAAATCGGCCGAGATAACTCACGAATCGACCGCATCCTTGAGGATTAGATTGAAAAGAGGAAAAATAAAGCGAAGAAGAAGAAACAGATTAGCGAACCGGATTGTCGAACATGGCGGCAGTAGATCTGAGAACCTTTTGATTTTAAATTTCTTGAGTAATGCGTGATTTAGATTTTGGTTTCTATATGAGGTTGAAATTCGAAGCCTCATCTTTGTTAATGGCGGTGGCATATTGAAGAAGACGAAGAGGATGAAGAGAAGACGTATGAATGCCGACTCTTTTTTATTTATTTCTTCATTTGGGTGAAACTTATTTATTTCTCTATGAGTGACAGCTGTTAGAAAGTTTGAAAAAGGTTACAGCTGTTTACAATGAAACATAACGTAGTGGACCTTTACCCTTTTATTAACCTTTTAGTATTTTTATTATATAGGATTTATTTATTATTTATTTATTTTAGTTGTGAACAACTAGCTATTTTTGAGGGATTATACAATATACTTATCTCAATAGGGTATATTTCCTTTATCAAAAAAAAGAGAACTACTGTACAATATAATTCTTTATTCATTTTATTTTTTATTCATTTTTTCATTCATAATTGTTTTCTTTACGCATGGAAAAATAAAAATTCGTCCGCGTTCCGATCCGCGACAACCGCAATCGTTCCGTTACCGCATCACCGCGACGATACCGCAACCGCGACCGATACCACATTTTCGATCTATGCTAACAACCCTTCTTGCTCCTCTAGTGGCATAGATCGGATCATTGGCTCTAGCGGCTCTACTAACCGTAGCTCATGTCAAGTTATCTCCGTCAAACACAAGATCACCTTCATCATCCGAAGAGTTCTCTTCCATTCTTCCAAGTAACCACTCATTACTTAAATCAATCTTTCTCTAATAAATGGGCTCAATGGTGCCTTTTTTCTTATATCGGCGTTCCAAAGCTCGATTAGCTTTCACATACACCATGTCATTTAACCGACTTTGTGTCAATTGATCCTCTTTTTGAAGTAAAGTTGTTGAAAATCTCCCCAATTTCTCTCACAACCCATATCACTACAAGTGAGGCTAAGAACCTCCAAAAAAATTGAGGTTGGGAGTTGAAGATCCATAACAAGACCACCAATCCGCTATAAAAAAAAAAGTTAGCGATAAATTAATTTCAACATAAAAGGTTAAGAGCAAGTATCCTTTCAGATTATAACAATTACAATCTTGCGTCGAACTTGGGTTGCTAGTTATTACCATGCGATTTGGTCTGTCTTAGTCTCTTAGCCATATAATGACCAAAGAGACCGGTGGCATTTTAAATGAATCCCATTCCATAAGAATGTATGCAATCATACAAACCCTTTATCACTTCTTCACATTCGACATCTTCAACATTACCATAATGGATCTCGGGATTTAGATAATAACCGGCCGCATGCAAAGATCGATGAAGTTGACAATCCCTTCTTTTATCAATTAACCCAAAAGCTTGTTTGTGTTGCTCCTCTTTCATTCCAAAACTCTTAGAGATATCTTGGCTTCATAAATATTGTCCCATAAGAGGCTTTTTCTCCCCATCAACAATTCTACGCACCTTATCTAGTGGACCGGTAACTTAAGAGCATATAAGACATTTCTCCAAAAAGTGTCTTGCAAATACTATGTTGCTATTTTCTTTCCTCCCACCTCCTTTGACCACTTAGAGTTGTTCCACTCTTGAAACCTTTGGCTTATGAAATTAAACAAGAGTAATGAAAGATGTAGCAAATCTCGTAAACACCGGCTTATGCGAATTCCTTTGATTTGTGAATTTCTTCATCAAATTCACAAGAGATATATGGTTATTTATATATAACCATTCATGAAGATGCATTTCTTCAAAGCATTCTTGATCTTAGAAATTTTCCCGACATCTTCTAACATCAAGTCCAAACAATGTATTGCGCAAGGAGTCTAATAAAGATGTTGTCTTTTAGCCTCCAACAATCTTCCTACTAATTTATAACAAAAGAAAAGGCATTTTGTTTCAAACAATAGGAAATAAAATATAACACAAAAATTGAAAAGAACTATATTTCTTACCGCCTTAACATAATTGGATGCATTATCCTTCACCACTTGGATTACATTTTGTTCTCCAACTTCCTCTACCATGTCATCAAGCATATGAAATAACAAATCCGCATCTTTCACAACATCGGAAACGTCCATGGATTTCATGAATAAAGAGCCCTTTGGAGAGTTGACAAGAAATTTCACAATATCTTTTGAGGCAACCAAATCACGCCATCCATCGGACATAATTGAACAACATTTTCTTGCCCACTCTTTCTTTTGCTCTTTTGAGAGACCATGTGTGTTTTTATCAATTAAGGAGAAAAGTTTGTTGCTCTTTTACTGCTTTAGCTCTCTTTTATATCGCAAGGTACAAGTGAGTTATTTTACGATTTTCAGTTCTCAATTTCAGGCTCGTATTCATGATGAGAGCTTGAGATATGTATTATCTGATCAGGCTATTGTTGCTCTTGCGGAAAAGAAGCCAATTTCTGAAAGAGAAATATATACGATTATTTCTGCAGCTGATGAAGATAATGATTCATTACCATCGTCATTCAGTGCAATATCACCATCTCCTGTGATCTGCAGTCATTGGGATGATGTCCATTGTTTATTGACAGAAGGACAAAACAACTCTGTTGATGATATTTTGCGAATGCTTCTTCATAAGCACCTTGGTCCAAATGGGAGTTGCTCCCTGTCTACTTTCAACTATAATTTGCTCTCTGGTTCCAACCTGAAACTTGCAAATGGGTTAATGTCTATGCAAAATGGGGTGAGAAGTGGAAAGCTAGTCACACGTAAGGCTTCTAGAGAGCTCTTTGTTCAAAAATTCTCGTGCAAAGCTCCAGTTTATCATAACTGTAAGATATATGCTAGTGATGGCCGGTTGCTGTGCTATTGTGATCACAAAAAGCTTGAATGGTTGGTTGCGTTTAAATATGTTTGGGCTTCATCTACCCCTTTAAATGTCACTAATACTATTGTATATATAGGTATCTCAGTCGCAACTTAGCAAAACTTATGGATGACAACCCTCAAGCTGTCATGCTTTTGTTTGAACCCAAGGGACGCCCAGAAGATGAAGACAATGAATTCTACATCCAAAGTAAAAGAAACCTGTGTGTTAGCTGTGGTGAGAGCAAACATTACCTACGGTATCGGATAATACCTTCTTGCTACAGAATGCATTTTCCGGAGCACCTGAAAAGCCACCGTTCTCATGATATAGTCTTGCTGTGTGTTGATTGTCATGAAGTTGCTCATGCTGCAGCTGAAAAGTATAAAAAACAAGTAGCTACAGAATTTCATATACCACTTTATGTGACGAAAGTGGTGGATTCTGAGACACCTGAATTGCAAGATCAAAAAGTAGGTGTTTCACCCTTGCAACTGCATACGGCAGCTATGGCACTTCTGAGGCATGGACCAAGGATGCCATCCAAACGCCGTGACGAATTAATGGAGGTATGGAACTGAAACAATTTTGTTTGCTATGTGAAAGTATTGGTTTTGATTCAGTGTTGTCCTTTGCTATGTGAAAGCACTGATTTTGATTATGTTGTTTTTATCAGTAGGAGTTGGATTTTGCATCTTCGTTAATTTGTCTGACCTCTTTTAGGTTCTAAAATATAGTTGCATTTTTTAAATTTACAATTTTCTCTCAGCTCATTTCACGTCCGTTAATGTTAGTTGCAAATTTTCTTGTTTGGTTCTAGATATGAATGAAACTATAATGGAATTGAAATGTTGACCTCCATGTGTTTTAGCCTCTTTTTCATGCATGCTTGTGAAAATAGGTTGGCTTGTAAACTATATGCTTTCGTTTAATCATTCCTCGTCCATTCTCTTACTTCTGTAGTGCTAGACTAGAAGGTTTCAGCGCCATAATTTAATTACTGCTGGAATTGATTGCATTGTTGGTCCATGTTAGATGTTGAACTCGTAAGGCTGAGATAGAGGAACAAGGAAGACTACACGTAGTATGCTATTAAGACTCCCCTGGGTTATGTGGTAATGGTCCCGCTCTTATGCTTTAGATAGAGGAGGTGAATGAAATTTTAAAGAGCAAATGTTATTATTTAAGAGAGGAGGGGAAGATTAAGAGCAAAACTTAGCCAGCAAAATTCGCAAAGTAGATCATAGATGGTTGGACACATCTGCACGATGTCATTGTGCACCAAATTACAAAAAAAACACACACGTGCATATGGAATATAACATGACATTATGATAAATATACATGAGATATGTTCCTTTTTATTGACAAAATTAAAAATAAAACTAACATATCGCATGTTCTTTTATCATAATGTTATGTCTTTTAACATGTGAATTTCCGGTTTACAATAAGCATCATGCACATGCGCCTGATGTGTGTATATGTTCATAATCCAGAGTGAAAGCATGATCAAATATGTCATGACATTAACTGAAGTGGTATACTAGGATCCCTAAAAAGGAGGTTCTTTGAGTTTAATTCTTATCGTATCATCCTTTTGATACTTAAAATTTGGTTTTTGAAGTTAAGTTATTTTATGAGAAGGGCTTTATTGTACTGTTATCACTTTAGATGTGTTTTACGGAATCATGATGATTGGTTGATATCATAGACAGTTAGGCATGTCCCACCTAGTATAAAAATTCAAAAAGGGTTATAAGGGCTTCATCAAGTGATGTAGGAGCATCCATTCCCCCATTTGGGATGAATATGAAGGTCAAATCTTGGTTTCTGAATAGTGATGATTTGGCTTATTCATGGCTTCCAATTGGAGGACGGTTTCTTAAGCTTTTGATGCGGTTTTAGATGAAAGTTAAAGGTTATATTTGGCTTATGTTAGTTCGAAATTGGTTTACAACAGAATTCAAAGCCTAAGAGGGGATAAATGCATGATAAGGTGTAGGCTACGGCCATATCCCATTTCCTTGGTGAGTTGGTGTTCATTTCCACTATGTCCATAGCCTAGCAGGTCTGCAGGACTGTCCATAAGAGGGTATGACAGTAGCACTCATGGAAATAAAGCACCATGGTTGTGGCCTTTTGGGTTTGGCAATCAGTAAGGTATGTGATCAAGAGTCAAGACCTACAACAGTGGCGATTATTGGCTTAGTGCACCATGACATTATGACAGTGGCCGATTGATTAAAGCACCCCGACCATAGCCACCTAACACAGTGGCTCAGTGGAGCGTGCGTGGATTTTTCCGGCGTTACATATTTACTTTAATTGTTCCCTTGTACTACAGTATCTGATGTATGCACTCAAGTAGAACTAATCTGCGCCAGAACCTGCTTATCTGATGTGTTTCTTTTCTTGTTATTTCACGATTTCCTTTGCCTGACGAAGAGTGACCATTTTTTCTTACATGTCCTGTGGTCAATCTTCAGCCATCATGTATAATGATGTGATACTGACAAAATTCTATATGTGCAAGCTACATTACTGGGTACAACTTTAAATACTGAATTATGTGATGTGTTTTAATTCCAGGTTTTATTGAGCATTGCAATTACTGCTTAGAAGCATGATAGGAACTTGGCAAATCCTCTATGCTTTTGTTTCTCTAATCATGTAATTTATTTACCTGCTATCTATGAAGATTGTCCGGACATACTATGGAGGGAGGGAGATATCACACGAAGACCTTGAGACAGCTTTACAGGTTGGCATGAGTCCTCAAAAGAGAAGAAAGTTTGATAAAAAGAGAGGGGTTTCCTGCAAGCATTTTCCGTTAAGTACTTGTTCAGATGAGGTATTGGAGGATAATTCTGTTAACATGGTTGAACCGAGCAACCATTATTCAGCTGTAACTAGCGGGCTTGGTGGATCAATGGATGCAACAGATCAGGCATCATATGTACAGCTAGTCAACCAGCCTGAAACTTATGTAAAGACACCCTCTTTGTCTTCGGTGAAAGATATTAGCGAGGATACTTTTGCTACTAATGGTGAATCTATGACTCCAGCCACCAGTGGGACCTCTGATGTCAAAGATGTGATACTTTTGAACACTGAAAATATTAATCCTTTGCAAGCAACAGTTGACGGTAAAAAGTATAACTCAAAGGTTTCATTACTAGGACATGGGCCTCATGGGAAAACAGTTGTGGATTATTTGCTAAAACAACATGGAGAAGAAGGGATTCATGAATTCTGTCAAAGGTGGAGACAAGTCTTTATTGATGCTCTCCATCCCCGTTATCTTCCTGGCGGCTGGGATGTAAAACACAGGTACGGGTTTTCTGCATCATGCTTATCAAATTATTTAGTGTTCCTCTCATCTTTCGCCCCACTCCCTATTTTTTGTACCCGTTGTTTGGAAAGGGAGAGAAAGTTGTTTTCCACCTTTGAGAAATATGTTTTTCACCCTTAACAAAACAAACAAAGGGGAAAATCTTTTTCCGTAAAGGTGTTTTCCGTCAAAACAAACAGAGCCTTATTCCAAAACGTACCAACTTGTTGAAGGGGAAATCACGTTGTTGGCAAACTCCTGTGCATTTCAACTGTTGGATTCATTAGCATATCTCTTTGCATTTGATTCTATTCTTTGGCAAATTATTTATCACGATCTGCAACGATGTTGTATAACTGATTGGCAGTTGCTTTGCTCCTTAGACTGCATTTACATGCAACTTTTACGGGGTCAAGTATGTTATTTATGTATATGTATGAGATTTGAAATTTAAATTAAAGTTTGTCTAGCATGACCGAAACTAAGGCTTTACATTGCCAGGTAATTTGTTGCACGCTGGCGGAAAACTTGAATTCTTATGCAGCTGCTTCCATTGCATTGCATTGCATAGGGTGTATAAAACTTAGTTCGCATGTTTTTTTTTTTCTACAACTTCTCTAAAAGTGGCATCAGTGATTTGATTATTTTGTTTCAAACTTTTGGGACTAAAATCTATTTTCAATTATGTTCATACTTGTAACTTGTCTATGCTGACATAGAAGTTATTTGGAGTTATGCTTGTTCTTCTGAACTCTGTTAAATTTTTGAACTGCTCTGTCACCCGCAACATTTCTGTCCCTTTTATAACTATTTTTGTTTCTCATGACTTTTTATGTGATTTTTCCAGTGGAAGAAGAGGTTTTGGAGAATTTAGTGTATATAACCCGGCAAAGAAGGCTAGTGATCCGATCCAGGGGTAATAAATTATGTTGGTGAGCTTCTTGATATGAATTTTAATCTGCCCTTTCTCCTTTAATTACAGAGTTGGTTTCGAAATTGTAATTTTCACCATTTATGGTTCCTAGGCTGTTTCAATCCTTTCGAGTTCTCTTATGGCTTGTTGGTGATTGAACTTACAAAGTATGTTTTTTTCAAAATGATAAAAGTACCAGTGCTGAACTTTCTTATACTTGGTAGATTCATCTAGTTTGTTGACTTAATTACTTTAAATGTTTGATTGATTGCGATAGTTTGTAACTGTAGCATTAGCAAATTGTAACGTCAGAACTAAAAACACTGTTCTTTTTTAGTTAATACATTTATTTTGTCACAGTTTGTCAATGTAATATTTCAATCATTAATATATTTAATTTTTAATGGGTAAAATTATAAAAAGTTGATATTATAAATCTATACAATGCGATGTTATTGCAAGATACCATAATACCATATTTTTTTTCTTAAGTACGTATCACAATTGATAGTCAAAATAAATTATATAATTATTGTCAACATAAAATCTTGTAAAAGGTGGTGTACATTAATTTACTGTATACCAATCTTATTTTGGAAAGTCCCGTGTGAGTCCATTTGAAAAAAAAAATCAACTTCGCAGGGAGGAGTATTGCTAAGCTTTCTCAATCACGTTCACTCTCTTCAACTATTTCTCACCTTTTCTCTCGCCTTTATCTCCCTTCTAACTGACGATTTTCTTTTCGATTTTTAATCGGATTTTTTTCAATCTTCTCCTCGATTGTTCTTCGCAATTATACGCATTGATTAAACTCTATAATCAAGGTTAGTTTCTTCTTTTATTGTATTTTGTATCATTTATTGTTCGTGCTTTGGTGTTTCCGATTCGGTTTAGAAATTATTTGTTTTGATTTAGGTTTATAGTATGTGTTTTCACTTATTGTTTGCGACTAGGCTATGATGATTTGAATTTGTTGCTTTTGTTGCTGCGGTTTTTAGGGTTCCGATTATTTTAGATTTAGTTTTAGGCCGCAATTATGTTCTTTAGGTTTTTTTATTATTGTTTGCGATTACTTTTTCATGTTTGTTGATTTTGATTTTTGGGGTTTCTTAAGTTTTGTGATTAGTGTATTACGATTCTTAGATTCTGTGATTAGTGTATTGTGATTTTTAGGTTCTAACTTTGAGTTGCTATTGTGTTTAATTAAGTTTGTGTTTATTTTTTTGAATGTTGGCCTTAATTGCATTATGGCAAGGTTTAGAGGTGGAAATTAGTTCAAAGGAGGTGTGGTTTACGAAGTTCTAATATGGTAATGGATGAGGTTGATGTTGGTGTTGATACTGGTAATGAGGAGGAGAATATAGTCAATAGGGAGGAGGAGAATGTAGACAATGGGGACGAGGACACTAGAGGCAGTGGGGACGAGGATGATGACGAGGAACATCGCAACAGTGGGGAGGAGGAGACTGGAGGCAGTGGGGACGAGGACACCGGAGACAGTGGGGACGAGGAGGACACTGGAGGTAGTGGGGATGAACATGAAGAGTCTGGTCACGATGTTGAGAAAGTTAACCGGAAGTGAAGAGGAAATTGGTTTTAGCAAAAAAGGGTACGATAAAGAAATCGAAGGTGAAGGCTGAGAAGAACCCAAGGAACGAGAAAAAGGTGATGGTGATGGCTGAGAAGAACCCAACGAAGGCATGGTTGGATTAGAAGAAACTGAGGGTGAAGAGAGGGTTGGTTGAGAAGAAGTCGAGGGTGAAGGCTGAGTTTCTTGTTGTTGATGATGATATCAAAGCTGAGTTTGATGTTCAAATGTGAGTCCTCCGATTTCCTTCAATATTGTGTAAAGAACGTCAAATTCTCAAAATGCGCCACTTTTTAACTTAATTCCCACCATACCGTCCACGTCAGCATTAAAACCGGTCTTTTTTTTTTCAACCAAGCGACACTAAACCGCTATCTCAGGTAGCGGTTGACTTAAGTAAACCGCTATCTGAGATAGCGGTTTATAATCAGGTAGTATTTATAAATGGTAAAAAAAAAAAAAAAAACCGCATCAGCTAGGAAACAAACGCTCTATCCACTGAGCTACAAACACTAATGTTGATAAGTTAAATTTGGAAATGTTTATAATTAATATTAATAAATGGTTAAAAAGAAATAAACACATCAGGTAGGATTCGAACCCATGACCTCCTACGTAGAAACAACCCACTCTATCCACTGAGCTACAGACACAATTGATGTCACAAGAGGTTACTTCTAAATTATATTTCTATTTAAACTGTAATTCATATTAAAAATAATTTACAATTAAGTAAACCGCCATCTGAGATAGCGGTTATGTTTTAATGCAAACCGCTATCTGAGATAGCGGTTTATAACATTGAACCGCCATCTGAGATGGCGGTTTGCTTTAAAACGAAACCGCTATCTCATATGGCGGTTCAATGCTGAACCGGAAAAAAAAAAATTACATCTCTTTCTCCCTTGCTTACGTGGACGGTATGGTGGGAAATAACTTAAAAAGTAACGTATTTAGGGAATTATTGGATCTTTATGCAATATTGAAGGAAATCGCTCCGTAAAAGTTGAAGTAAAAGTTATGTTTAAAATATTTCTTCTTTTACTGGATTAATCCATATTTTATACGGAGTAGTTAATTATCTGTTAGGTGAAATTATTAAGTATGTTTAAGTTCAACATTAGTTGTATGTGTTTAGTTATAGTTATAATTGTAAAAATTATAGTTTTTCTTAAAGTTGAAGTTGTTGAAGTAAAAGTTGAAATTGTTGAAGTAAAAGTTGTAATCCCTCCGTCCCTTAATACTTGCATCGTTTTTACAGGATACGCTTGCCAATACACAACTTTGACCACCAATATCTTTAACTACATATTATGAAAACTTATAAAAATATTAATATTTTGAAAATATATACTAAGATGAAGCCAACAATATATTATATACTAAAATTCGTTTTTATATACTCCCTCTGTCTCTTTTTGTTCTTTACGTTTGACATTTTACACGCGTTATAAAGACTAATTAATGTGCATTGAGATTCTCTATTTTTTATTTAAACAAGTCAAATTACGTTTATTTATAATGTTTTCACTTTTATCAAAAATCTGATATTGAAAAAATGAGAAAAAAATTAATGTCACTATGAAAAAGTGTGAGAGATTAAATGACCCAATGAGTTTAATTGGTTAAAATAATAATTGGACACAAGTTTTGATATAATATTATAGCATTTATGTGATAATATAAAAGGAAATGTAAAAAAGCATTTTGGGACACCCAAAAAGGAAAACGTAAAGAACAAAAAGAGACGGAGGGAGTACTAGAAATAAAATAGGGTCAAAGTGAATTATGTGAATAGTGCAAAAAGTCAAAACGGAGCGAGTATTAAGGGATAGAAGGAGTAGTTGTTAAAGTAAAAGTTATGTTTTGCATATTTGTTATTGTAGTGGTTTCAAACCATATTTTGTAATGATTTATCTGATTTTACTAGTTGTTACGGTCTTAATTGTAAACGTTATAGTTTGTGTTAAAAGGTATGGATGTGTCGGTAAAAGTTATCTTATGTCAAGTTTAAATTTCTTTTTTCAGCTTGGGGATTTCAGTGACAAAAGTTTCAATACCCATGTTAGACCCAATATTCTGCAGGGGATCATGACTAAGTTTTCTCACAATCGGAAATAAGCCGGGATTTAGATAGCTCGTTGTCTTTACCTGTAACTTCTTTCAAGTTCTAAGTAGTTACGAACATGAATGATGAAGACATTTAAGTCTTTGATGCATTGAAACAGCAAGCAATCAACATTTTCATTAGAGCTCTCATTTCATTATTCTTTCATGAATTTGTGTTGTGAGCAAACTGCTCATTACAAGTCCTTAAATAGGACGGCGCAGCATCAACATAGAAATGAGGGCCAGTCAATCATTGTCCTAGGTAATACCCTAAAGCATGACTCATACAAGGAGACAAAAGGAAGGCACATGATCCCATAAGTTGATCATGTGACTTTACAACCAAGTGGGCTGGACAATGTGAATGAAATGGGCTTTAAAGCTTAAAACATACTACTATTCTCAACACTCCCCCTCAAGCTGAGAGTGCAGTTTTAGTGCAAACTTCCAGCTTGGAGAGAAGGTAGTGTTGTTGTTGAGTTGAGAGAAGCTTGGTGAAGACATCTGCCAGTTGATCCACACTAGAAAACTTTGTGGGTTTGACTATACCTGCTGTTGCCTTTTCTCTGATGAAGTGATAGTCTATCTCGACATGTTTTGTTTTCTAATGGTGCACAGGGTTGGCTGCAAAGGCCAAAGTTGCTTCGTTATCACAATGAACAAGAGTTGTGCCCAAGTGTGATAACCCCAAGTCTTTCAAAAGTTGTTTGAGCCATAGAATTTCACAAACATTCGATGCCATTGATTTGTATTCTGCTTCAGCTGTGGATCTGGCCACCACAGATTGTCTTTTTGCTTTCCAGGAGATGGGAGAGGCACCTAGAAGGATGCAGAAACCAGATGTTGATCTTCTATTGGTAGGGCATCCATCCCAATCACTGTCACAGTAGGCTTGAAGTTGAGCAGATGAGTGTTATGCAAGGAGAATTCCTTGATTAGGTGAGCCAGATAGATACCTCGGAACTCTCATAGCAGCTTGCAAGTGAACATTTGTTGGTTTGTGCATGAACTTACTCAGTACATGGACAGTGAAGGCTATGTCAGGCCTGGTGATAGTGAGGTAGATGAGTTTTCCCACAAGTTTCTGGTAGGGTTCAGGATCTCCTAACACATCACCAATGTCAGCAGATAGCTTCAGGTGAGCATCCATGGGAAGTTTAAGAGGTGTGTAGTTGATGAGACCATATTCGGCAAGCAAATCCAACACATATTTCCTCTGTGAGAGAAATATCCCTTGATTGTTTCTGTCCACTTCAATTCCTAAGAAGTAGCTTAATTCTCCCATGTCTTTCATTAGAAATTGAGATGAGAGGAAATCCTTAGCTTCACAGATGGATGACATATCATTACCTGTAATGATCAAGTCATCTACATAGACTAGAATGCTTGTGAAAGACTTTCCAGTTCTTTTGGTGAAGAGGGAGTAGTCTGAATTGGATTGAGTGAAGTTGTTGATTTTCAGGGCTGAACTCAGTTTAGCAAACCACTGTCTAGGGGCTTGTGTAAGGCCATACAGAGATTTGTTGAGTCTGCACACTTTTGTGGGATCAGATTTTGGAACTGTCTCCCCCTTAGCTTGAACTGCTATTCTGCTCCACATCTCAGTGTACCCAGGAGGCATTTTCATGTACACTGTTTCCTGTAAGTCACCATTAAGAAAAGCATTCCTAACATCCATTTGATGCACAAACCATTCTTCTATGGATACAACAGCTAGCAGTGATCCAATAGTGGTTAATTCTGCAACAGGAGCAAAGGTCTCCTCATAATCTATGTCATATCTCTGTCTGTTGCCTAATACAACAAGTCTTGATTTGTGTATTTCAAGGGTTCCATCTCTATCATGTTTGTGTTTATACAACCATTTACACCCTATGGTTGTTTTCCCTGGTGGTAAATCTGTAGTCTCCCAAGTGTGATTCAATTCAAGAGCTTCAAGCTCCTCATTCATTGCTTCAACCCAATTAGGATTAGATATGGCTTCTTTGAAGTGGACAGTGTTGGATTTTTTTGGTTATATGTGACATGAAACAGGAGAATCTGAGGTTGTTTGAGAATTCAGTCACAATTTTCACTCTTTTTTGGTATGTGGAGGTAGTGGCCATCTTGGTGTGGTATTGGCTCAGCCAGCTAGGTGGTTTGTGGGTTCTGGATGATTTTCTTGGTGGAGGGTCAATAGCAGGTTCAGGGTCATCAGGTTCAGTTTGGTTGGTGGTTGGTTCAGTCACTGGATCAATGTGTTGATCATCACTAATCTCATTTTGTGTCTTTATCCATGCATTGTTTTGATTCAGACACAATGGGGTGGACTCAGTTGTGTGTTTGTGAAACAGTTGATATGGGTATATTTCCTAATAAAATTTCATATCCCTAGACACAAAGGTGATGTTTGTCATTAGATTAAGAAGTTTGTATCCCTTCTTTGTCATAGGGTATCCAATGAACACACAGGGTACACCTCTAGGCCCAAATTTGTCTGCAGTTCTACTAGGATTATGACACATATATAGCTAAGAAACCAAATACTTTCAAGTGCTTATAATTAGGCACAGTTTCGTGAAGCACCTAATATGGTGTTTTGTGGTCAAGGATTGTACTTGGCAATCTGTTTTTCAAATGAACTGCAGTGAGAACACAGTCTCCCCATAATTGGAGAGGAAGACCAGCTTGAAATCTTAGAGCTCTTCCCATTTCAAGAACATTCTTGTGTTTCCTTTCTACTCTGCCATTTTGTTGTGGTATGTCATTTCAAGAAGTCTGATGAGATATTCCCAACTCAGTGAAGAAAGAGGTGCATTTCTTGTCATCAAATTCCAGGGCATTGTCTGACCTTATGATCTTCACACTACCCCCAAATTGGTTCTTTGCCATGTGCACAAAAGTTCTGATTGCTTCAAATGCATCATATTTCTGCCTCAACAGATGAACCCGTGTCATTCTATATAACACCCCGACAATTCTCTCTTTTCTAAAATAATCTTTTAATATAAAACGTAGAGAATTATCAAGGCATTATCGCCCGTGTGAAAACGTAACGGCTTATTCAGAATTTTGCAGCGGAAAACATAAAACTAACCGTAGGTTTATAAATAATCGATTACAGGTTTAGTCCCAAAAATCATCCAACAAAAATAAGGAAATATAAATAGTACGACAAGTTTAAAGTCCCAATTAACAAACCCAAGTTAACTTAGCAAATCAAAACTAAATACAAGCTCTCTATTCCCGATCCTAATGATGCAACATCTTCAAACCTGCAGATGGACAATGCTTATTGATCCTTAGAGACTGCTCACCAAAGATTGGGTCATCACAGGATCAATAAGGCATAGCCATGATCAACATGCACAAGCAAAAGCACGCAATCAGCAAAGCTGAGTACTACATACTAAATCAATAATAATCCTAACATGATTCTATTAAACGAACAATCCTAACATGGTACTAAATAAAACATAAGCAGGGAAAATCAAGATATACTGACTTGAAGACTATATTTGATTGAACTAGACCTTTGTATCATTAACATTATTTTAATTGAAATAGTCAATGGACTGAGTTGTCTACTAGAAACTTCTTCTTCTTCACTAAGGAAGACGAGGTACGGGCGCGACTCCGTAAACCCCAATGACCTGCGATATCGAGGGACTTTTAAAATAAAAATAGAACCGGTGATCAATCCGGCCCCAGAAAAAGCCATAGGCTACCCATGACCCACAACTCCTGATTGTCCGTCACTTTAGACGTGCACAGTCTAAAGCTATTGCTACTCATTTTCACTTTACATGACTTAACTTTTAATACTTGGTTATGACTCATCAAACATAAATATTAAATTCAACAAGTAAACACAACTTCTTTTATCTTTGAATTAAACCAGTGATCACAACATTCAACCAAGAGCCAATTCCAACTGTTTTAATCCTTCCTTTATCCATATTTAAAAACCTTTATTAGGTATAAGGTTCAACTACCAAACAAGGTCCTCGGTCCTTATAAAGTAGTGAAAATCTAAAGAGGAACAACGATCGATAAAGATCTAAACCAATATTAAATAATATAAAGTTCCACAAAACCAACATGCTTGCATCAATATTCCATGCCAACATGATTCAATTCTTATAATTAAAGTTCTATGCTCAACGCATTAATTCAACGACATTGAACATGAAATTCCAACATAAACAAGTTCATAAATATATTCATCATATTCTCAATACAACACACATCCAAGCACACAGGTATGTACGTACCTTGTGTAAACAAACTGATAGGCCACTTTAACGAATTCAAAAGTCACCCACAAAGAATTCTCCGCCTAAAATAATCAAGAAACGTACCCAAATCAATTCCTAATCATTGGCAACCATAACAAAGCATTCTAAATGCATCCTAAACATATTTAGAACATTCCCCAATATCAAAACTTAAACCTTTGATTTCCTAGCATCATAATTATTGGATTAGTGATTGAAATTCATTGAAAACTCTTTGCAAACATCGTACTTTAAATTTTCAGCAATATAACTAATTTCAAACTACTCCAAAACATAATTAACATTCTTAGAATCATAAAAATAATAGCTTTAATAATATATAATCGTTCTATTATGATTTAAAGCCATTAAAACCTCAAAAGTCACACTTTACTACTTAAAGGCACTAATTTAACCAATATAATATAATCTGAAAATTAGTAACTTTATTATATAATTCGTATAATCTGAAATATATAATTTAAATCATAAAAACTATAACTTTAATTCAAGAAAACATAATTCGAATTAATAAAACATGATTAAACCCTAACTTATATTTTAATCAACCAAAACTGAAAATAATTAGTTTATAATATTAACACCAAATCTGAAAATCATATTCAAACCATAAAGATTATAAATTTAATTCAAGAACATAAATTAAATTATTAAAACGTAATTAAAACATTAATTAGTTTTAAGGGTTTGGAAATAACCAAAGGAGAGGAGTGATGGCCGGCGGTGACTAGGGCACGGCGGGGACAACGGTGGTACTGGGCGGCGGCACTGGTCGGGTCAGGTGCTGCGCACGGTGGTTGTTGGTGGTTGGCGAGGTGGACTTGTGCAGCAAGTAAGGAGGAGGTCGAAAGAGAATAGAAAAACGAGAGGGAGGAAAAGGGGAGCACCGGCCTGACTGAGACGCGGTGGCTGATGGTGTGGGCGACGGAGGCAGCGGCGCAGCAAGGCAGCGCAACAGCAGCGTCAGTGGAGGCTGGTCGAACACACAAACAGAAGTTAAGGGGAGAGCAAGAAACGAAACAAAGAGAGAAGAAGAAGGACGAACGAGATAAGAGATTTACCGGCGGCGAGGACGATGGTGGTCCGGCCTGAAGTGACAGTGGCCGGTGGCTGAGCAACGACGTGAAGGAGGAGAGAAAACGGCTGAGAGGTTGAGGGCTTGCAACTTCACGTGAATGATGAGAACGAAAAGGGTTTTGGGTGTTTCTTGTTTCTTTTTTTTTTTTTGCTTTTTACGTGAATTGAAAGAGAAGGAAAGGAGTAAAGTGTTTTGGGTCTTATTATTTGGGCTTTGCCAATTGGGCTAGAATTAGGAGTTTAATTTTAGGATTCGAATCCAAAACCGAAATAAGATCGTTTTCTAAATTCAATCGATTTTCTAAATTCAAATTCTTTTTAACTTAAAATTCTAAAATTATTCTTGATTGCACAAACCGTTAAAATATTTAGAATATATTTAAATAAAATTAAATATACATTAAATATATAATAAAGTTCTAAAATCGTTAAATATTTAGAACGTACTTAAAATAAAATAAATATACGTTAATTATATATTTATTACTTAAAATTCATAAATTCTATTTAAATATAAATAATATACGTTAAAATATATTAATAAAATTTATAAATTTACGGGGGATTACATTCTAGAGTGATCATCTACAACAGTGAGTAAGTATTTGTAGTGGCCTCTTGTTTCAACTTTATATGGACCCCGTGTGTCAATGTGTACCAGCTCAAATTGCTTGCTAGCTCTTGAAGTGTTCATTTTAAAGGGAAGCTTTGTGAACTTTGATAAGGGACAGGTCAGACAGATGTCTTCTGTGGTGTTTTTGAAACCTTTCAAATCACTTATCTTGTTGATTTTGTTGAGTGGTGCATGACCCAATCTATGGTGCCACAAGGTGGTCTTGTTGAGAGGTTTCACTCCTTCAATCACTGCAGGTATATTCAGAGTGGTGGAGACATTCATACACTGGATGTTCTGTTGTTTGAATTCTTCAATAATGTCATTCAGAGGTTTGTTCACAAGATAAAATAACCCATTTGACATTCTCCCAATTCCCTTTACTTCTGAGGTACTCCCATCTTCAATGATGCAGAATTTGGGTGGAAAGTCACCTTTCACTTCCCATCTTGAGTGAGTTTTTTAACTGATAGGAGATTGTATTTGAAAGATGGAACACACAAGACACTTTTGAGTTCTAGTTTGTTTTCAAGTAGCACTTCACCGCAATGACTGATGAGAGAGGTCTCTCCTGTGGGCAAGTTTATTCTGGGTTTGTTGTTGCAAGTTCCCAGTTTTGACAACAGGTTTACATCTCCAGTCATGTGGTGGGATGCTTCTGTGTCAATGATCCATTCATTGTTGCTCTTGTCAGCAAAGTAGCAGCTCACCATGTTGGAGTAGCTCACATTCATCTCTTCCTCAGTGTCAGATCCTCCATTTTTAGAAAGAGCAGGCAAGTTTCTCAACAGTTGTTCAAGTTGTTGAGCAGTGAAGGTTGTTGAGCTGGATGACCCACTTTCACTGTGACCATGAGCATTAGCAACCATTCTACCTTTGTTATTGTTCTTGCCCTTGTTCCATTTTTGGTTTCCTTTGAAACAGTCCCTCTTACTTGAGTTTTCTTCCCACTGTAGTCTCTAAGTTTGAACTTGTTTTGTTGTTGGCTTCTTGCATGCCACTCAGGATAGCCAACTACAGTCCAACACTTGTCTTGTGTATGACCATTCTTCCCACAAGCAGTGCAGTTCAGGTCTTGCACTTTGTTGTACATGGTTGCTGCATCATTTTCTTCTTTCACTGATCTGAGTATCTCTCTTTGAGATTCTTCTTGTTGCACACAACTGCATGTTGTGTCAACGTTGGGAAGAGGAGACATCATCAACAAGTGGCTTCTTTGAGCACCATATGCCTCATCTAGTCCATTCAGGAACTGAAGTTGCTCATGAGCTTGAACAAATGCATTGATCTCTGTAGTCATGGTGGTAATGATTGGATACACACTTAGGGATTCAAGTTCTTCCCATAGGGCTTTCATCTCAGTGTAGTATTCTGAGATAAGTCTCCCTTGCTGTTTGGTTTCATAAATTTCCTTGCATAGTCTGTATTTTCTAGACCCATTTGACACAGAGTACCTCCTTTCAAGCTGTCTCCATATTTGAGCACAGTTGGCTACCAACATTATGGACTTCTTTACATTATTCACACACAGATCCTAGAATCTAGGATATCACCATATCATTACAAGTATCCCAACATTCTTGTTTTACTTTGTCACTAGCATCTCTAGTTACATCACCTGTTACAAAACCAAGTTTTCTCTTGGCTCCCAGAGATATCTCCATAGATCTTCTCCAGGACCTATAGTTTGAGGATCCCTGGAGCTTCTCAATGTTTATGGAGTTACTTCCATCAGAGGGGTGCAAACACAAGGGGCTATTAGTTTCTATTGTGGTCATTTTCTTAATGTTTTTCAAACTTTTGGCATAAACTAATCACAGTATAGGTGAGCTAACTGAAATGTGATGAAAAAGCTTCTATTTTTAGGTTACTTAGCACAACATTGATTGATTGCTTCTACACAGGTTAACTAACCAGGAAAGATGAGAAAGGTTCGAGCTTTACTAACCTTTGCTCTGATACCATGAAGACATTTGAGTCTTTGATGCATTGAAACATCAAGCAATCAACATTTTCATTAGAGCTCTCATTTCATTCTTCTTTCATTAATTTGTGTTGTGAGCAAACTGCTCATTACAAGTCCTTAAATAGGACGGCGCAACATCAACATAGAAATGAGGGCCATCCAATCATTGTCCTAGGTAATACCCTAAAGCATGACTCATACAAGGAGACAAAGGAAGGCACATGATCCCATAAGTTGATCATGTGACTTTACAACCAAGTGGGCTGGACATGTGAATGAAATGGGCTTTAAAGCTTAAAACATACTACTATTCTCAACAAATGACATTGGCCCTATTTGGTTGATGGCTTTCTGCTAGCTTTTGGGTTGGCTTTTAGCGGTTGGCTTTTAAATCTGGTCAAACAACCAAAAAATATGTTTGGTAATTGACTTTTTAGCTAGCTGAAAAATCAGCTTTTCCGCCAAAATTAAAAAGGAGTTGGCTTTTGGCTTTTCACTATCTAAATTACTTTGTTATCCATGTCTTTTACTAATTCACTAATAATTAATAATTTAATACTCCATAAATGTAATCCCCCGTAATTTTATACATTTTATTAATATATTTTAACGTATAGTTATTTATATTTTAATAGAATTTACGAATTTTAATAATTAATATATAATTAACGTATATTTATTTAAGTTAATTACATTTTAAATTTTTAACGATTTATGAAATCAAAATAATTTTAGAACTTTACATTGAAACAATTCGTTTTACGAAAACACGTTCGATTGACTTTGGAAAACAATCCTAACCGTTTTGGATTCAAACAAACTTAATTTTAATCCTAGCCCAAATTGGTGAAGCCCAAGATAGATAAACCCATAAGTCTTTCCTCTCATCTCCTTCAACTTCACGTGGAAAAGGAAAAAAAAAACCCTCTAACCCACACCAAACAAGAAAAATCACGTATTGCTGTTTCACGTGAAATTTCTCAAACCTCCTCCTTGCTTCAGCTTCCCGGAACCTCTGCGCCGTCACCTTCGGCCGCCTAACCACCGTCGGCGTTCCTCCCTTCTCCGTCGTTCCGGTACTCCTTATCTCTTCTCCTCCTCTTATTCTTTCCTTATCTCTTTCGTTTCTTTTTCCCTCACTCGTTGGTTCTGTTGATTTGAACCGGTACCTACGCGCCGCTTGCAGCCGCGACCACCACCTCACGGCCTCCCTTGCCGCACCGCGCCGCCCAACTGTTGCAGCCTCCCTATTCTTCCTGTCACGCACGCAGTCGCAGCCCCTTGCTTGCACAACCACCTCGGCGTGACTACCTTCAACCACCACCATCAGCAAGCGTCGCCCAACCTCGGCGACCACCTGCACCGTCGTCGCGCAGCCCGCCGTCGGCCAGCTTCCCTCCTCTCTCCTTTGGTTAATTTCTAAATCCTTAAAACTAATTAATGCTTTAATTACGTTTTAATAATTTAATTTATGTGTCTTGAATTAAATTTATGATTTTTTTTATTAAGTTATACATTTTCAGATTATATATTTCGCTTGATTTATAATTAAATTTGCAGATTATATAATTGGTTTGAAACGAGAATTCGAATTATTTAAAGCACGAATTTTAAGGTTTTAATATTTTAAATTCATGTTAGGATGATTATAAGTTATTGAATTATTATTTTTATGATTTTAAACATGCTAATTATGTTTTGGAGTAGTTTGAAATTAGTTATATTGCCGGAAATTTAAAGTACGATGTTTGCAAAGAGTTTTCAACGAATTTCAATCACTAATTCAATAATTTTTATGCTAGGAAATCAAATATTCAAGTTTTGTTATTGAAAAAGAATTCTAAATATGTTTAGGATGTAGTTAGAATGTGTTATTATAGCTGTGAACGATTAGAAGTTGATTGGGAATCCTTGTTGGTTGTTTTTAGGCGGAGAATTCTTTGTAGGCGACTTTTGAATTATTAAAGTGGTCTTGCAGTTTGTTTACACAAGGTACGTACATACCTGTGTGCTTGGAACGTGTGCTAATTGTTGAAACCATGTTGAATCTTGTTGTTGAACTTGGTTATGTTGATATTATTGTTGAACTTGGTGATGTTGATATTATGGACGAACTGGGTTATATTGAATGTGCATGTTTAATACTGTTGGACAAACTTATTGAACTTATTTTGCACTATAAGAACTGTAACATGTTAGTATGGATGTTTGATACAAACATGTTGGTTGGGAACACTAGATTATTCTATATGATTGGGTTGGATCAATTGGTTGTTGTTCCCTTTCTATCTTTTCACTACTTTATAAGGGCGGAGGACCTTGTTTAGTAAGTTGAAACTTTATGCCCATATACAGGGTTGCTCATGGTTAAAGGAAAGGTTGGTTAAGTTGGAATGAGTCTTGATTGATGCTTTTATGATCACTTACTTAATTCCAAGATAAAAACAGTTGTGAACAAATGTGAATTGTCTGTCTTATGTAATGGTTGAGTCATAACGGAATCTCAATTTGTAAATCATGTAAAGTGAAACTGAATAGCAATAGCTTTAGACTGTGCACGTCTGAAGTGACGGACAAACAGGAGTTGGGGTTCATGGTGGTAGCCCATGGCCTTTAATTCGGACCGGATTGATCACCGTGTCCTATTTTTATTTAAACGTTCCTCGATATCGCAGGTCACTGAGGTTACGGAGTCGCGCCCGTACCTCGTCTTCCTTAGTGAAGACTTCTGGATGGTCAACTCGGTCCATTGTCTATTTCAACTAAAATAATATTATGGTTATTAAGCCTAGCTTAGTCTAGTCAAGTATAATCGTCAATTTATTATGTTTTGTCTGTCCTTACTTATATTTATTAGTATCATGTTAGGGTTGTTGGTTTGGTAGTATCATGCTAGGATTGTTGTTGTTTTAGTATGTAGTACTCAGCTTTGCTGATTACGTGCTTTGTTTGTGTGTGTTGATCATGGCTATGCCTTATTGATCCTGTGATGACCCATCTTTGGTGAGCAGTCTCTAAGGATCAATAAGCGTTGCCCATCTACAGGTTTGAAGATGATGCATCATTGGGATCGGGATTAGAGAGCTTGTAGTTCTATTCGTTTAATTAAGTGATTTAATTTGTTAACTTGGATTTGAAATTTGTCGTACTATTCGTATTTCCTTATTTCAGTTAATTGGTTTTGGACCTAATATGTAATAAGATTACTTATGAACCTAAAAGTTAGTTTTATGTTTTCCGCTGCAAAATTCTGAATAAGCCGTACGTTTTCACACGGGCGATAATGCCTTGATAATTCTCTACGTTTTATATAAAAAGGTTATTTTAGAAAAGGGAGAATTGTCGGGGTGTTACAAAGTGGTATTTAGAAGCTAAGGTTTTACTTTAATAAAATTTTAGGCGCCTAACTATCTAGTTATTTAAAATAAATTTCTTAAAAATCGAGCTTCTACGTATTATAGTGTTCAAAAAAAATTGGTACTTTTTTTGGGGGGCCGATTTCCTTTTATCTTGTTTGAAAGTATATGATATTTCTTATTTAAGTTCGAAATCAAATTATTATTCAAGTTAAAGTGATACTTTCGACATTTTTATTTTTCTTATTATTTATTATTCAAAAAAAAAAAAAAAAAAATGAGTACATTTTTTTAGTTGTTTCAAGAGTTAGAATTCGTTATAAGAAAATATAAATCTTTTTCGAATTAATAACTTTATTTTCTAATTTATTCGCTACGCATTTCCTTAATTTATTTTACTTTATTTATTTTATATTTTTATTTATGTTATTATATTAGCGTCCTTTTACCTTGTTATTTAAATTATTTCAATGCTTTAGCTTATGAGAGATGGGTAGTATAAGAAGGGCATATAAGATAGAATTACATGTGCATTAATGGCTAGTCAACGCTAGCATTAGAAATTGATTGTTATGAACGTTCGTGTACTAATTGTTTAAGTGTTACATTTAAATGTGCATAAAGAATTGTTTGCTTCCACCAAATTTATTGCGTTATTGAACTTTGTCTATGATTTGGTTGGAAAAACGTTAGTGAGACATGGAATTGTTTATTTCAGGAATAAAATGTTTCTTTCCAAGTACACCAACATAGGATCCTTCGAGAAACTTGATATAGAAACCCCAGATATTTACGTGAAGAAAATCATGTTTGGATGTGAATATTATGCTAAAGTTCAAGGGCAACCTATCTTAATGAGAAAGGATATCATAGCAGCTACTATCATTAATTGCTTACCTAACAAATTTCCATACCTAGAACTCAAGGAAAAGTTTAAAGACATGCATTCTGATAATGGAACTCCAAACCTGGCTAAATATGGGACTTGGGATGGTAGATGGAAATATGATTCAGAAATTCTGACCACCATTATTGAGGCGGCAGAAAGTGGGTTTAGAGACGGTAAAATCGTAGGGAGTCATGTTGGAGATGCAGTTACAGAAGAACCTATGGGAGTAAGTGTAAATAATGACCTAGAGGAAAATGATGTAGCCGTGGAGAGTGAGAATGTAGGTGTTGAGGCAGAGAATCCTAACCTAGTGGCTCATGAGCCAACCATTGAAATTTCTAGTGATTCAGATGCAGATCTCGAAAGTGAGCAGCAGGTGGCAAATGAGCCTAATCAAGATGAAGATATGGAAGAAGATGAAGACCCTGAGGAAGAGTTTGATGATCTTGAGATCTAAATTTCACTCCGCAAGTTTCAGGAGCAATGGATAGGCAAGAGGCCACAAATATTTTGAAGTCATAAATAGTTAATTTAACTCTTTTATGTTTTAGAGAATAAGTAGCGAAGCTACAATAGTTTAAAGTTAAAGTTTATTGAAGTTTGAAATGTTCTTTATTATTTTGAAGGATGTAATAAATCTTTATGGAGTTAGCAATAAAAGTTAAAGTTTTCAAGGAATTGTTCTTTATTCTATTTTGAGGATTCCATAATACCCCAACCTTTAGGTAACACGTCATGGATTAATTTTCCATTGGTTGCATACTCAGTGTGAATTGTGGATCAATTTAATTGCCACAATAATATTAAATGATTTGAGTACATAAAGGAAGTGAGGGCCAATCTAGACCCTCATGACCAATATGATTCAAAAGGTTATGCCCTATGTGCAGTGTGTGAATGTCTTTCGTGAATTATCGAGGATGATTATTTTTCAATGATTATTGCATCTTGTAGACGATCGTTGCACCTTCATAAACGATTGTCGTGCCTTCATAAATGATGTGTATTAATGTGAACATTGTTGGTTGAGGCGAACTTTATGGTCAATTCAAGTATTAAATTGTATGGGATAACGTATAGGTGATGTTTCAAACCTAAAGTAGAGTATACTAATTGCAGGTCGCGTTCTAGAATGGCCAACAATAATGACTTAGTTGTTGCTATTCGCCTCTTGGCGGAAAAGATGACCCCACCTTTTTAGAAAACCAGATTGGAGAGTTTGAGAAATTGTTTGGGGATTTGAATTGTCTTGAGAATATGAGAGTGGGTCAAGTTGTCATGTATTTGAAAGATGAAGCCGATTTACAGTGGAGAGAAATAGAGTTAGGCTTAGCGCTGCTGAAAGATTCAATTAGGATTCAATTGTTACTGCCTTAAGGGAAAGGT
Source organism: Spinacia oleracea (assembly GCF_020520425.1). Classification (NCBI taxonomy): domain Eukaryota; kingdom Viridiplantae; phylum Streptophyta; class Magnoliopsida; order Caryophyllales; family Amaranthaceae; genus Spinacia; species Spinacia oleracea. The sequence goes on along the minus strand of NC_079488.1, from coordinate 89,641,481 downwards.
TTACCCTACCTTTTATGAGAAAGCAGAAAGTTTAGGAATTCATAAACATTAGTATGGGGAGCATGACCATCGATGAATACTATTGCAGATTTATAGCATGACCACCTTAGAATTAGGTGGGGAAACCTCTACATCTTTGGATTTTGTGTATGGGGGAGCGGCTCATATTTATGGGTTGCAGTCTAGAATGGACAAGAAAAATATTGTTGTTGGGGAGAAAAGAAAAGAGTTTAATGCTGGGGAAAACCAAGGAAATTTCAAGAGAAATATGAATGAAAATGGTAATGGGAGTGGTAACCAGGTAAAGTAGGGATTTAACCAGTCAGGAAATTAGGGTCGAAGCCTTTAGGGGCGTAGAACAACTAAGAGAACTTCCATAAGTCTGCTAATGAGAATAACAACCAGGATAAGGCTCCGGATAAACTATTCGTTATGAGTAGAAGTGAAGCTGAACGTTTTGCAGATGTAGTTTATGGTACTTTTCTATTAACTCCGTGCCAGTTAAAACATTGTTTGATTCAGGGGCAACTTGCTCTTTTACTTCGTGCTCTATTGTTAAAAGTTGAAGTTAGTAGATTTCGAGGCGATTGATTTACCTGTTAGTCTACCTACTGGTGTAACCATAAAGTGTACCAAGTTGTTTAAGAACTTGCCTTTGAAGACAAAAGATTGTGTTTTTCCTTCTGATTTGATAAAGTTTAGTCTGAGGGACCTAGATGTAATTTCGGGGATGGACTAGCTAAGTGTGTACAAGGCTAAGGTAGATTGTGAAGTTCAGAAAGTAAGTTTAAGGAACCTTATTGGAAAATTGACCTCATATAGATGTTTTGAAAAGTCCAAGAACCTTTACTTATTTCCGTAATGCAAGTGAGGAAATTGATGAATAGGGAGTACGAACTATTTTCTGTAGTGTGTCAGAGGTGATTAAAGAAGTTAGTGACAATCGAGGATGTTGCCATTGTGAGTGGATTCATTGATGTGTTTCCGAGTGAAATTACAAGTATGTTACCTGTTAGAGCTTTTGAGTTCACAATAGACTTAGATCCTGAAACGACACCTATATCCAAAGCACCTTATAGCATGACACCTCCTGAAATGAGCGAATTAAGACACAATTGCAAGAGTTGTTTGTTAAGGAGAAAGATAAGAGTATGGAATCATGCATCGATTTTAGGGAGCTAAACACCATCAAGAACGAGTATCCTTTGCCTAGGGTAGATGACATATTTGATCAATTGAATTGGGCGAGTGTGTTCTCAAAGTCTGATTTGTGTTGAAGTACCACCAATTGAGGATAGATGATAAGGGCCTATACCTCATTAGGACTCGTTATTGTCATTATGGGTTTAGAGTAATGTCTTTTGGGTTAACCAATGCACCTGCCATAAATATGGAATTGATGAATGAGATTTCCCACGAATTCCGAATTAAGTTTGTTATTATATTACTGATGGTATCCTGATTTATTCAAAGAATGCAAAAAAGAGCATAATGAAATCTTGAGGATTACTTTGGAGACGCTTAGAAAGAATCTAGTTTTTTTTTTTTTTCTTAAATGAAGTATACAAATCTTGAAGTCATGTGTGTATAAGTGACACCAGTGGAAAAGTGAAGGACTATATTGATCGAAAACTACGTTACGTAAGGGAGTAACATTAAGAGGTGATTCGAGTGGTCCAGGATCGTTAGAAATTTGTTGTCTTGAAAAGAGGGGAATATATGAATTGGTGAAATACTAGAATTGAAGCCCAAGAGTTATACATCCATGAAAGGCGTAATGAGGTTCAGTAGAAAAGGAAAGTGGAGCAGAAGGAGTGTCTGTAGATCCTGCTAAGGTTCAAGCTGTGAGTGAGTGACCTACTCCAAAGAACGTGTCTAATGTTTGAAGTTTCCTAGGCCTATTTGACTATTATAGGAGGTTTCCGAGAGACTTTTCGAAGATAGCAAGACCAATGACCAATCTGATGAAAAAGGAATCAAAGTTTGAGTGAAGGGAGAAATTTGTGAAAGCTTTCCAGATTGTAAAAGAACATTTGACCCCCACACTCGTTGTCACGTCAGTTGAAACCTTACGAGACTAATTAACCTACTCATGACCTAAAGCTAGCTGTTATTGTGTTATATGCGAATATTCGGAGGCATTACCTTTATAGGGCAACATGTAAGATCCTTACCGAGCACAAAAGTCTGAAATTTTGGCAATAAGGTCCAGTTGAAGCTCGGGGACAACATTGAAAATGATACTGCTTTCCACCCTGTAACCGATGGTCAGCTTGAGAGCACTAACCAAACCATGGGAGATAAGTTGAGAGCATGTACTATTGACTTTAAAGAGAAGTTGGGAGATCATTTAGATTTGATTGAATTGTCGTGCATCGATAGTTACCATGCGAGCATTACGATGTCACATGTTGAGGCATTGTGTGGAAAAAGTGTAGAAGTCCATTGCTGGAATGATTTGAGTGAAAATATTGTATTGGGGACATAATTCGATGAAGTGGAAGTATCAAAAGTTATTCCCTGAGATGAGTTACGAGGGCGTAACTCGTTTTCTTTAAGGGGGTAGAATGCGATAGAAATTCGCGCTTTTTACCTACTTTTATAGCAATTTCATGCATTTTATGCTAATTATTAGCAACTTATACATGTTGGTGCAAAGTAAATAAATTCTCCGCATAAGAAAAAGGTGTTCATGAGTAACACAAGCATCTTTGAGTTGGCAAAAGAGTGCACAAGAGTGGCACAAAGTACTCCTACAGTAAGAATAAGTTGAAAACTTTTGAAAAATGTGTGAATTTTCGTGTCAAGTTTCGGGACGAAACTTCTTTTAAGAGGGGTAGATTGTAATCCCCCGTAATTTTATACATTTTATTAATATATTTTAACGTATAGTTATTTATATTTTAATAGAATTTACGAATTTTAATAATTAATATATAATTAACGTATATTTATTTAAGTTAATTACATTTTAAATTTTTAACGATTTATGAAATCAAAATAATTTTAGAACTTTACATTGAAACAATTCGTTTTACGAAAACACGTTCGATTGACTTTGGAAAACAATCCTAACCGTTTTGGATTCAAACAAACTTAATTTTAATCCTAGCCCAAATTGGTGAAGCCCAAGATAGATAAACCCATAAGTCTTTCCTCTCATCTCCTTCAACTTCACGTGGAAAAGGAAAAAAAAAACCCTCTAACCCACACCAAACAAGAAAAATCACGTATTGCTGTTTCACGTGAAATTTCTCAAACCTCCTCCTTGCTTCAGCTTCCCGGAACCTCTGCGCCGTCACCTTCGGCCGCCTAACCACCGTCGGCGTTCCTCCCTTCTCCGTCGTTCCGGTACTCCTTATCTCTTCTCCTCCTCTTATTCTTTCCTTATCTCTTTCGTTTCTTTTTCCCTCACTCGTTGGTTCTGTTGATTTGAACCGGTACCTACGCGCCGCTTGCAGCCGCGACCACCACCTCACGGCCTCCCTTGCCGCACCGCGCCGCCCAACTGTTGCAGCCTCCCTATTCTTCCTGTCACGCACGCAGTCGCAGCCCCTTGCTTGCACAACCACCTCGGCGTGACTACCTTCAACCACCACCATCAGCAAGCGTCGCCCAACCTCGGCGACCACCTGCACCGTCGTCGCGCAGCCCGCCGTCGGCCAGCTTCCCTCCTCTCTCCTTTGGTTAATTTCTAAATCCTTAAAACTAATTAATGCTTTAATTACGTTTTAATAATTTAATTTATGTGTCTTGAATTAAATTTATGATTTTTTTTATTAAGTTATACATTTTCAGATTATATATTTCGCTTGATTTATAATTAAATTTGCAGATTATATAATTGGTTTGAAACGAGAATTCGAATTATTTAAAGCACGAATTTTAAGGTTTTAATATTTTAAATTCATGTTAGGATGATTATAAGTTATTGAATTATTATTTTTATGATTTTAAACATGCTAATTATGTTTTGGAGTAGTTTGAAATTAGTTATATTGCCGGAAATTTAAAGTACGATGTTTGCAAAGAGTTTTCAACGAATTTCAATCACTAATTCAATAATTTTTATGCTAGGAAATCAAATATTCAAGTTTTGTTATTGAAAAAGAATTCTAAATATGTTTAGGATGTAGTTAGAATGTGTTATTATAGCTGTGAACGATTAGAAGTTGATTGGGAATCCTTGTTGGTTGTTTTTAGGCGGAGAATTCTTTGTAGGCGACTTTTGAATTATTAAAGTGGTCTTGCAGTTTGTTTACACAAGGTACGTACATACCTGTGTGCTTGGAACGTGTGCTAATTGTTGAAACCATGTTGAATCTTGTTGTTGAACTTGGTTATGTTGATATTATTGTTGAACTTGGTGATGTTGATATTATGGACGAACTGGGTTATATTGAATGTGCATGTTTAATACTGTTGGACAAACTTATTGAACTTATTTTGCACTATAAGAACTGTAACATGTTAGTATGGATGTTTGATACAAACATGTTGGTTGGGAACACTAGATTATTCTATATGATTGGGTTGGATCAATTGGTTGTTGTTCCCTTTCTATCTTTTCACTACTTTATAAGGGCGGAGGACCTTGTTTAGTAAGTTGAAACTTTATGCCCATATACAGGGTTGCTCATGGTTAAAGGAAAGGTTGGTTAAGTTGGAATGAGTCTTGATTGATGCTTTTATGATCACTTACTTAATTCCAAGATAAAAACAGTTGTGAACAAATGTGAATTGTCTGTCTTATGTAATGGTTGAGTCATAACGGAATCTCAATTTGTAAATCATGTAAAGTGAAACTGAATAGCAATAGCTTTAGACTGTGCACGTCTGAAGTGACGGACAAACAGGAGTTGGGGTTCATGGTGGTAGCCCATGGCCTTTAATTCGGACCGGATTGATCACCGTGTCCTATTTTTATTTAAACGTTCCTCGATATCGCAGGTCACTGAGGTTACGGAGTCGCGCCCGTACCTCGTCTTCCTTAGTGAAGACTTCTGGATGGTCAACTCGGTCCATTGTCTATTTCAACTAAAATAATATTATGGTTATTAAGCCTAGCTTAGTCTAGTCAAGTATAATCGTCAATTTATTATGTTTTGTCTGTCCTTACTTATATTTATTAGTATCATGTTAGGGTTGTTGGTTTGGTAGTATCATGCTAGGATTGTTGTTGTTTTAGTATGTAGTACTCAGCTTTGCTGATTACGTGCTTTGTTTGTGTGTGTTGATCATGGCTATGCCTTATTGATCCTGTGATGACCCATCTTTGGTGAGCAGTCTCTAAGGATCAATAAGCGTTGCCCATCTACAGGTTTGAAGATGATGCATCATTGGGATCGGGATTAGAGAGCTTGTAGTTCTATTCGTTTAATTAAGTGATTTAATTTGTTAACTTGGATTTGAAATTTGTCGTACTATTCGTATTTCCTTATTTCAGTTAATTGGTTTTGGACCTAATATGTAATAAGATTACTTATGAACCTAAAAGTTAGTTTTATGTTTTCCGCTGCAAAATTCTGAATAAGCCGTACGTTTTCACACGGGCGATAATGCCTTGATAATTCTCTACGTTTTATATAAAAAGGTTATTTTAGAAAAGGGAGAATTGTCGGGGTGTTACAATAAATAATTATTAATTATTAATTATTAATTATTAATTATTAATTATTAATTATTAATTATTAATTATTAATTATTAATTATTAATTATTAATTATTAATTATTAATTATTAATTATTAATTATTAATTATTAATTATTAATTATTAATTATTAATTATTAATTATTAATTATTAATTATTAATTATTAATTATTAATTATTAATTAATTAATTACTAAAATAAGTAATATTCTAATTAATAATACTCCATACATTAATTTATATTTTATTTATTTGTTATTACGTTTTACTCCGTACATAATGCGGAGTATTTATTAAAAAATGATAAAAAAACCCATTAAATGTTCTTAAATGTCAGTTAAATAGCTACAACCAACATCTAATTTTACCAAATATATTTATAAGCAATCAATAATCAAACAACCAACAAAAACAGTCAAGTAAAACAGCCAACAATCAACCTCTAATTGCCAAACAGGACCATTATAAACATAGGTGTACTAATCTCTATTAAGCTTTCAAAATTTGAAAAGATAAAATGGATAACATTAGAAATTAGCAAAGCGGGTTTCCGGACGTGAAACCAGAGTTAGAAATAACATAATTTCTGAAAACTTGGGAAACAACAATTCTCACTCCGCGGCCCTCTCTCTGTCTGTCTCTCTCCTACTTGAGTCCTTTTCTTCCCCACTCTCCCCACTCTCTCTCCTCACTTTGCCAGTTGACACTCTTTCTCTCTCCTCTAACCCTTTTCCTGTCTTCAATGTTAAACTCACAGCAACGGCAACATCACATTCTGCATTTTCAGTAGCTCTTCCGATTTTATTGAGGTGAGATTATCATAACTAAATGCTAGTAATTACTACGGAAGAACGGAGTACTACACAGTCTACAGTTTACATTCTTCTTCTTTGTTTTTTGTTCTTTTTTATTTTTTAAACAGGATTTTTAACTTTTAAAGTGAAGTTAATTAACTGGATGTTTAGTGTTTACCATTTTTGTTCCTTTTTAGTGGGGTTTTTTTGCTTCCTTTTTTCTTAAACAAATTTGTTTTTTAAAGTATATTTTTTGGTTTTGAAAAGTGTAATGAATAATGATGATGCCCTGGTTTCAAGTCTCATGCTCCTTCTTTATTTATTTTTATCAAATCTACTCATATTTTTGTAAAAGCGTTTGTCATTAGAATCATAATGTGGGTCATTTTGTTAGCCAAACTCGGATCGAATGCTGTCTATATCGTTGATTCCATACTCCATAGCTAGTTTCTTACATATCTTTTTAAACTTTTAATTTTGTGGTGATTTATGTTGTGTAACTGTGTAAGCTTATCTTTAAAAATATTCCCAGAAAAGGTACATTAAAAACATCTGAACAAAGTTTAGCTTCCTTTTTCTGTCTTTTATTTATTTTCATTTTTGTTCATATAAATGTTTTGTTTGTTTGTTTGTTGTATTCTATTACAATAGAATTTTGATATTATATTTATAAATTATAATTGTAGGCCATGGAAATTAAAATCTAATGTTACAATATGATTCATTTGACATGTGCCATTACGCCTTAATTCTCGGCCATAATTCTACCAAAATAATTGTATTATACCTAATTTACCCTTTTTGGTGGGCCCATTAAGGGTAGTTTATACTGTCCAAGTATACCTACTCCCTCGTGCTTATAATAATGTTGCTTTTATAGAACCGTTGGAAAACATTCAATATTTTTCAAAAAGAAGAAGAAATAAAATGGTCACATTATCATGAATTTATGACAATTCTATCAATTTGCCCAATAGGTATGGTTCTTGGTGAACTGATATTAAATTTCATATGCATTGGATTCTTTTTTATTTTTTAGTTTTTATTTTGGATTATTGATATTGTGTGTGTTATGTGATTGCTGTGCTTCTGTTTGTCTGCAGAGTTTTGTGGGGTCCAAAACAGCATTGATTGTGTGAAGAAGATCTAATACTAGTGCCCCCATTTGCAAATTCACACCTTGTGTTGTGTTAAAGGGAGGGAAGAGTTGTGTTCCATTATGCAGACTGGAAAGGCAAGGTATGGTATCTTATTTGAGTTTTTTCCAGTTTGTTTTCATTTCTTTTTGTGACTGAATGTGGAGGTGTAAAAGGTTTTGAGGTTAGTAATGTACTTAACTTTCCCTTTCGAGTCTATGTTCATTGTGTGGTTGAATGTGGATTGTCAAAGTTGTCAATGGTTTTCTGTATTCCTTGTAACAAGTTGTTTGTAGACTATCCCTTTGTCTTTGTGTTGTCAATTTTCTTTTTGTTGAAAGATGAATAAATGCTTAGATTTGCTCCTAATGCATTCTTGTAAAGAGATTGGTATTGGAGAAACCTTGTTGGTTGATTTCGAGCTAATTGGCTGCCTAGTTGTTCATTTGTTGGAAAGTCTTGCTCTATAACTTTTTTGTCCTCTGTTTTTCTTATTTTTGGTTTATGCTCTGTTCTGTTCAACTTATTTCCACTTATTTCAGGAAACATAAGTTCAAATAAGATAAGTTCAGGGAAAATAAGGGTTGACCAAGTACAATTAATAACTAAAATAAGTTTTGATAAGTTCAGTTAAGTTCAGATTGGATAAATTCAGAAAAAATAAGTGAAAATCAGGCGAATAGAACGCACCTTTAGTCGTATCTGCCCTTGGTTTAGAGCAAGGCAGGGTGGAAACGTGTTTGAGAGTTTGTGATTTGTTGATTTAACTTGAGGGTAAATCTTTTATAGGCTTGAGGATAGGGACTAAACGCAATGATTTGATTACAATAAAATCCAGTGTCAGTTGCAAAAAATAATCAGAGCCTGGAAGATTTGTAACGATAATATTACATACAGTTTTAACATTCACAAGGCTGTTTTTCTCTGTGATATTCACCACCAGGATCAGCATTGCTTGTAGTTCACCATCTTCATAAACAATCTGAGTTGCACGGTTCCATATAAACACCACAACATGCCCTCAAATCTCAAGTTCTCAACTTTGTTATGATGTTATCTCTCTCTCCCCAAGGCAACCAAAGTACATGCCCTTTTACACGAAATAGACAATCCAGGTTATAACTAATGAGGTTACTTGAATAAGCCCTTTTACAAAAATGAATTCGGTATTCAAACTAGATAAAACAGTTGTTTTAATAAAACGTTATCTACTGGGAGGTGGAGTTGGGAACCAACCTTGGGATACCGAAACCCATTTAGTTGTATACTTCTTTGGGTTAGTTCTTTTCTTATTTGTTGTGTTATTTTTGTTTGTTCTTCACATGGATTCTTCTTTCCAGCAAGAAGCTAATATGATAACATGCTAAATGATCTAGCATCAAGGACGAAGCCAATACTCATTTCTAACGGGGGCCAAATATGCATATCAGGTCTATGAAAATATAAATACCAAACTAAAAATAGTTTCTAAAATGAATTATACTTGTATAACCTAGGAATAATATTAAAGTTGTAAACAATTTTAAGAAGTATCAAAGACGAAATACCTGTTAAACTAGTGAACACCGGTCCATTAATTTTGACAATGAGAAATTAGACCATCACGAGAAACTAAAATTTATGCTTGCACGTAAGAAGACTCGCATTATTTTATATTCTAGCCACTGTAATAATTTTACTAGAGTTAGGAATATAGTTCTAGAAAACTATTTAAAGTTGGACTTTAGAGAAAAATAAAAGTAGATATGTTCTTCAAAGGAAACAACAAAAAGTAAAGGAGGAACAAAATGAACTGCTGGTTTGCAGGTTTGAACTTGGACCTAGTCATACTCAGGCACTCGAGAGGAAGTTGCTTTCTGTTTTACTCAAGAACTTAACTAAAATAATAATGTCTTGCTTTCTGTTTTACTTTCTATTTCGAGTTATTACCTGTTTGTTCATTACCTAACTCCTCCTTCAAAGCAGAGGAAGTCCCAAGGAGTCACCTCAGAAAGTTTCCACAAGACCAGTCAGACAGCTGAAAATAACTTCAGCTGAGCTGAGCTCCTCATCCCCGTCAAGTAATGCTACTGCTAAGACTCCTAACCGAAGTCCTAAAGTTTCGGAGCGTAGATCACCAAGGAGCCCAATTTCGGAGGTACTCTAACTAACTTAGTCCTTCACTTTTTAGGTACAAAGTTATGGTTTTTCCATGAAAGTTATTTTAGATTCTGTTTCACGTCTTTGAATTGGTTCGTTACAATATGGAATGCTTCTTATTTCTTGGTAGATGCCAGTCATTGTATAAAACTCTCTCTTACCTCTTGGGTGTTCAATCTGTTCATAAAATTCAACTTTTCTTTTTACTGGGCTGCATGGACAGGCTGAGTTTTAGCAATTTTCCATCAATTTCTGATCTTTTTCTTTTGTTTTGTAACCTCTCAGAAGAAACGACCAAGCAAATTGTCGGAATTAGAATCGCAGATTTCCAAACTCCAGGATGATTTGAAAAAGGTGAAAGACCAACTGGTTGCTTCTGAATCGGTTAAAAAGGAGGCTCAGGAAGATGCAGAGGAAGCGAAAAGGCAACTAGCAGATGTTTCTTCAAAACTAGAAGAATCCGAAAAGCAACTTTGTGAACATCTTGCTTCAAAGAAAGAAAATATTGTAGATCTTGAAAAAATTTCAGAGGGAAAGGAACAAGAATGGGAATCTCAGATTGAGTCTGTTCGCAAGCAGCACTCGATTGATTCAGCTGCTTTAGCTTCAGCCTTGGACGAAATTGAAAAGCTAAAGCTGCATCTTGAGAAGGTGACTGAATCTGGTGACGTACAGGTTAAACAAAGTGAAACTGCACATTCCGAGCTCCAAAGCTTGAAAGATAACTTGGCTGAAACTCTCTCTGTTGTTGAAAGCATGAAACAAGAGCTAAAAGAATCTAGAGTATCTGAAGCTCAAGCACAGGAGCTAGTCAGGGAAACCCTACTCCAACTAGAAGCAGCTAAGGAAACTGTAAAAGCCCTCAGATCAGATGTCAACAGATCCACAGAAGCGTACAATTCTGTTACTTCTGAACTAGAGCAGTCAAAAGCACATGCATGCTATCTTGAAGGAGTCGTCCAAGGACTTAAGGTGGACCTCATGAAACTCAGCAGCGTTAATTCTCTTGAAACCGCTGGTGATCAGATATTGCCAGAGGATGTCCATCAGCTTCAGATAGAGCTACAAGCTGCAAAGTCCGATGTGAGACATCTTAAATGCGCATTAGAAGCTGCTGAGATAAGATACAATGAAGAACGATCTCACAACAGCACGCAGATTGGAAATGCATCTCAACTCTTGGAGAAAATCAAGTTGCAATCTAGCTTAAGAGAGACTGAGCTGGAAGTGGAGTTGAAGAAAGCTAGTGCAAATATTGAAGAGCTGAAGGCAAACCTGATGGATAAGGAAACTGAATTGCAAGGCATTTCAGATGAGAATGATAGCTTGAATCTGAAGCTTGAGAAATCTTTAGGATGCCAAATTGAGCAGGAAGTGGACAATGAGCTGAAAAAGCTGAGGGAACATGTATCTGATTTAAGAGCAAATTTGATGGATAAGGAGACAGAACTACAGAGCATATCAGAGGAGAATGAAATGCTGAAGCTAGAAATCAGTAAACGGGAAATGGACAAGAGTGTTGAAAATGACCAAGCCGTTGCTGAGGTGGATGCATCCCGAGCTGCCGAGCAAGAGGCAGTGACAAAGCTAGCGTACATGATGGAAGAAGTAGATAAGAGTAACAGTAAAACAGCGAGGGTTGTTGAGCAACTAGAGGCATCTCAAGCAGCAAATGCAGATTTGGAGGCAGAGCTAAGAAGACTTAAAGTGCAGTCTGATCAGTGGAGAAAGGCAGCTGAAGCTGCTGCTTCTATGCTGTCACCTGGAAGCAATGGGAAATATGTGGAGCGAACTGGATCATTGCCTTTAGATAACAAATATAGCCCTGTTGGTGGGAGACATAGATCACCATACTTGGATGACTATGATGACGATTCCTTCAAGAAGAAAAATGGCAATGTCCTGAAAAAGATCGGAGTTTTGTGGAAGAAACCACAGAAATGACATACTGAAACAGGCAAGTTTTACAAGGTTTTATCTGGTTTTGTTCAATGTTTTATTTTTTTCATGTTGTGTATATTTCCTTTCTTGTGATATCCATAGTGTTGATTGCTTTATATCTTCTGCTAGCAGATATTCAAGGTGCTTCTCGTTGTAACCGCTGGATGAATCTGCAACTTACACTGGATGATCAAAGATTTTTGCAGTATTCAGTTTCAGTAATGAAAAGACTAGTAATGTCGTCCAAGAATCCTTTTGTCAATGTATATGTATTAGACTAGTTGGAAGTAGCAGGTTTTCGTTTATGCAACTGTAATTTTGGTAAGCCGAATTTGTATATCTGGTTTACTGATGATGGTCTCCGCTAGTTATTTATGACTCGTATGCATGTAAAACCCTTTTATGGAGATTCAATTGCATATGATGGTGGAGAAAGAAAAATATATTTTGCCTTTTTCCGGTTGAAGTAATGCAAGTATACACAATACTATACGAGTGGAATGGGGGTATGAGATGGTCGAAGTCCTCAAAGATGTAGTCACATAACTATTCTCTCATTTGCAGAGAGTGTCAAATGCAGCCCAGGTAGGCCCAATCGGATCTGTTTGGGCCTGAGAAAATAAATTTGTCGGCTAAACAAAAGTCAAATTTTGAAACAACGTCGTTTCATTTACTTTTGCATCCTCGAATTTGATCGATTTTTTAGGGACGTATAGGGTTGGAATCAGAAATAATATCAAGTTGGTAAGAGTTTGGAACTTGATTCTTAATACTGTGTGTTTGGTTCGATTTGGGGATGAGTTTTTTCCTTTTGTTTGATACCTGGAGTAAAGGTATGAGCCATACCCACCTCCCCCTAGGTTTTTAAACCCCATACCTTGGGGGTTTGAGGTATGGGTTTAGAAGTCTTAAAAACTCCAACCAAACACATAGTATGGGTTTAGACCATTCTAAACTCATACCTCATACCTAGAAACCGCGAACCAAACACCCCCTAATGTTTTCTGGGTGGAAACGACATCCTAATAAAAAAATCCAATTTTGTTTTGGGACTCTGCCCGAAAATTCTCAAATTCTGCTCAGGAAGTGGTTTTCGTTTCGTTTCTCAAATTCTCAGATTCTTGAATGAATCGATCTTTAAAAATCAATTACGATTGTTAATCAATGAATAGTTAATTGTGATTTGTCCTACTCTGAGGTTGGGAAACGGACCCATGAATTGGATTTTTGGAATTTGGACGTGGAAATATGATTTTTGGAGCTTGAACTAGAATTTGGAATAGGAACATGGAAATTGAGCTTAGTCCTTAGCAATATTGGTGCTTCCGCACAGAGTTTTCCAACTAAAAGTAGACGGGTTGTATCGTCATCAGACTTTTAGGGGAGATACATATTTGGTGTCTTACACTCTCTTTAGTTTTTTTTTATTTATATATTAACTTTCTTGATAATAAGTAAAAATTACATACAACTCTAAAAGTATTTTTGGACGGAGAATACCAAAATTTAATACAAACTTTTAGGAAAGACGATCTAACGGTTAGACCACTTTTATGCACTGGAACTAATTAGTTATGCACTTTAACTAATTAGTTAACCACTGAAACCAATTAGCTAAGTCTGAAATTCAATTAGTTAAGCAACGAAACCAATTGGTTACGCAACCGAACCAATTAGTTAAACATTGAACCGATCAGTTAAACAATGAAATCAATTAGTTAAGATTTTATGAGTTTTAGTTAATAATAAGTTTGTTCAAAAATAAACTATTCCACTCATAAATTTAACTATTTGTCTTTATACCTTAATTATTTTGTTATTCAATTAGTTATGATTTTATTATTTTTAGTTATGTTTTACACTATTTTAGTTAGTACCAAAAAAGTGGTCTAACCGTTAAACGATCTACGCAAAAGCTTTTGAAAATTTAATTCCATCCACTATACATAAGGGGTCCTTTATGAATGATTTGCCCCATGCCCCAAAAATCTCAGAAACTGCCGTAATAGATGTGTATATGATAGAAAGAAAAGTGACACAAGTGATGGTCATTATCAAATAGGAAGCTTCACATGGAAATCTGTTGTACCATGAGCAAGAGCACATCCAACACTAATTCTTTTCCTATGTACATTTCAAGATAACATGTCGTAACACGGTATTTAGTAGTTGTATAGATCAGTCCTACATTACCACAAATCTTGCTTGGTGGAGATTATGGCGACTTCGACTCGTGACTCGGAGGTCAACAGTTCGAACTTTACATTGCTTGTGCTCCGAGTGGGCATTTCGTTGCCATCCTTTATGTTCTCGAGCGTTGACCTGCATATACTGAACTAACACCTATAACACTAATTATAGGTGTTAGTTCAGTATGATCACTTTTCTTACCGATAAAAAAAGAGATATTGTCCATAAACTAAGTTTTCGATCATTTTAAGATGCCACGTTACACTACTCCCGTACCTCTCTTAACCCTATTCTTTAGTACTTAAATTTGCAGAGTTGAAAATTAATAATCTAATATATATATATATTGGACAAATAATTAAGGGGTTTGAATATTAGGGTACAAAAGGGATAAATATTGGTCAAATAAAAAAAAAAATCAAAAGGAGCTCAATAAGAAAAGAACACCAACACTCGAAAACGAATATCATGTTTTGTCGGTTTAAAAATCTAACAGGTTTGAAAACTGAAACTGATACCGATGAGCCCTAAATGATTGATTTTAAGATAAAACATATTCATGGTTTAAAAAAGTTTAGTCTATGATGAATGTCTCTATTACATTCACGGTTCACCCTTGCTCAATAAAAAAGTTCAAAAAAGGACGTTGTTCTAACCATAATTGGGGCTTCTGTTAAACTACCTTGACAGGCATTTTCGCGAAACTATAATCAACCCTTCCTCTTATTTACAAACTCCGTCTGACAGCCTCTTTCTCAGCAACTGTAACACAGAACTCAGCTCCAAGCATATCATGGATGTCAAGATTCAATAAGATACTCAATTCACACATCTCCAGTATAACTTCAACAGTTATACTAAAACCTAGAATGGACAAGACTCGCACAGCATTCGCAATCCTGCAAATGTTTTCCCTTGTTTCCAAGGCAGTGTAATTTTCTTCAAGTTTCGTTTGATCGCTGGATTTTGCATTGCTTTTCTCAGATTCATTCACATCATCCACTTCCATACTATCTTTTGCTTCAGTGAGTTCACCAACCCAGACATAACCATTACATCCAAGTATTAACAGAACCCCGTATTTATCCAACTGGTGGAAGTGTTGCTTGCGTCTTTTCACCAAGTATGTAGGGACAGCGATCAATTGGCCCCTGTCAAGCTGCCACAAAAACAATCAATTAACGTCAACAAAGTAAAAACAAGAATTTTCTGGTAATTCAGAATCCCAAAAATCACAAAATTAACATCCTTAAAGCTTCTATGTTATTGTAGGCACAGTGATTTGAGGCTCTAAACGACTAAGATGAAGACACCAATTTTGAAGGGCGAGAGAAGGGCCCAAATGGACAGAGAGGATGTTGTTACACAACAGAAACAAAAGAAAGATTATGCCCACTGCTTTCAGAAGTCCCTTTAGTTCATTTAAAAAGCAGCCCTTTCAATTACTCATTCACTCTCCCTTCCCTGAAGAGTTGACTAAATTAATGCCCGAGTTCCCATATTAACAAAAACTAGATATGTGAAGAAAGATAGGAAAAATTAAAAGACTCAAAACCATACCTTGCCATACTTGTTACTCCTTGCATGTAGCTGCCAAATACCGTCATGTTGACCATTTCGAACCTCAGCCTGTGAGGAAGATATTAATACATATACATTTGGTTATTTGAAGTTGACATGGACCTAGGATTACAACAGTTGAACAACCAAAGAAACTTACAGAAATGACATCATTCTCTACAAAGATATTACGCATGTTGAGTTCATCAATTGGTGTACGCCGCCTCTAGCAAAGACAACAAACTGAAGATTAGTTTTTGTCATGTTGATTTCAGAAAGCAAATCACATAGATGGCACATCATCTACAAAATCGACAGCATTGGCCAAATGAACTAACATAAAAATACCGATGATCTATTATTCACAAAGACACATGTTTCCGGTACTGTTACCTTGTTATTCCTTTTAAAGGTGAAAAACAGAATCTCTCTTATTAAAGACAATGAATTGAACTAAATAGTAGAGGTTATAATCGGTAGTGGAAATAATATTAATGCTAGTATCCGAATGAAGAAGACAAATTAGGTAGTTAGATACTTAGTCCCTGTTCCGTTCACCTTATTTCCACTTATTTCAGGAAAAATAAGTTCAGTTAAGTTCAGATAAGTTCAGTTAAGTTAGGAAAAATAAGGGTTGACCAAGTACAACTTACAACTAAAATAAGTTTTGATAAGTTCAGATAAGTTCATATAAGATAAGTTCAGTTAAGTTCAGATAAGTTCATATAAGATAAATTCAGAAAAAATAAGTGAAAATCAGGTGAATAGAACGCACCCTTAGATTAGAGATGCTATAGATAAGGGCACACTAGGTTTAGAGGAGGGTGTTGAGAATTTGGTAAGCTAAACCTGGAGATTGGTGGCCTCAGGACACTACCTTTCTATCCCATTTCTTGTCCATTCATCAATCAATCAATTTGTAATATTGTTTGTGCTAAAAAACATCAGTTGTTTACACTTGGTATCACAGTTGTACATGGATTACCTATTTTGTATTCTGGAAAAAAAAAAAAGATGGAAGTCGCGTGATCACCAGTTCGGGAGGAGATTTTAGGAAATGAATTCTCCAAAAAAATGGAGATAACGAGAAGTTTCAAGAACCTTCAAAAAGAAATTTGGAGAACACGTGATGAAACTTTTGCC
This sequence comes from Spinacia oleracea, assembly GCF_020520425.1. Classification (NCBI taxonomy): domain Eukaryota; kingdom Viridiplantae; phylum Streptophyta; class Magnoliopsida; order Caryophyllales; family Amaranthaceae; genus Spinacia; species Spinacia oleracea. The sequence continues at coordinate 89,624,926 of NC_079488.1, read as the reverse complement.
CCAGGGTTTAAGCAACTTCGAGAGGCACTTGAAGAGGAAGAGAAACACAGCTGAACCAAGCAAATAGGGAGGTGGTCAAAAGTGCATCTGATAATAGTGTCAGAGTTTTATCACACCGGCGAAGATCAATTAGGCTTGGTTGGCAGAAACCTGGCAATACATCTTATGTTTTCAATGGTGAACTCCGAAAGTATAGGGACGCTAATGGAAAAATTAATGAACGGCAAGGTGATTTTGCTTGAGGCTTTACCGGTGGAGGAAGAGGTGGTCTCGCCAGTGAATTAGATGGTGGTCCTGGTTGCGAAGACGTTCGAGTGGTGGATCTGGTGATCTCTTACAAGGCAAGGTTAACGGTGGTAGCTTGAGCAGAGATTTGAGTGGATTTACTAGGGGTGGAGGAGGAGCAGAATAGAGCAAAAGAGAGAACTATTTGGCTCAGGAGGAGGTCCTGGTTTCCTAGCCGGATATCGTAAGTTTGGTGTTCGAACCACCAGTTATGATGGCCTGGACAAGGGGACTAGAGGGATCCGTGAAGGGCGGTTAAAAAACAAGCAGGTCTGGGGGTGGACCTATGGATTTTTCAAAAAAAATTAAATGCCGGGGATGGTTCACTTTTCTTTGCCAGTGAGAATTCTGGTGGTTGAGCACAACGCCTCCAGAAGTTGTGTGGAAGAAGCTTTATTGTGTTAACTGTTGGCTTGGAGGAGAAGCCAATTGTAGAAGATGGAGTTAGTAAAGGCAAATTTGTAAGGGACACGGTAGTGATGAGGATGACAGCAATGAAGTTATGGTGACGGGGACACAAATTTTGAGCTGGGACAAGGCACGTGCAACAAAAAGATGGGAGTGTTTGCATGCTAAACCAACCATATATGGTGATGAAATGCGAGTGGGCCTAGCCACTTAGAAGTCCTGCCATCTTTTACAAAAGAAGGCCAAACATACGACTTTAGGAGTTTAGGCTCAATTTGCTTTCCCCACCTCTGAAACCCAATTACTCCTAACCCTCAAGTAACGACCCCACCCAACTTACCCAACATCTATCTGCCAAAATTTTGAGACCCGAATCACCCACCTCCCAACTCAATCTCCACCCAACCAAATTTTCAACAAACCCACTCGACCTTCAATTTTTAAACCAAATTTCTTTTCTAATTTCCCCAACTCAAAAGCTTACAATCAGATATCGAACTCATCTCAACACAAGACCATTCCCACTTTCACCTTAATTTCATCACATGGCGGTTTCTACTTCCCCATGACAACCAGATTAGTTTGCTTGCAACACTTAGCAAAGAAGAGCTTGAACATCTATGTCTATAGCAGCACTGCTATGAAGATAACATTGACCAACTTTATTGAGTTCAAGAATCGAGTGCCGACTGGCGACTACTATCCACCTTGAGGAAAAGGTAGAAGTTTAGGGGGACAAGAATTGTAATGAACTAGTAGAGGTTATAATAGGCATTGCAAGTAATATTAATGCTAGTATCCATAGAAAGAAGATAAATTAGGTAGTTAGAGTAGAGATGCTATAAATTAAGGCACACCAGGTTAAGAGGAGGGTGTTGAGAATTTGGTAAGTTTAGGCTTTGGAGAGCGGTGACCACAAGTCACTAAACCTGGATATTGGTGCGCGTCAAGTCACTACCCTAGTCCTAGAAACATCTGTTAAGAGACTCAAGACTCCCACAAGGCGAGCATAAAAATAACCAAAGACCATACGTGAGAGAATAAGAAAATATGATACTTGAGAATCAGAGATCAACCTAGGAAGAAGAAGTTGGACCCCTTAAGAAGCATTTACTACCTTGCATCTCAATATTAGTAGCACTTAGAATGCTGAGTTGCTGACCCTCTCCGAATGTATTGTTTGTTCTTTTCTTTTCATATGTGTAGTTGTGTCCTTCCAATTTGAGGAAAGAGGTGGTTAGCATCAGACATTGACAAACCCCTGCTTTATGCGGAAGGTTTACCAATCATGGTGGTTATAGCATTGAAATTTTTAATGATAGTTGACTCCTCCCTTTATCTCACTAACATATTACATAGGCCATAGTTGGATGGGGGAATTAACAACTTAGCTAGTGTTATCGTTCTTCTTCAGCTCCTCTTTCTCCAAACAATCACATCCTATCCATAGTCCATACACAACCAACACAGGAATATATTATTTTCAAGTTTCAGAACATGGGTACCTAATTCAAAATATGTTTGGTTCGCATTGTTACAGATACACAATATGCATTGTACTGAGCTTACTCTATAATGGCTGTTCAATGGGTTATAACATACTAACAGAGTAACAGTACAGTTAGTAGAGCATAGTAATTCAATGTATACAATAAGAACTTTTTACCTTCTCTAGGGTAAAGAAAAACTTGTTCAAAATAGTTAGATTTAGGCAAACAATTTGGAAGGTAGAGGCAAAAGCTTTACATTTTCCTGCCATCCTCGAGCTGCTGCTTCAGCTGCTAGACATCAGACTCGTTTGGTATAAAACTCTTAATCCAAACTAGTAAATAACAATAACAATTCCGAGGTGTAATTTTCGCATTTCTAGTTTTCGGTTTTCTATATCTAGAGTCATAGTTAAGGGAGTGGCAGGTCAATTCCCAAGAACTTTAAGGCTAGGACATCACAAATCAGTACCAGGAACTTAATACCTGAACTTAAGATATTGGATAGTGCACTGACGGCTGACCATATTGAGCAACATGATGAAAGTAAAGTATTGAGAAAACAAAGTAGAAGTAATCACGGTCCCACTCAAAAGTTGATAGAAACAAAACGAATAAATAAAAAATCACCATCCTGTTAGGCTAGAAGCAGAAAGAGTTTTAACTAAATACTGCCTACAGTTCAAAACACAAAATTCAGATACTCCTACTTCAATAAAAAGTGCAGAATAGGAGAAATTTCAAGTAACAATATCCAACATGGAGAAATTGTGCGGACACCAAAAAAATGAACAGCAATTAAGAAAAATATACTCCATATAATAAACCTGGATGCCATCAGGCAAAGTCACAGAAGAAAGCATTAGAACCGCATCTTGGTTTGAATTTATCTCAATTCTCCACCGCTTTTGAGCAACCTGAACAACACTTTCAATTTAGCCAATATATCTTATTTATCAAATCTTCAAAAAAATATGTTGGGCAGAGATATCATCGTCCAAAAATAAAACAAGCTTACATTCACTTCTACCGCAAACCATCCCATACCATCCCATCCCCCCTCCAAACTCTCACATGAAACTCGTGAAAGAAAAATCAAACAAACCACACAACAACTACTCCACTCAGGTTCTATTCACAGCACCAAACTAGTAATACTCCCTCCGTATTTTTTTAAGAGATACACTTGGCCGGGCACGGGTATTAAGAAGAATAATTGAATGAAATAAAATAATAAAGCAAGTGGGGTTGGATAGATATTTTAATAATTAAATATGTGGGGACCATGTCATTTTGGTGGGTGGAGGGTGGGGTGGGTTTATGAAAATATTTGTTTAATAGGATGGTGGGTGATAGGGTATATTAGATGTATTATTTAATTAGATGGTGGGGTTGATAAGTTACTAAAAATGGCAAGTATATCTCTTAAATAAATACGGCCGGAAAAGGCAAGTGTATCTCTTAAAAAAATACGGAGGGAGTAAGACTCAAATTACATATTAATTCAGCACCTATACGTTCATTAAAATGTACAAGTTCCATATTAATTTATACTATGTAGTTCCTAAATTCATTATTGATAGTATACTAAAAAAAATACGGAAAATTAAAAAAACTATCAACGGCTTCATGTTCATTAAAGCATACCACAAATTACAAATTAACTCATCAGATTCTCACCTCAACAACTCGTCCAACCACAATATCTCCTGTTTCAGGCTTGTACCTACAGAAACCAATCCATCAACAAAAACTCAGACAATATTTCAAATAATTGCTAAACACTAACAGCAAGTTCTCAAAACAGAGCTAATTTCAAAACAGCATCAAATTGTCGAAAACAAAGCTTATTTCAAAACAGCATCAAATTGTCGAAAACAAAGCTTATTTCAAAACAGCATCAAATTTTCGAAAACAAAGCTTATTTCAAACATAAAACATCAGTATAAATTCTCGAAACAAAGCCTACTTCCCAAAACAACAGCAAATTCTCGAAAAAATGCTCATTTCAAACAGAAAAAACATCCGTAAGTCCTCAGGAAAAAAAACTTATTTCAAACACAAAAATAGCAGCAAATTCTCAAAAGAATAAGCTTATTTAAAAATTCAAACACAACGAGCTAAACAGCAGCAAAAAACACTCGAATTGACGATACCTGGATCGCAAAGAACGAACATAGATGAGCTTGTTAACTCTTTCGACAACGCCGCACACAGTCGCGACCACTTCGCTGTCGACCTCTAATGTTCCATGCCCCCTGAAAAACAACAACAGAAATTATCAAGTAAGAATTAAAGAAATTAGGGTTTTGAAAGCGAAAGGAAGAAGTATAAATACTTGAGGATGCCATCTTCATCGTTGACAGGGATGGTGTCGGCGACCGTGACGGAAGAATTAGAAGTGGATTTGGAAGAGAGAGATTGGAGCCTATCTAAGGCTCTTTGTAGTCGAATCTTTTGGGTTTGATTCAACGATAATTCTATTTCTCTCATCTTTCGTGCAAATTGTTGTTGTAGCTCTTTCTCATAATTCGTTTTGGAGAATTGGTTATAAATGTCTTAATCAACATACCTAGATGGAATGTTTTTCATAGACCCGATCAAAATGTGGGCCGGGTCGTGGGCCGGGTCGAGGGCATAAAAATATGTCCCTTGTTTCGGGTTGGCTGGGGCCAAACTTAGGGTCGATTTTTTGTGCCCAAAATCCGCTATTTTGGGCCAACAGTAGCAGGCTTTTCGGGCCATTTTCGGATCGGGCCAAATTTATAACTAAAAATGTTGTTTTACGTTGTCCAAAACCTGCATTTTTTTTAAAAAGTTCGGGTCGGGCTTGGCCCGAAACCGGGCCGAAAATTCTGCCCAAAACCCGGGAAATTTCGGGCCGAGCCAACGTTGATCATCTCTATCATATATGTTTCGGCTACTTGTCAATCTTTAACGTGTATTTACCAAGTTACTTAGAGTTGGACCCGAGTACTCCAGTAGTACGAGGTTTGAGCATAAGTTTCATTATTCATTTTATTATCCTATCTAATTTACGCTGAGTCATTGTAATCATTTGAAATGATGATTTCAGGTCATCCGACTGAGTTTTCTTCCTTTATTAAAAAAAATAACTAGATGAATCCAAGCCATCTATTGTTACCAAATTGATCTCAACCATTGACCTTATTTGTATTACTTTATTTCATACTAGATTAGATGTCGTGCATGCACGGATATTTTAAAATTATTTAGACCTGATCAAGATGAGCCCGGCCCGTCGGCCCGGCCCGACCCGCCCGGAATTTTGCGGGTTTGGGCAGATTCTTCCGGCCCGGCCCGACCCAGTCCGAAAATTTTATTTTTTTGGGCGGGTTTGGGAAACACAAAAATACACTTTTTAGTTATAAATTTGGCCCGGCCCGGAAATGGCCCGAAATGCCCGGTAGGCCCGGCCCGAAAATAACGGGTTTGGGCACAAAATTTTGGCCCGAATCTTGGCCCGGCCCGACATACCGGGCTGCTTTTTTACGCTTAAGCCCGGCCCGCCATTTGATCAGGTCTAAAATTATTTGACCAATTTTAACACTATGTAATTAAGAAAAATTATTGCATAATTAATAAATCTTGAACATAATCATTTAATCATCATACTTTTGTCATAATCATTTAATCATCATATTTTGGAAAAATTATTACATAATTAATAAATTTTAACACTTCGTATGTAATTTTTGTCCTACTACGTATTACATATTTTATAAACTTGATACGCTAATTTTGACGAAAGTATTCGATATACTAATATGTTGATTTGACCAAAATATTGAATAAATATATTTTTATTATTAATACGAAGTATAAAGATTATGACTAAAATATTACCAAAAATACTTTTAGCAAAGTAGTATGTGGTATATATTATTTCCATAATCTATAAACAAAAGTTTTCCATACATAGACAGTTAATATATAAGGATAGAAAATAAACAAAATAATAAAATAGAGATTCTTTATGAAGTTTTATTTTGGCGGGAAAATTTTACACTATGGAGTGACATTTGTCATTCCTGGTGTCTGTTTTAGTATAATGTAATAGATAATTTCATAAATTATTTTCAACATATTACATAAATCATTTAAATCGTTTTATTATATTTTCTGAAATTACTTAAATAATTTAGAAAATTAATTTTCTAAAAAAGAGAAAATAAAAGGGGTTAAAAAAAAAACGGTTCCTCCTCCTCCTCCTCTCATGTTCTCCATTCTCCAATCTGGACATATCGACTTGAGGGCGTCTCAGCCCATATTGGCTTGCGGCCAATTTGGACACAAGTGGGGACTTCGTCGTCATTTCACATGGAAAAGTGGAAAGGCCCACCTGTATGAAACAGACTCCGTTTTGTACCAACTGCCCAAAATTTTCATTTCTAAATTTTTTTATTCGAAAAATCGCATATGTAATACTCACAGTCAACTCCCTCTCCTCCAAAAAAATCTCGCTTCTCATTCTTCCTCCTCCTTCTTCGCTGCAATTCACGAAAGTTGCCCAAATATTTCTGTGAAAAATTATCTCTCCTCCATTATCAAGCTGTGGGACTTCTGGTGATTTCGTTGTCCAATTCGTGAGGTTTTTTCGGCGGCTACTGTTCAAGCTTCAAGTTCAACGATTTTTTCAAGCATCCGGCGGCTACTTTCATTTGATTTTCCCAGAAAATGGTTATATAATTGTGCATGTGTTTCAATTAGGTTTTGGTTTTAAATGGTGCATAGTGTTGGAAATGTTAGAAATGTTATGTTTTTGTTTGAAATGGTTATTAAAAAACAGGTTGTTTGTTATCGTATTGTGCTGCTTGTCGAAATTGGTGTTTTAGTTGTGCAAAAATTTGTAATTTGTACAAGAAATAGGGTGGTTCTGGGGAATTTTATTGAAAATATTGGTTTGTGTTCAAATGGTATAAAAATTACTAGTTGATCATGAAAATGGTATTAAATTTCTGTTTAGTTGCAAATGGTATTGGAAATAATTTTGTAAAAGGTTAATTGCACCAAAATCAGTTGTTTTTCATGGTATATGTGTGTGTAGTTGAAAATGGTATTAAGCGTTTGTGTAGTAGTTGAATTTGTAGGGGAATATAGTTAAACATAATAACATGTACGGAAACAATCCCCAAAGCCAGGAAACATGTATAAAGCACATATTAAGCAAACTTACATTCGAAGCGTGTTTTCCACAATAATCTGTCAACGAACACGAACAAAGAACTCCACTTGTCGTTCCTCTACTTGGTTCACCGACACGATCAGATCCGTGTTGATTATCGTAGCTTAGACAATCGATCAAGAGTTTGTGCTTTTTGGGAAGAACAATTCTAATGGAGGCACAGAGAGTTTAGGGTTTCTCTTGCCTTAGGTTAGAATCTGATTTTTGCATTAGGTTAAGGAAAACATGTGTGTTGGAATAATATTATAACCCTTAGGTTATAATATCAACCGGCCAAGGCACAAAGGCCAAGCGCTAGCCAGCTCTGTCCGCGCAAGCCCACACGCGCACAGCCACACAGGCGTTGGGTCTTGGACCGCGATGTGTGCGCTGCTGCTGCTGTTCCTTGCGTGCGCGCGCGCCCCCAGCCAAGACATGGGCCTTGCGCGCTGGCTTGCTGCTACGCCCAGTGGGCCTTGCACGCTTGCGCGCCTTGGCTCGTTGGGCTGGCAACGTTGCCCCTTTCGTATCCGCGATTAATATTTCCGATATATTATTTATCGTTTCGTATACGACGAATCACCGTCGTACGATACGATTTATTCGTTTCGCCTAGCTTACGAATATTCGCGATACGATATACGATTCCGATGCAAGGTCGTATCGTATAATACGTTTTACAACTAATTCTCGAAAAGCTATTAAATGAATTTCCGATTCATTTAATCCGGTGATCTGTTACGTGTCATTGGTGTGACCTTGTAGGTTCAGTCAAGAGTAAGTTGTGAGTTTAATATCCATTAGAACTCACTGATCGGAAGCATTGCTCCAACTAGCTGTTCCGATCACTTGATCTCACTGAATTAATTGTTCGCAATTAATCTGAACCTTGGTATTAGACTTAATGCACCTTGGGTGAAGGACATATTTCTTTCAGAATTAAGAGACTTTATGAATTGGTTGTGGTATTGAATTGGTTATAGTGTAGATAAAAATTGATTAAATGACAATTAATTGTCTCTAAGAAATGCTCCCAAGGAGAAAAAGAATGAAGAAAATGTTACAAAGGGGAGCACCATTTGTACACGTGGCAATAATCGGACGGTAATTAATACAAATATGCTAAAATTAATTCTAATATATATTTTGATATATTATAAATGGTGATTGTTATGTGTGTTTGTGAGTAGAGAAAAACGGCTAGTCGGGTAATTGGGTTGAAGCAGAAAGAAGGTTCTTCAAGTGGCAAGAAAAGAAAAGTCTACAATGCTGAGAGTAATGGAGGGGAGGAGGAGCGGCAAATTGTGAGTACTGATGATGACATTAGTATTTTTATTGTAAGCAGTACGAGGCATAAGGTATTTTTAATTGTTAATTGTTATTTACGCAAAGATGGGTTAGATAGTAGGTATGTGTTGTAACACCCTGATAATTCCTTGCTTTTATAAAACCATTTTCCAACTTAAAATAACGGAATTACTAAAGTATTACCGCCACCGTGATAACTGCCAAGGGTAGGGCCAGAATTACGCAGCTGAAATAACTAACTTTCAAAATATAATTAAATAATAGTTAATGACCTCCTTACAAGTTGGAACCATAAAGGCCCAAACAACCAATTCAAAACAATTCTATTAACTAACTCGGAAATAGTTATAGTCTAGACTAAATAAAATAAATAGAGTTTAAAACAATGCAAATAAAAATAAACGTTCTCAATCAATCCCGTTGCTAGATAACTTCACTTGCAAGTCACCTCTAGAATCACGTTTATTAAAAATCTACTCTCCAACTGTAACACCCCGACAATTCTCCATTTTCTAGAATAACCCTTTTTATAAATATAACTATAGAGAATTATCAAAGTATTATCGTGAAGGAAATAATGCCCTTGTTCCAAGTATGCATTTAATGGTAAGTCTAATAAATGCGGTTCAGTATTAATTAAACAAGTTAATAAATTCAGTGAGATCAAGTGAGCTGAATGCCTAGCTAGAGGTCGCTTCAGTTTAAGTGGAATTAATGATATTAATCCACATCTTACTCTTGACTGAACCCGTAGGGTCACACAAATAGTACGTAAACGGATCAAGTATTTAATGGCATTACATACTCCATCTATGGATATTCGGAATCGACGGATCTTGGTTTCAGTGGGAGCTAAGATCGTCAAAGGCAAACAATGAATACTCCGGAAACGATGATATTGCCGGAAACGGAAATATGGATCGTATCGGAAATATAAATATTATGGTACGCATTGGAAAATATTATCGGAAATGGAAATATTGCCGGAATCGGAAATATTACCGGAAACGGAAATATTGTCAGAATCGGAAATATTATCGGAATCGGAAAATAATTCCGGAAACGGAAATATTAAATATTTGTTCGAAAAGGAAGTTAATTCCGGAATCGGAAATGTTAAATATTGTTCGTATCGGAAATAAATTCCGGAATCGGGAATTTAATCGGAAGCGTATCGTACGAATTAGCATCGGACGAGGCCTGCCAGACGAAGGCCCAACACGAAGCGGGGCCATCGCCCAGCAAACCACACGCATCAATTACACACAGCCAGGCCCAGCGCAAGGCCAGGCCCAGCAAGGCCTTGGCGCACGCGGAGCAATATGGGCTGCGACATTTGGGTTGCGAGCGAGTGCAGCTCACGTGGGCCGCAAGGCTTGCGCGGGTGGTTCTCGTGTTCGTGCTCATGTACGGTTGTGTGCAATACAAATCCTAAATCTATTAGAATTTGTTCTATGATTAAATCCTAATCCTAGTAGATAGATTTTATTTAATAAGAGTCCTAACAGGATTCTAATTAAACTAAATTGGTATTCTAATAGGATTCTAAGTCCTTTTCCATAACTCTATAAATATGTGCCTAGGGTCACAAATTTATTGACGTAAGAATTCAAGTATATAAAGTGATTTTTGAGAGCAAAAATTCAGTCACATCATTGCCTACAATAGCCGAAAATTCTAAGTACCTTAAGGGCGATTCTAGTTGGTCAAGCTTAAGGCGGATCCGGACGTGCTGTGGACTATCTACGGAGGGACGACACTTGGAGTCCTAAAGACTTGTTCTTGTTCTTGTTCGGTTCGGGCGCAGCTAGGGAGGGCACGCTACAAAGTGTATGCATCTGAATTATGCTAAATGATTATGTGTTAATAATATGTTTCCTAGCTTTATGGTTTTTCCGCATGATTTATGTTTATTCATATGTATCATAACATAACAGTGGTATCACGAGCCTCTTATTATTTTCATAATCTAAATTGCATGAACATGGTTAAATTTTACAAATTTGCAAAGAATTAAAGGGGTGATTAATTTTGTAATTAATTGCAAATTGCGTTTATTTAATTATATGTACGCAGTTTTTCGGCAGTTTCTTCGTTACTCATCCAAATCGAGTGATTTTTGCGTCAATTCCGCATGTAAAAGGCATTCTAAAATTTTGACAAAAACAATATTTTTTGGCCGAATCCAGAATTCCCAAATTCGAAGCCTAACTATGACTTTTCGGAGGTTTTAGTTTTTCGAACGCAAAAGTTTGTAAATGTAAGATGTTAAATTGAATATTTGCGATTCTTGTTGATAAATCTTGAGTTTTTGATTGACCTACAATATATGTTTCACAATTATGAATGCCTAGACTTGTTAATTATACAACCTAATTTGTAATTATGATTAATTTGTTGAAATTCGAATAATTTAGAATTGATTTGTTTTTCATAATTAATTAATAATTTAATTAGGTATCCATGATTAAAATCCACCATAAATTTTTTTAATTTGTGTTAAATTTTAAATTTTTATGACCTAAATTTGAATCCATGTTAATCGGAAATTAATTGATTAATAAATTTTCGATTTTTAGCCCTAAAATTATGAAATTAATATGTTTTATTAATTTGTCATTAATTTTAAATTAAAAATTTTAAATTTTTATGAAAACGCCCATAAATGTTGCACGCACAAAGCAATGGAAGCTACGTGTTACCCTTAAGGGGTGTTGTATAGTGCGGGCACGCGACGACGAGCAAGGGAGCTCGTCGCCCGTGCGGTACGAATGCAGCGAGCAACGAGCTATGCGGCACGCAAGGCCCTGCGCCTAGGCGTGCGTGCAGGGCGATGGGCGAGGGCATGGGCACACAGCAAGAGCACGATGCGTGTGGGCAGCAGCACGCTGCGCCACGACGCACCAAGCTCGCCAAGGAGCAGCAGCCACGACGCAACAATGCTGCGCGCAGCGTAGCCCGCAAGGATGCGTGTGTGCGTGGCATGGGCGTGGGTGCGTTTGGCTGTGTGGGCTATGTGCGACGATCAATAGGCACGGGGCATGGGCCTCGTAGCTCGATGGGGCTTGGGCGCAAGCCCAAGTGCCTCGTCTTGCAAAGTATTGATGCGTTTCGTTTTAATTTTAAATTTTCAGTTCGGAAATAATTTTAATTAATTTTAAAATTGATAATTTAAATTGTTTTCTCGGATTTTAATTTTGAATATTATAGTTATTAGAAATTTTAATTTATACTAATTATTTTACTAAAATTAAACCTTGAATTAATTTAAATTCATTTAATTCAACTGAAAAATAAATTAAATCAATGGATTCAATTATAATTTTATACGAGCTTTAAATTTTAATTAAATTTGTATGTTTTTGGTTAGACTAGAAATACATTTTTATGTTTAAAATTAGTAAAGCATATAAAGTTATTGGTTTAAGTGGGAGTATTTTTAGTCATAAACTCTTGATTAGGTCTACAAATCCTTTAAGGTTAAACAACTTGATTAGAATTAATAAGGACTGAATAATTGGTAGATTATTGGTGCCCTTGATTAATTGCTGCAAATATTTATGTGATGCATACAACGTGTTTTTAACTAACCAGCTATGTGGGCCATTCATGATAATGAATGGGTGAATGGTATATATTGTATATGTACTGTTTTGCAAGTTATGAAGTGACTAGTATGGCCCAAATAGGATAGAAAATATGGTCTGCGTACCATTAATTTGAATGTAATTGGTCTAAAGCACCAAATTTGTTTTTCAATTCAAAAATGGTCTGCGTACCATCAAATAGTTGTAATTAGTTTAATTATAGCTTATCCTATTTGAAGAAAATGGCGCCTCCCACGGTGAAATTCAAGACGGAGTTTTCAATCCATTTTGAAGACGGACTTTGAAGTTGAAGCTTCAAGATGAAGTCGGGCCATACTAGATCACAATTATCTTATGCATGCTTTAAGTTATTTTTTGCTTTTAGATATGTCTTAAATATGCATGAGATTGTGGCTTGATTATGCTGCATGATTAAGGATTTTAGTTCACTTAAAATCTAACCAACATAGTAAGAGCCTTAAGCTCAAAACTTAAAAATTGAGTTAAAAGGTGCCATGCCAAAATAACACTTACTTGGATATCTTTTACATCGATCTTAGTAATAGGTTTCCGCCATAGCGAGGTGTTACTTATCGATACTAAAGGCCTAAGGTACACAAATAATTGTGAGTACATGTTAGTTTTGGTGAAACTAAACGATATAAGTAAGGAGTCCTTTTATGTCGTGGCAAAATCGATAGGTTTACCTAATAAGTTCTTAGACGTACCTATCAACCAAGAGTAGTTTCTAGACTATTAGCAAAAGGCTTTTGCTTACCTAAGATATTTTAGAATTGAGTCAAAATACATAATGTGCTTAAATTATTCAATGATTTTAGGGTCTTGGAATTATTTATTCACACCTGCCGGAACAATAAATTTGAATAAAATGCCAATGACTTGTTTAAATTGCATGATTGCTTTAATTTTCAAGTTATTACTCATGATAAATGTTTAGACTTTGCATGCTTCAATGTATGTTTTAATTATTGTTTATAATTAAATATCTTGCACTGCAGTAAATCCTTTTAGAAAGGTAACAGTAAATTTCCTCGATTGGTAGTGAATCCAAGAACGATTCACGGAAATGAGAGAAAATGAGCAATTTAAAATGTACGTTTCTTTTAGCAACTTTTATAGTTGTTTTCGAGTATCAAAGTCGAATGGCGAACCGATTGGTGCTTGTGAATTCAAAATACAATGTAGTTTTGAGATCATAAAGCATTGAGTTTAAACGCTCAGCTTTACCAATGGTTAACAACCTAAAATCTTTTTTCCATTTAATTCTCGAATGAGTCTAGTCCCTAGACATTCGTATAGATCGATGCTTAGAGAACTTTAGAAGCTTCTGGTAAGATCATCTAGTTGAAGCAAAATGTTCAAACATAAATTAAATGGTTAGGACCTTGTTGGAGTGACACTGGACATGTCTAACAATGTATAAAAGTCAAACACTAGAGAATTCCATTCTTAAGGCTATTAGAAAGGGTACAAGAAATAGGAAAACAAAGGAACAAATGAAAGGAATTAACAATTCCGTTTCTACCTATAAGTTTATGTTTAAAGAGCAGTGACCTAGCAATCAAACTTCCTTGGTATCATATACCGCTTGAGGTTCTTACTTCGGTAATAACTCAAATAATGGAAGCTAGGATACACTAATGACCTACAAGTGGGAAATGAAGCATGGAAATGCTACATTAGTTGTAGGGTCATCTAGTTTGTTTTAAGTCCTTTCAAAGGCTGGAACTTAATGGCTATTTTGTTCCATAATCAACATACCTAAATTTCTGCTTCAAACACAGAAAGACTCACATTCAGAAGAACGAAAACAATGCTTGTTTGTTTGTTTATTTGAATGATATGGTCATTTACGGTTTGAGTAAATATGCTTGATTAAAAACAAACAACTCTTTAACAATTAAAACTTTACTAGGTTCAAATGAACCCCTTGATTTGAGTTCCACTAATCTTTGGCATTGTTGCTTAGACCATGTCAACAAGTTAACGTTCAAAAGCTCTATTTTGATGGACTTTTAAAAGTTTATTGATTTCTAGATCAATTCAAGACAACTAGTCTTACTTGTTGAAAGTAACAAAAGATATGAACTATTGTTAGAACGCCTAGACGATAGAGTTCAAAGCTAAAGAAAGAGATTTTATGACTTTATTATTTCACCCAGATTTGAGTGAATATTGGTTTATTTACTCAATGTGATATAAGTTTGAATCTGTTTGGCTAATTCAAAGATTCAGAAGTATAAAATCCACTTGGCAAGAAGTCATAAAGATCCAAGTTAGATCATGTTGTTGATTACTTTACCAAGAATGATCATCAATGATTGTGTGTTAAAATTTCACGATCTAGCTCCATAAGATATGGTATATCTAAGTTGGAATGATCGAAGTCGATTAGTACTTGATTCGATCAATGATGGATCATAAAGACTTTTCCTATAATTTCTAAACAAAATGCTCAGCTACCACCAAACTAAACCAAATTCGTCAAAGCTATTAAAAAGTAATTTCAGAATATCTTTTCATAATATATATCTAAAGAGTTGCTAAACTCAGTGGGAGCTTAGTGTTTGTCATTCGACAAACTAATGCCCAAGTATAGATATATGTTTCATTGTGATTTATTCAAATGAGACACACGGGTATTGTTTCTACTACGAATTTTTGAGAACATAATGTTTGTTTGCTCGAAATAATGTCCTTTTGGAGATTCTTTTCCAAAATGACAAGTGGAAGAAAATAGACCTCGAAAGTCTTTGAGGCGAATAACAAACATAAACGGACATTCCGGAGGCTTTTCGAAGTTCTTTAGAAAATCCGAACACGTATTCTTTAAGGACTTTAGAAGTGTCTTTAAAGAATAGACATCTCTTAGAAGACTTTACAAGTGCTTCAAGGAGAATAGAATATTCAAAGATATTCTATTGTTTAATGTTCTATACCCAAGTAGGCATAGATTTCAAGTCACTGAAACTATGAGATTCTTCTATTAGATAGTGAAGAATCATGGAGTTCAGGTCACTGAAGCTATGCGATTCTTCTATTAGATAGTGAAGAAACCTACAACTTGCAGTCAAACTATTATCATGTAGATTAATAAGTTTGTGACTTGTAAGAAAGCTATGACGAAACCTAGATTCCCTAAAATGGTTAAAGGCCATATATAGACTCAAATGTTTTAGATGGTTAAAGGCCATAAAACATAACCAATGTTTTGATGACAAAATTGAAATATTGTTGATTTGCAAGAATGGGTTGACACCTATTGGTTGCAAATTGGTTTTAAGGATAAAAAACATCAAACATGGAATTGTGTTCACACACAAAACTAGATTAGTTGCTAAAGGTTACAAGCAAATTCACGGTGTGGATTGTGTTGAAACCTCATGCAAAATCGTAATGCTCAAGTCTATAATTCAAGCAATGATTGCATATTGGTACATATGGCAATTGGATGACAAAACATCTTCCTCAGTCAAATGTTGGAAGAAACTATGTACATGGCATGTTATAGGATTTGTGGATCCAAATAATGCTTGAAATGAATGATAGCTTATAAAATCTAATTACAGATTTAAGCAAGCAATTGGGAATTGGAACTGTATTTTAGTGAAGCTATTAAGATTTTAGTTTCATAAAATGTACATGATTCTTATAGATATATATAAGAAGTTTAGTGGGAGTACATAAAACTTAATTGGTCCTATGTGTGTCATACACATATCTCTCTATTGTGAAATAACATTCAAATGCTAATGACTTAGATTTGAAATTATTCATCAATGATGGACCAAGGCGAAACTTAGTACATACTGGGTATTAAGATCTATTTACAAAGATCTTAGAATATTGTTTTAGATGAAGTAATGGCATTTACTAAATCAAACACGAAAGACTCCATTGGAGATATTCGACCCATATGAATAAATCTAAGTAATGAATGTTTGAACTATGTATAAGCATTTACTAAGTTAAACATCAAAGGATCCAAGTGAGATTCTTAAACCTATATTATATGTCAACAAATTCAGCTGGATTCAGTATCTACTGAAACTAGAATGAGCTAAAGTTACACGAATAGAATTCAATTGGGAATTATTCTGCAAAAGAATTTATCATGTATGATATAATATGAGGATCGCCAAAAACGTATCGTATGACTTTAGGCATGACGAACATATACCAATCTCTATTGGTCTAAGTGAAGATCAACTAGATTGAGATCAAGAATACTTATGGTACTTGAAAAGGTACATAGGAATAGTTCTTGATTCAAGGAAATAAAGATATGCTAAATATTGATGCTACACGCATAAACACTGGCAAAGGATCAAAAAAGATTCCTTTGGAGTTATCCATTGACAAGGACGAGCTAAAGAGCATCGTGTTTTGAAATGGCAACATGGATTGGAGACCATGATTTGTTGCGTGGGAAATTAAATATTAATTTCTATGTTCTAAGATACAACTGGAAAGTCTTTCACATATCTGTGAACTGCCTGGATAAGTAAATCCAACCAAAGCATCACTAGCAACCTATACAGTTGAAGTAAAAGTACTTATTGCCTAAGAAGTAATAAAACAGGGTTGTTTACGTTAAAGAATTCTTCACTGAACTTGGGTGGATCACGTGTCTGCTGACTTGATGGTTCTTCATTGCAAAATGCGTAGAACCACTATCGAAGTAAGAAAGACTAGATCACATAATAAACAAACTCAAAAGGTCTTATCATCATATCTCGAAGAACATTCGATGAAAAGGATATTAAGATTGGCAAAGCATGATAACTAAACCTATGCAATAAGTGAGAAGCAACACTCACGTTGTAGCACTGGAAATCAAGCATAACTTTGAATTCCATGAACTGTTTTAAAGATGGGTTTGAGGCCCATGGTTGTAAAACGTTGGGGTTGAACATTTATCATATATGAAATGTACTTTCATATTCCATTTAATCTTGGTTTAGTATTAAATGATGAGTCCCTTCAAATTTGACGATATATTCAAGATAGACTGTCAGGACCAGTCCTGTGACTAAGAAATGTCTATCAAGTGAACTTGAATGTCAAAAGTTGAAAAAGGTCCCTGGTCG
This sequence comes from Spinacia oleracea, assembly GCF_020520425.1. Taxonomy (NCBI): domain Eukaryota; kingdom Viridiplantae; phylum Streptophyta; class Magnoliopsida; order Caryophyllales; family Amaranthaceae; genus Spinacia; species Spinacia oleracea. The sequence goes on along the minus strand of NC_079488.1, from coordinate 89,607,555 downwards.
GAGTTTTCTATAAAGATGGACGCATAGAAAACGTTAGACGACTAGAATGCAAGATGACTAGTAGTTCTGTTTCTTGAACTATGTGGACATGGCAATTGTTAGGTTATGATACATATGACAATTCATAAATCATGCGAAAAAACCATAAAGCCAGGAAAGCATATTATTTACACATAATCATTTAGCATAGTTTAGATGCATACTCTTTGTTGCGTGCCTTCCCTAGCTGCGCCCGAACCGAACAAGAACAAGTCTTTAGGACTCCAAGTGTCGTCCCTCCGTAGATAGTCCACAGCACGTCCGGATCCGCCTTAAGCTTGACCAACTAGGATCGCCCTTAAGGTACTTAGAAGTTTCGGTACTTATAGGCAATTGTATGACTGAATTTTTGCTCTCAAAAATCACTTTGAATACTTGAATACTCTCTATGAAATAATGACCCCAGGCCTTTATTTATAGAGGCATGGAAAGGGAATCGTAATCCTATTAGGATACGAATTAATTAAACTAGAATCCTAATAGAATTCTTATTTAATTAATTCATCCTTTTAGGTTTAGGAATTTAATCATATGTCGAAACCTGATTGCTTTAGGATTCGTATAGCACACAAACACACACGCACGCACAGCAGCCCATGAGGGGCGCCATGCGCGCTCGCGCAGCCCGCGAGCTCGCAGCCCACTGCCACAAGCCCACACGCTGCCGCAGCCTTGGCGCGCGCTGGGCCTGCCTTGCGGTGGGCCTTGCGCAGCCTTGGCTGGTGCGTTTGTGGCGCGCTGGCTTGCTGGGCGATGGCCCGGCTTCGTGCTGGGCCTTCGTCTGGCAGGCCTCGTCCGATGCTAATTCGTATGATACGCTTCCGATTAATTTCCCGATTCTGGAATTCATTTCCGATACGAACAATATTCAATATTTCCGATTCCGGAATTAATTTCCGTTTCGAACAAATATTTAATATTTCCGTTTCCGGAATTATTTTCCGATTCCGATAATATTTCCGATTCTGACAATATTTCCGTTTCCGGCAATATTTCCGATTCCGGAAATATCTCCATTTCCAATAATATTTTCCGATACGTACCATGTTTCCGTTTCCGGCAACATCTACGACTTGGATAATATTTATATTTCCGATACGATCCATATTTCCGTTTCCGGCAATATCATCGTTTCCGGAGCATTCATTTCTTGCCTGTGACGATCTCAGCTCCCACTGAAACCAAGATCCGTCGATTCCGAATATCCATAGATGGAGTATTTAATGCCATTAAATACTTGATCCGTTTACGTACTATTTGTGTGACCCTACGGGTTCAGTCAAGAGTAAGCTGTGGATTAATATCATTAATTCCACTTGAACTGAAGCGGCCTCTAGCTAGGCATTCAGCTCACTTGATCTCACTGAATTATTAACTTGTTAATTAATACTGAACCGCACTTATTAGACTTAACATTGAATGCATACTTTGACCAAGGGCATTATTTCCTTCAGTCTCCCACTTGTCCTTAGGGACAAGTGTGCATTTCCTAATTCCTTTGTTGCTCGATGCTTGCTCTTGAACATAAGGTAAGAGTTGTCATCCTTATTATGTCCAGAGGTGTTCCTCGGTTTCAGAGTTCAACTGATCAAATAGACAGATAATCATAGCCTATGATTCATCCGAGCACGGCCATGCATTTCACAGTTTCTAGCTCTCCGAGTGGCCTTGTACAACTTTTAAGCATCTCATCCCGATTTACGGGAGGACAATCCCAATCTTGCGATCTTGAGATTAGACTTCGTTTGATAGGTGATTACCTGAGCGTTGCCTTTATAGCCTCCTTTTACGGTGCGACGGTTGGTCAACGTCAAAGCAACCAGTTCTCAAACAAGTAATCTCAAATCACTCAGGTATTGAGGATTTAGTGTCTAATAATTTTAATGAAATTTACTTATGACAGATTTTCATCTCTTACAGTAAAGTTTCATAGGTCTTGTCCGATACTAGTCTTCCCAAAGTAAGTATCTATGCAAATGATTATGACATTGCCATGTCCACATAGTTCAAGAAACAGAACTACTAGTCATCTTGCATTCTAATCGTTTAACGTTTTCTATGCGTCCAATTTTATAGAAAACTCCGACTAGGGACCATTTTCAACCTTTGACATTCAAGTTCACTTGATAGACATTTCTTAGTCACAGGACTGGTCCTGACAGTCTATCTTGAATATATCGTCAAATTGAAGGGACTCATCATTTAATACTAAACCAAGATTAAATGGAATATGAAAATGCATTTCATATATGATAAATGTTCAACCCTAATGTTTTACAACCATGGGCCTCAAACCCATCTTCTAAAACAGTTCATGGAATTTCAAAGCTATGCTTGATTTCCAGTGCTACAATGTAAGTGTTGCTTCTCACTTGTTGCATAGGTTTAGTTATCATGCTTTGCCAATCTAAATATCCTTTTCATCGAATGTTCTTCGAGATAGATGATAAGATCTTTTGAGTATGTTTATTTTGTGATCTAGTCTTTCTCGCTACAATGGTGGTTCTACGCATTTCTCAATGAAGAACCATCAAGTTAGCAGAACTTTTCTTGCTTCAAGAGTGGTTCTACGCATTTTTCAATGAAGAACCATCAAGCCAGCAGATAGGTGATCTTCCCAAGTTCAGTGAAGAACTCTTTAACATAAACAACCCTGTTTTATTGCTTCTTAGGCAATAAGTACTTTTACTTCAACTGTTTAGGTTGCTAGTGATGCTTTGTTTGGATTTGCTTATCCAAGCAGTTCACAGATATGTGGAAGACTTTCCAGCTGTATCTTAGAACATAGAAATTAATATTTTAATTTCCCACGCAACAACTCATGGTCTCCAATCCATGTTTCCATTTCGAAACACGATGCTCTTTAGCTCGTCCTTGTCAATGGTTAACTCCAAAGGGTCTTGCTTGATCCTTTGCCAGTGTTTATGCGTGTAGCATCAATATTTAGCATATCTTTATTTCCTTGAATCAAGAACTATTCCTATGTACCTTTTCAAGTACCATAAGTGTTCTTGATCTCAATCTAGTTGATCTTCACTTAGATCAATAGAGATTGGTATATGTTCGTCATGCCTAAAGTCATACGATACATTTTTGGCGATCCTCATATTATATCATACATGATAAATTCTTTTGCAGAATAATTCCCAATTGAATTCTATTCATGTAACTTTAGCTCATTCAATTTCAGTAGATACTGAATCCAGCTAAATTCTTTGACATATAATATAGGTTAAGAATCTCACTTAGATCCTTTAATGTTTTAACTTAGTAAATGCTTATACATAGTTCAAACATTCTTTTACTTAGATTTATTCACATGGGTCGAATATCTCCAATGGAGTATTTCGTGTTTGATTTAGTAAATGTCATTACTTAATCCAAAACAATATTATAAGATCTTTGTAAATAGATCTTAGTACCCAGTATGTACTAAGTTTCGCCTTAGTCCATCATTGATGAATAATCTCAAATCTAAGTATTTAGCATTTGAATGTTATTTCACAATAGAGAGATATGTGTGTGATACACATAGGACCAATTAAGTTTTATGTACTCCCACTAAACTTCTTATATATCTATAAGAATCATGTACATTTTATGAAACTAAAATACTTAATAGCTTCACTAAAATACAGTTCCAATTCCCAATTGCTTGCTTAAATCTGTAATTAGATTTTATAAGCTATCATTCATTTCAAGCATTTATTTGGATCCACAAATCCTATGACATACCATGTACATAGTTTCTTCCAACATTTGACTGAGGAAGATGTTTTGTCATCCAATTGCCATATGTACCAATATGCAATCATTGCTTGAATTATAGACTTAAGCATTACGATTTTGCATGAGGTTTCAACACAATCCTTATCGTGAATTTGCTTGTAACCTTTAGCAAATAATCTAGCTTTGTGTGTGAACACAATTTCATGTTTGATGGTTTTTATCCTTAAAACAAACTTTGCAACCAATAGGTGTGAAACTATTCTTGCAAATCAACAAAATTTCAATTTTGTCATCAAAACATTGAGTATGTTTTATGGTCTCTAACCATTTAAAACATTTGAGTCTATATATGGCCTCTAACCATTTTAGGGAATCTGGGTTTCGTCATAGCTTTCTTACAAGTCACAAACTCATTAATCTACATGATAATAGTTTGACTGCAAGTTGTAGGTTTCTTCACTATTTAATAGAAGAATGGCATAGTTTCAGTGACCTGAACTCCATGTTTCTTCACTATCTAATAGAAGAATCTCATAGTTTCAGTGACTTGAACTCTATGCCTACAAGGGTATAGAACATCAAACAACAGAATGTCAATAGCCACTTAAAAGTCCTTTGAATATTCTGTTCTCCTTGAAGCACTTGTAAAGTCTTCTAAGAGATGTCTATTATTTAAAGCCACTTCTAAAGTCCTTAAAGAATACGTGTTCGGATTTTCTGAAGAACTTCGAAAAGCCTACGGAATATCCGTTTATGTTTGTTGTTCGCCTCAATTAGAAATGTATTTTAGTGAAGCTAATAAGTATTTTAGGTTCATAAAATGTACATGATTCTTATAGATATATAAGAAGTTTAGTGGGAGTACATAAAACTTAATTGGTCCTATGTGTATCACACACATATTATTAATTTTATGACTAATATAAATTTCTACGCGGGGTAACATTTCTAGATTGACCATGATTCTCACCAGATTCTTGTAGGCATAGAGTTCAAGTCAAGAGTAAGCTGTGGATTAATATCATTAATTCCACTTGAACTGAAGCGGCCTCTAGCTAGGCATTCAGCTCACTTGATCTCACTGAACTATTAACTTGTTAATTAATACTGAACCTGTTAGGTTATGATACATATGATAATTCATAAATCATGCGGAAAAACCATAAAGCCAGGAAAGCATATTATTTACACATAATCATTTAGCATAGTTTAGATGCATACTCTTTGTTGCGTGCCTTCCCTAGCTGCGCCCGAACCGAACAAGAACAAGTCTTTAGGACTCCAAGTGTCGTCCCTCCGTAGATAGTCCACAGCACGTCCGGATCCGCCTTAAGCTTGACCAACTAGGATCGCCCTTAAGGTACTTAGAATTTTCGGCACTTATAGGCAATTGTATGACTGAATTTTTGCTCTCAAAAATCACTTTGAATACTTGAATACTCTCTATGAAATAATGACCCTAGGCCTTTATTTATAGAGGTATGGAAAGGGAATCGTAATCCTATTAGGATACGAATTAATTAAACTAGAATCCTAATAGAATTCTTATTTAATTAATTCATCCTTTTAGGTTTAGGAATTTAATCATATGTCGAAACCTGATTGCTTTAGGATTCGTATAGCACACAAACACACACGCACGCACAGCAGCCCACGAGGGGCGCCATGCGCGCTCGCGCAGCCCGCGAGCTCGCAGCCCACTGCCACAAGCCCACACGCTGCCGCAGCCTTGGCGCGCGCTGGGCCTGCCTTGCGGTGGGCCTGGCGCAGCCTTGGCTGGTGCGTTTGTGGCGCGCTGGCTTGCTGGGCGATGGCCCGGCTTCGTGCTGGGCCTTCGTCTGGAAGGCCTCGTCCGATGCTAATTCGTACGATACGCTTCCGATTAATTTCCCGATTCTGGAATTCATTTCCGATACGAACAATATTCAATATTTCCGATTCCGGAATTAATTTCCGTTTCGAACAAATATTTAATATTTCCGTTTCCGGAATTATTTTCCGATTCCGATAATATTTCCGATTCTGACAATATTTCCGTTTCCGGCAATATTTCCGATTCCGGCAATATTTCCATTTCCGATAATATTTTCCGATACGTACCATGTTTCCGTTTCCGGCAACATCTACGACTTGGATAATATTTATATTTCCGATACGATCCATATTTCCGTTTCCGGCAATATCATCGTTTCCGGAGCATTCATTTCTTGCCTGTGACGATCTCAGCTCCCACTGAAACCAAGATCCGTCGCTTCCGAATATCCATAGATGGAGTATTTAATGCCATTAAATACTTGATCCGTTTACGTACTATTTGTGTGACCCTACGGGTTCAGTCAAGAGTAAGCTGTGGATTAATATCATTAATTCCACTTGAACTGAAGCGACCTCTAGCTAGGCATTTAGCTCACTTGATCTCACTGAATTATTAACTTGTTAATTAATACTGAACCGCACTTATTAGACTTAACATTGAATGCATACTTGGACCAAGGGCATTATTTCCTTCAGTCTCCCACTTGTCCTTAGGGACAAGTGTGCATTTCCTAATTCCTTTGTCGCTCGATGCTTGCTCTTGAACATAAGGTAAGAGTTGTCATCCTTATTATGTCCAGAGGTGTTCCTCGGTTTCAGAGTTCAACTGATCAAATAGACAGATAATCATAGCCTATGATTCATCCGAGCACGGCCATGCATTTCAGAGTTTCTAGCTCTCCGAGTGGCCTTGTACAACTTTTAAGCATCTCATCCCGATTTATGGGAGGACAATCCCAATCTTGCGATCTTGAGATTAGACTTCGTTTGATAGGTGATTACCTGAGCGTTGCCTTTATAGCCTCCTTTTACGGTGCGACGGTTGGTCAACGTCAAAGCAACCAGTTCTCAAACAAGTAATCTCAAATTACTCAGGTATTGAGGATTTAGTGTCTAATAATTTTAATGAAATTTACTTATGACAGATTTTCATCTCTTACAGTAAAGTTTCATAGGTCTTGTCCGATACTAGTCTTCCCAAAGTAAGTATCTATGCAAATGATTATGACATTGCCATGTCCACATAGTTCAAGAAACAGAACTACTAGTCATCTTGCATTCTAATCGTTTAACGTTTTCTATGCGTCCAATTTTATAGAAAACTCCGACTAGGGACCATTTTCAACCTTTGACATTCAAGTTCACTTGATAGACATTTCTTAGTCACAGGACTGGTCCTGACAGTCTATCTTGAATATATCGTCAAATTGAAGGGACTCATCATTTAATACTAAACCAAGATTAAATGGAATATGAAAATGCATTTCATATATGATAAATGTTCAACCCTAATGTTTTACAACCATGGGCCTCAAACCCATCTTCTAAAACAGTTCATGGAATTTCAAAGCTATGCTTGATTTCCAGTGCTACAATGTAAGTGTTGCTTCTCACTTGTTGCATAGGTTTAGTTATCATGCTTTGCCAATCTTAATATCCTTTTCATCGAATGTTCTTCGAGATAGATGATAAGATCTTTTGAGTATGTTTATTTTGTGATCTAGTCTTTCTCGCTACAATGGTGGTTCTACGCAGTTCTCAATGAAGAACCATCAAGTTAGCAGAACTTTTCTTGCTTCAAGAGTGGTTCTACGCATTTTTCAATGAAGAACCATCAAGCCAGCAGATAGGTGATCTTCCCAAGTTCAGTGAAGAACTCTTTAACATAAACAACCCTGTTTTATTGCTTCTTAGGCAATAAGTACTTTTACTTCAACTGTTTAGGTTGCTAGTGATGCTTTGTTTGGATTTGCTTATCCAAGCAGTTCACAGATATGTGGAAGACTTTCCAGCTGTATCTTAGAACATAGAAATTAATATTTTAATTTCCCACGCAACAACTCATGGTCTCCAATCCATGTTTCCATTTCGAAACACGATGCTCTTTAGCTCGTCCTTGTCAATGGTTAACTCCAAAGGGTCTTGCTTGATCCTTTGCCACTGTTTATGCGTGTAGCATCAATATTTAGCATATCTTTATTTCCTTGAATCAAGAACTATTCCTATGTACCTTTTCAAGTACCATAAGTGTTCTTGATCTCAATCTAGTTGATCTTCACTTAGATCAATAGAGATTGGTATATGTTCGTCATGCCTAAAGTCATACGATACATTTTTGGCGATCCTCATATTATATCATACATGATAAATTCTTTTGCAGAATAATTCCCAATTGAATTCTATTCATGTAACTTTAGCTCATTCAATTTCAGTAGATACTGAATCCAGCTAAATTCTTTGACATATAATATAGGTTAAGAATCTCACTTAGATCCTTTAATGTTTTAACTTAGTAAATGCTTATACATAGTTCAAACATTCTTTTACTTAGATTTATTCACATGGGTCGAATATCTCCAATGGAGTATTTCGTGTTTGATTTAGTAAATGCCATTACTTAATCCAAAACAATATTATAAGATCTTTGTAAATAGATCTTAGTACCCAGTATGTACTAAGTTTCGCCTTGGTCCATCATTGATGAATAATCTCAAATCTAAGTATTTAGCATTTGAATGTTATTTCACAATAGAGAGATATGTGTGTGATACACATAGGACCAATTAAGTTTTATGTACTCCCACTAAACTTCTTATATATCTATAAGAATCATGTACATTTTATGAAACTAAAATACTTATTAGCTTCACTAAAATACATTTCTAATTCCCAATTGCTTGCTTAACTCTGTACTTAGATTTTATAAACTAGCTTTTCTTTTCAAGCATTTATTTGGATCCACAAATCCTATGACATACCATGTACATAGTTTCTTCCAACATTTGACTGAGGAAGATGTTTTGTCATCCAATTTCCATATGTACCAATATGCAATCATTGCTTGAATTATAGACTTAAGCATTACGATTTTGCATGAGGTTTCAACACAATCCTCATCGTGAATTTGCTTGTAACCTTTAGCAACTAATCTAGCTTTGTGTGTGAACACAATTTCATGTTTAATGGTTTTTATCCTTAAAACAAACTTTGCAACCAATAGGTGTGAAACTATTCTTGCAAATCAACAAAATTTCAATTTTGTCATCAAAACATTGAGTATGTTTTATGGCCTTTAACCATTTAAAACATTTGAGTCTATATATGGCCTCTAACCATTTTAGGGAATCTGGGTTTCGTCATAGCTTTCTTACAAGTCACAAACTCATTAATCTACATGATAATAGTTTGACTGCAAGTTGTAGGTTTCTTCGCTATGTAATAGAAGAATTGCATAGTTTCAGTGACCTGAACTCCATGTTTCTTTACTATCTAATAGAAGAATCTCATAGTTTCAGTGACTTGAACTCTATGGCTACAAGGGTATAGAACATCAAACAACAGAATGTCAATAGCCACTTAAAAGTCCTTTGAATATTCTGTTCTCCGTGAAGCACTTGTAAAGTCTTCTAAGAGATGTCTATTCTTTAAAGCCACTTCTAAAGTCCTTAAAGAATACGTGTTCGGATTTTCTAAAGAACTTCGAAAAGCCTCCGGAATGTCCGTTTATGTTTGTTGTTCGCCTCAATTAGAAATGTATTTTAGTGAAGCTAATAAGTATTTTAGTTTCATAAAATGTACATGATTCTTATAGATATATAAGAAGTTTAGTGGGAGTACATAAAACTTAATTGGTCCTATGTGTATCACACACATATTATTAATTTTATGACTAATATAAATTTATACGCGGGGTAACATTTCTAGATTGACCATGATTCTCATCAGATTCTTGTAGGCATAGAGTTCAAGTCAAGAGTAAGCTGTGGATTAATATCATTAATTCCACTTGAACTGAAGCGGCCTCTAGCTAGGCATTCAGCTTACTTGATCTCACTGAACTATTAACTTGTTAATTAATACTGAACCTGTTAGGTTATGATACATATGACAATTCATAAATCATGCGGAAAAACCATAAAGCCAGGAAAGCATATTATTTACACATAATCATTTAGCATAGTTTAGATGCATACTCTTTGTTGCGTGCCTTCCCTAGCTGCGCCTGAACCGAACAAGAACAAGTCTTTAGGGCTTCAAGTGTCGTCCCTCCGTAGATAGTCCACAGCACGTCCGGATCCGCCTTAAGCTTGACCAACTAGGATCGCCCTTAAGGTACTTAGAATTTTCGGCACTTATAGGCAATTGTATGACTGAATTTTTGCTCTCAAAAATCACTTTGAATACTTGAATACTCTCTATGAAATAATGACCCTAGGCCTTTATTTATAGAGGTATGGAAAGGGAATCGTAATCCTATCAGGATACGAATTAATTAAACTAGAATCCTAATAGAATTCTTATTTAATTAATTCATCCTTTTAGGTTTAGGAATTTAATCATATGTCGAAACCTGATTGCTTTAGGATTCGTATAGCACACAAACACACACGCACGCACAGCAGCCCACGAGGGGCGCCATGCGCGCTCGCGCAGCCCGCGAGCTCGCAGCCCACTGCCACAAGCCCACACGCTGCCGCAGCCTTGGCGCGCGCTGGGCCTGCCTTGCGGTGGGCCTGGCGCAGCCTTGGCTGGTGCGTTTGTGGCGCGCTGGCTTGCTGGGCGATGGCCCGGCTTCGTGCTGGGCCTTCGTCTGGCAGGCCTCGTCCGATGCTAATTCGTACGATACGCTTCCGATTAATTTCCCGATTCCGGAATTCATTTCCGATACGAACAATATTCAATATTTCCGATTCCGGAATTAATTTCCGTTTCGAACAAATATTTAATATTTCCGTTTCCGGAATTATTTTCCGATTCCGATAATATTTCCGATTCTGACAATATTTCCGTTTCCGGCAATATTTCCGATTCCGGCAATATTTCCATTTCCGATAATATTTTCCGATACGTACCATGTTTCCGTTTCCGGCAACATCTACGACTTGGATAATATTTATATTTCCGATACGATCCATATTTCCGTTTCCGGCAATATCATCGTTTCCGGAGCATTCATTTCTTGCCTGTGACGATCTCAGCTCCCACTGAAACCAAGATCCGTCGCTTCCGAATATCCATAGATGGAGTATTTAATGCCATTAAATACTTGATCCGTTTACGTACTATTTGTGTGACCCTACGGGTTCAGTCAAGAGTAAGCTGTGGATTAATATCATTAATTCCACTTGAACTGAAGCGGCCTCTAGCTAGGCATTCAGCTCACTTGATCTCACTGAATTATTAACTTGTTAATTAATACTGAACCGCACTTATTAGACTTAACATTGAATGCATACTTGGACCAAGGGCATTATTTCCTTCAGTCTCCTACTTGTCCTTAGGGACAAGTGTGCATTTCCTAATTCCTTTGTCGCTCGATGCTTGCTCTTGAACATAAGGTAAGAGTTGTCATCCTTATTATGTCCAGAGGTGTTCCTCGGTTTCAGAGTTCAACTGATCAAATAGACAGATAATCATAGCCTATGATTCATCCGAGCACGGCCATGCATTTCACAGTTTCTAGCTCTCCGAGTGGCCTTGTACAACTTTTAAGCATCTCATCCCGATTTATGGGAGGACAATCCCAATCTTGCGATCTTGAGATTAGACTTCGTTTGATAGGTGATTACCTAAGCGTTGCCTTTATAGCCTCCTTTTACGGTGCGACGGTTGGTCAACGTCAAAGCAACCAGTTCTCAAACAAGTAATCTCAAATCACTCAGGTATTGAGGATTTAGTGTCTAATAATTTTAATGAAATTTACTTATGACAGATTTTCATCTCTTACAGTAAAGTTTCATAGGTCTTGTCCGATACTAGTCTTCCCAAAGTAAGTATCTATGCAAATGATTATGACATTTCCATGTCTACATAGTTCAAGAAACAGAACTACTAGTCATCTTGCATTCTAATCGTTTAACGTTTTCTATGCGTCCAATTTTATAGAAAACTCCGACTAGGGACCATTTTCAACCTTTGACATTCAAGTTCACTTGATAGACATTTCTTAGTCACAGGACTGGTCCTGACAGTCTATCTTGAATATATCGTCAAATTGAAGGGACTCATCATTTAATACTAAACCAAGATTAAATGGAATATGAAAATGCATTTCATATATGATAAATGTTCAACCCTAATGTTTTACAACCATGGGCCTCAAACCCATCTTCTAAAACAGTTCATGGAATTTCAAAGCTATGCTTGATTTCCAGTGCTACAATGTAAGTGTTGCTTATCACTTGTTGCATAGGTTTAGTTATCATGCTTTGCCAATCTAAATATCCTTTTCATCGAATGTTCTTCGAGATAGATGATAAGATCTTTTGAGTATGTTTATTTTGTGATCTAGTCTTTCTCGCTACAATGGTGGTTCTACGCATTTCTCAATGAAGAACCATCAAGTTAGCAGACCTTTTCTTGCTTCAAGAGTGGTTCTACGCATTTTTCAATGAAGAACCATCAAGCCAGCAGATAGGTGATCTTCCCAAGTTCAGTGAAGAACTCTTTAACATAAACAACCCTGTTTTATTGCTTCTTAGGCAATAAGTACTTTTACTTCAACTGTTTAGGTTGCTAGTGATGCTTTGTTTGGATTTGCTTATCCAAGCAGTTCACAGATATGTGGAAGACTTTCCAGCTGTATCTTAGAACATAGAAATTAATATTTTAATTTCCCACGCAACAACTCATGGTCTCCAATCCATGTTGCCATTTCGAAACACGATGCTCTTTAGCTCGTCCTTGTCAATGGTTAACTCCAAAGGGTCTTGCTTGATCCTTTGCCAGTGTTTATGCGTGTAGCATCAATATTTAGCATATCTTTATTTCCTTGAATCAAGAACTATTCCTATGTACCTTTTCAAGTACCATAAGTGTTCTTGATCTCAATCTAGTTGATCTTCACTTAGATCAATAGAGATTGGTATATGTTCGTCATGCCTAAAGTCATACGATACATTTTTGGCGATCCTCATATTATATCATACATGATAAATTCTTTTGCAGAATAATTCCCAATTGAATTCTATTCATGTAACTTTAGCTCATTCAATTTCAGTAGATACTGAATCCAGCTAAATTCTTTGACATATAATATAGGTTAAGAATCTCACTTAGATCCTTTGATGTTTTAACTTAGTAAATGCTTATACATAGTTCAAACATTCTTTTACTTAGATTTATTCACATGGGTCGAATATCTCCAATGGAGTATTTCGTGTTTGATTTAGTAATGCCATTACTTAATCCAAAACAATATTATAAGATCTTTGTAAATAGATCTTAGTACCCAGTATGTACTAAGTTTCGCCTTGGTCCATCATTGATGAATAATCTCAAATCTAAGTATTTAGCATTTGAATGTTATTTCACAATAGAGAGATATGTGTGTGATACACATAGGACCAATTAAGTTTTATGTACTCCCACTAAACTTCTTATATATCTATAAGAATCATGTACATTTTATGAAACTAAAATACTTATTAGCTTCACTAAAATACATTTCTAATTCCCAATTGCTTGCTTAAATCTGTACTTAGATTTTATAAACTAGCTTTTCTTTTCAAGCATTTATTTGGATCCACAAATCCTATGACATACCATGTACATAGTTTCTTCCAACATTTGACTGAGGAAGATGTTTTGTCATCCAATTGCCATATGTACCAATATGCAATCATTGCTTGAATTATAGACTTAAGCATTACGATTTTGCATGAGGTTTCAACACAATCCACATCGTGAATTTGCTTATAACCTTTAGCAACTAATCTAGCTTTGTGTGTGAACACAATTTCATGTTTGATGGTTTTTATCCTTAAAACAAACTTTGCAACCAATAGGTGTGAAACTATTCTTGCAAATCAACAAAATTTCAATTTTGTCATCAAAACATTGAGTATGTTTTATGGCCTCTAACCATTTAAAACATTTGAGTCTATATATGGCCTCTAACCATTTTAGGGAATCTGGGTTTCGTCATAGCTTTCTTACAAGTCACAAACTCATTAATCTACATGATAATAGTTTGACTGCAAGTTGTAGGTTTCTTCACTATCTAATAGAAGAATTGTATAGTTTCAGTGACCTGAACTCCATGTTTCTTTACTATCTAATAGAAGAATCTCATAGTTTCAGTGACTTGAACTCTATGCCTACAAGGGTATAGAACATCAAACAACAGAATGTCAATAGCCACTTAAAAGTCCTTTGAATATTCTGTTCTCCTTGAAGCACTTGTAAAGTCTTCTAAGAGATGTCTATTCTTTAAAGCCACTTCTAAAGTCCTTAAAGAATACGTGTTCGTATTTTCTAAAGAACTTCGAAAAGCCTCCGGAATGTCCGTTTATGTTTGTTTTTCGCCTCGAAGACTTTCGAGGTCTATTTTCTCCTACTTGTCATTTTGGAAACGAATCTCCAAAAGGACATCATTTCGAGCAAACAAACATTATGTTCTCAAAAATTCGTGGTAGAAACAATACCCTTGTGTCTCATTTGAATAAATCACAATGAAACATATATCTATACTTGGGCCTTAGTTTGTTGAATAACAAACACTAAGCTCCCACTGAGTTTAGCAACTCTCTAGATATATATTATCGAAAAGATATTTGAAATTTCTTTTCTATAGCTTTGACGAATTTAGTTTAGTTTGGTGGTAGTTGAGCATTTTTTTTTAGAAATTAAAGGAAAAGTCTTTATGATCCATCATTGATCGAATCAAGTACTAATCGACTTCGATCATTCCAACTTAGATATGCCATATCTTATGGAGCTAGATTGTGAATTTTACTACACAATCATTGATGATCATTCTTGATTTAAGTAATCATCAACATGATCTAACCTAGATCTTTATGATTTCTACCAAGTGGGATTTATACTTCTGAATCTTTGAACTAGCCAAACAGATTCAAACTTATATCACATTGAGTAAATAAACCTATATTCACTCAAATCTGGGTGAAATAATAAAGTCATAAAATCTCTTTCTTTAGCTTTGAACTCTATCGTCTAGGACTCTAATTAAATAAAATAAATCTTTTGGGATTAGATTTAATCATATGACAAATCCCGGTAGCCTTAGGATTCGAGTAACACACTTCGAGTGATACGCTAGCACCGCACGCAAGCCTTGCGGCCCACGCACAGCGCCAGCCCACTCGTCGCAGCCCCGCGCGCGCGCCAAGGCCATTGCTGGGCCTGGCCTTGCGGTGGACCGGGCGTGGCTTTGCAGCGTGTTTTTGGGCGCTTGGGCTTGCTGAGCGTAGGCCTGGCTTCGTGTTGGGCCTTCGTCTAGCAAGTCTCGTCCGATGCTAATTCGTACGACGCGCTTCTGATTAAATTCCCGATTCCGGAATTTATTTCCGATACGAACAATATTTAATATTTCCGATTCCGGAATTAATTTCCGTTTCGAACAAATATTTAATATTTCCGTTTCCGGAATTATTTTCCGATTCCGATAATATTTCCGATTCTGACAATATTTCCGTTTCCGGCAATATTTCCGATTCCGGCAATATTTCCATTTCCGATAATATTTTCCGATACGTACCATGTTTCCGTTTCCGGCAACATCTACGACTTGGATAATATTTATATTTCCGATACGATCCATATTTCCGTTTCCGGCAATATCATCGTTTCCGGAGCATTCAGTTCTTGCCTGTGACGATCTCAGCTCCCACTGAAACCAAGATCCGTCGATTCCGAATATCCATAGATGGAGTATTTAATGCCATTAAATACTTGATCCGTTTACGTACTATTTGTGTGACCCTACGGGTTCAGTCAAGAGTAAGCTGTGGATTAATATCATTAATTCCACTTGAACTGAAGCGGCCTCTAGCTAGGCATTCAGCTCACTTGATCTCACTGAATTATTAACTTGTTAATTAATACTGAACCGCATTTATTAGACTTAACATTGAATGCATACTTAGACCAAGGGCATTATTTCCTTCAGTTTCACGTTTCTTCACTATCTAATAGAAGAATCTCATAGTTTCAGTGACTTGAACTCTATGCCTACAAGGGTATAGAACATCAAACAACAGAATGTCAATAGCCACTTAAAAGTCCTTTGAATATGCTGTTCTCCTTGAAGCACTTGTAAAGTCTTCTAAGAGATGTCTATTCTTTAAAGCCACTTCTAAAGTCCTTAAAGAATACGTGTTCGGATTTTCTAAAGAACTTCGAAAAGCCTCCAGAATGTCCGTTTATGTTTGTTGTTCGCCTCGAAGACTTTCGAGGTCTATTTTCTCCCACTTGTCATTTTGGAAAGGAATCTCCAAAAGGACATCATTTCGAGCAAACAAACATTATGTTCTCAAAAATTCGTGGTAGAAACAATACCCTTGTGTCTCATTTGAATAAATCACAATGAAACATATATCTATACTTGGGCCTTAGTTTGTTGAATAACAAACATTAAGCTCCCACTGAGTTTAGCAACTCTCTAGATATATATTATCGAAAAGATATTTGAAATTTCTTTTCTATAGCTTTGACGAATTTAGTTTAGTTTGGTGGTAGTTGAGCATTTTTTTTTAGAAATTAAAGGAAAAGTCTTTATGATCCATCATTGATCGAATCAAGTACTAATCGACTTCGATCATTCCAACTTAGATATGCCATATCTTATGGAGCTAGATTGTGAATTTTACTACACAATCATTGATGATCATTCTTGATTTAAGTAATCATCAACATGATCTAACCTAGATCTTTATGATTTCTACCAAGTGGGATTTATACTTCTGAATCTTTGAACTAGCCAAACAGATTCAAACTTATATCACATTGAGTAAATAAACCTATATTCACTCAAATCTGTGTGAAATAATAAAGTCATAAAACCTTTCTTTAGCTTTGAACTCTATTGTCTAGACGTTCTAACAATAGTTCATATCTTTTGTTAGTTTCAACAAGTAAGACTAGTCGTCTTAAATTGATCTAGAAATCAATGAACTTTCAAAAGTCCATCAAAATAGAGCTTTTGAATGTTAATTTGTTGATATGGTCTAAGCAACAATGCCAAAGATTAGTGGAACTCAAATCAAGGGGTTGATTTGAACCTAGTAAAGTTCTTTAAAGAGTTGTTTGTTTTAATCAAGCATATTGACTCAACCTGTAATTGACCATTTCATTCAAATAAACAAACAAACATTGTTTTTGTTTTTCTTGAATGTGAGTCTTTCTGTGTTTGAAAACAGAAATTTAGGTATGTTGATTATGGAACAAAATAGCCATTAAGTTCCAGCCATTAAGTTCCAGCCATTAAGTTCCAGCCTTTGAAAGGACTTAAAACAAACTAGATGACCCTACAACTAATGTAGCATTGCCATGCTTCATTTCCCACTTGTAGGTCATTAGTGTATCCTAGCTTCCATTGTTTGAGTTATTACCGAAGTAAGAACCTCAAGCGGTATATGATACCAAGGAAGTTTGATTGCTAGGTCACTTCTCTTTAAACATAAACTTATAGGTAGAAACGGAATCGTAAATTCCTTTCATTTGTTCCTCGTTTTCCTATTTCTTGTACCCTTTCTTATAGTCTTAAGAATTGATTTCTTTAGTGTTGACTTTTATACTTTGTTAGACATGTCCAATGTCACCAACAAGGTTTTTACCATTTTAATTTATGTTGAATATTTTGTTTCAACTAGATGATCTTACCAGAAGCTTCTAAAGTTCTCTAAGCATCGATCTATTCGAATGTCTAGGGACTAGACTCATTCGAGAATTAAATGGACAAAGATGTTTAGGTTGTTAACCATTGGTAAAGCTGAGCGTTTAAGCTCAATGCTTTATGATCTCAAAACTTCAGTGTATTTTGAATTCACAAGCACCAATTGGTTTGCCATTCGATTTTGATACTCGAAAACAACCATAAAAGTCGCTATAAGAAACGTACATTTTAAATTGCTCATTTTCTCTCATTTCCGTGAATCGTTCTTGGATTCACTACCAATCGAGGAAATTTACTGTTACCTTTCTAAAAGGATTTATTGCAGTGCAAGATATTTAATTATAAACAATAATTAAAACATACATTGAAGCATGCAAAGTCTAAACATTTATCATGAATAATAACTTGAAAATTAAAGCAATCATGCAACAAGTCATTAGCATTTTATTCGAGTTATGTGTTCCGGCAGGTGTGAATAAAATGATTCCAAGACCCTAAAACCATTGAAGAATTAAGCACAGTTTGTCGACTCAATTCTAAAACATTTTAGGTAAGCAAAAGCCTTTTGCTAATAGTCTAGAAACTACTCTTGGTTGATAGGTACGTCTAAGAACTTATTAGGTAAACCTATCGATTTTGCCACGACATAAAAGGACTCCTTACTTATATCGTTGAGTTTCACCAAAACTAACGTGTACTCACAATTATTTGTGTACCTTGCCCCTTTAGGACCAATAAGTAACACCTCGCTGAGCGAAAACTATTACTAGATTGATGTAAAGGATATCCAAGCAAGTGTATATTTTGGCATGGCACCTTTTAACTCAATTTTTAAGTTTGGAACTTAAGGCTCTTACTATGTTGGTTAGATTTTAAGTGAACTAAAATCCTTAATCATGCAACATAATCAAGCTTTTGATCTCATGCATTTTAAGACATATTTAAAAGCAATAAATAACTTAAAACATGCATAAGATAAATGTGATCTAGTATGGCCCGACTTCATCTTGAAGCTTTAACTTCAAAGTTCGTCTTGAAAATCTCCGTGGGAGGCACCATTTTCTTCAAATAGAATAAGCTATAATTAAAAACTAATTACAACTATTTGATGGTACGCAGACCATATTTGAATTGAAAAACAACTTTGGTATTTTAGACCAATTACATTCAAATTAATGGTACGCAGACCATATTTTCTATCCTATTTGGGCCATACTAGTCACTTCATAACCTGCAAAACAGTACATATACAATATATACCATTCACCCATTCATTATCATGAATGGCCCACATAGCTGGTTAGTAAAACACATTATGCATCACATAAACATTTGCAGCAATTAATCAAGGGCACCAATAATCTACAAATTATTCAGTCCTTATTAATTCTAATCGAGTTGTTTTAACCTTAAGGATTTGTAGACCTAATCAAGAGTTTATGACTAAAAGGGGCTCCCACTTAAACCAATAAATTCATATGCTTTACTAATTTTAAACATAAAAATGTATTTCTAGTCTAACCGGAAACATACAAATTTAATTAAAATTTAAAGCTCATATAAATTTATAATTGAATCCAAAATTTTAATTTAATTTCAGTCGTATTTAAATTAATTCATGATTTTAATTTTAGTAAAATAATTAGAATAAATAAAATTTATTATAATTACAATATTCAAAATTAAAATCCAAGAAAATAATTTAAATTATCAATTTTAAAATTAATCAAAATTACGTAAACTGAAAATTTCAAATTAAAATTTCAAAACGATCTAATCGCAACGCAACAACCCCACGCATCGCACGCCCATGGGCCACACGCACACAGCCATCGCTAGCCATGTGCGCGCAGCCCATGCGCTGCCTCGCATTGCTGCTGCTCACCATCGCAAGGCATCACGCGAGCTGGTGCTCGCTGCGCTCGACGCACGAGCATGCTACCGCAGCCCATCTCTGGGCGCAGCGCTCGTCGCACGTCGCAATAGCGAGCTGCTTGCCATCGCTGGGCACAGCGCTCGTCGCACGTCGCAACAAGCACTCGCACGCCATCGCTGGGCGCAGCGCTCGTCGCATGTCGCAACAAGCACTCGCACGCCATCGCTGGGCGCAGCGCTCGTCGCATATCGCAACAAGCACTCGCACGCCATCGCTGGGCGCAGCGCTCGTCGCACGCACAACAGCGCTCGCTGCGCGCGAGCGATCGATGCTTGGCGCAACACTCGTGGCACGCGAGCTTACGCTTGCTGCGCGCGAGGCTCCGCACGCTTGCGCGAGGCAGTGCGCGCTGTGGCGCAGCTCGCTTGCTGCCCACACGCGACTGCTCGTGCCTTGCTCTCGCCCTCGCCCATTCGCCCATTGCACACAGCCCACGACACAAGGCAGGGCTGCTGCCTTGTGCTCGTGCACCATGGCCTTGCTCATTGCATCCGTACCGCATGGGCGACGAGCTCCCTTGCTCGTCGTCACATGCCCGCACTATACAACACCCCTTAAGGGTAACACGTAGCGTCCATTGCTTTGTGCGTGCAAGTTATATGAGCGAATCGCATAAAATTTTAAAATTTATATTCAAAATTAATGACAAATTAATAAATAATATTAATTTCATAATTTTAGGGCGAAAAATCGAAAATTTATTATTCAATTGATTTCCGATTAACATGGATTCAAGTCTAGGTCATAAAAATTTAAAATTTAACATAAATTTACAATTTTTATGGTGGTTTTTAATCATAGGTATCTAATTAAATTATAACTAATTATGAAAATCAAATTAATTCTAAATTATTCCAATTTTCAACAAATTAATCATAATTACAAATTAGATTGCATAATTAACAAGGCTAGGCATTCAAACTTGTTAAACATATACAGTAGGTCAATAAAAAATTCAAGATTTATCAACAAGAATCGCAAATATTTAATTTAACATCTTAAATTTACGAAATTTTGCATTCGAAAAACTAAAACCTTCGAAAAGTCATAGTTAGGCTTCGAATTTGAGAATTCTAGGTTCGGCCGAAAAAAATTACTTTTGTCAAAATTTTAGAATGCCTTTTACATGCGGAATTGACACAAAAATCACTCGATTTGGATGAGTAACGAAGAAACTGCCGAAAAACTGCGTACGTATAATTAAATAAACGCAATTTGCAATTAATTAACAATTACGAAAATTAATCACCCCTTTTAATTCTTGCAAATTTGTAATATTTAACCATGTTCATGCAATTTAGATTATGAAAATAATAAGAGGCTCGTGATACCACTGTTAGGTTATGATACATATGACAATTCATAAATTATGCGGAAAAACCATAAAGCCAGGAAAACATATTATTTACACATAATCATTTAGCATAGTTTAGATGCATACTCTTTGTTGCGTGCCTTCCCTAGCTGCGCCCGAACCGAACAAGAACAAGTCTTTAGGACTCCAAGTGTCGTCCCTCCGTAGATAGTCCACAGCACGTCCGGATCCGCCTTAAGTTTGACCAACTAGGATCGCCCTTAAGGTGCTTAGAATTTTCGGCACTTATAGGCTATTGTATGACTGAATTTTTGCTCTCAAAAATCACTTTGAATACTTGAATACTCTTTTTAAATATGTGACCCTAGGCACCTATTTATAGAGTTATGGAAAAGGATTTGGAATCCTATTAGGTTACTAATTTATTTAATTATAATCCTACTAGGACTCTAATTAAATAAACTAAATCTTTTGGGATTAGATTTAATCATATGACAAATCCCGGTAGCCTTAGGATTCGAGTAACACACTTCGAGTGATACGCTAGCACCGCACGCAAGCCTTGCGGCCCACGCACAGCGCCAGCCCACTCGTCGCAGCCCCGCGCGCGCGCCAAGGCCATTGCTGGGCCTGGCCTTGCGGTGGACCGGGCGTGGCTTTGCAGCGTGTTTTTGGGCGCTTGGGCTTGCTGAGCGTAGGCCTGGCTTCGTGTTGGGCCTTCGTCTAGCAAGTCTCGTCCGATGCTAATTCGTACGACGCGCTTCTGATTAAATTCCCGATTCCGGAATTTATTTCCGATACGAACAATATTTAATATTTCCGATTCCGGAATTAATTTCCGTTTCGAACAAATATTTAATATTTCCGTTTCCGGAATTATTTTCCGATTCCGATAATATTTCCGATTCTGACAATATTTCCGTTTCCGGCAATATTTCCGATTCCGGCAATATTTCCATTTCCGATAATATTTTCCGATACGTACCATGTTTCCGTTTCCGGCAACATCTACGACTTGGATAATATTTATATTTCCGATACGATCCATATTTCCGTTTCCGGCAATATCATCGTTTCCGGAGCATTCAGTTCTTGCCTGTGACGATCTCAGCTCCCACTGAAACCAAGATCCGTCGATTCCGAATATCCATAGATGGAGTATTTAATGCCATTAAATACTTGATCCGTTTACGTACTATTTGTGTGACCCTACGGGTTCAGTCAAGAGTAAGCTGTGGATTAATATCATTAATTCCACTTGAACTGAAGCGGCCTCTAGCTAGGCATTCAGCTCACTTGATCTCACTGAATTATTAACTTGTTAATTAATACTGAACCGCATTTATTAGACTTAACATTGAATGCATACTTAGACCAAGGGCATTATTTCCTTCAGTTTCACGTTTCTTCACTATCTAATAGAAGAATATCATAGTTTCAGTGACTTGAACTCTATGCCTACAAGGGTATAGAACATCAAACAACAGAATGTCAATAGCCACTTAAAAGTCCTTTGAATATGCTGTTCTCCTTGAAGCACTTGTAAAGTCTTCTAAGAGATGTCTATTCTTTAAAGCCACTTCTAAAGTCCTTAAAGAATACGTGTTCGGATTTTCTAAAGAACTTCGAAAAGCCTCCAGAATGTCCGTTTATGTTTGTTGTTCGCCTCGAAGACTTTCGAGGTCTATTTTCTCCCACTTGTCATTTTGGAAAGGAATCTCCAAAAGGACATCATTTCGAGCAAACAAACATTATGTTCTCAAAAATTCGTGGTAGAAACAATACCCTTGTGTCTCATTTGAATAAATCACAATGAAACATATATCTATACTTGGGCCTTAGTTTGTTGAATAACAAACATTAAGCTCCCACTGAGTTTAGCAACTCTCTAGATATATATTATCGAAAAGATATTTGAAATTTCTTTTCTATAGCTTTGACGAATTTAGTTTAGTTTGGTGGTAGTTGAGCATTTTTTTTTAGAAATTAAAGGAAAAGTCTTTATGATCCATCATTGATCGAATCAAGTACTAATCGACTTCGATCATTCCAACTTAGATATGCCATATCTTATGGAGCTAGATTGTGAATTTTACTACACAATCATTGATGATCATTCTTGATTTAAGTAATCATCAACATGATCTAACCTAGATCTTTATGATTTCTACCAAGTGGGATTTATACTTCTGAATCTTTGAACTAGCCAAACAGATTCAAACTTATATCACATTGAGTAAATAAACCTATATTCACTCAAATCTGTGTGAAATAATAAAGTCATAAAACCTTTCTTTAGCTTTGAACTCTATTGTCTAGACGTTCTAACAATAGTTCATATCTTTTGTTAGTTTCAACAAGTAAGACTAGTCGTCTTAAATTGATCTAGAAATCAATGAACTTTCAAAAGTCCATCAAAATAGAGCTTTTGAATGTTAATTTGTTGATATGGTCTAAGCAACAATGCCAAAGATTAGTGGAACTCAAATCAAGGGGTTGATTTGAACCTAGTAAAGTTCTTTAAAGAGTTGTTTGTTTTAATCAAGCATATTGACTCAACCTGTAATTGACCATTTCATTCAAATAAACAAACAAACATTGTTTTTGTTTTTCTTGAATGTGAGTCTTTCTGTGTTTGAAAACAGAAATTTAGGTATGTTGATTATGGAACAAAATAGCCATTAAGTTCCAGCCATTAAGTTCCAGCCTTTGAAAGGACTTAAAACAAACTAGATGACCCTACAACTAATGTAGCATTGCCATGCTTCATTTCCCACTTGTAGGTCATTAGTGTATCCTAGCTTCCATTGTTTGAGTTATTACCGAAGTAAGAACCTCAAGCGGTATATGATACCAAGGAAGTTTGATTGCTAGGTCACTTCTCTTTAAACATAAACTTATAGGTAGAAACGGAATCGTAAATTCCTTTCATTTGTTCCTCGTTTTCCTATTTCTTGTACCCTTTCTTATAGTCTTAAGAATTGATTTCTTTAGTGTTGACTTTTATACTTTGTTAGACATGTCCAATGTCACCAACAAGGTTTTTACCATTTTAATTTATGTTGAATATTTTGTTTCAACTAGATGATCTTACCAGAAGCTTCTAAAGTTCTCTAAGCATCGATCTATTCGAATGTCTAGGGACTAGACTCATTCGAGAATTAAATGGACAAAGATGTTTAGGTTGTTAACCATTGGTAAAGCTGAGCGTTTAAGCTCAATGCTTTATGATCTCAAAACTTCAGTGTATTTTGAATTCACAAGCACCAATTGGTTTGCCATTCGATTTTGATACTCGAAAACAACCATAAAAGTCGCTATAAGAAACGTACATTTTAAATTGCTCATTTTCTCTCATTTCCGTGAATCGTTCTTGGATTCACTACCAATCGAGGAAATTTACTGTTACCTTTCTAAAAGGATTTATTGCAGTGCAAGATATTTAATTATAAACAATAATTAAAACATACATTGAAGCATGCAAAGTCTAAACATTTATCATGAATAATAACTTGAAAATTAAAGCAATCATGCAACAAGTCATTAGCATTTTATTCGAGTTATGTGTTCCGGCAGGTGTGAATAAAATGATTCCAAGACCCTAAAACCATTGAAGAATTAAGCACAGTTTGTCGACTCAATTCTAAAACATTTTAGGTAAGCAAAAGCCTTTTGCTAATAGTCTAGAAACTACTCTTGGTTGATAGGTACGTCTAAGAACTTATTAGGTAAACCTATCGATTTTGCCACGACATAAAAGGACTCCTTACTTATATCGTTGAGTTTCACCAAAACTAACGTGTACTCACAATTATTTGTGTACCTTGCCCCTTTAGGACCAATAAGTAACACCTCGCTGAGCGAAAACTATTACTAGATTGATGTAAAGGATATCCAAGCAAGTGTATATTTTGGCATGGCACCTTTTAACTCAATTTTTAAGTTTGGAACTTAAGGCTCTTACTATGTTGGTTAGATTTTAAGTGAACTAAAATCCTTAATCATGCAACATAATCAAGCTTTTGATCTCATGCATTTTAAGACATATTTAAAAGCATTAAATAACTTAAAACATGCATAAGATAAATGTGATCTAGTATGGCCCGACTTCATCTTGAAGCTTTAACTTCAAAGTTCGTCTTGAAAATCTCCGTGGGAGGCACCATTTTCTTCAAATAGAATAAGCTATAATTAAAAACTAATTACAACTATTTGATGGTACGCAGACCATATTTGAATTGAAAAACAACTTTGGTATTTTAGACCAATTACATTCAAATTAATGGTACGCAGACCATATTTTCTATCCTATTTGGGCCATACTAGTCACTTCATAACCTGCAAAACAGTACATATACAATATATACCATTCACCCATTCATTATCATGAATGGCCCACATAGCTGGTTAGTAAAACACATTATGCATCACATAAACATTTGCAGCAATTAATCAAGGGCACCAATAATCTACAAATTATTCAGTCCTTATTAATTCTAATCGAGTTGTTTTAACCTTAAGGATTTGTAGACCTAATCAAGAGTTTATGACTAAAAGGGGCTCCCACTTAAACCAATAAATTCATATGCTTTACTAATTTTAAACATAAAAATGTATTTCTAGTCTAACCGGAAACATACAAATTTAATTAAAATTTAAAGCTCATATAAATTTATAATTGAATCCAAAATTTTAATTTAATTTCAGTCGTATTTAAATTAATTCATGATTTTAATTTTAGTAAAATAATTAGAATAAATAAAATTTATTATAATTACAATATTCAAAATTAAAATCCAAGAAAATAATTTAAATTATCAATTTTAAAATTAATCAAAATTACGTAAACTGAAAATTTCAAATTAAAATTTCAAAACGATCTAATCGCAACGCAACAACCCCACGCATCGCACGCCCATGGGCCACACGCACACAGCCATCGCTGGCCATGTGCGCGCAGCCCATGCGCTGCCTCGCATCGCTGCTGCTCACCATCGCAAGGAATTACGCGAGCTGGTGCCCGCTGCGCGCGCCAGCGCTCGACGCACGAGCATGCTGCCGCAGCCCATCGCTGGGCGCAGCGCTCGTCGCACGCACAACAAGCACTCGCACGCCATCGCTGGGCGCAGCGCTCGTCGCATGCACAACAAGCACTAGCACGCCATCGCTGGGCGCAGCGCTCGTCGCACGCACAACAAGCACTCGCACGCCATCGCTGGGCGCAGCGCTCGTCGCACGCACAACAAGCACTCGCACGCCATCGCTGGGCGCAGCGCTCGTCGCACGTTCAATAGCGCTCGCTGCGCGCAAGCGATCGATTCTTGGCGCAGCACTCGTGGCACGCGAGCTTACGCTCGCTGCGCGCGAGGCTCCGCACGCTTGCGCGAGGCAGTGCGCGCTGCGGCGCAGCTCGCTTGATGCCCACACGCGACTGCTCGTGCCTTGCTCTCGCCCTCGCCCATTCGCCCATTGCACACAGCCCACGACACAAGGCAGGGCTGCTGCCTTGTGCTCGTGCACCATGGCCTTGCTCATTGCATTCGTACCGCATGGGCGACGAGCTCCCTTGCTCGTCGTCACATGCCCGCACTATACAACACCCCTTAAGGGTAACACGTAGCGTCCATTGCTTTGTGCGTGCAAGTTATATGAGCGAATCGCATAAAATTTTAAAATTTATATTCAAAATTAATGACAAATTAATAAATAATATTAATTTCATAATTTTAGGGCGAAAAAATCGAAAATTTATTATTCAATTGATTTTCGATTAACATGGATTCAAGTCTAGGTCATAAAAATTTAAAATTTAACATAAATTTACAATTTTTATGGTGGTTTTTAATCATAGGTATCTAATTAAATTATAACTAATTATGAAAATCAAATTAATTCCAAATTATTCCAATTTTCAACAAATTAATCATAATTACAAATTAGATTGCATAATTAACAAGGCTAGGCATTCAAACTTGTTAAACATATACAGTAGGTCAATCAAAAATTCAAGATTTATCAACAAGAATCGCAAATATTTAATTTAACATCTTAAATTTACGAAATTTTGCATTCGAAAAACTAAAACCTTCGAAAAGTCATAGTTAGGCTTCGAATTTGAGAATTCTGGGTTCGGCCGAAAAATCATATTTTTGTCAAAATTTTAGAATGCCTTTTACATGCGGAATTGACACAAAAATCACTCGATTTGGATGAGTAACGAAGAAACTGCCGAAAAACTGCGTACGTATAATTAAATAAACGCAATTTGCAATTAATTAACAATTACGAAAATTAATCACCCCTTTTAATTCTTGCAAATTTGTAATATTTAACCATGTTCATGCAATTTAGATTATGAAAATAATAAGAGGCTCGTGATACCACTGTTAGGTTATGATACATATGATAATTCATAAATCATGCGGAAAAACCATAAAGCCAGGAAAGCATATTATTTACACATAATCATTTAGCATAGTTTAGATGCATACTCTTTGTTGCGTGCCTTCCCTAGCTGCGCCCGAACAGAACAAGAACAAGTCTTTAGGACTCCAAGTGTCGTCCCTCCGTAGATAGTCCACAACACGTCCGGATCCGCCTTAAGCTTGACCAACTAGGATCGCCCTTAAGGTACTTAGAATTTTCGGTACTTATAGGCAATTGTATGACTGAATTTTTGCTTTCAAAAATCACTTTGAATACTTGAATACTCTCTTTGAAATAATGACCCTAGGCCTTTATTTATAGAGGTATGGAAAGGGAATCGTAATCCTATTAGGATACGAATTAATTAAACTAGAATCCTAATAGAATTCTTATTTAATTAATTCATCCTTTTAGGTTTAGGAATTTAATCATATGTCGAAACCTGATTGCTTTAGGATTCGTATAGCACACAAACACACACGCACGCACAGCAGCCCACGAGGGGCGCCATGCGCGCTCGCGCAGCCCGCGAGCTCGCAGCCCACTGCCACAAGCCCACACGCTGCCGCAGCCTTGGCGCGCGCTGGGCCTGCCTTGCGGTGGGCCTGGCGCAGCCTTGGCTGGTGCGTTTGTGGCGCGCTGGCTTGCTGGGCGATGGCCCGGCTTCGTGCTGGGCCTTCGTCTGGCAGGCCTCGTCCGATGCTAATTCGTACGATACGCTTCCGATTAATTTCCCGATTCCGGAATTCATTTCCGATACGAACATTATTCAATATTTCCGATTCCGGAATTAATTTCCGTTTCGAACAAATATTTAATATTTCCATTTCCGGAATTATTTTCCGATTCCGATAATATTTCCGATTCTGACAATATTTCCGTTTCCGGCAATATTTCCGATTCCGGCAATATTTCCATTTTCGATAATATTTTCCGATACGTACCATGTTTCCGTTTCCGGCAACATCTACGACTTGGATAATATTTATATTTCCGATACGATCCATATTTCCGTTTCCGGCAATATCATCGTTTCCGGAGCATTCATTTCTTGCCTGTGACGATCTCAGCTCCCACTGAAACCAAGATCCGTCGATTACGAATATCCATAGATGGAGTATTTAATGCCATTAAATACTTGATCCGTTTACGTGCTATTTGTGTGACCCTACGGGTTCAGTCAAGAGTAAGTTGTGGATTAATATCATTAATTCCACTTGAACTGAAGCGGCCTCTAGCTAGGCATTCAGCTCACTTGATCTCACTGAATTATTAACTTGTTAATTAATACTGAACCGCACTTATTAGACTTAACATTGAATGCATACTTGGACCAAGGGCATTATTTCCTTCGGCAATGTCATAATCATTTGCATAGATACTTACTTTGGGAAGACTAGTATTGGACAGACCTATGAAACTTTACTGTAAAAGATGAAAATCTGTCATAAGTAAATTTCATTAAAATTATTAGACACTAAATCCTCAATACCTGAGTGATTTGAGATTACTTGTTTGAGAACTGCTTACTTTGACGTTGACCAACCGTCGCACCGTAAAAGGAGGCTATAAAGGCAACGCTCAGGTAATCACCTATCAAACGAAGTCTAATCTCAAGATCGCAAGATTGGGATAGTCCTCCCAAAAATCTGAATGAGATGCTAAAAGTTGTACAAGGCCACTCGGAGAGCTAGAAACTGTAAAATGCATGGTCGTGCTTAGATGAATCATAGGCTATGATTATCTGTTTATTTGATCAGTTGAACTCTGAAACCGAGAAACACCTATGGACATAATAAGGATGACAACTCTTACCTTATGTTCAAGAGCAAGCATCGAGCGACAAAGGAATTAGGAAATGCACACTTGTCCCTAAGGACAAGTGGGAGACTGAACGAAATAATGCCCTTGGTCCAAGTATGCATTTAATGTTAAGTCTAATAAATGCGGTTCAGTATTAATTAAACGAGTTAATAAATTCAGTGAGATCAAGTGAGCTGAATGCCTAGCTAGAGGCCGCTTCAGTTCAAGTGGAATTAATGATATTAATCCACAGCTTACTCTTGACTGAACCCGTAGGGTCACACAAATAGTACGTAAACGGATCAAGTATTTAATGGCATTAAATACTCCATCTATGGATATTCGGAATCGACGGATCTTGGTTTCAGTGGGAGCTAAGATCGTCAAAGGCAAACAATGAATACTCCGGAAACGATGATATTGCCGGAAACGGAAATATGGATCGTATCGGAAATATAAATATTATCCAAGTCATAGATGTTGCCGGAAACGGAAACATGGTACGTATTGGAAAATATTATCGGAAATGGAAATATTGCCGGAATCGGAAATATTACCGGAAACAGAAATATTGTCAGAATCGGAAATATTATCGGAATCGGAAAATAATTCCGGAAACGGAAATATTAAATATTTGTTCGAAACGGAAGTTAATTCCGGAATCGGAAATGTTAAATATTGTTCGTATCGGAAATAAATTCCGGAATCGGGAATTTAATCGGAAGCGTATCGTACTAATTAGCATCGGACGAGGCCTGCCAGACAAAGGCCCAGCACGAAGCGGGGCCATCGCCCAGCAAACCACACGCATCAATTACACACAGCCAGGCCCAGCGCAAGGCCAGGCCCAGCAAGGCCTTGGCGCGCGCGGAGCAATATGGGCTGCGACATTTGGGCTGCGAGCGAGTGCAGCTCGCGTTGGCCGCAAGGCTTGCGCGGGTGGTTCTCGTGTTCGTGCTCATGTACGGTTGTGTGCAATACAAATCCTAAAGCTATTAGAATTTGTTCTATGATTAAATCCTAATCCTAGTAGATAGATTTTATTTAATAAGAGTCCTAACAGGATTCTAATTAAACTAAATTGGTATTCTAATAGGATTCTAAGTCCTTTTCCATAACTCTATAAATATGTGCCTAGGGTCACAAATTTATTGACGTAAGAATTCAAGTATTCAAAGTGATTTTTGAGAGCAAAAATTTAGTCACATCATTGCCTACAATAGCCGAAAATTCTAAGTACCTTAAGGGCGATTCTAGTTGGTCAAGTTTAAGGCGGATCCGGACGTGCTGTGGACTATCTACGGAGGGACGACACTTAGAGTCCTAAAGACTTGTTCTTGTTCGGTTCGGGCGCAGCTAGGGAGGGCACGCTACAAAGTGTATGCATCTGAATTATGCTAAATGATTATGTGTTAATAATATGTTTCCTGACTTTATGGTTTTTCCGCATGATTTATGTTTATTCATATGTATCATAACATAACATATCTCCCGTGTGAAAACATAACGGCTTATTCAGAATTTTGCTACGGAAAATATAAAACTAACTTTAGGTTTATAAATAATCAATTACAGAGTAAAATCCAAAAGCAATCAACGAAAATAAAGTGATGTAGCTAGTACGACAAGTTTAAAGTTCAATTTAACAAACCCAAATCAACTTAGCAAACAAAAAATAAATACAAGCTCTCTATTCCTGATCTCAATGATGCATCATTTTCAAACCTGTAGATGGGCAACGCTTATTTATCCTTAGAGACTGCTCACCAAAAATAGGTCATCACATGATCAATAAGGCATAGCCATGATCAACACACACAAACAAAGCACGTAATCATCAAAGCTGAGCACTACATACCAAATCAATAATAATCCTAACATGATTCTATTAAACGAACCATCCTAACATGATACTAATCAAACATAAGTAAGGACAACCAAAACATATTAACTTGAAGACCATATTTGACTAGACTAGACCTTTGTATCATTAACACTATTTTAATTGAAATAGTCAATAGACCGAGTTGTCCAACCCAGAAGTCTTCACTAAGGAAGACGAGGTACGGGCGCGACTCCGTAACCTCAGTGACCTGCGATATCGAGGAAATTTTGAATAAAATAGAACACGGTGATCAATCCGGTCCCAGAAAAGGCCATGGGCTACCACCATGAACCCCAACTCCTGTTTTTCCGTCACTTCAGACGTGCATAGTCTAAAGCTATTGCTATTCAGTTTCACTTTACATGATTTACCAATTAATACTTTGTTATGACTCATCAATAAATCACGTAATCAACAAGTATTCACAATTGTTTTTATCTTGGAACTAAGTAAGCGATCACAAAATTAACAATCAAAAACTCATTCCAAATAATTCAACCTTTCCTTTAACAATGGTTAACCCTTTATATAGGTATAAAGTTTCAACTTACTAAACAAGGTCCTCGACCCTCATAAAGTAGTGAAATGCTAAAAGGGAACAACGATCAATCGATCTAACAAAAATATATAAAATAATATAATGTTCCTAACTGACATGCTTGCATCAATCATCCATGCTAACATGTTATAATTCTCATAATAAAGTTCTATGCTCAATGCATTCATTCAACGACATTGAATCATGAAATTTCCAACATAAACCAGTCTACACATACATCCAACATAGTTTCAACAATAGCACACATTCACAAACACACAAGAATGTACGTACCTTGTGTAAACAATTTGATAGGTCACTTTAGCACTTTCAAAAGTCACCTATAGAGAATTCTCCGCCTAAAACAACCAACAAGGGTTCCCAATCAAATTCTAATCATTCACAACTATAACAAATTAAGCATTCTAAATACATCCTAAACATATTTAGAACCTTCCCCAATATCAAAACTTGGATATTTGATTTCCTAGTATCATAATTATTGAATTAATGGTTGAAATTCGTCGAAAACTCTTCAAAAACATCATACTTTAAAATTCCAGCAATATAACTCGTTTAAAAACTTCGCCAAGACCAACTTAACATGCTTAGAACATCGAAACAATAAATTTAATAATCCCTAATCATCCTACATGATTTAAAACCATTAAAGACTTAAAATTTATGCTTTAGATAATTAAAAATCATTATTTCAATGCATTTATATAATCTGAAAATTAAATTCATTATTTAAACACAATATATAAATATGAAATTCTAATTAAATCATAAAAATCATAATTTTAATTCAATCTAACATAATTTAAATTAATACATATAATTAAAAATTAGATTAGCTTTAGGGTTTTAAGAATTAACCGGCAAGTAAGAGAGGACGAAGGTGGCAGGCGGTGAGGCGGGGGCGGAGGCGGCAGCGAGGGAGAGGGTTGTGCGGCTCGGTGGTTGTTGCGTGAAAACCGAACAAGAGAGGGGAGGAATCAACGGCAAGGAAAACGAAAAAGAAAAGGAAAACGAAAGAGAATAAGAGAAGGGATGGACTACCGTGTTGGACGGCGAGGCTGTGAAGGTCGTCGGTGGTTGGTGCGGCGCG
Organism: Spinacia oleracea; assembly: GCF_020520425.1. NCBI lineage: Eukaryota > Viridiplantae > Streptophyta > Magnoliopsida > Caryophyllales > Amaranthaceae > Spinacia > Spinacia oleracea. Next base: position 89,575,101 of record NC_079488.1, on the reverse strand, counting down.
GCGCGGCTGGGTCGACGGCGGTGGCTGGTACAACAACAACAACAACAACAACAACGTCGTGAAGAAGAGGAGGGTTTGAGAACTCTGGTTCACGTGAATTTTCAAGGGGAGGGTTTTGACTTTGTTTCCTGTGTTTTACGTGAAATAGGAATAGAGAAGGTAGGAAGGAAATTTTGGGTTTTATAATTTTGGGCTTCACCCAATTGGGCTAGAATTAGGATTTAGTTTTAGTGTTTGAATCCAAAATCAATTAGGATTTTTTTCCAAATTCAAACGTGTTTTCGTAATTCAAATTCTTTTCAACATAAAATTTTAAAATTATTTTTGATTGCATAAATCGTTAAAATATTTAGAATGTAATAAAATAAAATAAATATACGTTAATTATATATTTATTAATAAAATTCGTAAATTCTATTTAAATATAATTAATTATACGTTAAAATATATTAATAAAATTTATAAAATTACGTGGTATTACACCAATAATGCAAATGAAAGTGATGGATCAACACAGGGTCATTAGGGCAAATACCATGACCAAAAACACAAAGCACGTAATCAACAAAAAGATGAGTACTAGAAACTCAAACGAATCCTAAAACTAACATGCTTCATTCCAATAATAACAATTGAAATCATATGCAAAAGCCAACCAAGTAAAGAATTAATCACGAAGATAAGACTCGACTCAAGACATGACTCTTGACTCATAGATTAATTAGAATAAGCATTGAACGGGACCAGAAAAGAAATGTCCATTAGACGGGTGTTGGGAGCCAATCAAACACCAAAAGAAATAATAGTAACATGTGTCAGTATGTCAGACCATACTCATGGAATTCCCTGCGCATAAAATAAGTGAAACAACGTCTTGTATCACTAGTAGGAGTACTTCCCCATAGTCTAACATACTCCCCCCATTGTTCATACTCAAGGTATCTACGTTCCAAGAGTTTTGAAACTTATTCGAGTTGCACTTTACGTTTATTAATATTTTATTGAAAAGCCGACTCAAGATACAATCACATAAGGCATTTAATAAACAAACAACCAAACAATGCTTCTTTTAGAATCATTAGTACTTTCTGATCAATGCATTCAAGACATAAATGAAATTTCTCCATTGTTCCCTCTCAACATGATGGTGAGTCCACGACATTCATGTTAACATGCGGGTTGTGCACATTGCACAAATGTTTCCTAATTCAATTCACCTTGACTCTTTAATGTATACCCTACATATACGGTGCCTTACATGAGAATGCCCTCCATATGTGGTTAAACATGACTCGAAAGTATACCCTACATATGTGGTGGCTAACAATGAGCATACCCTCCATATGTGGTTACTGAAATAGTGCAACGAGGCACGAATAGACTTGGATTATAAAATTATAGACCTCACGCACAATAGCATAAATCATTCCTTGCATGCGAATAACCATACATGCATAAAACATACTTGGACAACATGCTTGCTATTTAATTCAACAAACATAACCAAAATAACATGCTTGCTCACATATTCAAACATGAATCCAAAATAATCCAAGTAACATGAATCACAACATATAAACATAACATGTATTGACATGATTAAATTGGGTCGTCCTAGACTTGTACGTACCTTGAATATTTAAGTAAATGGGTCACTTTGTGATTCAATCTACTAAATTAGAAGTCTCCTCCTATCATAAAATAAATAGAACTTCATTATTATCCATGTTCTTTAAATTTCCAGAAACTTTATTTAGTTTTAAATCACTTGAGTTAGTTAGAAATTAATCATTAATAATAAAAATAACAATTCTAATTAATCGTTTAAAACCCTAGCATGAAATCTAATTAATTTCATGCATAAAGCCATTAAAAATTGATTAATACTTAAAACGAATCTGAATTTTTATTTATTATCATAATTAAAATTGACATCTAACTATGTTAATCAATTAACCATATGAGTTTAATTAAAACCCTAACCCTAATTCAACATTAAATATAATTAAACTCATAAAAATTGAAGTTTTAATATACAAATCTGAAAATTCCTACTACTTCAAATAAAATTATCCTCAATAATCTAATCATCAAATCCTCAACTTTTGTGTTCATAACCTAATCCCAAATATAATTTTAAAAAATAATCATAATAATAATCATAAATATCCATAATTTAAACATAATTTAAATAGAGATAGATTAGGAAGAAGAGAAATATATTGGCCGGCCAAAAAGTGACACGGCAATGGTGGTGGTGGTCGACTGACCGTACGAACAAAAAGGGTGCAAGAGGGAGCACGACAGCTGTGCGCTTCGCTTGCGGGTCTGTTGTGTGCGGCTCATGCGTGCAACGCTGGGCTGTGTGGGGCGAGCAGGCCGGGGCGTTGGCTGGGAGCGCGTGAGCAGCGCGGGCGTTGGGCATTCAGTGTTACCAAAATGAACATGTAACTTCTAATAAAATACAACCGCAAATAGTAATTGTAACTCTTTAAAAAAATACAAGGGAGTAACAATTAAAGATATTAATGATGAAATATTGTATTTGTAAACGTGATACGGATGAAAATATTGTGTAAATTAAAAAAACAGAGAAAATATCTATATTAATATATTAAAAGGCGTTGTGAAAAACATTTTTGTGGCACGTACCAATGCAATGAGGTTTGAACCAGCCCTCATCTGTAGATGATAACTCTTATTACCATTTTAACCAACCACCGATTATGGTTTATCCCTTCACATTAATTTATAAATAAATGTTAACGTGAAGTCTAAATAACAAAAAAGTTTATGTGACATTTTATTTTCTATGAACTATTTTGGAAAATAATAATAATAGTTAAATCATTAGAACAAACATGAAAAACATGTTGTCGTAAGTCTCACATATATATAATTTGGTGTTTATTAATTTGAATCACTTAGTTCTACAATGAAACAAATTATACAAATGGAAAGATGATCTAATTGAAAAATTACTTGGCATGATAAATTACGTAGTGTGTCCGTGTAGTTGACGAACTTAATGAATATTTTCATTTTTTTTTTTTTTTTTTTTTGGGTGTTATAACCCGGTTTACCTTTAAGGCTAGCTAATCCGGATTCGAGACGAATTCAGAGAAAAACCTAAAATTTTAACTATTTAACATAGAAAACATAACATCACCATAACCACAACCTAGGGGTTCTTTTTTTTTTTTCTTTTTTTTCTTTTTTCAAGATAGGAATCTTGGTATCCATGATGTGTTCACACCTGCGGCCTGCTGATTGCGATAATTGATGCCATTACTTTTCGGTCCTTTGAATACGACATCGATGTTTGATTCATCCTGTTATATGAGCATTCAAGTGGTGGTTTCCTCATCATTTATAGGTCAAAATTGACAATGCCTTTTATATTCTAGGCATCTAAATTATGCTACTTCAAATTACTCCGTATTAAAATTACGTTGGTTTTTTTTTTTCCTCTTCTTTTTTAGGTATTACCACTCGGTTTACCTTAGGGCTAATCTGGATTTGGGACGGATTTTGAGTGGATAGGTTCCATTCCCTATTAATTGTTGTTGAGTGGATCGTACACGCGATCCTCCCTACCAAGTTCATCTCCAATCACCATTGAATTAACAGACTACTGTTAACAAAAACAAATCTATTCTAAGCCCTTATGTAGATTTAGATTTGAGAAAAAGAGATGCGATGTCATACTGCAACTAATTCCATGGCTAATTAGCGAACGTCAGGAACTTAGGCATTGTAGCTCCTAAAAATGAAATTATATAAAAAAATACGATCGTAATCACGGAGTACTCCCCCCGTCCCATAATATAGTGCCCCTTTGACCTTTTTCACGGGAATTAAGAAATTTGAAAAATGACATGATGAACTATTAATGTTATTGTACTTTAGTAGAATAGTACTCCCTCCATTCCTAAATGTTGTTCCCGTTTCTATTTCGGGCGTTCCTATATGTTCTTCCCGTTTTTATTTTTGGACATGACTTTTTACCATAAATTTCTCTACCATCCCTTATTTAATTCATTCACATTTCCCCATTCACCCACCCACCCAACCCCACTTTTATGATTTTTTGTTACTTTATTAAAAATATTTTCTCTCTCCTTAATTTCTTTATTACTTTCCTTCACTACTTTATTAATTTATCTTACACTCAATTATTACTCTTACATTCAATTATTACAAGATTCCATTTTCTTTAATTTTCACTCCAAACCTCAAATGAGAAGAACAAATAGGAACAGAGGGAGTACACAATTTATTTTATTTTTTAAATAAAAAGACAAAAAATAATAAATTATGGGACCATATTTTCACGATATAAACATTAATGGTAGGACTACACTATTTTCTAGGTACAAACTTTAAATATCGAATCACATTTTGAGACACCCAAAATAAAAACAGGCACTAATAATATTTTGGGACACCCAAAATAAAAAACAGACACTATATTTTAGGACGGAAAAGAGTAGTAATTATAGATTTATACGGAGTAGCTCCCAACAAAAACACAAAAGTATTACATCGAATGAAAATGGCAAGTATGGACACACAACTTTGACAAAATATTCTTTTCACATATTTTTCCCAATAATAAAAAATAATCGTGCAATGGATTCAAAAAAAACTTTAAAAAACCCCACCTACTTCCCATACCTCTTGTCCTTGTCCATCCTCCCTATAAAAAGTCAAGACACCCTCTAAAAGACCCAACCAATCAAATTCCCTTGATTTCCAACCACCAATTACAGCCACAGATCAAGGGCTAATCCAACGGTTCAGAGTAAATTACTAGAACCTTCGTAATCCACGTCCTTACCTGTTACGGAGTACCTCCTTTATAACTCCTTCCTCTCCATTTCTCAACCAGAATTATTTTTAACTGAACTTGTGCTCACCACACTCATCTTCCGCTTTTTAGGGTTTTTCATCATTTGATTCTTCATCAGGTTCGTCTTTTCTCTCTCCTAGTTATGATCTTCGATATGCGTTAGATCTATGCGATTATGAAAATTCTGCATTTTCTTTGTTTGATCGTACATCATGTTCTTTATTTTTTTTAATGTTTATATCATTTTTTGTGATTTATCAGCGCTTTCAATCATTTGTGTGAAATGCGCATTTTATTTTTAATAAATTTCTGATCAAACTTCGTGTTGTCTGATCTCATTTTGTGCGGTTTACCGGCGTTTTGTTTTCGTTTGATTTTGTGTTATTTCACTTAAACATTACATTCTTCATTTTGAAAGAGTGTAAATCGTCGTTTCTTGCTCTTATTGTATGATCTGCGTTTTGCTGATGTTAGCGAAAACTTTAAATGTCGATCTTAAATGTCATCGGCAGCGTCGTTTTTTTGTTTGTTGCTTAACCCATTTGTTGGATGAACAAGCGTCGCTAAATGAGTCTAGGATTTTAAAACTAATTTGTTAGATTTGGGCGCCTTCTCAACGATTTTGATTTCATTCTGGTTGCTGATTATGATGCTTTAAATGAGTTTTTGATTTCGGCTAATACTTTTTGTTTTTAACGATGACTGTAGAATGTGGATGTGTGTGCTCTTTTGTACCAGAAAATATACGAAGTATACGAATACTATATTCATCTGTTCAGAATTTTTTATATTAAACCGGAGTGTATTTTTGAAATGAGTGGTTGATCTTTTTTTTAAAAGAAATAAATAATTTGAAAGATAGGCCCACAAGTCAAGATTATTGGAGGGAATTTTTATTTTAGTTCAATTTCAGTATTTCCAGTTTGCTATTTTTAAAATTCCCATCGATTTGGAACTAGTATATACGAAGTATTTATAATTTTAATCATGAACGTTGTCTATTACTCCGTACTTGTTGTTATGATGGGTGCGGCTCACGCCCGTATTTAACAACTTCTTAGGTACGCATCCGATTTTAGTTATTTTGCGTTCCATATCTTTAGTTAAAATTCCACAGTGCTTATGTTTTGTACTGGTGTTAAAATGTTACGGTTTTGATGTGGGTATTTGAGGTGAAATGAATGAGTCATAGCTCCTTGAAAAGATTTGGCTTCCATTTTGATAAAGTTCTCCCTATGTCCCTTGAAAAATATGATGGAAAATCATTCGACTATTCTTAAGGCTTCAATTAATTATTGATTTGAGTATTTCAATTTTACTTTGGATTGGATTTCAATAGTTTTAGTTATGATTAAGTGGCCGACTTTGATTCTAAACAGTTAGGTTCTGATCACTTGTTAATTAAATGGCCTAACCTATACTCGTGGTTGATTTTTTTGTGATAAACGAAATGTTTTGCTGTTAGGTAACTAGTCTTTGTTTAAATTACTAGTTATGAATGAATGATAAATAGCTGTTAATATGTTCTTATTTGATCCATCAGACTTTAAGCCATGGGAAAGAGCTACCCAACTGTCAGTGAGAACTACCAGAAATCTATTGAAAAGGCCAGGAGAAAGCTCAGGGGTTTGATCGCAGAGAAGCAATGTGCTCCTCTTATGCTTCGTCTTGCGTAAGTTGAATTGTTTGGATGTGGAGGTTGAAATTGAGGCTTTGTTTAGCACCAGTAGAATTTGATGATTCCTTTGTTTGTTTATTTCACAGATGGCACTCTGCTGGTACCTTTGATTGTACTTCAAAAACTGGAGGTCCCTTTGGTACAATGAAGCACCAGGCAGAGCTGGCTCATGGGGCTAACAATGGGCTTGTTATTGCTGTTAGGCTGTTGGAACCCATCAAGGAACAATTCCCCGAAATTACTTATGCTGACTTTTACCAGGTATAGTTTCCAGTTGTCTCGAATCATATTCACTGCCTTTCAATCTTGTTTTATTGGCTGGTATTTGATGCTGATTATTTGCCTGCTTAATTTCTTGTAGCTGGCTGGAGTTGTGGCCGTTGAAGTTACTGGAGGACCTGAAGTTCCCTTCCACCCAGGCAGAGAGGTTTGTGATTGTTTAAGTCTTAGTAGTACATAATTGCATATACATCTACATTTTGCTGCTACTATGCAAGTATGTAATACAAGTAATTAATTAATGTTAGTTATGCTTTTTGACATTACTCATACTTGTATATCTTGCTCCCCTGTGTCCTGATGTTGGATTCCATTGTGAAGTGTCACAATTTTGTTGTATAGCAGATCATGTCATTACTCATTAGCAATGCTAAATTTAGGAAGAATGACTTTTGATTGAATATCTTTGTCACTCCAGGACAAGCCAGAGCCACCCCAGGAAGGACGTCTCCCTGATGCCACCAAGGGTACGCTCTGCTGTACTACTGTGTTATGCACTATCTTAAAGTAGGCTGAGATTCTTAAATGAGTTGTGGAACTGCTGCAGGTTGTGACCATTTGAGAGATGTCTTCATCAAGCAAATGGGTCTTACTGACCAGGACATCGTTGCTCTATCTGGAGGCCACACCTTGGTATGTCTGAAACTCTCTCCCAAATTGCAAATTGTTAGCTTTTCAATTTGTTGGTTTGGTGCTAATGGTATACCTGTATAAACTTTTAAAGGGGAGATGCCACAAGGACCGCTCTGGTTTTGAAGGTGCTTGGACTACCAACCCTTTGGTCTTCGACAACACCTACTTCAAGTAAGTGTTCTTTTATCCTATCTCGTAAGGCATTAAACTGTGGTGACATGCAAATTCATGTTTTTTTTATCTGCTTGGTGACCAGGGAGCTCCTGAGTGGTGAGAAGGAAGGTCTCTTGCAGCTGCCATCTGACAAGGCTCTTCTCTCTGACCCTGTCTTCCGCCCACTGGTTGAGAAATATGCAGCTGTATGTTCTTCGTAATTTTTATTTATTTATTTTAGTTCAGCTATATGCACAACTACTGCAATGCAATCCTGTATATCCTTCCTTAAGCATAATGGGTAGAGCAAATATGTTTACTGACTTTTCTCATTTGAGAAGATTCCTTAGTGGTTTTGTCCCCTCGTAATTTTAAAATCCTCACATGTTGTATCTTTCTCCATGATTAGTGTCGTAGAGAACTTTGAAGGATAAACTGATAGATACGACCCTTGTCTATTCTCCTCTATGTTAACCATTGAAAAAGAAAAGGACCCTTTACGATGCAGACTTCTCAAACAGAATTCTTTTATGAGATACAATCACACTGATTTACCAAAAGAAAAAACAAGACTTGTTAAACAAATAAAATTGTTCAGTTGTAATGATTTGTTTGAGTGGTTTGAAAAATATGCTTGTCCAATATCTCCTTGTCTAGTTCTTACAAATCATTTCACTTTGAAATCACCATACATCATAAAGATAATTGTTTATGGTGCTTGCTTTTCTTCCATTTCAGGATGAAGATGCATTCTTTGCCGACTATGCTGAGGCGCACTTGAAACTTTCTGAACTCGGGTAAAGCTCCAGCTCTTGTTACAATATGTTCAATTATAGTCTGTGTATTTCTTGCATTGCGCTTAGGTTGCTTTAGGGGAAGTCTCTTGTTATAGTCTGTGTTCTAAGTCAATTTTCTTGTATCCTTTGCAGATTTGCTGATGCTTAAGCAGTTGGAGAAAGACTGATAGAAGGGTTGAAGAGAATAGCACCAGTGCATCTTTTGTATTTCTTGCATTTACATGGGGTTCGTTTAGTAACATTGCGCTTAGGTTGCTTTAGGGGAAGCTTGGTCATTTTAGTACCAGGGCATCTAATCGTCTCGTTTGCTGAGTTTGATGGATTGTGGAAATGCATACTAGGATTTCTTTTTTGTGGATTGGTCATGATATTGATCATGTTGCTTGCTTTGGTAATAAAAGATGTTGACAATTGTGTTAGCTTGTTTTGTTTTGTATATTTAGGTGTATGATGCACCTTCCTTTTCCATTTCCGCAAGTGCTAATATATGTGTTAAATTTCAGAAATCGGCAAGTGTTGCTTATAAAAATGTAGGTCTTCAGGCATGAGATTTATTTTTCTATCCCAAAACATTTTAGAAAATGTAAAGTAATCAGTTTTATTTTTTATTTATGTAAAAATCAAAATCTAACTTCCATAAATGAGTAAAGAAAATAATTAGAAAAATTAAGTTTTTGGATTTTGGTTAATTTTGGGGTTTTGGTTAATTTCTCCCTTCCCTTTCCCTGCTCCCATGACCTTACCGGCATCGATTCAATATTCAAAATTGATCGAAATATGCCCCTATAATGGGTAGCAAAGATTTTACAGGCATTTGAATAAGAATATGAGGACTAACATCTAAGAAGGATGTGGCATTGTAAACGTAGCTTGCAAATTGATTTGGACAACTTTTTCTTGATTCATTGAAAATTTGCAAGAGAGAAAAAACAATCAATTACAAATTATTGCAAATTGCCTGAATCATACAATTGATTTCAAGCATAGTTTGAAAAATGGTGAATAATCAACCAAACTTAAGTGATTGTTGGGTAGGACAGAGGGTGTGTGGTGGTCGGTGATGGAGTTAGGGAAATACTTGGTGGAGATAGATAAAAAAAGGTGAAATGAAAGATATGTTTTTAAATAACCAATATGAGTATACGTGTATAACCTACGGCGTTATTGACCGGTTTAGTAGGTTATTTTGGCTGGGGACTGTGGAGTTGAAACCCCTCAAGATTGGAGAACGGCGAGGCGACACTCAGAGATGTATTAGCTAAAACATATCAGAAACATAAAAATGTCATTTATGTCGTTTATTGTTACCAAACCCACAAACTAAAGTTCCTAAATCCTACTTTGGTTTATTATGACGTTTATAAAACAGATTTGACAAGCGATTTTTGCATCGTCAAACAACAACTACTTGGTCAAACAAAATTTATAGAATCCTAAACAAACCAACTATATTAGCTATAGTGACAAGTATAAGAATCGTCGAAAGAGAACATAATGGAAATGAGTTTAACAAACTAAGGCACGAACTAGTTTAGAACGAGGGAGAAATATAGTTCACTAACAAGCTAATAAGGCTAACAACTATGGATAAAAGATTAATAAGAAAGCAACTAGGGGATTGGGGATTGACATGGTTTCATTGGGATAAGGCGAATGATTTACAAACTCAACATTGCAAGGACATGAATTAATAGGAGCGAACCACAAATATAACATTCAACACATCTCAAATAGAATGCATTAGTCATCTAATATCAATGACATGTTTTCGCATCACCTTAAAACTAGGAGAGACTCGTAAAATCAACAAGTTGGCCCATATTGTAATACCTCGTATTTTTGAAGTAATTATAAATATATTTTATTATAATTATAAAGCATTTTGGGATTTTACGAATTTAAATCGCATTTAAATAAATTATTTGAATGTGTTAATTTAATTAAAAGTATTTATTATTTTAATTAATTATAACGAGAATTTAATTTCCAAGTTGAGAATTTATTTGGGTTTTGAAATTAAAACGATTTGAATTATTCCAAAGATTAAACCAATTTTTATAAGGTACTCAAGTGAATAATTCATGGTAGAGGTTCCTTGTATAGACAAGTGTTATTTGACTTTATGTGTTGGTGTTAGTTATACATTGTATTCGCTGTGACTTTTCTTGTTTTATTGCAGTTTCTTCAATTTCATGTTAGAGACTCCTTATATTGACTGGTGTTACTTTATTTTTTACGCTAGTGTTGCTTTTATGTTCCCTTAACCAACGCGCTGGAATTTAAACGCGTTGAGCTTATTTATAAGTGTTAACACACCACACCATCAAGTTGATGATGTGGATTGTAATACCCCAAAATTTTTAAGCTTGATTTATTAAAATTCAAATATTTATTAACTTGATTTCGTTTTAAATAATTACGAATAATTAAATTTCGTTAATTTAAACGTTTTTACAAAATATTTTAAATGATAAATTCATAATCAAAAATTTATTTTGCGTTAACGATATTTTTCAAAGAATTACTTTAGTTAAACATTACTATTTATGTCAATTTTCAAAAATAGCAACAAAATTTTTGAAATTTGCCTAACTATGTGAAATTACTAAAATGCCCCTAAGGAACAAAATTGGCATATTTCTTTCTCCTTCCTTGCTCTTCACGTACAAACAAGAATGAGGGAATTCCTTCATTCCTCCCCACCCTCAATTCAGTCCACATTCAATCCTTAATCACCTAGCATTTTTCTTCTCATTCACTCTACTTGACTCTACAAATCAGCCACAATTTCAACTAAATTCCAACCAAAAACCAAATCAAATTTCAATTTCATTTCTCTGTTTTCCTTCTTTGTTCTAACCATCACCAACAACCACTACCACCTATGAGAATAGAGATGACTTTTGGATGCTTTTCTATTAACATGTAAACACCTTTAAATAGGCTTACAAGTTACAAGGGAGTAACAAACTAAGGATAAATACAAGCTAAATAATTAACTTAAAGATAAATACAAAAATAAGATAAGTATCTACATCTAACAGCTTAACAAACTGAAGTGATAAGTGTTGGTAACAAACGTTAGACTAAGTCAAGTGATCTTATCTTCAACACTTCCCCGCAAGATGGACTGCCGTTGATCAAGACCAATCTTGGAAAATAAATAATGAAACCTTGTCTTAGCAAGAGGTTTAGTGAGGGCATCTGCCAGTTGGTCTGAGCCAGCAATATGTTGCACACGAAGAACACCTAGTTGGACCTTTTCACGCACAAAGTGGAATGCTAGTGCTAGGTGCTTCATTCTAGAGTGGAAAACCGGGTTTGTGGAGTAATGTGTTGCACTCAAGTTATCACAGTATATACTAGGTGTAAGTTCCAGTTTGATTCTAGTTCTGTAAGCAAGGATTGCAGCCAGAGAATTTCAACAGTGGTAGAAGCTACAGCTCGAAACTCTGCTTCAGTAGATGAACGAGCTAGGCCTTGTTGTTTCTTGGAACTCCACGACAAGGGATTGTGACCAAGGTATACTATGTAACCAGTAGTGGAGATATATGTGTCACGATCCCCAGCCCAGTCTGCATCTGAGTATGCATGGAGACGCAAAGGAGAGTCACGGTGAATTGTGATGCCATAATTAGAGGTTCCTTTCAAGTATCGGAGTAGCCGTTTGAGGGCTGCCCAGTGGAGGTCTGTGGGTTTGTGCATGAATTGCGAAAGACGGTTCACAGCATAAGCAACATCTAGTCGAGTTAACGACAAATATTGCAAGCTTCCAACAAGAGCCCTGTAATCAGTAGGTACAGCTAGAGGGGTACCATCCGTGAGATTGAGCGGTGGGTGTACTACCATTGGAGTAGAGACTGGCTTTGCATCAGACATGTTCTCTAGACAAAGAATATCTTCAATGTATTTCTTTTGACTTAGGAACAAGCCTTTGGTGTTAGGAAGAACCTCAACACCGAGAAAGTAACAGAGAGCTCCAAGATCTTTTAGTGAGAATCTCACTGCCAAATTAGTGATAAAATCTTGAAGAGTTGTTGTAGATGGACCTGTGACAATAATATCGTCAACATAAACAATGAGATAAGTTATAGCACCATTGTTGCGAAACATAAATAAAGAAGGGTCTGCAACGAAATTGGTGAACCCATAAGATAACAGGAAGTTTCTGAACTCTTGGTACCAAGCTCGTGGAGCTTGTTTGAGTCAGTAAATTGCTTTTCGAAGCTTGCAAACATGCGAAGGATTATCTTTGTCCAAGAAACCAGGTGGCTGTGACATATAAACATCTTCCTTTAATGAGCCTTGAAGGAACGCATTATTTATGTCAAGTTGGCGGAGAGACCAACCATTTGTCACTGCAAGAGAAAGCATTAGACGAACTGTTGTAGGTTTAATGACAGGGATAAACGTCTCAGAGTAGTCGATACCGGGCCGTTGATGAAACCCTTTAGCCACAAGGCGAGCCTTGAAGCGCTCGATGGTACCATCATACCTATACTTTATGCGGTACACCCATTTACAACCCACCACATTATGGGAAGAGCGAGGAGGAACAAGATCCCAAGTGAGGTTATGAGTTAGTGCATTGAACTCATCCTGCATGGCTGCACGCCATTGTGGGTCCTTCAAAGCTTGAGTAATATTGACCGGTTCTGTTGGAGAAGCAGAAACTGTAGAGTGGTGTGCAAACTTTGGGTTGGGCTTCACAATATTGTTTTGCAATCTTGTGACCATTGTTCGTGTAGGGGGAGGAGGAGGTTCCACATGAGTATTAGGTGCAGTAGCAGCGGTAGCAGGGGGACTTGCAGGTGTAGTTGTAGGGGGAGTGAGTTCATTTGTTGTAGTTGTGTGTGGCTGAAACACAATGGGGATGTCAATAGAGCACCATTCAGCAGTAGTTGTTGCTTTAGAAGGAGTGTAAGATGGACATAAGTCAGGATAAGGAAAGACGTCCTCGACGAACTTGACATGTCTCGAGGCATATATGCGATTTGTGGGAGGGTGAAGACAATAGTAGGCACTTTGTGTCGATGAGTACCCAATAAAAATACAAGGTAAGGAACGAGAGTCTAATTTGTGAGAGGAGTAAGGCCTTAACCATGGGTAACATAAACACCCAAAATTTCTTAATTTGTGATAATTTGGAGAGACCTCAAATAACTTGAGATAAGGAGACATGTTTTTAAGAGAAGGAGTAGGTAGGCGATTTATGAGGTATGTGGCAGTGGCTAGAGCATGAGACCAGAGAGTGAGAGGCAGTTTGGCGTGGGTGAGTAGGGCAAGACCCGTTTCAACAATGTGCCTATGTCTACGTTCTGCATATCCATTATGCTCGGGAGTATGCGGAGGGGTAGTGAGATGGGAGATTCCATTAATAGAGAAATAAGAAGATAATTTTGCATATTCACCCCCATTACCTGAAAATATTTTCATGATTGGACACTTAAAATATTTTTCAACGAGCGCTCTAAATCGTAAAAATACATCATAAGTGTCAGACTTTTTCTTTAGGGGATAAAACCTAACATACTTGGTAAAATGATCGACAAATATCACATAATATTTGAAATTATAATGGGAGTATGGCGGTGAAGTCCAGACATCAGTAAATATAAGATCAAGGGGGGCATTGGAGGTAAGAGTAGAAATAGAGAAAGGTAATTTGTGGCTTTTATTCATATTGCATGAATTACAATGAGACATTGAAAAATCTGAAATAGACAAATTGAAATTAGAATTTAAAATCCTAAGAATAGAAGATGATGGATGACCAAGACGATGATGCCACTCATGCTTGGGTAATTTGAGAGTTGTGTAGACTCGAGGAGGACTGAGATTCCACTCGTAAACTCCATCTCTAGTTGGACCTTGGAGAAGAATTGTACCCTTCAAAAGTTCCTTGACACGAAAAAGAGAGGGTAAGAACTCAATGCTAATGTTATTGTCTTGGAAAAATTTATTTATGGAGAGAATATTTCTAGAGATAGTTGGAACGTGTAATACATTAGAAAATTGAAAGGAATGAGAAGAGGTAAAGATAGAGAATGAACCAGTATTCTGAATGGGAAGGGTAGAGCCATCACCAATTACAAGTTCCTCAGTGCCATCATACGGAGCATGAAGTGACAGGTTAGCTAAGTCATTGGTGACATGGTGCAAAGCACCACTATCCAGGAGCCATGAGGTCGAACCTGAGATATTAGCAGTAGCAAGATGCGCATGAGGAGGTCGATAACCTTTCTGGACAGCCCTTGCTTGAGTGGCAGTAGGCACATTGATGGCAGGGAAAAGAGACTTGAAGGTAGTGCATTGATCAAGATCATGACCCTGATTGCGACACCACTGGCATTTACCAAGAAAAGGTCGAGATTGACGAGCGGAATTGTTGGTGTATCATGGAGTAGGGAGTAGGCCAGGAGCAGGCACATAGTGCTTTGGAGGCCTAACATTGCGGTTGACATTGTACTGGGCGGCAAGAACAGTAGCAGGGAAGGGGCTAGCAGGAACTGATGCTGCCATAAGCTCTCTGTTGATGAGTTTTTCATGGAGTTCTTCAAAGGAAATGGGAGAATCCCTAGCATTAACTGCATCAATTACAGGTTTGTAAGTATCATACTCAAGACCTGAAAGTACCTTGTCAACGATGTCTTCGGGATCCATGGATTTTCCCATCGAGGCAAGTTTATCAGTGCACTCCTTGATGGACTGCATATACTCTGAAATGCTCCGATTAGCCTTCTTAATTTTGCCGAGGTGATCCTTTATTTGTTTGAGATGGCCACGGGAGGGGTTGGCATAGGTGGATGGTAGGATGTCGCAAGCCTCTTGGACAGTACCTGTGTGGGAGATGACAGGTACAAGCTCCTGAGATAGGGTGCCAACAAGTGCTCCAAAGATGAGTTGGTCTTGGCGAAACCAAGGGAGGGAAGCGGGGTTGGTGGAGGACGTACCATCATCAGCAATGAGGGAGGCAGGTGGAGAGGGGAAAGAACCGTCCACAAACTTGAAGAGATCGTACCCGATCAGTGTAGCCTTGACTTGGGTTTTCCATGCTATGTAGTTGGTGGGGGTTAGCTTAATGGCGTTTGGGAGGTGAACAGCAGTGAAGGGCTTGGTAGGATCAGTAGAATTTTGAATGAGGGATTGACTGTCAAGTGACATGATGAAAAACAGTAGGAGAAGAAGGCAGCAGGAAGGAAAAAAATTAGATCGGAAGCTTTGATACCATATGAGAATAGAGATGACTTTTGGATGCTTTTCTATTAACATGTAAACACCTTTAAATAGGCTTACAAGTTACAAGGGAGTAACAAACTAATGATAAATACAAGCTAAATAATTAACTTAAAGATAAATACAAAAATAAGATAAGTATCTACATCTAATAGCTTAACAAAATGAAGTGATAAGTGTTGGTAACAAACGTTAGACTAAGTCAAGTGATCTTATCTTCAACACCACCACCGTCTGCCACCACCACTACCACCAGTCCACCACTGCTCAACCTCACCGCCAACCACCCAGCCTCACCACCTTGTTGCATGCCTCGGTCGACCACCATAACACCCCCTTATTTTTCTCTCTAGCCTCCTCGAAGCACCACACTCCCCTGCCTCCCCCTTCTGTCCCCACCGCCGCACCACCGTGCCGCAACCACCAATTCTCCAACCACTCTCGCCATCTCCCTCAACCACCCACCTTCACCGTCGAACCGTCACCTTCCTCCTCCCAGAACCACCACAAAACACCACTCAGACTTCCCCTATTATTTCCTCTATTCATACTCCCCCTCCCTTTCTCTCGTCGTTCCTTGATAGGCTAAAGTCGTATAACCTAATCAAAAATAACCTAAGTCCACTAGCTAGGTAGCAAGGGAAGTCAGGATCGAATCCACAGGGAAACAGGCGTTCTTTCTACTATCAATTAATTAATCTAGACTATTGTGAACAAGAGTTGGTTGGTGATTTGTATGCTAAGACTACGAACGATAATTAAACGAGTATGAATCAATATATTAAGGAATCTAGGGCATAGGTTCACCAACAAATAACAATCCAGGACAATGAACAATCACGATAATCAACAAAGTAATTAATTAGACTAGCATGCTCTCTCGAATCGATACTAATCATAGACTTAGAATTAACGGGCTCTCGCTACGTATTAACTACTAATTCCACCTATTGACACAAGCCTAAACATCAAATTGCATCTCTCGAATCTTAATTTGATATTGCATAACTACCACAATTAAACCTGCGCAAATCTAATTGTATAGTGAAATAAACCAATCAATAGGAATTAATTACAATGCCAACAATCACAATTATTCAATATCTCTTCATATTAATCATGGATCCCCAAACCCTAGAAATTAGACTACTCAAGCATATTAACCATAAACAAAACAATTAGCATGATTGAAAACATAATTAAGGCAAAACAAAATATTGAAATAAAGAACAATACCTAATTGAAGAACAATGGTAAAGGAAAGCTTGAATTTTGGATTGAAAATAAACTAAGTGTTTAGAACAAATTAGAGAGAAAAACTAAGCTTAGGGAAAATAAAACTAAGTGTTTAATACTAGAATATGAGATAATAAGATGTTCCACTAAATTAACTAAGGGCTATATTTATAGTTTTGCCTAAAAAGCATTAAGAAAAACCGGAAAAACTAAGTAAACCATGCGCACAAAACGCTCCTGGGTTGTCGTCGCCCGGTCGGGCGGCCTTCCGCCCGTCGGGCGACCAGCTCGTAACCCGCCCGTCGGGCGCAGGTCTGCCCGCCGGGCGGAGGGAGACACTTTGAATCCATCTGCACGCGGCCGGTCGGGCGGCTCTCGCCCCCCGGGTGAAGAGAGAAAATGCGCTGCTGCAGCTTCGATGGGCGCCCGATGGGCACCGGGCGAGACTCCGCCCGTCGGGCGCCTTCTGACGACCTGATCCTCTGCTTGCTCGCCCGATGGGCGAGGGGAGATCAATCGGGCGGGAAGCTCTTCGTCCGCAACACCGAGTCTAACTTCCGGGGCTCAATCATGAACATCTAAGGCTCCCGTAAGTTGACAAAAGTCGTCCCGAAATCCCTCGGGATCATGTAGTGGCCTAAATCATCAAGAAAAGGGCCTAAAAAGACCAATTTCTCACTAAGTATTCCTGAAACTCAAGGAACACTCAAATACACAGATTAGTACTAAAATGGCTCCTAAGAGCTCATTTGACGCATAAAAGTACTAAGGGATGGGGGTGAAAACACTATATAAAACGCACATATCAAACCCCCCCAAGCTAGATCCTTGCTTGTCCCTAAGCAAGGAAATCATCGATGAACACAAGACCAACTTCACCCCCAACATATTTCAAAATGAAAACATAATCCAAGGCAAAATCCAACGAGCATGCATCAATGTTAACCAATCAAATCCATCCAACCGCTAATCCACCTTAACAATCGTCACGCAAAGCGAACCACAAATGTACAATGGAATTCAAGACTAGTGCTCACACACTCGTCACTCATTTATGTGGCGGATAAAAGATGTACCCGTTCACTCTCCTCCCAACGTATAAGTGAACAATGCCCTCCCAAACTCACAACACTCGCGTGTCTAGAAAAGCATACACTCAACCTAGTAGTCGACTCGGAATGTGTCATGTCATAACTTGCATTGATGAACAACTATTTTCATATTAGTAAGACTCTATGCACAAAGGTCGGAAGGTCTTCAAAGCTTGTAATGTTAGGCTTAGGTAAGGGTGCGGTAAATTTGGGTATAATGTGAGCTTTAAAGCCTTGGCTTTGGGGAGCATGAATCCTAAATAACCATGATCAACCACAAGATGATGACCATAAACCTCCCACTCAACACATGATGAAACAAAAAACACCAACACCATACTTTCTTGCCTTTTTCACAATTAAAACCAATCACTCCTAGGAATAATGAACTTACGAAACTTGAGTGAAACAATACTTTGAAATTTTTGAGAGTAACAAATTTTTTTCTTCATTTTTTTTTTCAATCTCTTTTTTTTTCCATTTTCTTTTAGAAACCTTCACATTTATTTTGTTCTTTCATCTATTTCATTTTCAACAACAACCATGATGAGACGAACTCCTTTTTCCACACTCAATGGTCTCAAAAATACACCACACTACAACTCCATCACCTCACTACTATAAGCTCCCCCAAGCTAGGCTTGGGACTAGTAACCAATGGGGAATTCACGGGGTTGTAATGTGGTTAGTCACTGAATAAAGGACACAAGCACAACATGGGTAGAAAAAGAGGGAACAAATGTATCTACATTTATCTGAAGGCTACCTAAATAGAAAAAATGCCTTCGTCCTCCACAATGTGCATGTATATGAGTCATAAAACACTACTAACAGTTGTAAATCAATACTCAAAATCAATGACACACCAGGAAGCTATCACACATCCTAACCAAGTTAACTAGTCAAGCACCAAGTCCACAAATAGTTAGTCAGAGTTGACTCATGTTAAGGTATCAAAACAATCGAATATCAAATCATGGCCAACACATCTACATTGCCCATCATCAAATACCAAGAATCAAAACAATTTTCGATCAAGGGGCACAGGGAAGCATGATATTGTATTCATCGGAACGTATTTTTGTATTTTTTTCTTCTTTTTCAAAGCAATAAACTACCCTAGAAAGCAATAAACACACCAAAATAAACACACAACAATAAGTAAATGCTGAAATAAAAGGAAAACATACCTAATATGTACAGGTAATGTGAAACCCCCCCAAACCAAATCAGACAATGTCCTCATTGGCTCAAGGGGTACCGAACCATCATCATCATCAACAGCATCACTGATGGCCTTGGCCATCATCACCATCATCACCATCTCCACCTTGGCCACCTTGGCCACCATAGCCGCTAGTGCCCGCTCCAAAACCCCCGTAGTGGGTTGGTGTGAAGGTGCCCATGGAACCGGGGGCTCCGTACCCCTCCGCGAGATAAGTAAACCAGGAAGGGTGCTGATGATCTGGGGCAATGTAGCCTTGCCTGGCGTACTGATCGTAGAAAGGGAACATAGTCCTCTGGTGATCCGCGGCGAACTCATGGAAACCGAGCTCAAGTCTGCCCAACCTCTCATGAATGGCCCCCAACTCCTCTGAAGATCCTTGCTCCTCCTGTGGAGCCGGACTACCTCTCTGTCCCGACCCCCTCTCTCTACGCCCACCCCTACGGAAATAGGTGCGAGGCGCGGCCTCGGGCTGTGGCTGGGCTAAGGGTGGTGCCTGCTCACCTACATATATATAATGGGACTGACCCCTCGTAAAACTGGTAAGCCCGGTAGTGTCCGGTAGAGTAAAGAGAGCGTTCCTCTGGAACATCCATGACATCTGACCGGGAAGAAGTTCCCCGTACTCAGAGTGCACCCTGTAAAGGCTCCCAAAATACTCCAAATCTAACAGGTTGTTACCCCGGACCGCGGCATGGTCCCTCTCAGCAAAGTTCGCCACCGCTATGGAAATGTGGGTTACCAACCCCCCTAAAGCAATATCGGTCGAGTAGCGGTGGGTGGCAGTAGTAAGCAACTGCATGGCCAAGTGATGGGCCAAATTCATCCTGTAACCTTCATTAGTATCCAACAAATACCCCCCGAGCACCTCCAACTCTGTGCTCCTCACATTCTCCTTTTGGTCCCTCCCAAAAATAGTAAAAGCCATAAAACGGAACCAAACAAAAGGGACGGGGTGTTGCACGCTAGAGGCGTGCAAATGTTGCATGCTACTAGGGTTGAAATCCCCAGTCAACTTCCCCCACACAGAACTATTGAGATGCCCCTCTCCGAGTAACCTATTATACTCCACATTCAAACCAAAAATAGCACCAAAATCCTTTATAGGCATATCATAATTATTATTCAACAATCGAAAAGAAACTCTAGTGACATCCTTGTATCTATTCTTTCTGACATTAAACGAGCTAAGGAATTCAAGAGTAAGATCCCTAAATGTCAACCTAACCATGGAAAACATATGTTTCATGCCCACCCCATGAAATAATCTCCTAACATCCTTCTCGATACCCATATCATGCAAAGTTTTCTGACAAATAAATCGAGTAGGGACTACCTTCCGTAGCTTGAGGTGTGCAAGGCGAGTTTGTTGCTCCTCACTAGTAAGAATCATGTTCGGGAAAGCCGAATCCGGTGCAAACTGAGGTGGTGGTGGTGGACGGCCTGTGGAAGCCTCCTCTTGTCTCCTTGTTGCTCCCGTGCAAGTCCTCTTTGGCCTTGAACCCATTGTTGAAGAGTTTTGAGTTTTTGAGATTTTGGTGAAAATTGGGGGTTTTGTGGGGAGTGAGAAAGGGTGAAAAGGGTGAAATTTGTTTGGTGGAGGTTGAAGAGGATGTGATGAGGATGATTTGATATGTGGATTGATGAATTTGAGTGAGAGATGAGGGAGATATGGAAGTTTGAAGTTGTTAGGGTTTGAAGGTTAATGGGGTTTGTGAGAGAAGGAAGAAGATGATTGAGGGAAAAAGTGAAGAAGAAAGGAGGGAGTCTGTGGGTTATTGCGACAAAATTCTCCCCTCGCCCGCCGGGCCGAAGTCCGCCCGACGGGCCTTCGGCTCGTAGACCGCCCGACGGGCACACGTCCGCCCGACGGGCGGAGGGCGACATTTCCATATCTTCCGCACGCGCCCGGTCGGGCAGCTCCCGCCCGCCGGGCGGCGGGTGATTCACTCGAAAATCCCTATATCCGCCCGCCCGTCGGGCGCAGGTCTGCCCGGCGGGCGGAGGGCGACATTTTTCCTTTCTTCTCCGCGCGCTCGGTCGGGCGGCCTTCGCCTGGCGGGCCATTCGCGACTTTTCTCCTCACGAATATTACTATCTTTCCGCGCTTAGGAGCTAACCATGTACATCATCAAACACCCAAAAGCCGTAAAATTACTCTCTCCTCACCACTCAAAAGCAAAGAATAAGCTACAAAACACACAAAAAAAAACTAAACTATCGAAAGCAATGAAATACGGGTTGCCTCCCGCAAAGCGCTGGTTTATTTCTAGGTCCCGCTCGACCTTGTTACCTTGAATATGCAGTCTATGAGGCGGAGGGATTGAGGTGATGGACCTCAACCACTCATACAGTAGCCCCATCATACGTTGCCCGTTGACCTTGAATCGTTCACCATTATCATTCTCTACTTCAACAAACTCAAACTTGCTTACCATAGTCACGGTGAACGGCCCAGACCACCTAGACTTAAGTTTTCCAGGAAATAACTTAAGCCTAGAGTTAAAGAATAGAACCTTGTCGCCCACCGCAAACTCTCTATGCAAAATGTGATTGTCGTGCCACTTCTTGGTCTTTTCCTTATAAATCCGGGCACTATCATAAGCTTGTATTCGAAATTCATCGAGCTCACCCAATTGAAGTAACCGCTTCTCACCGGCTAGCTTTGCATCCATGTTGAGCTGTTTGATTGCCCAATAAGCCTTGTACTCCATTTCTACTGGTAAGTGACATGCCTTGCCATACACCAACCGATACGGGGAGGTACCAATAGGTGTCTTAAAGGCGGTTCTGTATGCCCATAGAGTATCATCTAGCTTATCGCTCCAATCCTTCCTAGACTTCGCCACCACCTTCTCAAGGATAGATTTGATCTCCTGGTTGGAGACCTCAACTTGACCACTCGTCTGAGGGTGGTAGGCTAGCCCGGTGCGGTGATAAACCCCATACTTGCGCAGGAGTGCATCCAGATGCTTCTCATGGAAGTGTGACCCTCCATCACTAATCAAAGCGCGCGGAACCCCAAATCTAGGAAAAATGATCTTCTTGAACAGGGAAATGACCGTCTTAGCATCGTTAGTAGGTGAGGCAACGGCTTCCACCCACTTGGACACATAGTCTACAGCAACAAGAATATACAAGTTACCCTTGGACGATGGGAATGGTCCCATGTAGTCGATTCCCCACACATCGAAAACCTCAAGCTCAAGGATCCCGTTCTGTGGCATTTCATACCTCCTCGAAATAGTGCCGGCCCTCTGGCACGCATCACAAGCCATAATAAAAGCCTGTGCATCCTTGAACATAGTAGGCCAGTAAAAACCACATTGTGACAACTTAGCGTTAGTCTTTTCCGGTCCATGGTGACCACCATAAGGTGAAGAATGACACCTACTGATAATGCCTTGGACTTCCCATTCCGGAACACAACGCTTGTACAACCCTTCAGCAGTCTCACGAAACAAATAAGGGTCATCCCAAAAATAGAACCGAACATCATGTAGGAATTTCTTCTTCTGTTGATATGTAAGATCGGCCGGAAGAATACCCCCTACAATGTAGTTAGCAAAATCTGCGAACCATGGTGACTGACTGGCAAGTGCGAGTAAGTGATCATCCGGAAATGAATCATCGATCGGTGTAGACACTTTTCCATCATCATATCTCAATCTAGACAGGTGATCTGCAACAACATTCTCAACCCCTTTTTTATCGCGAATCTCCAAATCAAACTCTTGTAGCAGGAGTATCCATCTAATAAGCCTGGGCTTGGCTTCTTTCTTTGAGAGAAGATACTTTAGAGCCGCATGGTCAGTATAGACTATCACCTTGGACCCAATCAGATAGGTGAGAAACTTGTCCAAGGCATAGACTATGGCTAGAAGCTCCTTCTCAGTAGTAGCATAATTAACTTGAGCTTCATCTAAGGTCTTACTTGCATAGTAGATGGCATGCAAAACCTTTTCCTTTCTCTGACCCAAAACTGCCCCAACTGCATAGTCACTTGCATCACACATTATCTCGAACGGAAGATCCCATTCGGGAGAACGAATGATGGGAGCCGAAATCAGTGCCTGTTTAATCCTGTCAAAGGCCTCAAGACAAGCATCAGTAAACAAAAACGGGGCATCCTTGAGGAGGAGCTGGGTAAGTGGTTTAACAATTTTAGAAAAATCCTTGAGAAAGCGGCGATAAAACCCCGCATGACCAAGAAAACTTCTAACACCCTTCACATTAACTTGAGGGGGCAATTGTTCAATCACTTGGACCTTAGCTCGATCCACCTGAATGCCCTTATCAGATATCAAATGTCCTAAGACCACCCCTTCAGTAACCATGAAATGACACTTTTCCCAGTTTAAGACTAAATTGCACTCTTCACATCTTTTCAGAACTTTAGTCAGATTTAGCAAGAAAGAATCAAAAGAAGTACCATAGACACTAAAATCATCCATAAACACTTCCATGATAGACTCAATAAACTCAGAAAAGATACTCATCATGCAACGTTGGAAAGTAGCGGGTGCATTACACAGACCAAAAGGCATCCTACGATATGCAAAGGTACCATAGGGACAGGTGAATGTGGTCTTTTCCAGGTCGTCTGGATGTATGGGAATTTGAAAGAAACCAGAATAACCATCCAGATAACAGAAAAACTTGTGACAGGCTAGCCTTTCTAACATTTGATCAATGAAGGGAAGGGGAAAGTGGTCCTTTTTAGTAGCAACATTAAGACGCCTATAATCAATGCACATGCGCCAACCTGTGACTACCCTAGTTGGTATCAACTCATTTTTTTCATTTCTCACCACAGTTGTCCCCCCTTTCTTAGGCACTACCTGAACAGGACTCACCCGCTTAGAATCAGACACAGCATATACAATACCTGCGTCAAGCAATTTCATAACTTCAGCTTTTACAACATCTTGCATGACGGGGTTTAGACGACGCTGGGGTTGAATGCATGGTTTATGATTTTCATCTAGATGTATCCTATGCATGCAAAAGTCAGGGCTAATACCCTTTAAATCATCAATACTGTACCCAATGGCCCTTTTGTGCTTTTTCAACACAATAAGAAGTTGGGATAACTGATCTGCATCAAGTGCAGTACTGACGATCACAGGGCAAAGTTGTTCATCATCTAAAAACGCATATTTAAGGTTAGCAGGAAGAGGCTTAAGTTCGGGTTTCTTTACCTCTTTAACAAGACAAACCGGCCGAACTAACCTCTTCAGTTTGGTGCCCTCTGGTTCGGACCCTTCACCAACAAGAGCCAACTCTAGGGCATCCACTTCAGCACTCCAAGAACTGCTATCACCTGCAGAAGACTCACAACAAAGCACTGCCTCCAAAGGATCTCTTTCGAGAACTTGGGAGACGTTATCACGAGTAATAAAATTAACTACATCAATACGATAGCATTGTTCTTCCTCTAGCATGGGACTTTTTAAGGCACTATTCAGATTAAAAGTCACCTTATCATCCCCAAAGGACAAAGTCAATTTCCCACTTTTAACATCAATGACCGCCCCCGCCGTGTGAAGGAAGGGTCTACCTAAGATTATGGGAATTTGAGAATCCTCTTGCATGTCTAGTACCACAAAGTCTACAGGTATATAGAATTTACCTACTGTAACAGGGACGTCCTCTAAAACACCTAAGGGGTATTTGACTGAACGGTCGGCCATTTGCAGAGTGATATTGGTAACCTTAAGCTCACCCATATTCAGTTTAGTACAGACAGACAAAGACATGACAGACACACTAGCACCTAAATCACATAAAGCTTTATTAATAAATACGGTGCCAATGTTACATGGGATGGAAAAACTCCCGGGGTCTTTAAGTTTAGGTGGAGATTTGTTTTTCAAATAAGCACTACATTCCTCAGTGAAAGCTACAGTCTCTACCTCACAAAAAGCACGTTTCCTGGTCAAAATATCTTTCATGAATTTAGCATAAGCAGGAACCTGTAAAATTAATTCAGTAAAAGGAACCGTTACCTGCAATTTTTTGACCACTTCCAAGAATCTGCCAAACTGCTTGTCTAGCTTATTCTTGAGTTGCCGGTTTGGCAAGGGGAGTGCAATAGGTGGTACTTGAATATTTGTCCCCTTCTTAACCTCAGTTGTAGCCTCATTCTCATTGACTACCTTTTCAGCTTCCTTACCATCCATAACTATCTTTGGGATTTCCTCACTGACCAGACCACTAGCAGACACCCCAGAATCAACCTCAACCTGCATAGAAGGACCATCATAATCCCTACCACTCCTCAATGTAATTGCATTAGCAGTCCCCCTATTTTCGGGCTGTGAAGGAAATTGGCCTGGTGGCCTCCCTACAATAGTAGTAGCCATCTGTGCCAACTGTGTATCAATGATCTTGTTGTGAGCAGTAAGAGCATCGATCTTTGCATCCTTTTCACTTAGAGATTTTTGCATTTGTAGCATCATGTTTCTCATCTCTACTAGCATAGGGTCAGGCTGTGTGGCTTGAGGTTGTGGTGGTGGAGGTGATGTGTGTTGTCTAGGAAACCCAGGTGGTCCACTAGACTGTTGGTTGTAGTTGTTCCGTGGTTGGTAGGATTGTTGATGTGGGGGTTGGTATGGTTGTTGTGGTGGATATTGGACTTGGTGAGGGTTATAGATATTGTTGCTCCTGTAGGATAGTAGAGGGTTGTTTTTGTAGCCCTCATTGTAAGAGTTGGAGAATGGGTTTTTTGTTTGTAGGATTGAAATGCGTTACATTGTTCAACAGAGCTCCTACATTCCTGTGCATAATGACCAGACATTCCACAACTTTCACAAACAGTAGTAGGTTGGGCACTCATAGCAGCTACACTAACAGGTTGGGCATATTGAGCATTGGCTGCTTGCATATTATCAAACTTATAGTGTAAAGCAGTCAATTGGGCAGTTAATTGTTCAATAGAATTTAAATCATGCTTACCACCCCTATTAGATAAACCTCTAGGATTCCCATACTGGGCATTGTGAATGGCTATCTCCTCAATCACCTCCATAGCTCTAGGCACCTCAAGTTGCATGAATCTCCCACTGGCAGCTGAATCTAACAAACATCTAGACTTATTACCCAGACCATTATAAAACTGCTGAATCAAGAACCAATCATCCAAACCATGGTGCGGGCACTCTCTCTGCAAGTCCTTGAATCTCTCCCAGACCTCGAACAAACTCTCATCTGCCTGTTGTGAGATACCTAATATTTGACCCCTCAGACGAGCCGTTTTCTCAGGTGGAAAATATTTAACATAAAAAGCAAGAGCCAAGGACTCCCAATTAGTAATTTTCAAAGTCGCCCGATTCAACCCATTAATCCACAATTTAGCTTTCCCACTCAAAGAGAACGGGAAAAGTATCTCCATAGTCTGCTCCGGAGTCAATCCCTTTTGCTTGATGGTGGAACAATATTGGATGAAGGACTGTATGTGAAGATTCGGATCTTCACCTGGTTCCCCACCGTACTGGCGTCTGTCAATCATGTTAATCAATGCAGGCTCAATCTTGAAGGTCTCAGCTGCAATAGAAGGCATGATTGCCTTTGGTAGCACGAACAGACTTGGCTTAGAGTAGTCTGTAAGCCGTGTGGTAGGTGGCGGTAGTGGAGTTTCGTCACCCATCTCTATCTCTGAAACTGAATCTGTATCTGAAGGAAAAAGATCGCCAATATTATGATCAAAATCAGAGTGATTCCCACATTGTGCAATGAAAGTTCTTCGTCTACGAAAGGTTCTTTCGGGCTCAGGATCGAATGGAGTAAGATGACTAGTACCTACGGTCCTGGGCATAGACAAAGACTACAAAATAATGTGAGATCCGGTCTCAAGGAACGTGAGTTCCTTGAGTAGTAACAAACAATAATCTAGGATAAGCAATCAACAACAGAAAATAAAACCGTTTCCCCAGCAACGGCGCCAAAATTTGATAGGCTAAAGTCGTATCACCTAATCAAAAATAACCTAAGTCCACTAGCTAGGTAGCAAGGGAAGTCAGGATCGAATCCACAGGGAAACAGGCGTTCTTTCTACTATCAATTAATTCATCTAGACTATTGTGAACAAGAGTTGGTTGGTGATTTGTATGCTAAGACTACGAACGATAATTAAACGAGTATGAATCAATATATGAAGGAATCTAGGGCATAGGTTCACCAACAAATAACAATCCAGGACAATGAACAATCACGATAATCAACAAAGTAATTAATTAGACTAGCATGCTCTCTCGAATCGATACTAATCATAGACTTAGAATTAACGGGCTCTCACTACGTATTAACTCTAATTCCACCTATTGACACAAGCCTAAACATCAAATTGCATCTCTCGAATCTTAATTTGATATTGCATAACTACCACAATTAAACCTGCGCAAATCTAATTGTATAGTGAAATAAACCAATCAATAGGAATTAATTACAATGCCAACAATCACAATTATTCAATATCTCTTCATATTAATCATGGATCCCCAAACCCTAGAAATTAGACTACTCAAGCATATTAACCATAAACAAAACAATTAGCATGATTGAAAACATAATTAAGGCAAAACAAAAGATTGAAATAAAGAACAATACCTAATTGAAGAACAATGGTAAAGGAAAGCTTGAATTTTGGATTGAAAATAAACTAAGTGTTTAGAACAAATTAGAGAGAAAAACTAAGCTTAGGGAAAATAAAACTAAGTGTTTAATACTAGAATATGAGATAATAAGATGTTCCACTAAATTAACTAAGGGCTATATTTATAGTTTTGCCTAAAAAGCATTAAGAAAAACCAGAAAAACTAAGTAAACCGCGCGCACAAAACGCTCCTGGGTTGTCGTCGCCCGGTCGGGCGGCCTTCCGCCCGTCGGGCGACCAGCTCGTAACCCGCCCGTCGGGCGCAGGTCTGCTGCCGGGCGGAGGGAGACACTTTGAATCCATCTGCACACGGCCGGTCAGGCGGCTCTCGCTGTTAGGTTATGATACATATGACAATACATAAATCATGCGGAAACAACCATTAAGCCAGGAATACATATTATTTACACATAATCATATAGCATAATTTAGATGCATACTCTTTGTTGTGTGCCTTCCCTAGCTGTGCCCGAACCGAACAAGAACCAGTCTTTGGGACTCCAAGTGTCGTCCCTCCGTAGATAGTCCACAGTACGTCCGGATCCGCCTTAAGATTGACCAACTAGAATCGCCCTTAAGGTACTAGAATTTTCGGCACTCTTAGGTAAGAAATATGGCTGAATTTTTCTCTCAAAAACTCACTTTGAATACTTGAATTAATCTCTTAAAATATGTGACCCTAGGCACGTATTTATAGAGTTA
This sequence comes from Spinacia oleracea, assembly GCF_020520425.1. NCBI lineage: Eukaryota > Viridiplantae > Streptophyta > Magnoliopsida > Caryophyllales > Amaranthaceae > Spinacia > Spinacia oleracea. The sequence goes on along the minus strand of NC_079488.1, from coordinate 89,546,566 downwards.
TGGAAAGGGAATTGTAATCCTAGTAGGACACGAATTAATTAAACTTAGAATCCTACAAGAACTCTAATTAATTAATTTATCCATTTAGGAATAGGAATTTAATCATATACTAACTCTAATAGTTTTAGGAATCATGCATGAACACAAACTCACACACACACGGCAGCCACAAGGGCCGCCCATGCGCGTGCGTGCGAGCAGCAGCCCACGCAGCGAGGCCCACGCAGCCGTGGCCTTGGCGCGCGCTGGGCCTGCCTTGCGGTAGGCCTGGGCGCTGCCTTGGCTGGGCTTGTGGCGCGCGTTTGGCTTGCTGGGCGATGGCCCGACTTCGTGCTGGGCCTTCGTCCGGCAGGCCTCGTCCGATGCTAATTCGTACGATACGCTTCCGATTAAATTCCCGGTTCCGGAATTCATTTCCGATACGAACAATATTTAATATTTCCGATTCCGGAATAAATTTCCGTTTCGAACAAATATTTAATATTTCCGTTTCCGGAATTATTTTCCGATTCCGATAATATTTCCGATTCTGACAATATTTCCGTTTCCGGCAATATTTCCGATTCTGGTAATATTTCCATTTTCGATAACATTTTCCGATACGTACCATGTTTCCGTTTCCGGCAACATCTACGACTTGGATAATATTTATATTTCCGATACGATCCATATTTCCGTTTCCGGCAATATCATCGTTTCTGGAGTATTCATTTCTTGCCTGTGACGATCTCAGCTCCCACTGAAACCAAGATCCGTCGATTCCGAATATCCATAGATGGAGTATCTAATGCCATTAAATACTTGATCCGTTTACGTACTATTTGTGTGACCCTACGGGTTCAGTCAAGAGTAAGCTGTGGATTAATATCATTAATTCCACTTGAACTGAAGCGGCCTCTAGCTAGGCATTCAACTCACTTGATCTCACTGAATTATTAACTTGTTAATTAATACTGAACCGCATTTATTAGACTTAACATAGAATGCATACTTGGACCAAGGGCATTATTTCCTTCCGTCTCCCACCTGTCCTTAGGGACAAGTGTGCATTTCCTAATTCCTTTGTCGCTTGATGCTTGCTCTTGAACATAAGGTAAGAGTTGTCATCCTTATTATGTCCAGAGGTGTTCCTCGGTTTCAGAGTTCAACTGATCAAATAAACAGATAATCATAGCCTATGATTCATCCGAGCACGGCCATGCATTTCACAGTTTCTAGCTCTCCGAGTGGCCTTGTACAACTTTTAAGCATCTCATCCCGATTTATGGGAGGACAATCCCAATCTTGCGATCTTGAGATTAGACTTCGTTTGATAGGTGATTACCTGAGCGTTGCCTTTATAGCCTCCTTTTACGGTGCGACGGTTGGTCAATGTCAAAGCAACCAGTTCTCAAACAAGTAATCTCAAATCACTCAGGTATTGAGGATTTAGTGTCTAATAATTTAATGAAATTTACTTATGACAGACTTTCATCTCTTACAGTAAAGTTTCATAGGTCTTGTCCGATACTAGTCTTCCCAAAGTAAGTATCTATGCAAATGATTATGACATTGCCATGTCCACATAGTTCAAGAAACAGAACTACTAGTCATCTTGCATTCTAATCGTCTAACGTTTTCTATGCGTCCAATTTTATAGAAAACTCCGACTAGGGACCATTTTCAACCTTTGACATTCAAGTTCACTTGATAGACATTTCTTAGTCACAGGACTGGTCCTGACAGTCTATCTTGAATATATCGTCAAATTTGAAGGGACTCATCATTTAATACTAAACCAAGATTAAATGGAATATGAAAATACATTTCATATATGATAAATGTTCAACCCCAATGTTTTATAACCATGGGCCTCAAACCCATCTTCTAAAACAATTCATGGAATTCAAAGCTATGCTTAATTTCCAGTGCTACAACGTGAGTGTTGCTTCTCACTTGTTGCATAGGTTTAGTTATCATGCTTTGCCAATCTTAATATCCTTTTCATCGAATGTTCTTCGAGATATGATGATAAGATCTTTTCGAGTTTGTTTATTATGTGATCTAGTCTTTCTTACTTCGATGGTGGTTTTACTCACTTTGCAATGAAGAACCATCAAGTTAGCAGACGTTTTTCTTGCTTCAAGAGTGGTTCTACGCATTTTTCAATGAAGAACCATCAAGCCAGCAGATAGGTGATCTACCCAAGTTCAGTGAAGAACTTTAAACAACCCTGTTTTATTGCTTCTTAGGCAATAATTACTTTTACTTCAACTGTATAGGTTGCTAGTGATGCTTTGTTTGGATTTACCTATCCAAGCAGTTCATAGATATGTGGAAGACTCTCCAACTATATCTTAGAACATAGAAATTATTATTTTAATTTCCCACGCAACAACTCATGGTCTCCAATCCATGTTGCCATTTCAAAACACGATGCTCTATAGCTCGTCCTTATCAATGGTTAACTCCAAAGGGTCTTGCTTGATCCTTTGCCAGTGTTTATGCGTGTAGCATCAATATTTAGCATATCTTTATTTCCTTGAATCAAGAACTATTCCTATGTACCTTTTCAAGTACCATAAGTATTCTCGATCTCAATCTATTTGATCTTCACTTAGATCAATAGAGATTGGTATATGTTCGTCATGCCTAAAGTCATACGATACGTTTTTGGCGATCCTCATATTATATCATACATGATAAATTCTTTTGCAGAAAAATTCCCATTTGAATTCTATTCATGTAACTTTAGCTTATCTAGTTTCAGTAGATACTAAATTCAGCTAAATTCTTTGACATATAATATAGGTTAAGAATCCCATTTAGACTCTTTGATGTTTAACTTAGTAAATGCTTATACATAGTTCAAACATCCTTTACTTAGATTTATTCACATGGGTCGAATATCTCCAATGGAGACTTTCGTGTTTGATTTAGTAAATGCCATTTACTTAATCCAAAACAATATCATAAGATCTTTGTAAATAGATCTTAATACCCAGTATGTACTAAGTTTCGCCTTGGTCCGTCATTGATGAATAATCTCAAATCTAAGTATTTAGCATTTGAATGTTATTTCACAATAGAGAGATATGTGTGTGATACACATAGGACCAATTAAGTTTTATGTACTCCCACTAAACTTCTTATATATCTATAAGAATCATGTACATTTTATGAAACTAAAATACTTATTAGCTTCACTAAAATACAGTTCTAATTCCCAATTGCTTGCTTAAATCTGGACTTAGATTTCATAAGCTAGCTTTCCTTTTCAAGCATTTATTTGGATCCACAAATCCTATGACATACCATGTACATAGTTTATTCCAACATTTGATTGAGGAATACGTTTTGTCATCCAATTGCCATATGTACCAATATGCAATCATTGCTTGAATTATAGACTTAAGCATTACGATTTTGCATGAGGTTTCAACACAATCCATGCCATGAATTTGCTTGTAACCTTTAGCAACTAATCTAGCTTTGTGTGTGAACACAATTCCATGTTTGATGGTTTTTATCCTTAAAACAAACTTGCAACCAATAGGTGTGAAACTATTCTTGCAAATCAACAAAATTTCAATTTTGTCATCAAAACATTGAGTATGTTTTATGGCCTCTAACCATTTAAAACATTTGAGTCTATATATGGCCTCTAACCATTTTAGGGAATCTGGGTTTCGTCATAGCTTTCTTACAAGTCACAAACTCATTAATCTACATGATAATAGTTTGACTGCAAGTTGTAGGTTTCTTCACTATTTAATAGAAGAATCTCATAGTTTCATTGACCTGATCTCTATGTTTCTTCACTATCTAATAGAAGAATCTCATAGTTTCAGTGACTTGAATTCTATGCCTACTTGGGTATAGAACATCAAACAATAGAATATCAATAGCCACTTGAAAGTCCTTTGAATATTCTGTTCTCCTTGAAGCACTTGTAAAGTCTTCTAAGAGATGTCTATTCTTTAAAATCCACTTCTAAAGTCCTTAAAGAATACGTGTTCGGATTTTCTAAAGAACTTCGAAAAGCCTCCGGAATGTCCGTCTATGTTTGTTGTTCGCCTCGAAGACTTTCGAGGTCTATTTTCTCCCACTTGTCATTTTGGAAACGAATCTCCAAAAGGACATTATTTCGAGCAAACAAACATTATGTTCTCAAAAATTCGTGGTAGAAACAATACCCTTGTGTCTCATTTGAATAAATCACAATGAAACATATATCTATACTTGGGCCTTAGTTTGTTGAATAAAAAACACTAAGCTCCCACTGAGTTTAGGAACTCTTTAGATATATTATGAAAAGATATTCTGAAATTACTTTTCAATAGCTTTGACGAATTTGGTTTAGTTTGGTGGTAGTTGAGCATTTTGTTTTAGAAATTATAGGAAAAGTCTTTATGATTCATCATTGATCGAATCAAGTACTAATTGACTTCGATCATTCCAACGTAGATATGCCATATCTTATGGAGCTAGATTGTGAAATTACAACACACAATCATTGATGATCATATTTGGTCTCAAGTAATCATCAACATGATCTAACCTAGATCTTTATGATTTCTTGCTAAGTGGATTTTATACTTCTGAATCTTTGAACTAGCCAAACAGATTCAACTTATATCACATTTGAGTAAATAAACCTATATTCACTCAAATCCATGTGAAATAATAAAGTCATAAAATCTTTCTTTAGCTTTGAACTCTATTGTCTAGGCGTTCTAACAATAGTTCATATCTTTTGTTACTTTCAACAATTAAGACTAGCTTGTCTTAAGTTGATCTAGAAATCAACCAACTTTCAAAAAGTCCATCAAAATAGAGCTTATGAATGTTAACCTATTGATATGGTCTAAGTAACAATGCCAAAGATTAGTGGAACTCAAATCAAGGGGTTGATTTGAACCTAGTAAAGTTCTTTAAAGAGTTGTTTGTTTTAATCAAGCATATTGACTCATCCCGTAAATGACCATTTCATTCAAATAAACAAACAAACAAGCATTGTTTTTGTTCTTCTGAATGTGAGTCTTTCTGTGTTTGAAGCAGAAATTTAGGTATGCTGATTATGGAACAAAATAGCCATTTAGTTCCAGCCTTTGAAAGGACTTAAAACAAACTAGATGACCCTACAACTAATGTAGCATTGCCATGCTTCATTTCCCACTTGTAGGTCATTAGTGTATCCTAGCTTCCATTGTTTGAGTTATTACCGAAGTAAGAACCTCAAGCGGTATATGATACCAAGGAAGTTTGATTGCTAGGTCACTTCTCTTTAAACATAAACTTATAGGTAGAAACGGAATCGTAAATTCCTTTCATATGTTCCTTTATTTTCCTATTTCTTGTACCCTTTCTTATAGTCTTAAGAATTGAATTCTTTAGTGTTGACTTTTATACTTTGTTAGACATGTCCAATGTCACCAACAAGGTTCTTTACCATTTTAATTTATGTTGAATATTTTGTTTCAACTAGATGATCTTACCAGAAGCTTCTAAAGTTCTCTAAGTATCGATCTATTCGAATGTCTAGGGACTAGACTCATTCGAGAATTAAATGGAAAAAGATTTTAGGTTGTTAACCATTGGTAAAGCTGAGCGTTTTAAGCTCAATGCTTTATGATCTCAAAACTACATTGTATTTTGAATTCACAAGCACCAATTGGTTTGCCATTCGATTTTGATATTCGAAAACAACCATAAAAGTCGCTATAAGAAACGTACATTTTAAATTGCTCACTTTCTCTCTTTTCCGTGAATCGTTCTTGGATTCACTACCAATCGAGGAAATTTACTGTTACCTTTCTAAAAGGATTTATTGCAGTGCAAGATATTTAATTATAAACAATAATTAAAATATACATTGAAGCATGCAAAGTCTAAACATTTATCATGAATAATAACTTGAAATTAAAGCAACCATGCAATTCAAACAAGTTATTAGCATTTTATTCGAATTATGTGTTCCGGCAGGTGTGAATAAAATGATTCCAAGATCCTAAAATCATTGAAGAACTAAGCACAGTTTTTCGACTTAATCCTAAAACATCTTAGGTAAGCAAAAGCCTTTTGCTAATAGTCTAGAAACTATTCTTGGTTGATAGGTACGTCTAAGAACTTATTAGGTAAACCTATCGATTTTGCCACGACATAAAAGGACTCCTTACTTATATCGTTGAGTTTCACCAAAACTAACATGTACTCACAATTATTTGTGTACCTTGCCCCTTTAGGACCAATAAGTAACACCTCGCTGAGCGAAAACTATTACTAGATTGATATAAAGGATATCCAAGCAAGTGTATATTTTGGCATGGCACCTTTTAACTCAATTTTTAAGTTTGGAACTTAAGGCTCTTACTATGTTGGTTAGATTTTAAGTGAACTAAAATCCTTAATCATGCAACATAATCAAGCTTTTGATCTCATGCATTTTAAGACATATTTAAAAGCAATAAATAACTTAAAACATGCATAAGATAAATGTGATCTAGTATGGCCCGACTTCATCTTGAAGCTTTAACTTCAAAGTCCGTCTTGAAAATCTCCGTGGGAGGCACCATTTTCTTCAAATAGGATAAGCTATAACTAATTACAACTATTTGATGGTACGCAGACCATATTTGAATTGAAAAATAACTTTGGTACTTTAGACCAATTACATTCAAATTAATGGTACGCAGACCATATTTTCTATCCTATTTGGGCCATACTAGTCACTTCATAACCTGCAAAACAGTACATATACAATATATACCATTCACCCATTCATTATCATGAATGGCCCACATAGCTGGTTAGTAAAACACATTATGCATCACGTAAACATTTGCAGCAATTAATCAAGGGCACCAATAATCTACCAATTATTCAGTCCTTATTAATTCTAATCAAGTTGTTTTAACCTTAAGGATTTGTAGATCTAATCAAGAGTTTATGACTAAAAGGGCTCCCACTCAAACCAATAAATTCATATGCTTTACTAATTTTAAACATAAAAATGTATTTCTAGTCTAACCGGAAACATACAAATTTAATTAAAATTTAAAGCTCATATAAACTTATAATTGAATCCAAAAAGTTTAATTTAATTTCAGTCGTATTTAAATTAATTCATGATTTTAATTTTAGTAAAAATAATTAGAATAAATAAAATTTATTATAATTACAATATTCAAAATTAAAATCCAAGAAAATAATTTAAATTATTAATTTTAAAATTAATTAAAATTACGTGAACTGAAAATTTCAAATTAAACATTCAAAACGATCTAATCGTAACGCAAATACCCTACGCATCGCACGCCCATGGGCCGCACGCACACAGCCATCGCTGGCCATGTGCGCGCAGCCCATGCGCTCGTCGCATAGCTGCTGCATCTCCCATCGCAAGCCATCGCACGCTGTGGTGCTCGCTGCGCGCGCGCCAGCGCTCGTCGCACGCGAGCCATCGCTCGCTGTGCGCGCTCCATCGCTCGCTGTGCGCGCGAGCCATTGCTCGCTGTGCGCGCGAGGCATCGCTCGCTGTGCGCGCGAGCCATCGCTCGCTGTGCGCGAGCAATTCCGCGCGATCAACGCTGGGCGCAGCGCTCGTGGCACGCGAGCTTGCGCTCGCTGCGCGCGAGGCTGCGCGCCCTTGCGCGAGGCAGTGCGCGTTGTGGCGCAGCTCGCTTGCTGCCCACACGCGACTGCCTTGGCTTGCCTTTCGCCCATGCCCATTTGTTCATAGCTCGTGGCCCACGACACAAGGCAGGGCTGCTGCCTTGTGCTCGTGCACCATGCCTTGCTCATTGCATTCGTGCGGCACGGGCGACGAGCTCCCTTGCTCGTCGTCGCATGCCCGCACTATACAACACCCCTTAAGGGTAACACGAAGCGTCCATTGCTTTGTGCGTGCAAGTTATATGAACGAATCGCATAAAAAATTTAAAATTTATATTTAAAATTAATGACAAATTAATAAATAATATTAATTTCATAATCTTAGGGCGAAAAATCGAAAATTTATTATTCAATTGATTTTCGATTATTATGGATTCAAGTCTAGTTCATAAAAATTTAAAATTTATCATAAATTTACAATTTTTATGGTGGTTTTTAATCATAGGTTTCTAATTAAATTATAATTAATTATGAAAATCAAATTAATTCTAAATTATTCTAATTTTCAACAAATTAATCATAATTACAAATTAGATTGCATAATTAACAAGGCTAGGCATTCAAACTTGTTAAACATATACAGTAGGTCAATCAAAAATTCAAGATTTATCAACAAGAATCGCAAATATTTAATTTAACATCTTAAATTTACGAAATTTTGCATTCGAAAAACTAAAACCTTCGAAAAGTCATAGTTAGGCTTCGAATTTGAGAATTCTGGGTTCGGCCGAAAAAATACTTTTTTTGTCAAAATTTTAAAATGCCTTTTACATGCGGAATTGACACAAAAATCACTCGATTTGGATGAGTAACGAAGAAACTGCCTAAAAAACTGCGTACGTATAATTAAATAAACGCAATTTGCAATTAATTAACAATTACGAAAATTAATCACCCCTTTTAATTCTTGCAAATTTGTAATATTTAACCATGTTCATGCAATTTAGATTATGAAAATAATAAGAGGCTCGTGATACCACTGTTAGGTTATGATACATATGACAATACATAAATCATGCGGAAACAACCATTAAGCCAGGAATACATATTATTTACACATAATCATATAGCATAATTTAGATGCATACTCTTTGTTGCGTGCCTTCCCTAGCTGCGCCCGAACCGAACAAGAACAAGTCTTTAGGACTCCAAGTGTCGTCCCTCCGTAGATAGTCCACAGCACGTCCGGATCCGCCTTAAGATTGACCAACTAGAATCGCCCTTAAGGTACTAGAATTTTCGGCACTCTTAGGTAAGAAATATGGCTGAATTTTTCTCTCAAAAACTCACTTTGAATACTTGAATTAATCTCTTAAAATATGTGACCCTAGGCACGTATTTATAGAGTTATGGAAAGGGAATTGTAATCCTAGTAGGACACGAATTAATTAAACTTAGAATCCTACAAGAACTCTAATTAATTAATTTATCCATTTAGGAATAGGAATTTAATCATATACTAACTCTAATAATTTTAGGAATCATGCATGAACACAAACTCACACACACACGGCAGCCACAAGGGCCGCCCATGCGCGTGCGTGCGAGCAGCAGCCCATGCAGCGAGGCCCACGCAGCCGTGGCCTTGGCGCGCGCTGGGCCTGCCTTGCGGTAGGCCTGGGCGCTGCCTTGGCTGGGCTTGTGGCGCGCGTTTGGCTTGCTGGGCGATGGCCCGACTTCGTGCTGGGCCTTCGTCCGGCAGGCCTCGTCCGATGCTAATTCGTACGATACGCTTCCGATTAAATTCCCGGTTCCGGAATTCATTTCCGATACGAACAATATTTAATATTTCCGATTCCGGAATCAATTTCCGTTTCGAACAAATATTTAATATTTCCGTTTCCGGAATTATTTTCCGATTCCGATAATATTTCCGATTCTGACAATATTTCCGTTTCCGGCAATATTTCCGATTCTGGTAATATTTCCATTTCCGATAACATTTTCCGATACGTACCATGTTTCCGTTTCCGGCAACATCTACGACTTGGATAATATTTATATTTCCGATACGATCCATATTTCCGTTTCCGGCAATATCATCGTTTCCGGAGTATTCATTTCTTGCCTGTGACGATCTCAGCTCCCACTGAAACCAAGATCCGTCGATTCCGAATATCCATAGATGGAGTATCTAATGCCATTAAATACTTGATCCGTTTACGTACTATTTGTGTGACCCTACGGGTTCAGTCAAGAGTAAGCTGTGGATTAATATCATTAATTCCACTTGAACTGAAGCGGCCTCTAGCTAGGCATTCAGCTCACTTGATCTCACTGAATTATTAACTTGTTAATTAATACTGAACCGCATTTATTAGACTTAACATAGAATGCATACTTGGACCAAGGGCATTATTTCCTTCACTCGCCCCCCGGGCGAAGAGAGAAAATGCGCTGCTGCAGCTTCGATGGGCGCCCGATGGGCACCGGGCGAGACTCCGCCCGTCGGGCGCCTTCTGACGACCTGATCCTCTGCTTGCTCGCCCGATGGGCGAGGGGAGATCAACCGGGCGGGAAGCTCTTCGTCCGCAACACCGAGTCTAACTTTCGGGGCTCAATCATGAACATCTAAGGCTCCCGTAAGTCGACAAAAGTCGTCCCGAACTCCCTCGGGATCATGTAGTGGCATAAATCATCAAGAAACGGGCCTAAAAAGACCAATTTCTCACTAAGTATTCCTGAAACTCAAGGCACACTCAAATACACAGATTAGTACTAAAATGGCTCCTAAGAGCTCATTTGACGCATAAAAGTACTAAGGGACGGGGGTGAAAACACTATATAAAACGCACATATCATTCTTCCGCCACGAACCTCCCACCACCCCCGTCGCCTTCACAGGCGCAACTCGGAGACACCAAGCCACCCAGACCCTAGCCACCTTCTTCCCCCCTCCTCTCTTTCCTCTGTCTCGTACCCCCTCCCCTGGTTCGTGCCTCCCTTTTGTGTTTTTCTATTCCTAGAAACCAAGTTTCAAATTGAAACTGTGGTTTTTCCAAACCCATAATAAAGTTGGCCCATTTTAATTATTTGGGCTTTTGGGTAAGTTAAAACGGAATTGGTATGTTAAGATTTTTTTTATTAATATTCATGTTTTAATAAATTTTTATAATCTAATTATTTACTAATAAATTGTTTATTATATTTCAGGTAGGAAAATATATTTAATTGTCGATTTTACTAAAATAAGTTAATAGATTTATTTATAAAGAACGGAATTTAAATAATATTCGTATGAATCGATTTATGAAATATATCCATATATATTTTGATTGAAATATCGATTAATAATATTTTCATTAAATTATGAAATTACATTTTTATTAAAATTCGTTATTTGTAAATTCATTAGCTATAAATATATTAATTATAAAATATTAGTTTTATAATTTTTATCGTTTAAATACTAATTTAAATTATTTAATCTTTTCAAAGAAATTGGGCTCGGAGCTCAGGAAGAACGAACCAAGGAAAAGCCTTAGCAAATTGCGAAATTGAGGTAACATCTATTGCTAGTACCTACAATTCCCTTATAAATGTGATTATAAAATTATGACGATATGATTGAATTTATGAACTAAATGTTTTTACATGTTTTATGAATTGCGGGAATGAATTATAATTTGATTGAATTATTCCTTATAATATGATTTGATTGAGTTTTCCTATAAAATGATGTTTATGAGGAACCATGAAGAAATGATGTTTTATTGATCCAAGGATATGATTTGATTGAGTTTTCCTATAAAATGATGTTTATGAGGAACCATGAAGAAATGTTGTTTTATTGATCCTAGGATCTAATGAGTTATGTTACTTCAACTGAAGTACAAAAGCCAAGGCTTAGTAAAATTAATACAACATGATAAATGAAAGTAAAAGACGTGGTCTATTTGGCAGTATAATATCATGTTTCTATTTCTCGGTCATGCATGTACCTATGGACACCTGTCCACCCATGGATTATGAGCCAGGCTCGGGCCAAAGCCTAATGTCACTAGTTCGATTATGAGCTCAGGCTCCTACGGGCCCAGGCCCTTCGTGGAAAAATCTTCCACCAGTTCGTACTTGTCAACAACTAGCATGTTATTAAAAGTTTATGAATGAATTAAATATGATGTTTTATTAAATGTTTTACATTATTCTATTCTCCCTGTGTTATCACCTAAGAGGAGTTGAAATAAATTTACGTTACTAGAATAGTTCGTTACTGAGTATTCGGCTCACCATTTTGTTTTCTGTTTTAGGTATTGTTGAGGACAATGGAAACGAGTAGTGGCGAGGATTTCACTTTAAGAATGTTCATGTTCTAAGTTTTAATAGTTTAACTAAAGACTTTTAGTAAGTTATGTATTTTTATTATGTTAATTAAAAAGGATTATTATGTTAAATTTGGAGATTTAATAGCTTATATTATGATGTTTGCCCTGTAATTCGCAAGAAGGAGTTACGTCAGGTAATGTCCTGATCAAATTAGGTGAATTCCGCTGCTTAATCACTTGAATTAGAAGTAGGGGCGTTACATGGATGGTCACATATAAGACTCAAAGGATAAGTTTCTGGATCCACCGCTGGCTTTGAGTATATCTTGCTTTAATGGACCCGTGTACAAAATAAAAATTGAATTTGTAAGTTTTTATAATTGTATACTTATGGAAAAGGCTACATGTACACCTAGTGTACAATATTCTCTTGTACAACTCCATTAATTTGTTGACACATCATCAAACCCACTAAAAAATGAGAATGAAAGACAATAAATATGTCATTTCAACTAATAGAAAAACATGGTGTACAAGATGTCTTATACACAATATATATATATATATATATATATATATATAGAGAGAGGAAGGCTCATGTGATAACACCCCTTCTATGTGAGAACACAATCTTATGTGAGAATAAATCTGGGTCTTTGGTTCCCTTCTAATCTAACAGCTCAAAATCAATACCTTAATAATGGCAGTTTTGTAATTTCGCGAGTGATAACCCCAATCACTTTCCTCCTCTTTCACGTTATTACTCCTCTCTCAAATATTCCACAACTCAATTTTCTCTCTCTTCATTGTGCCTCCATTAGAGCATTAATCAAGCTAGGATTGCTCTTAGCTTCGATTTTGTTCTAATTGTTGCGATTTCACTCCTTATTCTCGAAAATATTCATTGAGTTTCCAGATTTTGTGTGTTTAAAGGTTTGATTTCAAATTTGTGTTTAATTTTTCAATTTTTTTTCATGATTATGTGATTAATTTTATGATTTTGGACCGATTATGTTGAATTTGATTGTAATTTGGAATGATTATTTGTATTTTGATTCAACTTCGTTCTTAATTTTGTGTTTTTTCGAATTCGAACATATTTAGCGAAATTGTATTGTGTGAAATTCAATCATGTATTTGCGAATTTCATTATTTATTTATGTTGTTCTTTGATCTGAGTCTACATATTGTTTGATCCTTGTTGTGTCTTTCATTCTTTTTAATTTCAGGTTTCTATCTGCTTGAGCTAAGGAATTAACAGTTCTTCATAGTCTACTATCATCAATCGCTGAATTGAATCTGGTGAGTTTTCTTATTAACATATTTTGTATAATTGCTCTTCATGTTCTGAACTTTTATTTACATGTTATATTTTATTGTTGTACATGTTCTGACCTGTTTTTTCTCTCTCCAAAATGTAGTAGCAACTCTCTCTTCTCTCTCCCTCTCTCTAATACTTAAAACTTCAATGATCATCACCAAAATTGTGAATTCCTTTACATTCTTTGTATTTTTGTTATATATTTACTGCATATCTTCACCAAATACCTAGAATTTTGTCTTATTTACGTTAATATGAAAGGTACAAATTCAAATTTGGGGCTACTTTTCAATTATGTAATGTTAATTTCTTTATTTTTAGATTCATGTTTTCGATCTGTTTATCGTTTGATAATTTCCAGAAATAGTTTGACTCAAATATTGAATATTGGAATTTTATTGATTTATAGCAATCATGTATGTTCATACTTTTTTTGTGTTGGAGACTTGGAGTATTAGTTTTTCCAGTTGTAGTTTTCTTACTGATAATTAGGAAGAAAAAAAAGAAAGGCAATGGACCATTGGTGATAATTTGACTAGCATTATAAAATAATAGTACAAGGCTAAGGAGAAGCAATGTGAGGATTTAAGCCTTGAACCTGAATGTCACAGTCCCTCATCCTAGTGTCCAGTATCTTTAATAATAGCCTAGTGTCTATTTTCCCTTCAATTATTAAGTCTTTTGAATACATGTGTGATCTGTAGAATTTACAAACAATAAAACTAGAGATTGGTTCTGAATCTTTTGATTATGTTGCAGCTTAAAACTTCTATGGAGAATAGTAATTCCACCTTTGACAAAGAGAAGGCACAAGAAAGGTTATAAAAGCTCTCTGGTGGTGTTGTTGTTTTTAAGGTCCTATGTTTGTTCATGAAATATGATCCCTTACTGGACCAAGCTGAGTGGCATGGCGTGGACAAAGAAACTGAAGATTCTAAGACCCCTTTTATAGCAAGGGGTTTTGCTAGCATCTCGAGTCTCTCGATTTTGCCTGATCTTGATCCCAAAGATGGAGCAATCGTAAGAGGTGATACTCCTATGTCAGTCACATGCTTTGCTGCTCCTAGTGATCAATGATGTATGTGGTCTCCCTAATTATAATCTTATCGGCTTGTCTCCCTTAAATGCTCGCCAACAGTTTATTTTAATGATTGCAGGGGTAAATGATGAATGTGGTTGATCCCATTTTATTTGGCAGGGTAAGCAGTTGCATGCGTTCTAATTATTGTTGCATATGTTGTAATTATGGTTGTATATGTTCTAATTGTTGTATTTGCTATAAACAATACTACATGCATTGTTTTCTTGAATATTTTGTTAAAACCTATTAGCTCAAATGGTAGAGCAATGTGTCATTGCACATGGATGTAGGTTAGAATCCTACATAGGTTGTTTACAACACACGACTTAGCTCCATTGTGTTTATATGGATAGGTCCTACAAGAGAGTTACCCTCCAAAATATATCGACACCAACTGGTGATAATTTGTGCTTTCTTATCAGACTCCGCCAATGAGGAATTATGTTGGTTATACATCTTGGACATCTCATTCGTGCTTCCCTGTTCCTTGGCTAGTTTCTCCACAAATTGTTGCCTTCAGTTCAAGTGTTAGATTTCATGTTCTAAAAATTAAGGCGAACGTTCTACAAATTTATACATATATTCTGAATTGTATACATATATTCTAAAGTAAGTTGAACAGATTCAAAAGTAAATAGGATTTAAAAGTAAATAATCGTCAAATAGGAGAATTGATATCATAAATGGAATGCAAAGAGTTGTGTAACACCCCGACAATTCTCTCTTTTCTAAAATAATCTTTTAATATAAAACGTAGAGAATTATCAAGGCATTATCGCCCGTGTGAAAACGTAACGGCTTATTCAGAATTTTGCAGCGGAAAACATAAAACTAACTTTAGGTTTATAAATAATCGATTACAGATTTAGTCCAAAACCCATTTAACTGAAATAAGGAAATACGAATAGTACGACAAATTTCAAATTTAAGTTAACAAACCAAATCACTTAATAAAGCAAATCTAACTACAAGCTCTCTAATCCCGATCCCCAATGATGCATCATCTTCAAACCTGCAGATGGACAATGCTTATTGATCCTTAGAGACTGCTCACCAAGATTGGGTCATCACAGGATCAATAAGGCATAGCCATGATCAACATGCACAAGCAAAAGCACGTAATCAGCAAAGCTGAGTACTACATACTAAATCAATAATAATCCTAACATGATTCTATTAAACGAACAATCCTAACATGGTACTAAATAAAACATAAGCAAGGATAATCAAGATATATTGACTTGAAGACTATGTTTGACTGAACTAGACTCTTGTATCATTAACATTATTTAAATTGAAATAGTCAATGGACTGAGTTGTCTACTAGAAACTTCTTCTTCTTCACTAAGGAAGACGAGGTACGGGCGCGACTCCGTAAACCCCAATGACCTGCGATATCGAGGGACTTTTAAATAAAAATAGAACCGGTGATCAATCCGGCCCCAGAAAAAGCCATAGGCTACCCATGACCCCAACTCCTGATTGTCCGTCACTTTAGACGTGCACAGTCTAAAGCTATTGCTACTCATTTTCACTTTACATGACTTAACTTTTAATACTTGGTTATGACTCATCAAACATAAATATTATATTCAACAAGTAAACACAACTTCTTTTATCTTTGAATTAAACCAGTGATCACAACGTTCAACCAAGAGCCAATTCCAACTATTTTAATCCTTTCTTTATCCATATTTAAAAACCTTTATTAGGTATAAGGTTCAACTACCAAACAAGGTCCTCGGCCCTTATAAGGTAGTGAAAATCTAAAGAGGAACAACGATCAATAAAGATCTAAACCAATATTAAATAATATAAAGTTCCACAAAACCAACATGCTTGCATCAATATTCCATGCTAACATGATTCAATTCTTATAAATAAAGTCCTATGCTCAACGCATTAATTCAACGACATTGAACATGAAATTCCAACATAAACAAGTTCATAAATATATTCATCATATTCTCAATACAACACACATCCAAGCACACAGGTATGTACGTACCTTGTGTAAACAAACTGGTAGGCCACTTTAACGAATTCAAAAGTCACCCACAAAGAATTCTCCGCCTAAAATAATCAAGAAACGTACCCAAATCAATTCCTAATCATTGGCTACCATAACAAAGCATTCTAAATGAATCCTAAACATATTTAGAACATTCCCCAATATCAAAACTTAAACCTTTGATTTCCTAGCATCATAACTATTGAATTAGTGATTGAACTTCGTTGAAAACTCTTTGCAAACATCGTACTTTAAATTTTCAGCAATATAACTAATTTCAAACTACTCCAAAACATAATTAACATTCTTAAAATCATACAAATAATAGCTTTGATAATGTATAATCATTCTATTATGATTTTAGAACATTAAAACCTTAAAAATCCATACTTTAATAATTAAATTCCTTATTTCAATTCAACTATGTAATCTGAAAATTAAATTATCAATTAAGCATAATGTATAATCTGAAAATCTAACTTAATCATAAAAACTTATAATTTATATTCACGAAACATGAATTAAATTAATAAAACTTCATTAAAACTCTAAATTAAACGCAATTAACAAATCTGAAAATAATTAAATTAATTCAACAACATATAATCTGAAATTTCATAACTTAACTATAAAAATCATAAATTTAATTCAAGAAACATAAATTCAAATTAATTAAATTAATTAAAACATTTAAATAACTTAGGGTTTAAGAAAATAACCAAGAATTGAAGAGGAGAGAGGAGGCTGGCCGGCGAACAGGTGGTGGCTCGCGGCGAGGGCTGAGCACGGCGGTTGCGTGCGGTGGTCGCTGCGCGAATAGGTGGTGGTCAGCCACGAAAATCGAAGAGAACAAGCAATAAAAGGAACGAAAATAAAAGAAAAAGGGAGGATAAGGAGAAGGGGATGTTAACGTGCTAGACGGCGGGGCTGCGGCGAGGTGGTGGACGGCGGCGAGGGTGCTTGTGACTGCTGCTGCTGCGTGCGAAACCGACACGGCAGAGGGGAAGCGAGAACGACGAGACTATGAGAAAAGAGGAGCAAGGTAGCAGGAACTCGATGAAGAGGAAGAGGACGAAGGAGAGAACACGGTTTACCGGCGGGAGCGGTGGTGGTCCGGTGGCTGGGCAACAACGAGGACAACGGCGTGGGGAGATAATGGAGTTCTTGAGGGTTTTGATATTCACGTGAGTTTGGGAACAAGATGAGGTTTTGATTTTTACGTGAAATAGAAAAGGGGTTATGGGTTTAAACTATTGGGCTTTCCCAAGTGGGCTAGGACTAGAATTGAGGTTGATCGAATCCAAAAATAGTTAGGATTGTTTTTCCGAATTCAACGAGTTTTCCTAATTCAAATTCTTTTCAACATAAAATTCTAAAATTATTCTTGATTGCACAAACCGTTAAAATATTTAGAATATATTAAATAAAATTAAATATACATTAAATATATAAATATAATAAAGTTCAAAAATCGTTAAATATTTAGAACGTACTTAAAATACGTTAATTATATATTTATTACTAAAATTCATAAGTTCTATTTAAATATAAATAATATACGTTAAAAAATATATTAATAAAATTTATAAATTTACGGGGGATTACAATCTACCCCTCTTAAAAGAAGTTTCGTCCCGAAACTTGACACGAAATTTCCCACATTTTCCCAAAAGCTTTTAACTTATTCTTACTAGAGAAATACTTGTGCCACCTATGTGTACTCTTTTGCCAACTCAAAGCTGTTTGTGTTACTCATGAACACCTTTTCTTATGCGGAGAATCTATTTGCTTTGCATCAACTTGTAAAATTTGCTAAAATAAGCATAAAATTCATAAAAATTCCATAAAATAGGTAAAAAGCGCGAATTTCTATCGCATTCTACCCCCCTTAAAGAAAACGAGTTACGCCCTCGTAACTCACCTCAGGGAATAGCTAACCAAAATTCTCTTTCGACGAATTCTATCCTCAAAATTTCTATTTCACTAAAACTACTCACTTTATACTTTTCACAACAGATGACGAAACAAAAGAACAAGTCACCACGAATTAAATAATGCTTAACTTGCGCGGAGTTAATAGAAAAGTACCAGAATCTATATCGGCAGATCGTTCATCCTCATTCTGATTCATCATGTACAATTTTCCTGGAGCCTTATTCGGGTTGTTGTTATCATTTGCAGGCTTATTATAGTTCTCTTGATTGTTTTGTGCCCCTTCAGGCTTTGAATTTTGACCTCCAGACTGGTTAAACCTCACTTGGTTTCCACCTCCATTAATATTTTGTTCCTTTCTGTGCTTAGTGAAACACTCATACTCCCTATGCCCCCTTTTCTGACAATAGTTGCAGGTCACTAATTCTCCTTTGCAGTTCTTACCAGGGTGATTGTTACTGCACATTTTGCAATGATGCACTCTCTTAGATTGGTTCGAGTTGTTGTGGTGCCCCTGATTGTTTCCTCCTTGGAATTTTCCATTTCCATTCCCATTTTCGTTTCTATTCCTTTTAAAGTTTTCTTGGTTACCCCCAGCATTAAAATCTTTCCTCTTTTCCCCAATTACCACAGTTTTCTTTTCCCTTCTAGACTGCAGACCATAAATATGAGCAGCTCTCCCATACACTATGTCTAAGGAAGTAAAGGTTTCTCCACCTAATCCCAATTGAATTTCATCAGTCAGCCCTTGCTCAAACCTTTGAGCCTTTAGCTCCTCAGTAGCTACCACCTCAGGTGCAAACCTCGATAAAGCTATAAACTTGCTATAGTATTCAGCAATAGTCATATTCCCCATCCTAAGGTTGATAAACTCCTGCGCTTTCTGCTTTCTCATAAAAGGAGGATAAAACTTTCCCCTTAAGGCAACTATGAATGAATCCCAATTGAATCCCTCAACAGCACTTAGTCTATTTCCATTTTCTTTCCACCACAAATCGGCTTCATCTTTTAGATATAGGACAGCTTGACTTACTCTCATACTCCCAGGGCAACTCACAGCCTCAAATAGTTTCTCAAATTCCCTAATCCAGTTTTCCAGGAAGGTAGGGTCTGCTTGTCCCTTGAAATACGGTGGCTTGACCTTAGAAAGTCTTTCAAACATTTCCCCTGCAGAATCGGGGCGCTCAGTTCTCTCCTGGGTTAGCTTTTCCGCCAAGAGGCGAATCGCAGCAGCTAGATCATTGTTGTTGGCCATTCTAGAACGCGACCTGCAATTAGTATACTCTATTTTAGGTTTGAAACACCACTTATACATTATCCCATACAATTTAATACTTGAATTGACCATAAAGGTCGCCTCAACCAACAATGTTCACATTGATACACATCATTTACGAAGGCACGAAAATCGTTTATGAAGGTGCAACGATCGTCTACAAGAAGCAATAATCATTGGAAAATAATCATCCTCAATAATTCGCGAAAGACATTTACGCACTACACATAAGGCATAACATTTTGAATCATATTGGTCATGAGGGTCTAGATTGGCCCTCACTTCCTTTATGTACTCAAATCATTTAATATTTTTGTGGCAATTGAATTGATCCACAATTCACACTGAGTATGCAACCAATAAAGAATTAATCCATGACGTACTACCTAGAGGTTGGGGTATTATGGAATCCTCAAAATAGAATAAAGAACAATTCCTTGAAAACTTTAACTTTTATTGCTAACTCCATAAAGGTTTATTACATCCTTGAAAATAATAAAGAACATTTCAAACTTCAATAAAATTTAACCTTAAACTGTTGTAGCTTTGCTACTTATTCTTTAAAACATAAAAGAGCTAATAAACTATTTATGACTTCAAAATATTTGTGGCCTCTTGCCTATCCATTGCTCCTGAAACTTGCGGAGTGAAATTTAGATCTCAAGATCATCGAACTCTTCTTCAGGGTCTTCATCGGGGTCTTCCTCAGGGTTTGCATCTTCACCCATGTCTTCATTTTGATTAGGCTCACTTGTCATCTCCTGTTCACTTTCGAGCTCTGCATTCGAATCACTAGAGATCTCAATGGTTGGCTCATGAGCCGCTGAGTTAGGATTCTCTGTCTCAACACCTACATTCTCGTTCTCCACATCTACATCATTTTCCTCTAGGTTATTATTTACACTAATTCCCATAGGTTCTTCTGTAACTGAATCCCCAACATGACTCCCTACGATTTTACCGTCTCTAAACCCACTTTCTGCTGCTTCAATAATGGTGGTCAGAATTTCTGAATCATATTTCCATCTACCATCCCAAGTTCCATACTTAACCAAGTTTGGAGTTCCATTATCAGAATGCATGTCTTTAAACCTTTCCTTGAGTTCTAGGTATGGAAATTTGTTAGGTAAGCAATTAATGATAGTGGCTGCTATGATATCCTTTCTCATTAAGATAGGTTGCCCTTGAACCTTAGCATAATATTCACATCCAAACACAATTTTCTTCACATAAATATCTGGGGTTTCTATATCAAGTTTCTCGAAGGATCCTATATTGGTATACTTGGAAAGAAACATTTTATTCCTGAAATAAACAATTCAAGGTCTCACTAACGATTTTCCAGCCAAAACATAAACAAGGTTCAGTAATCGATAAGTTTGGTGGAATCAAACAATTCTTTATGCACTTGTAAATGTAACACTTAAACAATTAGCACATGCACATACATAACAATCAATTTCTTATCATTGACTAGCTACTAATGTACATATAATTCTATCTTATATGCCCTTCTTATACTACCCATCTCTCATAAACTAAAGCATTAGAATCATTTATATAACGAAATAAAAGAACGAAAATATAATAAAGTTATAACGTAGCGAATAAATTCGAGAATAAAGTTATTAATTCAAAAAGATTTATATTTCCTAATTAACGAATTCTAACTCGTGAAACAACTTTAAAAAAAAATTGAACTCCTTTTTAAAAAAAAAATGTATTCATATGATTTTTATTTATTTGTTTGAATAATAAATAATAAAAAATAAATGTCCAAAGTATCACTTTAACTTGGAAAAATAATTTGATTTCGAACGTAAATAAGGAATATCGTATATTTTCAAACAAGGTAAAATGAAATCGGCCCCCCAAAAAAGTACCAATTTTTGAACACTATAATCCGTAGAAGCTCGATTTTTAAGAAATCTATTTTAAATAACTAGGTAGTTAGGCGCCTAAAAATTTATTAAAGTAAAACCTTAGCTTCTAGATACCACTTTGTAACACCCCGACAATTCTCTCTTTTCTAAAATAATCTTTTAATATAAAACGTAGAGAATTATCAAGGCATTATCGCCCGTGTGAAAACGTAACGGCTTATTCAGAATTTTGCAGCGGAAAACATAAAACTAACTTTAGGTTTATAAATAATCGATTACAGATTTAGTCCAAAACCCATTTAACTGAAATAAGGAAATACGAATAGTACGACAAATTTCAAATTTAAGTTAACAAACCAAATCACTTAATAAAGCAAATCTAACTACAAGCTCTCTAATCCCGATCCCCAATGATGCATCATCTTCAAACCTGCAGATGGACAATGCTTATTGATCCTTAGAGACTGCTCACCAAGATTGGGTCATCACAGGATCAATAAGGCATAGCCATGATCAACATGCACAAGCAAAAGCACGTAATCAGCAAAGCTGAGTACTACATACTAAATCAATAATAATCCTAACATGATTCTATTAAACGAACAATCCTAACATGGTACTAAATAAAACATAAGCAAGGATAATCAAGATATATTGACTTGAAGACTATGTTTGACTGAACTAGACTCTTGTATCATTAACATTATTTAAATTGAAATAGTCAATGGACTGAGTTGTCTACTAGAAACTTCTTCTTCTTCACTAAGGAAGACGAGGTACGGGCGCGACTCCGTAAACCCCAATGACCTGCGATATCGAGGGACTTTTAAATAAAAATAGAACCGGTGATCAATCCGGCCCCAGAAAAAGCCATAGGCTACCCATGACCCCAACTCCTGATTGTCCGTCACTTTAGACGTGCACAGTCTAAAGCTATTGCTACTCATTTTCACTTTACATGACTTAACTTTTAATACTTGGTTATGACTCATCAAACATAAATATTATATTCAACAAGTAAACACAACTTCTTTTATCTTTGAATTAAACCAGTGATCACAACGTTCAACCAAGAGCCAATTCCAACTATTTTAATCCTTTCTTTATCCATATTTAAAAACCTTTATTAGGTATAAGGTTCAACTACCAAACAAGGTCCTCGGCCCTTATAAGGTAGTGAAAATCTAAAGAGGAACAACGATCAATAAAGATCTAAACCAATATTAAATAATATAAAGTTCCACAAAACCAACATGCTTGCATCAATATTCCATGCTAACATGATTCAATTCTTATAAATAAAGTCCTATGCTCAACGCATTAATTCAACGACATTGAACATGAAATTCCAACATAAACAAGTTCATAAATATATTCATCATATTCTCAATACAACACACATCCAAGCACACAGGTATGTACGTACCTTGTGTAAACAAACTGGTAGGCCACTTTAACGAATTCAAAAGTCACCCACAAAGAATTCTCCGCCTAAAATAATCAAGAAACGTACCCAAATCAATTCCTAATCATTGGCTACCATAACAAAGCATTCTAAATGAATCCTAAACATATTTAGAACATTCCCCAATATCAAAACTTAAACCTTTGATTTCCTAGCATCATAACTATTGAATTAGTGATTGAACTTCGTTGAAAACTCTTTGCAAACATCGTACTTTAAATTTTCAGCAATATAACTAATTTCAAACTACTCCAAAACATAATTAACATTCTTAAAATCATACAAATAATAGCTTTGATAATGTATAATCATTCTATTATGATTTTAGAACATTAAAACCTTAAAAATCCATACTTTAATAATTAAATTCCTTATTTCAATTCAACTATGTAATCTGAAAATTAAATTATCAATTAAGCATAATGTATAATCTGAAAATCTAACTTAATCATAAAAACTTATAATTTATATTCACGAAACATGAATTAAATTAATAAAACTTCATTAAAACTCTAAATTAAACGCAATTAACAAATCTGAAAATAATTAAATTAATTCAACAACATATAATCTGAAATTTCATAACTTAACTATAAAAATCATAAATTTAATTCAAGAAACATAAATTCAAATTAATTAAATTAATTAAAACATTTAAATAACTTAGGGTTTAAGAAAATAACCAAGAATTGAAGAGGAGAGAGGAGGCTGGCCGGCGAACAGGTGGTGGCTCGCGGCGAGGGCTGAGCACGGCGGTTGCGTGCGGTGGTCGCTGCGCGAATAGGTGGTGGTCAGCCACGAAAATCGAAGAGAACAAGCAATAAAAGGAACGAAAATAAAAGAAAAAGGGAGGATAAGGAGAAGGGGATGTTAACGTGCTAGACGGCGGGGCTGCGGCGAGGTGGTGGACGGCGGCGAGGGTGCTTGTGACTGCTGCTGCTGCGTGCGAAACCGACACGGCAGAGGGGAAGCGAGAACGACGAGACTATGAGAAAAGAGGAGCAAGGTAGCAGGAACTCGATGAAGAGGAAGAGGACGAAGGAGAGAACACGGCTTACCGGCGGGAGCGGTGGTGGTCCGGTGGCTGGGCAACAACGAGGACAACGGCGTGGGGAGATAATGGAGTTCTTGAGGGTTTTGATATTCACGTGAGTTTGGGAACAAGATGAGGTTTTGATTTTTACGTGAAATAGAAAAGGGGTTATGGGTTTAAACTATTGGGCTTTCCCAAGTGGGCTAGGACTAGAATTGAGGTTGATCGAATCCAAAAATAGTTAGGATTGTTTTTCCGAATTCAACGAGTTTTCCTAATTCAAATTCTTTTCAACATAAAATTCTAAAATTATTCTTGATTGCACAAACCGTTAAAATATTTAGAATATATTAAATAAAATTAAATATACATTAAATATATAAATATAATAAAGTTCAAAAATCGTTAAATATTTAGAACGTACTTAAAATACGTTAATTATATATTTATTACTAAAATTCATAAGTTCTATTTAAATATAAATAATAAAAAATATATTAATAAAATTTATAAATTTACGGGGGATTACAAGTTGCCTATGTAGGATTCGAACCTACATCATTGTGCTATCGCACAAAGCTCTACCAATTGAGCTAATAGGCATTGTCCCAAAACATCAAGCATTTACGACCATCACTTGTATTAACACCACACACGCAAAACTTCTAGCAGCAACCAAACATAGCAGAACCACTGCCCACCCCAGACTGACCCGCAACAACCCTCCCTGCAAAAGAAATAGCGTGCACAAGCAGCTATGCAACCACTTAAGACAAAAACCATTCTCTACAACAACTATACTACCCCATAATGTTGTCCATGAAAACACATCATACCTAACATGACCCGAATTGTCATAAAAACAGGCCAAAAATCAGACCCAAATCACATTCAGGAACATGTTAGATACAAGAAGAGAACATTGGAACATACCTTTCTAGTTTCAGAACATCTTGTTATGAAATTTAGAACATAAAATATCCATAAATAATAGCTTCTCTACAGGAAGGAACAGTATAAATTATGTTCTAAAAGGTGAAACTTAATGTTCTTAAAAGTGAGGCTTCATGTTCTAAAGAATTGAGATGATGAAATATCAAGCAATATTTGAAAGGATGTCACCTAAAAGTGTATTTTCGACAATTGGACTACAAATGGACTCCGGCGCTGATGTTTTATCGCTTTATAAACTAGTAATACGTAGTAAAAAATTATGTTCTAAAAGGTGAAACTTAATGTTCTAACAAGAGAAATTATATGTTCTAACAATTGAATTTATATGCTCTAACAAGTGAAGCTATATGTTCTATACATTATTCCTATATGTTCTAAGCATTTAAGCTATATGTTCTGCAAAGCAATGTACACACAAGTAAGAAAGGCAATAGACTAAAAAAAATTATCCTTCTACTCTACCCAATATATTCTACCAATATATATTTTGATGCACCTTCTCTATATTCTGCCGTGCTTTAAAATATGGCATGTTGAAAACTCTTCACATAGTTTATGAACAAACTAAATAACGAAACTAAGATCCGTATATATTTGTTATATAAAACATCGAGTCTCTTTTCATTCTTCCCAACCTCTACTCCTATCCCAACCCTACCCTCAAAACTTCCCCTGCTCTACCATATGGTACGTGTAGTAAAAAAAGATATGAAAGATTTTATTTGAATGATTCGCATATAAGTGGAGAGAGGAACAAGAGCTTACACATATCTCATAAGTGGACCACATTGAATTGATGGTTAGTAAAGTCAGAACATGAGCCACAACTAGTATTAACCATTGCCTAGATCCAAAAAATCGATAGACTCTATGAGCCACGTACTAAATATATTTGTTCTAAACCGTGAACAATATAAGCTATATGTTCTGTACATTATTCTTGTATGTTCTGTACAGATAAGCTATATGTTCTAACAAGATAAACTATATGTTCTAACAAGATAAGCTATATGTTTTGTACATTATTCCTATATGTTCTAATCAGTTAAGCTACATGTTCTAATCAGTTGAGCTACATGTTCTAATCAGTTAAGCTACATGTTCTAATCAGTTGAGCTATATGTTCTACATGTTCTAATCAGTTGAGCTATATGTTCTAATCATTATTCATATATGTTCTAATCAGTTAAGCTACATGTTCTAATAAGTTAAGCTACATGTTCTAATCAGTTGAGCTATATGTTCTAATCAGTTAAGCTACATGTTCTAGTCAGTTGAGCTACATGTTCTAATCAGTTGAGCTATATGTTCTAACAAAAAATATAACCACTAATATAGACTGGTCAATAACAAATGCACTATAAGCATAAAACATGAGCCTACATCTTTGTACCCACATTAGTCTTCAGAAAATGTCATTAAAAACATAGATGCAGAAGCCTATAGAAGTAATCTCATCAAATTCAAAACATGTGTACTTATAATTAGAACATATGCAATTATGATGTTCTACACAGCGAGATATGATGTTCTACACAGTGAGTTATGATGTTCTACATAGTGAGCTATGATGTTCTAAATTCTTAACCTTCATGTTCTGAAGTATTGAGAGTATAAAATATTACTCTAAATTGTTCATTATTGCGTTCATAAGTGATGGCGGACGATTGGCTACGTTGCTTTGGCGTGTTTATTCTCATTTTCTCTGTTTAAAAATTCAGAACATATAACTATTACTTTTAGAACATCATAAAATATCAAAAATAACGAAATATTTTGAAATTCTCAAATTAATTCAAAACCAGAAATTAAATTCTTATAAAAAAATACTAAAAGTTCATAAAATTCAGAACATCCACAATTGCAACAAACATTAAATATATGGAACATAAAAATTCACAAAATCGTTAAAAACATCCACAATTTCACAGACCAAATAATTACAAAATCAATTTCGAAATATTTCGAAAATAATAACAAAAATTTCGAAAATTAATAAATAAGTTTCACTAAAATTAAGCACCGAATACTTACTCTTGTGGATTCTCTGGATTGTTTGCTAGTTTGTCGTGCTTTTTTTTTTTGCTGAAAATCAAAAATTAACAAAAATTAACTTCAATAATGTATGAAAACAAAGAAAGAAGTTTGAAATTAGGTTAACAGTTTGTGTATTTTTCTTATCTTCGTCGTTTATATTTTTGTTTGTGCTCCAGTCATCCTCAATTGAACAAATTAGGTTAAAATTAGGGAAATTTGTTTAAGGAGAGAAGAAATATAGAACAATTGATATTGAATTTACCTTAAATCAACAATACACCGGCGATGAAGGAGGTTGATCAGCGGTTCTTTGAGCTTCGATGGTGGTTTTGTCGAGAGGAGAGAGAAAACGGTGAGAGAGAACAAGGAGTCGCGAGAGGGAGAAAGTGAAGAGAGAAGTTTAGAGAGAGAAAGTGGTTGGGGTTTATGAAAGAAACGTGGTTTTTATTTAGGAAAGATGGATGGTTGTTTCATCATTTAATCCTAACCATTAGATCGTATCTAATCCTACGATTAGATTCATTCTCATATATAGTAGTATACTCACATAGGGACCTATTTTCACATGATCCCTCCCCTATATATATATATATATATATATATGGAGTACTTGCTAACACGTAAACAATAGAGAAGTTCATGGAAATCATTTGAAGAGTTGAATTAGTCATAACTCATAAGTAATGCATGACCTTGGACTCCCTTAGTGAGTAGCTAATTCACGTTTCACCTTTTGACATAAGTCGCACAAATCAATAATTGTTGCTTAATTAAACAATCTTAATTTTTTCTACTCCGTACTATTTTAATTCTAAACAACCCCGCCGCCAAATCTTTACGTACTACTCCCTCCATTTCTTTTTGATGTATTCATTTGGAATCTGGTGTGGTTTTTAAGAAAATTAGAATATTGGTTTGTATGGGTATAAGTGTAATGACTGAGTGTAAGAGAAATGATTGGGTGTAAGAGATTATAATAAATAAAGGTGTGAGAAAATAATAAAGAAATAAGGTAAGAGAGATGAGTGATAATGATGGGTGATAAAGGATGTGAGAGAGTGGGTATATGGGGAAGGGAAAAGAATTAAATATTATGGGTGGGGAAAATTAGGTGGGAATATGGGTAGAATCTTTAGGTATTTTGGTAATTAGATAGAAATGTAAGGGTATTTTAGGATAAAATGTATGTCTAAAAATAGAATAGATTCTAAATGGATACAACAATATGAAACGCTTAAAATGGAAACGGATACAACAAAAAGAAACGGAGGGAGTACTTCATTTATTCTTATTTATACGACATAATAATTTAGTCACGTTTGCCAATACACGATTTAAAACATTAATGTTTTCAATTATGGATAAGAAAAAATTATAAAAAATTGATATTTAAAAAATATTTATTGAGACGAATCAAACAAGACCTCACACGACTATGTTTTTTCTTAAGTATAAACCCAAATTGAAATCAAAGGAACTTGTGTGAATATTGTCAAAACCCCAATTGTGTCATATAAATAAGAATAGAGGAAGTATTTAAAAAGCAAACCATAGATGATTATATGAGACGTGTCATCCCCTCCTTTCATCCATCAATATGAATTTTTTTTTCAATTTTTCTTTTTGTTGTTTGCCATAATTTACAGCTCAACGTCACTTCCACCCTATCTTCCTCATTCAATATCCACTCACTATTTAATTAATACACTTCCTCCGTTCCGTAAATTTCGCACCATTTGATTTTTTACACTATTCGCACTACGACTTTGGCCATTTTTTGTAATTCATATGTAAGAAAATTATAGTCATGTGGGGTCATGTTAGATTCGTGTCGATAAATATTTTCTAAATATTATTTTTTTATAATTTTTACTTACACACAATTTAAGATATTAAGAGTCAAATTAATGTATTAGAGAAGTAAAAGTCAGCCATGGTACGATATTTAAGGAACGGGAGAAGTATATCTATTCAACCATCTAACACTTTCACACTCAATATTAATACACCCTTTCATTTACATATATATCCGTTCAACCTTCAAATTTCACATATATTTAAATCATATATTTTCACCAATATTTCAAGCCTTCCTATAAATATAAAACTTTAAAAAATCGTTAAACAATTAATATTTCATACAAAATAACAACTACACTTTTTTAAAACGAGGTGAAGGACTAGTTAACATAAAAAAAACCATAGAAAAAAAGTCCAACAACCCTTGAGTTGTCCTTGACAGCCGTTTATAAAAGGACCATTCAACAAAGCAAAGTGGGACCCTTAACACAGCAGCCACCGTTAACCGGTGTCGGGCGTTAAATCTCAACCGTAAGTTCTACTCCCCAGACGCATATTTATAGTCTCGGTTGATCAAAAACACAAATTTTAAGAAAAATGAAATATTGTACATGGAAAAATGGAATAAAGTACAAATGATGATTGAGTTGTATGGAAAAGTGAAATAAAGTAAATGAGAAAGAATATATAGTACATAAACAATTGGAACATAGTACATGGGTGAGGTTTTCAATGCATTACTACATCTATATTTATTTAAGGGACACATTTGTCTTTTTCGACCATATTTATTTAAGAGATACACTTGCCATTTTTAGTAACTTATCAACCCCACCATCTAATTAAATAATCTATCTACACCCCACCCCTTCCCCCCACTCCCTAGAATGACACGGTCCCCACTTGTTTTTCTTATTAAAATATCTACTCAACCCCACTTGTTTTATTACTTTATTTTATTCAATTCTTCTTCTTAATACACGTGTACGGCCAAGTGTATCTCTTAAATAAATACGAAGGGAGTATTAATTAATATAGTACGGAGTACATGAGAAAGTGGAGACATTAATAGCCAAAATAGGAAACAAGACTATAATATTAGGATGCCCTATTTTGTAAACAGGACTATAATTTTGGGACGGAGAGAGTATTCCACCAAAAAGGGAATTATAATTTACCAAACGAATGGACCCTGGAACTCTATTTCTTAGACCGTGGCATCCTTGACTTTCGATGAAGTATAAAATAATTTTTTCTCTCATCCTTCTCCTTTTTTTCATCTCATCTTTCACTAACTTGATGTACCTTTTACTAAACTCTCTTTATTTTTTCTATAATCTTGACTCAAGATCATTAGTTTCTTTTACCTATTTTTTACTTTTACATATACCCCACTTCAAATTTACCTTCCAACACAATTATTAATTTTAACAAAATAATAAATATGAAATAAAACTACCATACAAATAATAAAAAAAATGTAATGTGTCAATTTAGAAAAAAAAATCATACAAAATTTTCTTTTTAAAAAAATATTAATAAAACAAAATAATGCACGTTGGCAGCAACATCTTTAACATAGTCATATAAATTGGAAACCAAAACGCAAGTTGCAGGCTAAATTGCCCCACACAGTCACTTGATTTGGGGTCACATATCCGAGCCGGGTCAAGTTAAAATAAATTTGACCCTTGTACATTGTCAACATTGTAGTCATTTTGTTCTGTCAATTATCACTTAACCATAGCTAAATGTAAACATTGTGTGTGCTATTAGGGTCTATTCATATTCTATTTTGTTTGACTTATTTTTAACTTATATTAGACAAAATAAGTTCATATAAATATAAATAAATCCAGTTAAGTTCAGATAATATAAATTCAGAAAAAATATTTTTTTTTCATACATTTTTACACACAAAAAAGTTTATTTAAAAAAAAAAAGTTTTTTCAGATAAAACAAGTCCACGCAATAAATTCAGGCAAAATAAGTCGAATAGATCGGAGCCTCAATATCATTTTTTAATTTTGAGTTTCCACTTCTAAGAAACTTGAAAAGAAAAAAACCCGACTTTGACCACCTAAAACCGACAAATTGTATTTTACAATCTAACAAAATTACTTTACCCCTTTTAACAACAAGATGGACGAAAATGTTATATGGGTCATATTTCAACGACTATATTTCTAAGTTACTTCTCTTCTCCCACATCTACCATTTGCCCTTGCTTCTTATTAATTCACATAATTTGGTAATATTTCTCAAATTGATAGATGCATAAATCTTTTCCAGTTTTGCAAAGGAGAATAAGCTATTTTAAAGGTATAATTTATGTAAAAAAGGGGCCCATATAACGTTCTTGTCCATCTTTTCGTTAAGAGGTGGTATAAACCATTTTTTGTAGGTGGTTAAATTCAATTTAATTGTCACAAAAAACAACACCTAGCGGGGCTGTAGGTTTTTACCACTAGAGGGCACTTTGAGAGAGGGTTCTTCACTAATCTCCCCCTGTACCAAAATTATAGTCCCGTTTCTATTTTTTGCTATTAAGGTCCTCATTTTCTCATAAAAAATGCATTGATAACACAAAAAAAATCAAGTATTTTCTCCGATTCTTAATTGTTGCAACATACCCCTTTACACGGTATTTAAGAAATTGATACTTTGGTGTGTTGCAACAATTGTGACATTTCCATTTTAGGGAAGTGTTGCAACTATATAGAAACAGAGGAATTACTATATTACACTTCCCTTGTACTATATTTCGTACTTTATTCCACTTTTTTCATACAAATTAATCATAATTTGTACCTTATTCCACTTTCCCATGTACTATATTTCATTTTTCTTAAAACTCGAATTTTTGATCAAACGGGACTATAAATATGGGACGGAGGGAGAAGTCCCTTAACTTTTTTTGTTTTAATGAAATGAAGAGTTCTATGTGCCATTGTTATAAATTTAGATAAGTCCAATCTAGTAAAAACAAAGGGTACGACATAATCTACATATATTAAAGGCGTTCTTAAGAATGCATATGTGTCACGTATAACCTTTCTTATTACGCCGTTTCACCACTAATTAGCATCATGACATGTCATTTACAACCAAAAAAAACGTGTAGCAAAGATCGAGCACCAAACCTCATTTGTTAAAAGTTAAACTTACTGCCATCTTAACCAACTACAACTTATGTTGTGTCTTTCCGTATAAACTTATACTTCATCCGTTCCGGAAATATCGCACCATGATTGACTTTTATTCCTCTAACCATTACTTTAACTCTTAATATCTCAAATCTTGTGCAAGTAAAATTATAAAAATTAATATTTAGAAAATATATGTCGATATGAATCTAACATGACCCCACATGACTAAAATTTTCTTACGTATGAATCACAAAAAATGGCCAAAGTCGTACTGTGAATAGTGTAAAAAAATATTTCAGAAATGGAGGAAGTATATTTTTTTTACAACAAATAATATATTGAAGTGAATGAAAAAAAGGAAATGGTTAATTTTATAAATGTATAATTATTATTCTTAGCTTAAGCTTCAAATTACAAAAAAACTCGGGGTAATAGAGTGAGACAGAAACATTAACAGAGGTTAAGTATATATATTTTTTTTGACAGTACATAGGTTAATTAATTAATCCCACCAATGATGAAGAAAATGGTTCGACTTTGTTTATTTAATTTAATTTTATTTATTTAATTAATTAATTAATTTATTTTTCTGACGTAGGGTTTCAGATTGCGAAAGTTGTTGATCGGTCGCTAATTTTATGTCACCACCACCAATTAAATGACAACACCATCTATACGAGACATATCACACTAGTTTATGACTAAAATAAGTTGAGAGTCAAGGTCAAAATAAGTAAAAATAGAGTGAAAAGGGGAAAAGATGGGAGAAAAAGCGCGTCAGTTTCGGCGTCGCGCCCTTGTTTTGTACTAGTACTTTCCTGGCACCTGCTTACCAGTTACCCCCATAAAGTCTTACATCTCAACAATAGCAGTAGTAAGCAGACTTGACTGGGTCTTGTTCAACGTTATAAATTAGTTCCATTCCACCACATTACAATTAACAATTAACAATTTAACAATTTGTAAGGGCGTCAATTTCATCTCATCACAATTCACATCTAACATTGGAAAACGGAGAGTTCGCTTTCCATCATCCTCGGCGATGGCAGATATTCAGATGGCGGCGGCGACAGGCGGTCAATTTCCTGAGTTTCCGGCTGTTTTCTCTCATGGAGGCCAGTTCATACAGTACAACATATTTGGGAACTTGTTTGAGGTTACTGCTAAGTATCGCCCGCCGATCATGCCTATTGGTCGTGGTGCTTATGGCATCGTCTGGTAATTATGTTTGTCTTAATTTTGTGCGAAATTCATTCTAATTTTTGAGTATTTGTTATTGGTAATTTTTCTGATATGTTTCTGGGGTTTCTTTTTGGGCAGTTCGGTGTTGAATTCGGAGACGAAAGAGATGGTTGCGTTGAAGAAGATAGCAAATGCATTTGATAATTACATGGATGCTAAGCGTACTCTTCGTGAGATCAAAATTCTTCGCCATTTCGATCACGAAAATGTTTGTTCTTCATATCTTTAATTTTTTTTGTTTGTTAAAATCAGAGTTGACACATATAATATCAACAGTATATATTTATATTAGTCTTTTTTTTTTGTTTTTGTTATATTCTTCTATAAAAATAGTTGTGGTATTTGTTAATTTGTAATATTTTAAGTGATCTTTCCAACTTTTCAAACCCAAAAGCCAATAATATGCCATATCAGTTTTAGGGGACTGAAAATGGTTGTCAAGGTATGGTTATATTTACTTGAATAAGTTACGGTTACAGTTCATCAGTTCACACGGCGACCCGTCTACATAATTGTTCTTGTGGATCCGTTTAATATCTTAAACAAAATACTCTGTTTTGTGAACTTAGGTTACTTGGTAGTTGAATGAGTTGACAAATATTTTCAATTAGGAAGTTTGTGTTGTACGTAGTATTTGATTTGCAAGTGCAAGCCTGAATCCCACAAAGATGAGTAATTAAAATCCTACTCGTAATTAATAATCTAATATGGGTTACTGGTGTTTTGGTATCAGATCATAGCATTAAGAGATGTGATACCTCCTCCTCTACGAAGAGAATTCACAGACGTGTATGTTGCAACAGAGCTAATGGACACTGATCTTCACCAGATAATTAGATCCCATCAGAGTTTATCAGAGGAGCATTCTCAGGTATTCTTTTATAAATATAAACACCAGTGTTAAGTTAATGTGCATTAAAATTCAGTATAATACTGTATATCATTTTTGCACTAATCACTTGCAATTGAAATGGTGTTGTATTAATCTTAATCTGTTAGTCGCTAAGTGTTAAAAAAAAAGTCAGGAGACTGACATTCATGTGCTATTTCTGTAAATATGTTATGTTCATCATATGCTTTTCGAAATCTCTTTACCAAAAATGGAAAATGATAGTGATCATTGTTGTACTTTGACGCATTTT
This sequence comes from Spinacia oleracea, assembly GCF_020520425.1. Lineage (NCBI taxonomy): Eukaryota > Viridiplantae > Streptophyta > Magnoliopsida > Caryophyllales > Amaranthaceae > Spinacia > Spinacia oleracea. Next base: position 89,512,322 of record NC_079488.1, on the reverse strand, counting down.
TGAGAAATGATTCGAGTAACTTTGACCTACAATTAAGCATTCGCATACCATTGTGTGCTATACTTTGCTTTGACATTGTGTTCAGAGCTAATATCTTTTGGCAAATATATCTAGCAGTTATATTCTTCTTTGTCTTCAACATAACAATTACTTGGTCATTTGTGTATTGATTTTGGAACTTCACTCACAAATCACAAAATTCCATATATGGTTGCAGTACTTCTTGTACCAGATACTTCGTGGGCTTAAATATATCCATTCAGCAAATGTGATTCATAGAGATCTGAAGCCAAGTAATCTATTGATAAACGCAAACTGTGATCTCAAGATTTGTGATTTTGGTCTTGCACGCCCAACCTCAGAGAATGAACACATGACTGAATATGTTGTGACTAGATGGTATAGAGCACCAGAGCTTTTGCTCAATTCATCTGATTACACTGCTTCAATCGACTTGTGGTCTGTTGGCTGCATATTCATGGAACTCATGAACAGAAGGCCTTTGTTTCCTGGCAAGGACCATGTTCACCAAATGCGCCTCTTGACAGAGGTCACATTCTTAAACTAGAATCTTATTACTTATTAACTAGTACATTGTTTTTTTGGGTACTGATCCAAGTATTCTCTTCTTCTCAGCTTCTTGGGACACCAACTGAAGCTGATCTAGGGTTTCTTCAAAATGAGGATGCAAGAAGATATATCCGTCAACTTCCACCACAACCTCGTCAGGAATTAAAACAAGTTTTCCCTCACGTTAATCCCTTAGCAATTGATCTTATCGAGAAGATGCTCACATTTGATCCTACACGGAGAATTACTGGTAAATTTATTGTCATTACATTAGGCTATTTTCTTTCTCCAAACAATGTTTTTTCGTAAGTCTATTAATTGGTAGAAATGTTGTTTCTGGGGGTTTACAATCACAAATGAGTAGCAGTATCATTTTGTATTTTGGTATCGATCAGTTTGATAAAAGGTTTTACTTTTTAATGTTATGCAGTTGAAGAAGCACTATCGCATCCTTACCTTGCTAGATTACATGATATCGCGGATGAACCTACATGTCAAAAGCCATTCTCATTTGATTTTGAGCAACAAGCCTTGACTGAAGAACAGATGAAAGATATGATCCATCAAGAAGCTTCAGCACTCAACCCGGGATATGTATAGCATCTGTAACCGAGGAATCAACTCTTCTCTTGGGTCTGCTTGTTAACAGCAGCAGCATGATGGCTACAAATTTATTGGTACAGTGATATGTTTGATTTTTTTATAATTTAGGTAAATATGACATGTAATACTATAAACATGTAATTCTCGATATATATCAGCTTCCTGTATTTTGAGTAGTTCAGTTTGTGTAAAGCTTGCTAGAGAAAATGTAGTGTGGTAAGTTGAATCAAATGTACCTTCTTTTTTTATTTTTATTGTAACAGCTTTATCAATAATGTTGTTATTTGATTGGCAACTTATATTGTACAAGGTACTGAATTCAGTTTCGTACTTTCTTATGAATTCACTTTTTCTGGATTTCTCTTGTGCTAATAGCCTTGATACATGGATGAATTTGAGATCTTTTGTCATAGGAGCAACTTCATTCACATCTTTATTTCATATGCATTCTATGAATCGGAGATTGGTTCGTGTCAACATCAATAATCCCCAGTCAAGCTAGCGCATAACATGAAACTGAGCATACGACATCATCTTACTTTCTCCATTTCACCTTTTGAAACTGGTGTTGCATGATATTTGCATCTGCTTTTACATATCCTTTAAAGGAAAAAACTACCATTTCTATGACATTATTTCATCCTCCATATTCCCTACTACTTTGGCTCTGTTCTGTTCACCTTATTTCCACTTATTTCAGGAAAAATAAGTTCAAATAAGTTCAGAGAATAAGTTCAGGAAAAATAAGGGTTGACCAAGTATAATTTATAACTACAGTAAATTTTGATAAGCTCTAATAAGTTCAGATAAATTCAGTTCAGATAATTTCAGTAAAAATAAGTAAAAATCAGGTGAAAAAAAACAACAGTTTGTGAACCTTCCTAATTTCTATTTTGAGAGCGCATAATATAACTTTTGTTGTGATAATACGAAAATTAGAACAAACTTATATGGTAGATGAACTGATTGATGAACAATTGTTGCGTCGTGGACACCCACTGTCCTAAAAGACGATCCCGCGCTACCTCCCGGTGCAGTAGAACATAATGAGGTCGCGCTCCAGGATTAGCCGACTTTGTGTGCACTCCTAAAATCAGATGGAGTCAGAACATATGCCCAAAATCGAGAGCAATTTTGTGTGAGAGAAAGGAACGTGTTTGAGTTTCTGTAAATTTTGAATTGTATTTTTATTTTGGAAGGAACCGAAATTCTGATTAAGTAATCAGAACTTGATAAAATCTTTTGAAAAATGTTGAATATAAAACGTTTCATAAAATTAAGGTGGTAATATGAAAAAGTCCTTATGAGAAGGGTAATATAATAGTTCGGATTATTCCATAATAAACTACATGCAATTGGGATTAAAATGAGAATACCACCAATAGTTGGGATTATTTGTATTAAATTTTCCAATTCTTTATTGCTTTTCTCATCATTATAAATAAGTTCACATAAATCTGACTATATTATAACGCATAATAAGATAATTTCTGGACAATATCGACTATTCTGCTAGGTTCCTTAAATCAACCTAAAGCAACTATTCGCCATGTTGTTTAGTCTAAATTATTTTGTGCATTGAAATCAATTCAGATTAGTAATGTAGCATAACGCATGTCCCTAAGTTGATTCATGACAAAAAGTTCCAGTCTAATAAAGACGTATGAGGGCTGATACTGGACACTCTCCATATTAGTAAATTTATCCACGAACCCAACCTCCACTTTACGGATGAATGTTGGGGCGATTCTCATTCGAGGTCACAAGGGAATCAATTGCTACTGTGATCAAATACTCGAGTCACGGTAGATAACCTATCTTGGGTACTATTTTAGTTTTCTCCGACAAGGCTAAAACTGTCTGGCAGCTACATTAAACTAGTTAAGACAAGATAAGCTTTCTTCCTTAATCGTTAAATGGCACAACATGTAGAGGGAATAGTTAAATATCAAGTACAATACACATCCCATTCTTGCAGTGCATTTGGAAGTTGCATCCACATCGCTACCAATTTATCCCTGTGCGGTACCACCATGTCCACTGTGGAAAAGCTGCGCGGTACTGTTAAAAGAAAAAATTGTAAACACACCCTATGACGTGACATGGATGTCGATGGAGGCGAAGTTATGGAGATTTTATGTGTCATTTCCTCCCTATCTTGACAGGGAACGAATATTATGACCGTTAAGGGATAATAAATACGGGTATATTTTCTTTTTCGTATATATTGAAGCAATTGACGTCAAAGGTGGAAATGAGGTAGACGATATTCAATACCATCGCATCAAAATTTTACCGACTAAATTAGGTGATATCCACCATTATTAAAGTTATTGAAATATATACACTTGAATTCTCCCCTTTTTGTTTGCTTGATCCTCTATTCTTCTGTCGTTACACCACAACAACTTCCATTTCAAAAATGTTGGACGTCGCATCATCAAATTCTCTCACCTCCTCCTTAATACCACAATTTAGAGTTCAATTTACGCAACCCAGCCACCACCACTACGCAACCCTCAATTTTCCCAAAACCCACTTTAAACGCTGCCGTAATCTCATTGATTCATCTCTTCATCCTACTTCTAATTACATTCCTCAGGCTATTTTGTCTCAGAAGCTTCCTGAAGATTCCCCCTCCGCCGCCGACGCCACTAATCCCCTTCCTAGTATGTTTTTTTTGTGGATTTTTCTAAATTAATGTTTATACAATTATGATAAATTTGATTTTGCATGTAACTTTAAATTAATTTTATTTCCTGGGGTTGCAGGGCCTTTGACGTCCACTGTTGCTTCAAACTCTGATGGGTCCTCCCTTCGCGTTGCTTATCAGGTACTCCCTCCTTTTCATAATGTTCCTCACTTTTCCGCGGTCTCCAATGTACTAATAATTTTAATTTCGTATTAATAAAAATTATAAAAAATTGATATTTAGAAAATTTATATTGAAACGAATCCAATGATATCCCACCAGTTAACGTTTATAATCTTAATAATACATATGAATAGTAAACATGAGGAACATTATGGAACAGAGGGAGTACTTTATTTCTACCTCTTAATATGGATATGGAGTTTTTTGTTTCTTTCTTTCTGAATAAGTGTTTGTTGTTTGTTTTGGCTAACTAAGTGAAATTAACAGAATGTTAACAACGAAATCATGCCCTGATTCGAATGCGTTACACGACTGAATATGGGTTTAGACTGTTAGAGGCATTGAGTGTTTTTTTTTAACAATTTTATTATGGCTAATTGGAATGTGGTAGTGAGCATGGATTTAGAAAACAAAATTAGCTACTAATGACCTTGCGATACCATATGTCAATGATTTGGAGAAAAAACCTTATGTTTCATTAATATATCACAAGGTGTATACCAATTGCTTGTTGGTTCAGTGGTGATTGGGGCTGAACTTGGTAGGGAGAACCCGTGTTCGATCTCCGCAGCAACAATTGGGAGGGGACCGGAACCTAACCACCCAGAACTCGCCCCGAATCCGGATTAACCCTAAGGGTGAATCGGGTGCTAAAACCAAAAAAATATATCACATGGGGTTTGGTTATTTTACTCTCTCTATTCGTGAAGTCGACCTTTTGAGAGGTAAGTGATGAATTGATATGGAAGGATGTTGATGTTTTTGTATATACTACTCCCTCCGTCCCATAATATAGTGCCTGTCTTCCTAAAATGGTGTCCCTAAATGATGTGCCTATTTCTATTTTAAACCATTAATTTTTACTTTGAAAATTGTATTTTTTGACTTTTATTCAACCCATGTGCTTGATTTTTGTCTTTTTTAGGCCTATTTATTATGTACACACCTTTAATCTCTAATTTCTCTCTCCATAAAAGCCAACTAACATGTACTTTATCTTGAAAGAACAAATAATTATTGTTTTTATTATCAATGTTATACTTTACCTTAATAACCGTGATTTTGGTCAAACGGGCACTATATTATGGGACGGAGGGAGTATAAGAGAACATATTATAAGAGATTTTATATATTGGACTTCTAAACACTTCTCAAAACGGATGGAAGCTTATTTTGTTGAAGTGTTGCTTGTTTAGTGAGCCTATTTATTTTATGTCCATGTTAACTTTCTCTATTCCCGTTATTTTGGCGTGTAAAGCGGAGATAATGGAGATAGATTTGGTGGTGTGGCAAGGAGACCAATAAAATTTTCATTGGCTAACCTAGGAAGAAGTTTTCATTGAAAGCAAGATATGGATTGAGAGTAGTAGACATCTCAATATTAGGAATGAAGTTTACAAGACAGTGGATTTTACGGGTTTGTTAATCACGTGCAAGTGCTTAGAAAGGATTTTAGTGTGATGAAATGTGATGTAAAGAGGTTAAAGTTGGTGCATTGGTGTAGTTAGAAGGTTTCTTCTTCTTTCAATGGTGAGAATTTTGAAGTTTATCTAGCGGGTTTTCAACTTTTCTAGCTTGTGGTGGGTTTTCAGGTGAATATTGGGTCTAGGATGGTAGTGACAGGATCACTCATTAAAGGATGTGAATGTGGATGGTGCCTTGGGATGGTTATACAGTGCTTGTCATATGTATCCTTTTGTGCACTCCTTGGAAGAAGTTCCTATTATGAGAGTGTGGATTGGCTTTCTGAAGTAGAAGTATAATTGAAGATGTTGGCTTGATATTTTGTTGGCGTGAGGGCAAGAGTGCAAGACATAAAATGTAAAGAATACCGTTTTGTTACTTGAAGACAACTGTGAATTGACTTCTTTTCAAAGGCTATTAGAAATCGGGAGCCAAAAGACTCCTTCCGAAGCTTCTTACGAGTAAGAGTTAAGATTTTGAAATGAATTGGTGTAGTTTATGCCAAGTGCATGAGAATTGATTTTGGTACACCACTTGCTTGATTTTGGAACACCTTGTGTGTAGAGCACAATTTTTTTTATTCTCTCACAAGTAGTGTGCCAAATTTAATTAAGTGGTGTACCAAAATCAGTTTCCCAAGTGGAGGTTAGAGATCGCATCTGTTTGTTCATTGTTTGTGTCAGAGTTGGATTCAAATTTATAAGACCAAATATTTGCTTCTTACTTTGATATGAATCTAAACCCCTTGATTTGATTAAGAGATCTAAACTCAAAGTTAACCACGAATTACTAAACAAGCTGATTGTTTGATTAGCTAAGTATCTGGATATTTCAATTAGGAATCCAGTCTTAAAAGTCTCCATTGAATAACGAATCTAATAGACCATTCTTGACCTAATAGTTTTGAAAGACTACCTCCTGAATCACTCAGTCACAGTGTTTAAAAAAGCGCGCTTAAAGCACGCTTAAGCCCTGAAGCTCAAAGCTCTAGGGAAAAACGCTTAATTAGGTCTGAGCGAAGCTCTTGTGATTAAGCCCGCCGAAGCGCACTTAAGCGCATGAAGCCCGCGAAGTGCAAAAAGCACGCTTTTGGCGCTTCATTGAAATCCTTTTTTTTTATTTATTTATTTATTATTACCTTACGTTGAAAGCTTTTTTATATGTTGTTATTGTGTTTTGGACCACTCCCTATTAATCCTTAACAATAGAAAATATACCAATAGTCCAAAATAGAAGAAAAGAGAAGACAACAGTCGCAATAGCCGACCCTAGCTTCTAGCTTCTGGATAAAAACTATGTTATATGCTTTATTTTTATTAAAGCAAGGAGTAATATATTTTTGTTAAAGCAAGGAGTAATATATTTTTGGAAGCAAATATGATGTTTATATATTTTTGTGGTTATTTTAGTGAGATATATATTCATAATAGTAAAAATCTTTAATTCTTAAAAAGTGCGCTTCACTTCGATGAAGCCCGCGCCTTGCGCTTGCGCTTTGCGCTTAAGTTCTAGGACTCAATCGCTTTAGTGCGCTTTGCGCTTTTTTATACTCTTGATTTCAGAACTAAAAAGTAAGTAAACTCACAAAATAATTTGAAAATAAATTTTAACAAGATTAAAATCTATAATATGTCTAATTGTGAACCCACGCTAAAACAACTTTCCCCTCAAGTTGGACTTGTTATTCAACTTGGCGGCCCAATCAAGCAAAACTGTTTAGTGTCGAATTCAAGCCCGCAACACGCAGAACATCAAACACTGCTGCCCATTAAATCACTAGATGACAAAACCACTTTATGATAAGCATTGGAAACCAAGCCCACTTAGCTCACAACCTCAAAAACACATTGAAGAGTTGCAACACATAAATCCACTAAAGACGAAACTCAACCTTTAGCATTTAATTCAATAGTCCCCATTGATTTCTCAATTGACGTAGCAGCTCAAAATAAGAAAAAAAATATTGCGCAAACATCAGATTTGTGCACCTGATGAAGCCAACTGCCCCCAAATCACTAATTTTTAAACTAATCTGTAAAATTAACCAAATCCAATAATTGAAAAGATCAATCAATTGAATTGTTTTTAGTCGTCTTGCGGCACTTTCCGTGAAAAAAAGATCGTCTTGCGGCCCTGGATGAGGCAAGTGTCTAGGATTGTTTGCATTGCAATCTTTGGAAATGCTTGTGAAATGAAAGACTGAAGCATATTTTTTTATAGGAAAAGCTTATTTTCACCAAGCTTTTGGATTTTTTTGAGCTGATGTATTTTTCGTGTCAACTCATGGTTCCCATATGAAATTATTGCTAATTAGGTGTTTTAGACCAATTTAACTTTTTCTTTTACATGGTTAGAGCTGAGAAGTTTTAGCTCCATGCAGTAATATAATGGATCCATGCCCAATTGATTAGACAATCGCCAAAATCCATACCATGATCATTAATAACTCATCTCATCTTATCAAATAGGAAACTAGTCCAAATTGATATACTCCCTCTGTCTCCTGTTACTTTTTCTATTGTGGAAAAACACGGGTATTAAGAAAAGGCAAGTATTAAATGATTGACAATAAATGTTCATTGTTTATTGAAAAATCAAGTTCTTTCACCTCCCTTCGACATTCCAACCTTCTCCCCCCTCCCTTTAAGATTCTAACCCAGAAAACTCAACACCAACACCACTTTTTCGAGGAGAAAGAAATTGAAACATAGGTATCGTTCCACTTTCAAAAATTGCAAATGCAGTTGCAATCTTGGTACTGGCCACGTTGTCGCGGAAACGACTTGTAACGGATAAATAGAACGGATTGCGGTTAACGCGGTGTGAGTTATTTCTACAAATTCACATTAAAATGGTTTAAGCCTATTTATACTTTTAAGTTAAAAATATTTTTTCAACTCAAGATTACCAAATCTATCATAATACAAGGGTTAAATATTTAATGAAAAAACAATCACTCAAAATATCATTTTTCATAAACTACTTATTAATTACTCCCCTCGTCCCGATTTACTTGCACCACTTTCCATACAGAACCGTCCCAAATTACTTGCACCATTTCTATAAAAAGGTATGAACCCACAAGTTGTTCCCAAAATTCTTAAGCTCAATTGTACATCTAATCATGGTCAGTTGAGGGATCCTACATAAGTGGGGATTATATATATATATATATATATATATATATATATATATATATATATATATATATTCAGCTTCTTTTGTACTAGTATACGGATACCTGAATTCCTTAAAGCTGGATACTGGTGGACTGTTGAAATAAACGGGCATGCAAACTGCGAAGTAAAACTCCAATTCAGTAACATGTATTTAATGATGTATCTGAATGACATTTTAAAGCTTTATTTGAGTTTATCTAAACATAACCTATCTTTTAGTTTTTGTTCATCTCTTCTCTGTTTCCAAATATAATATTTTGTAGTGGGAAATTGCATTTGTTACTGATTTAGTGGTCTTCTGCAAACCCAGGGGGTTAGTGGTGCCTATAGTGAGCTTGCTGCGGAGACTGCTTATCCAAATTGTGAAGCAGTTCCATGTGACCAATTCGACACAGCTTTTGAAGTGAGTCCTTTGACTCATTTATTCTGAAATGTTTGCATGCTACATTGCTGTGTTATTGAAATTGTGGATGACCTTGCATAGTTGTTTAGCTAATTTATTCTAGATTTTCTTTCTTGCATGCTATAATATTGGAATAATAGATGACTTTGCAGTTATGTGATAAATTTGTTCTTGTGAATGCTATTGCAATTGCAACTTGCAAGAAGTAGATGGTACAACATGTCTAATGGTGCTTGATGTAGGCTGTCAACATAAGATAGTAGCATATGATTTCCATATTTTGTTTTTGTTTCTTGGGGCGTTCCTCTGGTGTTATCTTGGTTGGATGTTAAATTTGTCACTAAAGTAACTCTTTATATTGGTTATCAGGGGGATAGGATTATTGTGGTTGCTTACTTGCTTCTAGACAAAGATCCCCTCTCGAAGTAATAATAACTATGTGGGACAAATTAGGGGGAATAAGAGAAACATGTACAATTATTATACCTAGTTTCCATATCTGCTCTGAACCATGAATTGTGTTGTTATAAAGTACGTTTATTTGAATAAATAGACAATTTTTACTTGTATTTTGCTAACATATGCACTTATATCTCATCAGTTCCTCTTATTTTATTTGCAAATGGCCATTATATGCATGGATCACAAAGTCATTTTATGAATCGGTAAATGCTGTAAATCCTCTAGTGTATCACCAAGAACTTCTCAAGCCAATGCTTTCCTGAAAATATTAAGTTATTATTTGGAGCCATGAATAGGGACACTGTTGGTAAAACAGTTCTGTTGGCTTTGCCTATTTAAATACTACAATAGCTTCAGTTTTAGTTAGGTTCATATTAGTAATAGAACACCTAGGATTTGTCATAGTTTGGTGCTTTCTTGTTTTACTTTTCTGTTTTGTCATTGTTATTGCTGTTTCAAGGATGATATGCCCCAAAACATGAAAAGGTTAGGGAGTTGAGTGGGAGGAAGGGATAGAATGGACTAATTTTCAAGAGCATCACTTCAACAATGACGAGAGAAATCTACTACGTATTCACTTTATGATAATCCCACGGACATTTCTTATCCTTTGTTCCTTAGCTGGAACTCAATTATCGACATTGTTTTTGAAGTTGTTCGTCAAGGTTCAGCTTTTTGGCTCTTGATGGCATGTTATGCGTGCATATGCAATTAGGCTCACTTGACCACTTCCCCTTTTGTATAGGAAGGATAATAGAAAATCATGGTTTGATTGTTTTTCTTGTACCTGTACACTTCAACATGTGTTGTGATTTAGTGATTGGATTTTTGGCATTCCTATATTGTTCTGGGAGTCAACTGTCTGGTTCACAAAGCATGGATTCTGTTTTTCATGACTTGTGCCCTTTGCTGTAGGCTCTTGAGCGCTGGCTTGTTGATCGAGCAGTTTTACCAATTGAGAATTCTCTAGGGGGGAGCATCCACAGAAATTATGATCTTCTGTTGAGGCATAGATTGCATATAGTTGGAGAGGTGAAGCTTCCAATTCGGCATTGCTTGTTGGCCAATCCTGGTGTCAAGATTGACGATCTGAAAAGGGTGTTAAGCCATCCTCAGGTATCTCCCAATACAAATGCGAAGTTTCTTAGTTTCATATGATATGTGGACGAGTTTTGAAAGCAAAAAGTTTTGCAGGCCCTTTCTCAATGTGAGCACACATTAGCTAAGTTTGGAGTGACCAGAGAAGCTGTGGATGATACTGCTGGTGCAGCAAAGGTGAAATTCTTTCTTTCTCTGGATGCGCCTCTACGGAGTTCTCACTTTAGATATTTGAGGATTAATGAATACATAAGGATTACTGGAATTGACATTCATTAATCTCTAATATTCTGTATGTTTGCATTTAGAATTATTTTTTATCACAGTTACCTGTTTCGCGGCACCCCCGCCCCACAAACCGCGAATTGGTTCGTCCGTACCAATTCACGGTACGTCAGCGATCCAATTCGCGCTGGTTCGCGATCTGAATTGCCTTCATTGGCGTACCAAATCTGTAACCCTAAATCAGGTAATTGAATGCTGGGAAGACGAGAATAGAAAAATTAAGCTGGGGCTCACTATTTAATTGTTGAATTCCTTGGTAAAAGAAAAACTCAACCATGGCTGCTAGGCAGTTCTTCTTTCGATATTTATTTTGTTCCTGTGGTTTGTCTTCGACCCACATTATGGCAAAACATTCTATTATTTTTTTTAAAAATCCTTTCATTTCTTTTGTTGTTTCAATTGGGCTATTGGGCTTTGTCATTTTTTTTGAGAGTTGGGCTTTATCTTCTATACCCATCAAACCAAAAATTAACCCACCCCGCGAACCCGTACCACGTACCAATACGAACCGCGAATGCGTTAACTCTGCAGTCTGCACGAGATACACAGTCACATATTCGCGCATATATATGTATGTATTTGTAAATTTACTTTTTTGTAGGAAAATGTAAATATACCTCTAAAAGTTGCTATTTCTGGGAACTATTTTCTAATTTCTATAATTTATTTCCTGGGAACTTCTTTCTATAACTTATCTCGTGGGGAATTGTTTTTCACGACGGTTTTGAAGAATTCTTGTAAAAGACTCAGATGTCCTGACAGGAAGTCAAGCTGGCGCAATAAGACCTTAATTTATTTTATGATGAAAAATTCTACTTTCCGCCTTTACGGTACTGCCGTAACGTCCAAGGTATTGGCGGACCCATGTTAGGACCAAGGGGAGGAACATGCCACTCCTAGGGGGCAAAAATCTGAAAACGTACCAAAAGAAGATGAGGTTTATACTTAAAACCTGAACGTAACATACACAAAAAGGAGTGTGTGGCAGTTGTCGTTGAAGGGAATTAGTGTCATAAATAATGGCGCAAGAGGTCAGGGGCTGAGGACCATCACCGTCAATTTTGGTTCATTTTCATCTTATTTGTTTCTTTCCTTTACTTTTTAATTCTTTTTTTCGTAACAAATTTCTTTTCTATACTTTTTAATTATTTTTTGTCTAACAAATCCGTTGGCTGTCTGTTTAGCCTTTTTTTTTAAATTTTTTTTTTAATTCTGCACCAATCGAAGCATTTTCTGCATATTTTTTTCCATCTTCATATTTGAGTGCACTACACTATATTGACAAAAAAAACTACTTTGGCGAGAACAAAATAATTTCCATCAATTAATGCTATATCCTAACATTAGTCATTTCCAATTTGCACATTTTTTACACTTTTTATAAAAAATTCTCAATAAATTTGATCTTTGCGCCGCCTACAATCAACTAACACAATTTAACGTCATGAAAAAAAGATACTTACGAGTTATCCGTTTTCACTACCCAAAGTTACAACACTGATATTTTTATATTTCAAAAATGCTTTGGTGCCACTGTTTACCCCCCAAAATCTTGTGTCCTCCACAGGTCTAAGATCATGGTGCATTGGTGCCCCTATGCTTTTTGTCGTTTTTTTTCTTCCCTTCCTGTCCCTGCTTCCTATCCTTTCTCTCCTCTCTTTAACTTTTTAAGCTGTTATTTACGATTCTCTCACCCTGAAGGCAAACCTTACTAACCCATTCAATCGGGGAAAAATAATCCGGACCCTAAACACAGGTTAAACAGTTCTAATTTCAAGAATCTTTGTATTTCTTTGCCACAATAAATCCCTTTCGTGTAGGGCGTGAAAGAAAAGGATGCCCGTAAATGCCATTGTGTTTGGGAACCTTGTTAGTGAGAAATTTATGGATGAGGAAAAGAATGGGTTCTTAATTTTTTGAAAGCATAACTATAGTAATTTCTATTTTCACATATTAAATGTTTTATGAGCATTTGGGTTTCTTAATGTGGAAAACTATTGAGGTGTAAGTAAATCACAAGAGTCTTTAGATTATCTAAGCTTTTCATAGTTATTCCAGTGTTACCAAGGACTTAGTACGCTTCAATACGCGGTACGAATACGAGTACACAATTCGCCACCTAACTATGTTAAATTAGTTCAATGTGTTCCACAATACTAGTATGTAATACGTGTGTACTCAGTACGTAATATAGGTGTACTCAGTATGTAGTACGAGGGTGTAAATCACCGTGTTAGGTAACTTATTCCCATTGATTTTGAAAGGAAAACTATGGGAAACCTACTTAAGAACCAAAATTTGTTACTCCCATTGTTCTTGAATGTTAGTTATCTTTCTGTATTGAGTTGTTTTTGTTTGGTAGTCCCTTTTGGAATATTTCTTTATTTGTCCAATATTTATCCTCATTATACCTTTATAAATATCCAAACGGTTCACTTGCTTATTCTCAAGTAGACCTTTATCCACATTAACCCCTTAATTATTTCTCTCTCTTGCCCACATGAGTTAGATTCTATCGAGATTCATGTGACAAGTGTACGTATGTTGGATTGTATTGAATTCTAAAAGAGATTAACATTCAGGAATGGAGGGAGTATAAGATTCCATTGTCCACGTAGTTCAACACTTCTATTGTTCCATTTTTTTCTCTCCCACTAAACAAACATGCTATTGAGGAATAAATTGATATCTACTTATGTAATAAAAAATTTCATTGGTTAAACACAACCTGGAATTCTCAATTCCTTATTCAGCCTTTGCAGATTAGGGCTTCAATTAATTGTTGCTAGTTTTATATGCACGCGATGCGTGCGAAGATATATAAAAACAAACAAAACTATATTATGTATAAAAAAATTATTCGCAGAGTTTCTCTACAGAAAAGTTAGACATCAAAATAATCGGGGGATGTATTTTTATCATAGAGTTATTTGTGTCACTGAATTTTGTTTAAATTTTTTTAATTAAAATATGATTTATTTGTTACAATATAAAAATGTGGCACTGTAAAATGCTTGAAAGGAAAAAATAAAGTATGTGATTAATAAAGATTATATTTGGTTGTGATTAAGTGTTTTATTGTTACTTTCTTTTTTTTTTTCTTTTTGACTTTGTCTTTTTTGATTAAATCTGATTGACTAACTAATTTTCTTGTACGCGTTTTAATTTTATTTTACAATTAATGTTAATATAATTGGTAAGTAGTATTAAATTTGATTGATTAATTTCCTTTTATGTCTTTTTTGAGATTGCATGAACCAATCCATGATTTACATTAGACTTTCTTAATTGATAATTTACATTAAATAATCGGTTTTTAAATTAATTAAATTCAATGTCATAAAACAATCCACTTGTTTAAGTAATTCAATTTGATGATGAAGTTATGGAGGGTATTTTAAACTATTCTATAGGGGGACACCAAAAGACCATTTACGAAAATGACCTTAGGAGTTCCCTTATAGATTAGAGATAAATTAGGGCATAAAAGATTGAAGTAGCAGTAATTTAAGGTTTAAAGTAACAAAGATAAGGTAGGACTTTACTGTGAATACAAACAAATCTAGTCGCTTGATTACTTTTGTAGCTATATAATGTATACCTATAGTTTCTCAACCAATTGGCACTTCCATTTACAGTCCCCGCAAGTCAGTATTGATATTTAGCTGGAGGTTTATAGCATCCAAGTGTTGTGGTGCAGCGAAGTTAATTGTAAGTTCATTAAGTGGTTTAGAGAAGAAAATGCTTGTTAGCTAGATGGGGTTGTTGAAGTCACATATGTACCAACTGCCAGCCGATAAAGATAAATAGAGGCTTATCTTTAGGAATTAGAAGTTAAAATTGAAAGGGAAGAGGAGAGAGCATAAATGCAGCAGCATAATTGGCTGGCCTGTTCGCCATAATATATATTTTTTTCTCTGTGTGCAAGAAAATCTACAACAAAACCCAAAATGATCGAACAAAGACTATTGGATTACTTTGACCCCCCCCCCCCCCCCAAAGGTGGGTGAAATTTGGGATTAGTTTTTACATGCAACGGCACACACATAGTAGCATGTATAAATTCATAAGCACCTTTCGTATCATTCGCGTGCATTCAGAAATATGACTAAACTTGCTTCCTGGTTCCTTTAGAACAATTGTATTCTGCAAATTGAATCTGAATTTTTTTTCTGAGCTTTAAGTTTCAAATAATGAATTTATAAAAAGGTGTTAACTTTTCTTTTATGCTTATCCCCCTTAATAGTTTGTTGCATTCAACAAACTCCAAGATGCAGGAGCAGTTGCAAGTGTTGCTGCTGCAAGGATCTATGGCTTAAATATACTTGCTGAAGATATACAGGTTCCTAATAACTTATAGTTGACCCAAATTTATGGGATATTTATGGATGTGTTGGATGACCAATGTTCCATTTGTAGGATGATTCTGATAATGTCACTAGATTTCTAATGCTAGCAAGGGAACCCATAATTCCAGGGAGTGATAGGCCCTTTAAGGTAAGTCCTTGTTTGAAAATAAAGTTTAAAATGTTGAACAACTTTGAGCAAACTTGAACAACTGACTTCCTGCTCTTTGCTGTTGACCATAAGTGACTTGCTGATTTAAGTATTGATTTCAACTGTAGACAAGCATTGTTTTCTCGCACACAGAGGGTCCTGGCGCACTTTTTAAGGCTTTAGCTGTTTTTGCTTTGAGGCAAATCAATCTAACAAAGGTACTCATATTTTTCTAAGATTTATGTTTCTTTTTTACTGTCTAGGATAATTGATTGGCTATCCTCTTTTAAAATAAAAAATTCTCTATCGGTATGGTTCTAAACATGGTGTGACCTTAGTTTAAAAAAGCGCGCCGAAGGCTCAATCTCTCGCGCCTTAGCCATGACAGGCTCAGGCACCTACAAAAGGCGCCGCCTTATGCGCCTTTTCTCAGGCTCAAGCTCAAGGCGCATATGGTATAAGGCTCGAATTGCTAACGAGTATTACTTTTTTTTTTTTTCAAAAAAGGCCCAAACCATGTGATTTAAATGTCTCCCCAATAGTTAGAATTTACTATAACAAAAAGAGGAGAGATTAAACCCGAAAATTTCTCCTTTTTTGTTCTTGTCTCTTTCAAACCCTTCCTTTTTCTATTTTAAAGTAACTGATTCATGTAAGGTGTGGAACACTTTTTTTGAGAGTCTAAATTAAGAGTCAGTGACTTAGAAAGTTACCTGAACCTTCATTAATTCCTTTTTAACAAGGCTTTAAAATTTACTCTCCCCGTATAGAATTAATTGGTGCACTTTGACTGACACAGAGTTTAATGAAGGTGAATTGATTTTATTAAAATAAGATGTAAGTGGGGTAAATGGAGAATAAACAATTTTAATAAAAAATAGTGGGGGTATTAAATTATTTAAAGGAAAGAAAAGATTAGGAATAAATGATAAAATATTACTAGTGGGTTCCTTGGGGTAAGAAGGAAGTTATAAAATAAGGGGGGACATTTCCATAAATGGAAAGTGCACCAATTTAAAAAATACGGCCGATTATGGAAAATGCACCAATTAATTATATACGAAGGGTGTACTATACTTCCTCCGTTTATTATTTATTATTTTATTATTATTGCACCATTTGCAATTTACACTATTCACACAATCCCTTTTATCAATGTTTTGGGATTTATGCATAAGGAATTATGTAATCATGTGGGATCTTGTTAGATTCGTCTCGATATGTATTTTCAAAGTAATTTTTTATAATTTTAACTAAGGCATAATAAGAGATATTAATGGATAAAGTTTTGCATTGGCAAGCGTGAAACATTAAATGGTACAATAATAAAAGAACCGAGGAAGTAATAATAATTTGATTTTTTTTACAGAAAAATAAATACCACAAAAAATTAAAAGAATTTTACCAGGGACTTTTGCGCCTTGGTGCGCCTCACTCCTTTTAAAACTAAGGGTGTGACATTGTGCAGAAGGCTCTGTGGATTGTCACTTGTGTGATGTTAGCTTGGTAATTAATTACATTTCTTGTTTTGAAATTCTTGTACCAGATTGAGAGTCGGCCGCTGCGAAACAGCAACAATGGTTCTTCAAAGTAAATTTGCAACTCTTTTCCATGTTCCTTCTGTTTTTTTAATGAATGACTCGAATGTGAATGTGATATAATATTTGCTATTTTATCTGCAATTTAGCAGGTGTTTTGACTATCTCTTTTACTTGGATTTTGATGCATCTATGGCTGATCCCAATGCACAGAATGCCCTTAGACATCTTGGGGTATTGTCTCTTAAATCATTCATTATCTAGGTGTGACAAATGTTTTAAAAATAAATAAATTAAATTCCAGTATGTAACCGTCATCTCATCATGGCAGGAGTTTGCTACTCTTCTGCGAGTTCTAGGAAGTTATCCTGCAGACACAAGTAGGAGGTGATCGCCGAGGTCTCAGGTCTGGTAAGGTTTCATCTTTTCGGAAAGCAGTGATGCTTAGAAGACTCTTTTTGTTATATTCAATTCTTGTCCTTGGTCTATAACTGTAAATTCCATACATCACCACCATATGCATGAGATCAGCTTCGAAAATTTTGCTGGATTTTAAAGAGTCCAACCAGTAGTTTGATCTTACACAGTTATAGTATCCCTTGTATGAATTATTGAATTACATTGAATCTAGTGGACTTGTAGTTATGCATGCCGGTTGTTGTAATTGGAAACATCTTTAATGGACAGCCTAAAGCAAGTTAGAATAGGCTGTGACATATCAATCTTTTGGAACTTCTCATATGCTTTATGAGTTGAGTCACACAATGGGGGTTGTCATTATTGTTGCATCTTGAGGGGTGTCACTAGAATGTTACCTATTAAACTACAACGCCTAAGCAGTCAATCACCAGGAAAGAAATAGATCATTCACTAGGCAGAATGTAAAGGTATTGTAATATAATCCTGGAGTTGCGTGTGGTGACTTTATGTACTCAGCATTGACGGGTGTAGATACCATAGCGGGCAGTTACTTAGCTGAGAAAATAAAAATGTAATCATGTGGATGAAACTAATGATGCATATGGAAACCTGATACGGGAAGTAGAGATCAAATATGTGAGTGAGGTTTTATGGGTGGTGCATTTGTTTATCTTTACAGTTAGCTTGATGGGGAAGTAAGCCTGAATAATTATTTTGTTTGTTGATAATCAATAGTAATGCTAACTACAATCAACTGCTGCCTTGATGATAATTACATGGACTAAACGAGTGAGCATTTTTTCCTTTCCTTTTCTTTTATTTATTTTTTTGGGAGGGGGGGGGGGTGTTTGGGGGTCAATTTTGATTGGTTAAAAACATTGGACAGAGGATCCAGAACCAAGAAACAAGAAACTTGAAGTATATGGAGTATGGACTGTGTAATGATGCTCATTTCAAACGCGCTTGTCTATAGTTTCCATGTGAATATATCTCTTATACAGTAAAGTCAAGGATGGGGTTTTTCTATTTTCTTTTTTCTTTGTTTCAACTTGTTGTGATACTTGATGCTGTAGTTGAGTCAGGTTGGATGCATATTTTGATGGTCATATTTTCTTTATGTCATTTATACTTAAATTTTCAGTTATTACGAGGTTCAGTATTTAAATTGAGAGGTGGTATCATACTATCATGGATGGCTAACTTGTTACTTTCTAACGAGGTTTATCTAGATTGAATCATCATTCTTTTTGCAATAATGAGTTTTGTGCTTAGTTTCCGAAAACCTAGTTGTAATAACGGCTTTGTCTTCTCAAGAACTGTCATTGTTTTTTGTTTTTTTTTTTTGACAACTAAGAACTGTCATTGTGATTCTTAATAAATGTTAGTTGAATCGACTGATTATTGTTTCCGACCTTGGTGTAATATTTTAATGTTAAAAGTTGTCAAAAAGGGAAATTTAACTCCTAAAAAAATACGGCCATAATTACTAAATAGTTTATGTACTCTTAAAAAATTACAGAGGGAGTATTAAATACCATTTGTTCGATTGTGCGTATTCGTTCCCTTGAGAATGAGACAGAAAATATAATTTACAGTCTGGAACTCTGGATACCTTTAATTGTAAAACAAAAATGGCTTTTCTGTGAAAAAAGTTTAAGCTTTCTTTGGATATTCACTGTATTAAATATCATTGATAGGCTGTAAGAAGAGAGGATAGGAAAATTGTAAAACGTAGACGCCGTTAATTGATTTTGTGAAAGTGATATGCATTGTGAAATAAAATTTATAGTTTGGAACTCTGGATACCTTTCATTTTGAATGAGATGTAAACTGACTGTTAATTCTGATTGTTCTTGTACCCTTTGATACAGGGTTTTTTACTTCAAGCTTACTTGATTCCACAACAAGGTTTGCCGATGTTGCAATTTTGACTTCTCTGCAGCAGATCGATATCCAATTCTCTAATCGATGGTCAGATGTGCTTGATGGGGGGAATTAGGAAAGCTTTTTGAGCTTTATTTTTATTTTTATTTTAAGTAGCTTATGTGTCATAATTTTAAGATAGAAAATGGAGGAAAATTAATGGAGAGGAATCAACAGATATGCAACACGGTTACTTATGGTGTTTTCACTTACTGAGATGAATTATCAAGTTTATGCGGATTAAAATGGAGATCATGTATTCACTTGGGCGTAGATGCTCGAATACAGTGTTTTTTTTTCCTCCTTTACATAGATCATGTATTCACTTTTCACTATGGTAGAGTGTAAACTTCTCGTGCCTTTTTAAGTTCAAATGAAAGCCACAGTTTTTCTAACACCAGGAACTAAAAAAACGTCGATTCCCTCCTTGAAAAGTGAAACGAAGGGTGAAGCTAAAACAGAGGATGCACGAATGAAGAAATCGACGGTTTCATGACCACTGAAGCATTTTGAGCACAAATCTATCACCATAACTCAAACCATAGATCAAATTTCAACTTGTTACCATTATAAAGAAAAAAGTACCTAATTATTAGGATAAATTGTTTTTTTACCACCTAATAAAATAATTTTTTTTTTTTTTTATCACATAATAAACTAAAATATGTTTCTTACCACCTAAAAAAAAAATTAAAACTTATTTTTTACCACCTGAAAAATGGAAAAGTGTATGAAAATGTTATGTAGGGGGCGGCAATAACGGTAATACTTATTATATGTTATATTCTTCCACGATTTCATGTTTTAACTCTCTTCATTTCCTCAACTTCCTTATGTTTCATAAATTTCATAAATTTTCACCATCATTAATTCACAAAATTGACAAAATTTAATGAAAGTAAAACAAGAAGGGTGAAAGAGTTAAAGAAAATCATATAAGGAGGGTAAAAAATTAAAGAAAACTTGAATTAGATAGTCACACATAAAGGATTTATCTAAATTTTCTCTTTCAAGTGGTAAAAAACAAGTTTTAATTTTTTTTAGTTCGTAAAGTACAAGTTTTATTTTTTTAGGTGGTAAAAAAACAAATTTTTGATTTTTGTATGTAGGTGGACAATTTGTCCTAATTATTAGGACATATATTTGACCAAGGCCACACTTTTTTTGCCAAACAAGACAATAAAAATGGGACCTACGTAGTATGGAGTACTTTATTACAATGGTGATAAGTCAAAATTACCGTAGAACACTCATTGACAGACTGCCGCCACTCCAGTCAAAGCTGTAACAGAACAGCTATAGCAAAAATTTGTCACTACATCAGAGAATAGATGGACGGAAACTTGCATCATTTTTTTTGAAAATGAGATGAGACCCGAGACAAAATAGTGCAAGGATCAATTACACTATGCAAAATTTTGGGGAACATGGTATACAACTCCAAACTCTCAAAAGACTCAAACCAATCCTCAGTGTCTAAAGTTGGGTGTGATGATCAACAACCTTTTGCAATATAATCGCCTCAAACTTCTCCTCATCAATCCACTCGGAGCTTTGCCTACGGATAAGTTCTTTTTTATCCTCCTTTTTCCCCTCAATTGCCTTTTCTCTCATTCTCCAGTATTCAAGCTTCTCTCTTCTTTCTTTCATCTGCAAAATTCAAAGTGTTCATTAGATATATGAAACACAGTAAAAATTATACAGAGCACAAAGAATTATGAAGTCAATGATCGCAAGGTAGTAGAAGAATATGTATCCATCCAGTCACTCAATTCCTTGTCAACACCTTTGTGTTAATCACAGAACGCAAGGATTGTGTAGCTATTGAAAATGAGACCATTGAAGATAAATTTGAATCACAATAGAGGTCTAAAATATCTACAAAGCACAGCTACACACTCTCTCTCTCTCTCTCTCTGAACATGCTTTAATGTACGCACCACTTGATTTCACCACGGCTCATTCATCATTCAAGGTAGAGAGTAACTTATTCTCGGCGGAAACCTGCCTTTAGTTGTAGATATCCATCAGTTACATTCAACAAGCAACAAAACTGAGATGAGGCACTAGTTTATTTAGCTCATTTTGAGTATAATCTTCCATTCCTGAAAGAAGTGATCTTATTATGTGTAATCAAACGAAGTTTTTACTAGAATCTTTATCCTCCAAAATTTCTACTTCTGGTTATGGAAATGACTATGTTTCACAAGTGTAAAAGAAGTCTTCATGTCATAAAATGACCTCATGCATAAAGTTCATTTTTACCATCCAACTTCTTGTTATTTTCTTTTGAATCCTATGAGCTTAAATTGACACTAAGGGCTTGTTTGGCCAACCTTCTAGGAAACAATTTTTGTTTCTCAGAAATAATTCTATAGAAACTGTTTCTAGAGGAACACTTCTCAGAAATAAATTTGTTTGCCCATTCAATTTAAGAAGTGTTGAGAGTGATGGATAGCTCTGTTGGTTAGAGCTTCCATCCCGGTTTCAGGATCACCTGGGATCGATTCTCATCCCCGCCCTTGTGGCTCATTTGCACCAAAAAAAATAATTTTTTTTTTTAAGAAGTGTTTCTAAGAAATAGAAATATTTTTTTCATTGTTTGGCCCATTTATATTTCTAGAGTTTGTGACCATTTATCCATTTTTAACAATAAAGTAAACCTTGCTGAATATGTTTAACAAAACATGGCTCCATGTAAGATTATTATTGACAAAAAAATATTTACAACAAAAAAATTGCAAAAAAATAATAATATTATTGACAAAAAAAAAGTTTATTAGAATAATGACACATGTTCTCTCATTACTTTTTTCATCAACATTCCAGGAGCAACAGCTCCTCAAACAAAAGTTAACCATGCAAAATAATCCCACCTTTCCCAATTCTTACTTCAAACACTAATTCCCACCTTTATCAACAATATTCTGAACGAAAAATGCTCAATTATCTCAATAATACAGCCAATTCACAACCCCAAAATTAGCCTCATACCCTCCTCCTCCATTAATCCCCTTATTGATGTTGTACTTTTCAATTGTGCCGATCTCATTTGTATTTATTGGTTGGACTGAATTATTTGATCAACAATTCAATTTGAGTCTCTTGATGGGGGGAAAAGTATATACGCATCATTCTCACAATTGAATTCAGATCTGAATACATCTACGCATCATGATCCATGTATATTACATCTCAACCATCATCTATGCAAATAGTCTGAAAATAACCATCAATTGCTCACCATCCTCAAAAAGAGTGGGTATTTTATGTTAATTACTACCTCCATTCCTATATGTTCTTTATGGTTACTGTTTTCAAGCGAATTAAGGTAAAAGGAAGGGTGAGCAAGTGGGGTAGTTATTTGCAAGTGGCTGAAAATTACATCTTGTTTAAGTGTGAGAGTAGATGAATAAAAAAAAATCAGAATAGAGGGTTTAATTATGCAAGTGGGCCAATAAATGTTGCAAGTGGATGGGGGTTGTTTGGTTAGGAGAAGTCGATTACATTACAATCCTACTTATGGGGGTTGTTTGGTTAGGAGAAGTTTGAGGGGAAAAGAGCTTTTTGGGGTGAATTAGAGGTTTGACTTTTAGAAAAAGCTAATTGGGAGTGTTTGGTTAGGAGAGGATTGAAAGAGAGTTTTGAGGTGAAAAGGCTAATTTTGAAAAAGCTCAATATAGGAGCTTTTTGCAATTAGACTATTAGAGGTTTGAGAAAGTGGATGAAAATGCCTATTTTGTCCTACTATTGCCTACAATTAAAACCACTATCAACCTTGGTACCCTACATATTTTTCTCCTAAAAACATTGCCCATACTTTCTTTTTCATTTCACCCTATTTACTATATTCGATTTTTGTTATAATAAATTTTATATTAGTACTTTGAAGCAATTGAAGTATATTGCAATCATGCTTAAAATATCATTAGTAATATTTATCTATTTGAAAAATATATATTATTAAAAAAATTAAATTAAGAATAATTTTTTAAAAAAAAACTAAATTTATTTTATGGAAAAATTGTTTTTTACCACCTACAAAAATCGAAAAATTGTTTTTTACCACCTAAAAAATTAAAACTTGTATTTTACCACCTAAAAAAGTATTAAAACTTGTTTTTACCACATGAAAGCGAAAAAGTAGATGAAACACTTATGTATGGCTACCTGATTCAATTTCCCTCCAATTTTTTACACTCCATGTGTGATTTTCTTTAATTCTTTCACTCTTCTCTCTTTATTTCCATTAAATTTTGTAAATTTGGTGAAATAATGATGGTGAAAAATTATGTAAATTCATGGAACATAAGGAAGTTGGGGGAGAGAAGAGAGTTAAATACATGATATCGTGGAAGAATAGAAAATACAAGAGGTATTACCGTTATTGTGGCCCCCTACATAACATTTTCATACATTTTTCCATTTTTTAGTGGTAAAAAACAAGTTTAAAATTTCTTTTAGGTGGTAAAATACAATTTTTAGTTTTTTAGGTGGTAAAAAATAATTTTTTCAATTTTTTTAGATGGTAAAAAACAATTTACCCTTATTTTATTTAGTCAATGTTTATTAGAAAAATGTAAAGAAAAAAAATTTAACACAATAAACTATTTGTCTAATATTAATAAGAAACAAAGTATGCCAATGTCCTTAATGGTCATTTTACATATTAAATAGCTAACAACTACTCCATCTGTTCCATAATGTTCCTCATGTTTACTATTCATATGGTCAAAGTTTAAAAACTTTGACCGTATTTAATAGTATGATTAAGAGTATAAATGTTAACTTGTAGGATATCATTGGATTCGTTTCAATATAAATTTTCTAAATATCATTTTTTTATAATTTTTACTATTACGTAATTAAAATTATTAACGGTCAAAGTAGTGCATTTGAGACCGCGCATAGTGGAAAAGTGAGGAACATTATGGAACGGAGGGAGTATCAGCTAATTTACCAAACACTTTTACCTAAACAGCTAATGCAACCAGCTAGTCAAATCAGCTAATATAAACAGCTAACCGCTAACAGCTAGTCAAACCAGCTATCGGCTAACAGCTCCTAACCAAACAGGGACATAATATAGTGTACAATTGTAAGTATTGTATTCCAAAAATAGAATAAAGCATAAGTGTAAAGAACTTTCTGTAACGGACTTAAACGAAAAGCGTAATGTGTTTTTCAATGGAAGATATGAGAGAGAGAAGGGTCTTGCCATGGAAAAATGAGAAAGCACGAAGGGTACAACTATGTCTTTAGATAGGATGAGGGTGTCTATACTTTTCCTATCAACGGTAATATTTGCAACAAAAACATTCATTAAATGGGAGCAAAATAGCTCCCCGAGAAACCAAAACTAGAAGCCGGGAATTGAACTCTGTATCTAAATCTAAGGGGGTTGGGAAGTGATTTTGGCTTCTACAGAAACATAAACTACTTCCTCATATACCCTTGTTTTCCCTATTTTCTACTTTTTATGTCTAGAAACACTTTGAGAAGCTTGGCCAACCAGGTAATATTTGCAACAAAAACATTCATTAAATGGGAGCAAAATAGCTCACCGAGAAACCAAAACTAGAAGCCGGGAATTGAATTGAAGCCTCTGTATCTAAATCTAAGGGGGTTGGGAAGTGATTTTGGCTTCTACAGAAACATAAACTACTTCCTCATATACCCTTGTTTTCCCTATTTTCTACTTTTTATGTCTAGAAACACTTTGAGAAGCTTGGCCAACCAGGTAATAAGACCGTTCAAAGCTTGTATAGGCATTGAATCATAAATTCATGATACTTAGTTACAAGGGTATTCAACCAACAACAAAGTAACAAGGATAGGCTTTTTGTATTCCATATCTTTCATCCATTTTGATAATCTAGGTTGACAAAAACCATAAAGTTAACAAGGGAGGCTAAAACACAGAAAAAAGATATTCCCTCCGTCCCACATTACTTGTTACACTTTCAAATTAAAAATAACCCCGCAATTATTATAATGTTCTCTCTTCCCACTAAATTTTTTTAGTCCCCAGCCTCTCTCATTCAATTAAAACCCCAATAACTCCTATCACATCTATTTTTCAATTAAATAACAAATTGATAACCAAACAACCACTTATCACCTAAAATTTTGTGCAAAGATGAGTACGAGTATTGTGGGACGGACGGAGTAACCCTCTTTATTCAAAAAAATCTTCTTGAAAATGCCTCCACCAGCCATCCGTAACTGTCAAAAGTTTAAAATTTTACTAATTCCCTACTCTATTTTATTTTCTTTAGTAAGCCTAATATGCTACTTCATGGGTTTTGTACTTTCTCTCATAAGATAAGACATGGTAAAGCCCATGATCTTAAAAATAAATTCATCATCAACACATTTACACAAGGAACGACATTTACTCTTACAACACGAAACTGACTCATTTACATCACCAACATTATTTTCAAAGACAGACAGCCTAAGCTTTCATCCGAGTCTACCACATCCACGGTGCCAGCGTGACCAACACCTCCACCAATTATGTTCTTTCTTATTAAAGTCCTCGGTCTTTCTCTGAAACTTTACAAACCAATCATATAAGGAGTTGTTTGGTTGGGAGGTTTCAAGGGAAACGGATACAATGTCGCTGATTCTCTTTGATGAAGTTTGGTTGGTGGCTTTCTTATTTCCCTATCCGTTTTTTCTTTTAAGAGTTCCAAAATATCTCTAATGTGATTCCTATCTCCCCTTGGGAAGTTGGGAGTTGAGTTCCCCCATTTCCCTCAAGAATATCAGCAACTTGGACCAACTTTGATAACACCATAATCCTAGCTCCAATAGTGTTCCAGTCAACCACTAACCCCCTACCCCACCATCGCAGCCGCCCATGCCCCACCCTCGGAACGCCCGTTTAATCACCAACTCCAGCAACCCGAAACTTTTCTGACCCATCACCCAATTCCGCCCACCCACCACAGATTTAAACGAGCAGTGGTGGCTGAGCAATGTAGGCAGCGGGTGATGGTGGTGAAAGGGGAAGATTTAGATCTAAACAGATTTCCTCTTGCCAGTAGATGGATTTTCTAGTTGTCAATAGTAATAAGAGGTTGGTAAGTAGTGGAGAAGAGTGTTGATTTGTTGGACGGTGGTGGTGGTGTTGTTGAGGAAAATGACCGACTTTCTCTCTCTTTTTTTTTTTTTTGAGCCGTCAAACACTTGAAAAAAAAAACTGCTTACCTTCTCCAACCAAACAAGACAGGTAATTGGGGTTTTGTTTCTTTTCCTTTTGCCTCTCTTTCTTGTTTCCTTTCCTTTCCTTTCCACACAACAGAACCAAACAGCTAAAAGTCTAGCAAATGACATATCAAGGGTTTTACATTGGACATCAATACATAAGTCCCGTCAAAAAAATGAAAGAGGTGGTGAGAGAAGCCATAAGGAAAGAAAAGAGACGGAATAATTGAAGAGAGAGAGTCATATTACATTTCTGAAACTGAAATTGTGGAATGTGTGTATTTCCTTACTGAGTTGGTGACATAACCGCGTATATCAGATGTTAAGATGTGATGTAACAGAAGGCAAGTCCAAAGTCCTTTACAAAATGGCTTTTACCTACTCTCATGTGAGATGAACTGTTTCTGCTGCGACAACTGACAATCAAGGGCCTATTAATCCACTGATGACAAACACCAATGAACCTTGAATGTATCACCCAACGTACCTGAGTACCTCTCATCAAAGCCCTCTGTTAACTAAGGTAGTCCTCCATTCAATCCATCGAAAGATAACCTTTATTAAACAAGTGTTGTTATTTCCCACAAAGTGAGAAAAGTCGGACTACAACGAAGGGAAGGGAAATGCTTTCACCCATGTCATCTCTCAACAACAACATTGAAAGATGACATTTTTTAAACAAGTGTTGTTATTTCCCACAAAGTAAGAATAGTCACTACAACAAAGGGAAGGGAAATTATTTCATCTACATCATCAACAAAAAAAGTAACAAATAACAAATACTAACTCCTTTCCTAAAAGTTCTTTATGCCTTTGAAATATGTGTCCAAAGTATGAAAATTTTGACAGTAAATTCTCACTATTATATACATCAAAACGTTATCATGTAAGACCTTGATAGATTTGTCTCGTTGTGCATTTTCAAAATATCAACTTTTTGTAATTTTTTCACATATGGAAATGGATATTTTAGTGGTTAAATAAACAAATAGTAAGTGTAAAGAATTTTCAGGAACGGAGGTAGTAACAAATAACAAATTACAAATAATAAATAATAAATAACAATAACGATACTCATGAACCCAAACTTAATAATAATACTCATGAACTGAAATGAACTTAATTTAACTTAACTGCATTCTCCTAAATTGAACCGAATGCTCCTTAACTTAACTAAACTTATTTATCCTGAAATTAGGGACTAATAAATTCAAAAGAACAAGGCCTAACACATTGTGACGACTCGTGTGTACTTATGGATACTTCTATTTTGTTAAAAGAAAACACTCAAGTTGCTTCACATTCTAACCCATCATGGAAATCACATGTGCAACATAAAGAAGGTATATACGGCTAGATAGACTATCAACTAGTCAGAAGTACCAAAAAACATCCTGAGGGTTAAGTGCAACTAGTTACTTTTATTTTTCAAAATAAAAGTCCTTTTATTAATTCAGTTTAGAAGTTTTCACCTTCAGATTTTTTCTACAAGTTAGTAAAAGAATATACTTCGTATCTATTATATTTGGCCCTTCGAAAAAAAGAAGCACAAATGAGGAAGAAAACAATCATTCACTGGCTCCATTTTTCTATCAGTTATATCTCTTATTAACAGCCGGTATGTGAGTTGTTTTGAGCGGCTAAGCCTTCATATAAGAGAGGTTCTAAAGTTATGAAGAGTATGAACTGAACAGAAAAGGGGGCAAGCAACAACAGATGATAGACATTGGCGTAACGTATTAGAATATTCATTCTACTTTTGGAGGACGTGGGTTGCTAACAAGATTGCTCGCTGCGCATGTCATTAGGGAGTAGTGCGACTCATACAACTTTATTAATTATGGGCTAGTAACCATGATTAGACCTTAAATAATCTACTTGACCACTTTTCTGGCCCATTTGACCCAGCATGATCCTTGGAGAGCCTAAACTGAAGGTTAAGAATTAAAACTGCAAGTTCTTGCACGTTCATCCTCCTAAAGGAAAGTTATCTTCAAATTTTCAATATGGTAGGTAAAATAAGTCTTTTACAAATAGAACTTCCTGTCTTTTTCTTTCTTGGTATGTTCCACAACCAACGGTTAAAATTAGCTCTACAAATCGAGCAACTCCCTGGAGTGGAAGGTATACTGAAAAAACCAAGAAAGACACAATTGAGTTTTTCATTATCTGCCCTAATAGTATGAGACTATGAGTAGTACTTTTCTAATCTAAGCTATTAGAATACAATAGGCTTAGCCTTCTGCATACCCTAAGCAACTGCGATTATATCCTCATCCATAGTCCCTAACTTAATTTTTCCTCTTTTCACTTGCTTAAACTCAATTGTCCTCAAACACATTTAATTCATAAACAACATTCTTTTACTGCATACCATTTCATTTTTTCTGAATTTTTGCGGCTCCGCAAATTGAGTTGTAAAACCATAAAAACCTATCATTAAGGGGGTCTGCATCATTTCAACACATTCACATATTCATAGTAAAACATTGATGAACAATCAGTCTCCGTATTTTCGCACCTCTGACTTAAAATCCATCCTCAAACTAAGAATTCCCAACAACAATTTGCAGCATAACCGCACAAATTCCACAAACAACATAAATGAAAATGCAATTGAGGAGAGGGAATTAAACATTACCAGGGTATGGCGAAACTCCTGCTCAAACGCCTTACGCTCAGTAGCACGAACCTGAGCAGCAGCAGCCTTATATTTGTCTCGCTCCTCCCTCTGCCGGAGAATCTCAACCTTGCGGGCCTCGTCTTTCCGCAGCTGCTCCTCCCTCTGCAACTCCATCTCGTGGATGTACTGCTTGCGAAGCACCTTGACTTGCTTCGCGTAGTCACGGCGGAGGAAGGCGAGTTTTGCTTCGGCTTCTTTGGGGGTTTTCGGGGGTTCCCAGCTTCCGATTGTGTTGTTGGGTTTTAGGTATACCTGGTTTTGGCTGTGCTCCTTGTGATGTGACGGTTTGATGGTGGTGGATACGGTGGAGGAATGGCGGATGATGGTGGCTAAGTGGTGGTTGGATCGCCCGCTTCTGACTAGCGCCGCTGCCATTTCTATTTGTTGGTTGTGGGAGAGTGCCGATGAGAAGGAGAGAGGGTTCAGAACGAAAATGCATTTATCAATTATCAATTGGGTAAATAACGTGATATCTATACTATTATTAAATGTCCAAGGTAAGAAATGTCACGTTGTCAAACCCATGACCTCTGATTCATAATGTAAAGTTCTAACCATCTCTACAATGACATAACATATGACTCTAAAGTAATGAAAAAAGACAAAAGTCATTCTTATAAGTTCTAAAACTTTAATGCCCAATATATATTTGAATAATAACCTATTATAAAAAATTTACTTCATCTTTCTTAATTAATCAGATCATACGTAAAAAAAATTAATTGTTGTACTATTTCTTTAGCTAATCAATGGTGTGTTTTTCTAAAAAATATACTACTTCCTCTGTCCCGGAAATATCGCACCATTTGTTTTTCACACCATTCACACTACGATTTTGGCTATTTTTTGTGATTCATACGTAGAGAAATTTTAGTCATGTGGGATCATTTTAGATTCGTATCGATATATATTTTTTGAATATTAATTTTTAGTAATTTTTAGTTGCACACGATTTGAGATATTAAGAGTCAAAGTAATTGTTAGAGGAGTAAAAGTCAATCATGGTGCGATATTTCCGGAACCGAGAAAGTATATTTTTGTTATTCAATTTATAACAACTGTTTCTTTAAGAAATTTCTTATGTTTATAAGTGAATTAGAAAAAACAAAGTTTATACGGAGAACCAATCAAGTAAGACTTGCAAAAATAAAGTATTTGATCGTATGAACTATTCTAAAAACCTTCATATATTTGGAGCTGTAATATTGGCAACAAATTAAATAGAAAAATACATAAAGGTTTGCAAAGAAAACAATCATCAATCGAAAAAAATCAAATAACAAAAATAATAAAATTCGGGGCATCGCCCGGGCTACTAACTAGTTTTAGTAATTAAATCGGCAAGAAGAATACTTGGTAAATAAAAAACATTGGAAATAAAAAAGACTGAAAAAAGATTAATGTAATGAAGAAAATTTGAGATTATGAAAAACATACGAATTCAAGGGCTTCGTTTGGTTTGACGTACAGAGTAAAATATTTACATTAAAATAAATAAATTATGGAGAATATTTTATAAGGAAATTTGTCCATTTTTTATGGAGTCAAATATTCATTTGTTCTTTTGGCCGTGAAATGTAATGGATTAAATCAAAATGCCTCTTAATATCCTCCACTTTCTTTCCATGAAGTAGAAGATGGTCGTTCCGTTGTCGTCACGTTGTCGTTTTTGAGTCAATTGGAAACAATATCTCTACAATTGCAGATGTAAGGTTGCGTACGTATGACCCCCTACCCCACTTCTTGCGGGAGCCTCTTTGAGGCAATGGGTAATTGATAATGAACATTGTATAAAGAAAAATATAATTCTGAACTAGTTTTTCTTTGGTTGGTTCCATACCAATTCAGAGAAAAAGGAAAACACAATTTTAAAGTGGGTTTCTCTTCTTTTCAAATAGAAAAAGGTTTTTTCTTAGTGAGTTATGGAAAATTCTCATTAATACCCTCTTATTGGCTTTTGTCAACGATACATTTACTTTTAATTATATTGTCAACGGTACACTTAAACTGTTAACTACCCGACTATCTTCACTTTTTTCATTAAACAGTTTAACCATAATTAATGATTAGGATTAAAAATTAAAAATAATAAACAAATAAAAGTAATAAGCAGTAGGGGAAAAGACCCAATTAAAAAGAACGGAAATTTCATGAAATACCCCCGAGTTTTGCAATAATTCACCAAACGCCCATCAAGTTTCAATAATTCATAAAATACCACCCACAAATGACTTATTACCCCAAATACCCTTCCATGACGTCATCATCCCTAATTAACTCAATTAACATCTAATTAACCCACCCATTTACCCATTTTCCCTAAGTAACCCATTTTTTCCTAATTAACCCTTCTTCCGCCACTACCCCTTCTTCCGCCACCACCCCTTCTTCCTCTCCCTTCTTCCGCCACCACATAGCCCCCGTTTTCTCCCTCCTCGGCCCCATCACCGCCGCCACCACCTCGCCTCTGTTATCTCCCTCTCCTCGACCCCATCACCGCCGCCACCAATTCATGAAATACACTTCTGATTGCGAATTAATTTCGACAATGTGAATCAGATTTGACTAAAATCTCGTGGATTGATTCTCTTTAATCTGAATTGCTCAAATGTATGAACCAGCAACTCCAAAAATTGAAAACCCAGTTACACACCCAATCACCTAAACACGAACCCAGATAAAAAATGAACCATGATAAACACGAACCCATATCAAAGACGAAAGATTTGAACACGAACCCAGATTCTAACACCAACCCATAACCCAGATTTTAACACCAACATTCAATCAATTTGTGCGAGAATCGACATTCAATCAATTTGGGCGAAAATCGAAAACCCATCAATTTGGGCGAAAATCGACAAGCAAATGGAACTCGACAAGCATACTGTAATCCCCCGT
Organism: Spinacia oleracea; assembly: GCF_020520425.1. Lineage (NCBI taxonomy): Eukaryota > Viridiplantae > Streptophyta > Magnoliopsida > Caryophyllales > Amaranthaceae > Spinacia > Spinacia oleracea. The sequence goes on along the minus strand of NC_079488.1, from coordinate 89,480,209 downwards.
AATTGTATACATTTCATTTATATAGTTTAACGTATATTTAATATATTTAAATAAGAATTTATGAATTTTGGAAATAAATATATAATTAACGTATATCTATTTATTACATTTTAATATTTTCAACGATTTACGTAATCGAAAATGATTTTAGAATTTTAAGTTGAAAAGAATTTGAATTACGAAAATTGATTGAATTTAGAAAATGATCCCTATTCAGTTTTGGATTCGAATCATAAAAGCTAAATCTTAATTCTAAGCCACTTGGAAAAGCCCAAACAATAAAACCCAAAACTCAATCTTTCCCTTTTTCCTATTTCACGTAAAAATAAAAATAAAAACTCAAAACCAAAACCCTTGCAAAACTCACGTGAGCTCTCAAAGCCTCAAGATCTTGCTTCTCTTCACGTCACTGCCGTCATTGTTGCTTCCCAGCCGCCGGAGCACCGTCGTGTTCTCGCCGCCGGTAATACTTCCTCCTCTCCCCTCTCGTCGTTCTCCTCCCTTTTGTTTCTTGTGTTCATTTTCTCACTTCCTCAACTCGCCGCTTCTGTTTGCTTGAACCAACGACAGCCGCCGCGGCCCAGCCGCGACCTTCAAACCAGCTCCACCGTCGCTTCTCCTACCACCACCATCCTTGTTGTGTTGTGCCGCCCTCCTGCTGCAGCGCCACTGCACTGGCCGTCGGCTTCTTCTTCTTTTTCTTTTCTCTTTGCTTGCTCCTCTCGCACGCACCACCACTAGCACGCGCCGCCCAGGCTTCTCTCGACCACCTGCGCCGCCGTCGCGCTGCCTCCGCGACCACCTGTTCATGCTGTCGTGCAGTCCGCCGCCGGCCAGCTCCTTATCTCCCTCTTTGGTTAATCCTTAAACCTTAAAGCTAATTAATGTTTTAATTATACTTTATCACTTTAATTCATGTTTTGGTTGAATAAGTTTATGATTTTTATGATTTAGTTACGAATTTCAGATTTTAATATTTGTTTAATTAATAATTTAATTTTCAGATTATATAATTGGTTTGAAACGAGAATTTGAATTAATTTTAAGGTTTTAATATTTTAAGTTCATGGTAGGATGATTATAAGTTATTAAATTATTATTTTTATGATTTTAGACATGTTGAATATATTTTGGAGTAGTTTTAAATCACCTTATATTGCTGGAAATTTGTAAAGGGCATGTTTATTGAAGTTTATGATAATTGGTGATCATTAGTGTAGTAATCACTATGCTAGGAGGTTTAGTAGCTAAGTATTGACATTGGGGAATGTTCTAATTATGTTTAGGAAGGGTTTGAAGCTCCCTAATGTTGCTGAAAATTCAATGTGAATTGATATGAGTTTATATTGGTTGTTGTTAGGTGGAGAATTCTCCGTAGGCGACTTTTGAATTATTAAAGTGGTCTCGCAGTTTGTTTACACAAGGTACGTACATACCTGTGTGCTTGGAATGTGTGCTAATTGTTGAAACCATGTTGAATTGTTGATGAACTTGGTTATGTTGATATCGTTGATGAATTTAGTCAGGTTGAATATTGCATGTTTAATACTGTTGGTTAGACATACTGAACCTATATTGCATTTTGAGGATTATAGCATGTTAGTATGGATGATTGATACAAACATGTTTGATTGAGAACACTAGATTACTTTGTATATAATTCAGATCAGTGGATTGTTGTTCCCTTTTAGCTTTTCACTACTTTATGAGGGCCGAGGACCTCATTTAGTAAGTTGAAACCTTATACCCATATACAGGGTTGATCAGTATTAAAGGAAGGATTGGAGTTAATTGGAATGAGTCTTGTTTGATGCCTTTGTGATCACTTACTTAATTCCAAGATAAAAACAGTTGTAAATAAATGTGGATTGTATGCCTTATGTAATTGTTGAGTCATAACAGGGTGTCAATTTGTAAATCATGTAAAGTGAAACTGAGTAGCAATAGCTTTAGACTGTGCACGTCTAAATTGACGGACAAACAGGAGTTGGGGTTCATGGTGGTAGCCCATGGCCTTTAATTCGGACCGGATTGATCACCGTGTCCTATTTTTATTCAAACGTTCCTCGATATCGCAGGTCACTGAGGTTACGGAGTCGCGCCCGTACCTCGTCTTCCTTAGTGAAGCCTCTAGCTAGAAAACTCGGTCCATTGTCTATTTCAACTAAAATAATATTATTGTTATTAAAGTCCAGTCTAGCCTAGTCTAGTTAAGTATGGTCGTCAAATTATCATGTTTTGTCTGCCCTTGTTTATGTTCATTAGTATCATGTTAGGGTTGTTCGTTAATAGTATCATGTTAGGATTATTATTGTTTTAGTATGTAGTACTCAGTTTTGCTGATTACGTGCTTTGTTTGTGCATGTTGATCATGGCTATGCCTTATTGATCCTGTGATGACCCAATCTTGGTGAGCAGTCTCTAGGGATCAATAAGCATCGTCCATTACAGGTTTGAAGGTGATGCATCATGGGGTTCGGGATTGAAGAGCTGTGTAGTTATTAAATTGTTTTGTTTTAAGTTTGATGTTGAATTTGTTTGGCCTGTTTTAAAGAGACTCGAACTTTGTTTTAATTAATTACGTTGACTTTGTTTTGTCGGTTGGTTTTGGATTTTATTCCGTAGTTGACTTATTTAAATTATTAAAGTTAGTTATTATGTTTTCCGCTGCAAAATTCTGAATAAGCCGATACGTTTTCACACGGGCGATAATGCCTTGATAATTCTCTACGTTTTATATAAAAAGGTTATTTTAGAAAAGAGGGAATTGTCGGGGTGTTACAAAGTGGTATCAGAGCTTATGGTTTTACTTTAATAAATTTTTAGGCGCCTAACTATCTAGTTATTTAAAATGAATTTCTTAAAAAATCGAGCTTCTACGTATTTATAGTGTTCAAAAAAATTGGTACTTTTTTTTTGGGGGGCCGATTTCCTTTTGTCTTGTTTGAAAGTATATAATATTTCTTATTTAAGTTCGAAATCAAATTATTTATTCGAATTAAAGTGACTTTCGAAATTTTTATTCTTTTTCTTATTATTTATTATTCAAAAAAATGAGTACAATTTTTTTTAGAAATTCAAATTTTTTAAAGTTGTTTCAAGAGTTAGAATTCGTTATTTAGGAAATATAAATCTTTTTCGAATTAATAACTCTATTTTCAAATTTATTCGCTACGCATTTCCTTAATTTATTTTACTTTATTTATTTTACATTTATATTTATGTTATTATTTTATGTTATAATTTTCTTATATTATCGTTCTTTTACTTTGTCATTTAAATTATTTCAATGCTTTAGTTTATGAGATATGGGTAGTATAAGAAGGGCATATAAGATAGAATTATATGTGCATTAGTAGCTAGTCAATGCTAGCATAAGAAATTGATTGTTATGTACGTGCGTGTGCTAATTGTTTAATGTTACATTTAAATGTGCATAAAAAAATTGTTTGCTTCCACCAAACTTATTGCATTATTGAACTTTGTTTATGATTTGATTGGAAAATAGTTAGTGAGACATGGAATTGTTTATTTCAGGAATAAAATGTGTCTTTCCAAGTATACTAACATAGGATCCTTCGAGAAAGATCGATATAGAGACCACTGATATTTTTGTAAGAAAGTGGTGTTTAGATATGAATATCTTGCTAGGATTCAAGAGAAACTCAATTGTACTAAGTGATCATGAAAATGAAATGAATTATGAGTCTGACATTAATAGTTACACCAGCTTTGAACGCACAATGCGTCATATATTAAGAACAGGAGATCCTGATAGGGATGAGGAAACCCTTCGTGAGTTTGACCGTGCTAGAGGGCATACTAGTTGATATTTATAATGTAGTGATACTAAGATAGAGGATGACAGAGAAAACTAGCTTAATATTTTAATGCTGGGGATGAGGATTAATTTAAATACGAGCCCTTTTACTCCAGAAAGCTATAAGAAATCAAAGAACAAGATTGATAATGTTTCCCTCTAAGATTGTTTCATTATTTATTTATGTTGGGAATAATGTGGGACAAGTCGTCCAACGGTAGTTTAAATTTAGTGCATAGCGCTTTTATTTTATTTTGGGACAAGTACGTTACTATGGTTTAGAAATTGTTATTAATATTCTTTTGAGGAATAAAAGTTTCTTTTGAGGAATACAAGTTTCTTTTGAGGAATTAAAGATAAATATTTAATTATCCAAGTGGTCAATGATTTAGTTTGGGCACGCGAAGATGAATAATTTCTTTTATTATTATTTGTGATGATTGAATTTGATTTGTTTTCCCTCGATCGGATGTCCTTTATGTGAATGTCGTTCACGAATGATCGAGGAGGATTATTTTGCAATGATTATTGCACCTTCGTAAATGATTGTTGCACTTTCGTAAATGATTTTATGTGAATATTGTTTATTGAGGCGATCTCTATGGTCAAATCAAATATTGCTTGATATAGAATGACGTGTAAGTAGTGTTTAGAACCTAAGATAGAGTATATTAATTTTAGGCCGTGTTATAGAATGACCAACAATAACGATTTAGTTGTTGCTATTCGCCTCTTGGCGGAAAAGCTGATCCAAGAGAGAACTGAGCGTTCCGATTCTACTAGGGACGTGTTCGAGAGACTAGCCAAAGTTAAGTCACCATACTTTAAGGGGAAAACTGATCTTACCTTTTTAGAGAACTGGGTTAGAGAGTTTGAGAAACGGTTTGGGGCTGTGAACTGTCTTGAGAACATGAGAGTGGGTCAAGTTGTACTGTACTTGAAAGATGAAGCTGATTTATGGTTGAGAAAAAAATGGGGCTAGACTTAGCGCTGTTGAAAGATTCAATTGAAATTCATTTGTTACTGCCCTAAGGAAAAAGTTTTATCCTCCTTTTATGAGAAAGTAAAAGGCACAAGAATTCATAAATCTTAGGATGGAAGTATGACCATTGCCGATTACTATAGCAAACTTATAATATTGTCGAGGTTTTCACCTGAGATTGTAGCCACAGAGGAGCTAAAGGCTCTGAGGTTTAAGCAACGTTTGACTGAGGAGATCCAATTAGGATTAGGTAATGAAACCTGTACATCTTTGGATATTGTGTATGGGAAAGCTGCTCATATTTATGGTTTGCAGTCTAGAAGGGACAAGAAAAATATTGTTGTTGGGGAGAAAAGAAAAGAGTTTAATGTTGGGGAAAACCAAGGGAAACCAGGGTTTAACCAATCCGGAAATCGGAGTTCGAAGCCTATAGGGTCACAGAATAACCTAGGGAACCACAGTAAGTCTGCCAATGAGAACAACAACCATAATAAGGCACCGGGTAAACTATTCTTGATGAGTCGAAATGAAGCCGAACATTCTGCAGACGTAGTTCATGTTACTTTTCCTATTAACTTTGTGTTAGTTGAAACGTTGTTTGATTTGGGAGTAACTCATTCTTTTGTTTTGTCATCTGTTATTAAGAGTCTGAAGTTAGTAGATTTTGAATGATTGATTTACCTGTTATTATACCTACTGGTGTAACCATAAGGTGTATAAGATTATTTAAGAACTTGCCTTTGAAGAAAAAAAAAATTGCGTTTTCCCTTCTGATTTGATAAAAGTTTAATCAGAGGGACCTGGATTTAATTCTGGGGATGGACTGGCTAAGTTTGTACAAGGCTAAGGTAGACTGTGAAATTCAGAAAGTAAGTTTAAGGAACCCTATTGAAAGGTTGAGCTCATGTAGATGTTTTGAGAAGTCCAAGAACCTTAGTTATTTCTGTAATGCAAGTGAGGAAATTGATGAATAGAGAGTGTGAACGATTTTTCTGTAGTGAGCTAGATGTGAGTTAAGAAGTCGGAATGAAGATCAAGGATGTTCCAATTGTGAATGAATTCATGGATGTATTTCCTAGTGAGATTGCAGGTATGCCACTTGCTAAGAGCCATTGAGTCCCCTATAGACTTAGTTCCTAGAATGACGCATATATCTAGAGCACCATATAGAATGACACCTCCTGAAATGAGCTAATTAGGACACAATTGCAAGAGTTGTTTGGTCAAGGAATATATTAGGCCTAGTGCATCACCGTGGGGAGCTCCTGTGTTGTTTGTTAAGGAGAAAGATAAGAGTATGGAATTATGCATCGATTTTAGGGAGCTAAACACCATCAAGAACAAGTATCCCTTGCCTAGGATAGATGACATATTGGATCAATTGAATTGGGCGAGTGTGTTCTCGAAAACTGATTTGTGTTTGAAGTACCACCCATTGAGAATAGCTGATAAGGGCCTAAGACCTCATTAGCATTCGTCATTGTCATTATGGGTTTAGAGTAATATCTTTTGGGTTAACCCATGCACCTGCCATAAGTATGTATTTGATGAATAAGATTTTCCACGAATTCCGAATTAAGTTCATTATTATGTTATTGATGATATCCTGATTTATTCAAGGAATGAGAAAAATCATGACAAACACCTGAGGATTATTTGGAGACGCTTAGAAAGAATCTAGTTTTATTAGATGAGGTATACAAATCTTGAAGTCATGTGTGTATAAATGACACCGACGGAAAAGTGAAAGACTAAACTGATTGAAAACTATGTTACGTGAGGAAATAAATTTAAGAGAAGATTCGAGTGGTCCAGGATCGTTAGAAATCATTTGGCGTCTTGAAAAGAGGAAAGGAAATATATGAATTGGTGAAAGAGCTAGGAGCTGTGCCCAAAAGTTATACATCCATGAAAGGCATAATGAGGTTTTGTAAAAAGGAAAAGTTGACCATAAGGAGTTTTTGTAGATCCTGCTAAGATTCAAGCTGTGAGTGAGTGACCTATTCCTAGAACGTGTCCGATATTTGAAGTTTTCTAAGCCTAGATGACTATTATGGGAGGTTGTGAAAGACTTTTCGAAGAAAGCAAAACCAGTGACCAACTTGTTGAAAAAGGAATCGAAATTCAAGTGGAGTGAGAAATGTGAGAAGCTTTCCAGAGTTCAAAAGAACGTTTGACTTCCGCACTCGTTGTCGTGTTAGTTGAAACCTTATGAGGCTAATTAACCTACTCATGACCTATAGCTAGCTGCTATTATGTTCGCTTTGAGGTTTAGAGACATTACCTTTAAGGGAAAACATTTGAGATCCTTACCGACCATAAAAGTCTGAAATTTGGGAAAAAGGTCCAGTTGAATCTTGGGACGACATTGAAATGAGTATTTCTTTCCACCCTGCAACCGATAGACAGACTTAGATTACTACAAAATATATGTTGAGATTCTGTGATATTGACTTTAAGGGTAATTGGGAAGACCAACTAGAGTGATTGAATTTCTTGCAACAATAGTTACTATGTGAGCTTTAAGATGGAACCTGTTGAGGCATTGTGTGGAAAGAAGTGTAGAAATCCCACTTGCTACGATTTTAGTGGAAATATAGCTTTGGGGGCATGATTCGTTGAAGTAGAAATATCCAAAGTCATTCCCTGGGATGAGTTACGAGGGCGTAACTCATTTTCTTTTAGGGGGGTAGAATGCGATAGGAATTCGCGCTTTTTACCTATTTTTATGGTATTTTTATGCATTTCATGCTTATTTTTAGCAACCTTTACATGTTGATGCAAGTAAATAGATTCTCCGCATAAGAAAATTGTGTCCTTGAGTATAACAAGTAACTCTTATTTGGCAAAAGAATGCACAAGAGTGGCACAAAGTACTTCTACAATAAGAATAAGTTGAAAAGTTTGGAAAGATATGTGATTTTCGTGTCAAGTTTCGGGACGAAACTTCTTTTAAGAGGGGTAGATTGTAATCCCCCGTAATTTTATACATTTCATTTATATAGTTTAACGTATATTTAATATATTTAAATAAGAATTTATGAATTTTGGAAATAAATATATAATTAACGTATATCTATTTATTACATTTTAATATTTTCAACGATTTACGAAATCGAAAATGATTTTAGAATTTTAAGTTGAAAAGAATTTGAATTACGAAAATTGATTGAATTTAGAAAATGATCCCTATTCAGTTTTGGATTCGAATCATAAAAGCTAAATCTTAATTCTAAGCCACTTGGAAAAGCCCAAACAATAAAACCCAAAACTCAATCTTTCCCTTTTTCCTACTTCACGTAAAAAAAAAAAACAAAACTCAAAACCAAAACCCTTGCAAAACTCACGTGAACTCTCAAAGCCTCAAGATCTTGCTTCTCTTCACGTCACTGCCGTCATTGTTGCTTCCCAGCCGCCGGAGCACCGCCGTGTTCTCGCCGCCGGTAATACTTCCTCCTCTCCCCTCTCGTCGTTCTCCTCCCTTTTGTTTCTTGTGTTCATTTTCTCACTTCCTCAACTCGCCGCTTCTGTTTGCTTGAACCAACGACAGCCGCCGCGGCCCAGCCGCGACCTTCAAACCAGCTCCACCGTCGCTTCTCCTACCACCACCATCCTTGTTGTGTTGTGCCGCCCTCCTGCTGCAGCGCCACTGCACTGGCCGTCGGCTTCTTCTTCTTTTTCGTTTCTCTTTGCTTGCTCCTCTCGCACGCACCACCACTAGCACGCGCCGCCCAGGCTTCTCTCGACCACCTGCGCCGCCGTCGCGCTGCCTCCGCGACCACCTGTTCATGCTGTCGTGCAGTCCGCCGCCGGCCAGCTCCTTATCTCCCTCTTTGGTTAATCCTTAAACCTTAAAGCTAATTAATGTTTTAATTATACTTTATCACTTTAATTCATGTTTTGGTTGAATAAGTTTATGATTTTTATGATTTAGTTACGAATTTCAGATTTTAATATTTGTTTAATTAATAATTTAATTTTCAGATTATATAATTGGTTTGAAACGAGAATTTGAATTAATTTTAAGGTTTTAATATTTTAAGTTCATGGTAGGATGATTATAAGTTATTAAATTATTATTTTTATGATTTTAGACATGTTGAATATATTTTGGAGTAGTTTTAAATCACCTTATATTGCTGGAAATTTGTAAAGGGCATGTTTATTGAAGTTTATGATAATTGGTGATCATTAGTGTAGTAATCACTATGCTAGGAGGTTTAGTAGCTAAGTATTGACATTGGGGAATGTTCTAATTATGTTTAGGAAGGGTTTGAAACTCCCTAATGTTGCTGAAAATTCAATGTGAATTGATATGAGTTTATATTGGTTGTTGTTAGGTGGAGAATTCTCCGTAGGCGACTTTTGAATTATTAAAGTGGTCTCGCAGTTTGTTTACACAAGGTACGTACATACCTGTGTGCTTGGAATGTGTGCTAATTGTTGAAACCATGTTGAATTGTTGATGAACTTGGTTATGTTGATATCGTTGATGAATTTAGTCAGGTTGAATATTGCATGTTTAATACTGTTGGTTAGACATACTGAACCTATATTGCATTTTGAGGATTATAGCATGTTAGTATGGATGATTGATACAAACATGTTTGATTGGGAACACTAGATTACTTTGTATATAATTCAGATCAGTGGATTGTTGTTCCCTTTTAGCTTTTCACTACTTTATGAGGGCCGAGGACCTCATTTAGTAAGTTGAAACCTTATACCCATATACAGGGTTGATCAGTATTAAAGGAAGGATTGGAGTTAATTGGAATGAGTCTTGTTTGATGCCTTTGTGATCACTTACTTAATTCCAAGATAAAAACAGTTGTAAATAAATGTGGATTGTATGCCTTATGTGATTGTTGAGTCATAACAGGGTGTCAATTTGTAAATCATGTAAAGTGAAACTGAGTAGCAATAGCTTTAGACTGTGCACGTCTAAAGTGACGGACAAACAGGAGTTGGGGTTCATGGTGGTAGCCCATGGCCTTTAATTCGGACCGGATTGATCACCGTGTCCTATTTTTATTCAAACGTTCCTCGATATCGCAGGTCACTGAGGTTACGGAGTCGCGCCCGTACCTCGTCTTCCTTAGTGAAGCCTCTAGCTAGAAAACTCGGTCCATTGTCTATTTCAACTAAAATAATATTATTGTTATTAAAGTCCAGTCTAGCCTAGTCTAGTTAAGTATGGTCGTCAAATTATCATGTTTTGTCTGCCCTTGTTTATGTTCATTAGTATCATGTTAGGGTTGTTCGTTAATAGTATCATGTTAGGATTATTATTGTTTTAGTATGTAGTACTCAGTTTTGCTGATTACGTGCTTTGTTTGTGCATGTTGATCATGGCTATGCCTTATTGATCCTGTGATGACCCAATCTTGGTGAGCAGTCTCTAGGGATCAATAAGCATCGTCCATTACAGGTTTGAAGGTGATGCATCATGGGGTTCGGGATTGAAGAGCTGTGTAGTTATTAAATTGTTTTGTTTTAAGTTTGATGTTGAATTTGTTTGGCCTGTTTTAAAGAGACTCGAACTTTGTTTTAATTAATTACGTTGACTTTGTTTTGTCGGTTGGTTTTGGATTTTATTCCGTAGTTGACTTATTTAAATTATTAAAGTTAGTTATTATGTTTTCCGCTGCAAAATTCTGAATAAGCCGATACGTTTTCACACGGGCGATAATGCCTTGATAATTCTCTACGTTTTATATAAAAAGGTTATTTTAGAAAAGAGGGAATTGTCGGGGTGTTAAAAAGGTTACGTTTTCACTGCTCTAATTTGCGCGAAAATCCCTAGCCTAATTTGTTTCCCAATTAGAAATTGAAATTTGAATTTAGTGAGGAGGATGAAGATGATGATAGTGAAGATGGTGAAAGCAGTGAAGTAGGAAAGGGAGAGAGAAAAGAAAAAGAAATGGGTGGGTTAATGGGTTAATGGGTGGGTTAATGGGGAATTAGGTGGGTAATTAGGGATTAGGAGGGTTAATTAGGGATTATGTAGGTAATTAGATCGTAATTGGTTGATTATGAGGATGATGACGTCATGGAAGGGTACTTGGGGTATTAAGTCATTCGTGGGGGTATTTTATGAATTATTGAAACTTGATGGGCGTTTTGTGAATTATGGCAAAACTCGGGGGTATTTCATGAAATTTCCGTAAAAAGAATCACTCCTATATTTGTAGATATGCACGCATGTCAGCAAATGGCTTAGAAACGTAGTTCCTAGGCTAAAAGTATACTTAATAAAGAGAAGGAAAAATTGATATTATCGCTCTCAATTATGGCCGATTCACATTAAAATGTCTCAACTTTTGATTATCTTTGAGTGGTCTCAACTATAGAGAGTCCTTTTAAAAAATGGTCCAATCCCTTAGTTAAATTAAGTGTTATATAACTTAATTAAGACTCATATGTCTCATGCAATAATCATATTTTTATTGGTTAAATGAAGTTAGAGTAATAGTATGATATGCTTAAATCAACTTAATTAATTAACAGTTTAATTAAGTTAAAGGACCATTCTGGGAAAACAAACCTCAAAGTTGAGACCACTTTAGGATAATCAAAAGTGGGGACCTTTTAAAGAGAAGTGACCATACTTGGGACTATCAGTGTCGATTTTTCCTAATTAATTTGGTGGAGCGTTAAACCCCGCCCCATTAATACTCATCCGCCCTATTAAATGTCACAACTACCCCTTCCTATATTTACCCCTTCGCGTTTTACCTCTCACCTTACTTTTACTCACCATCTTACCTTCAATCTTACCACCCACCTTCAACCCTCCAACATTCCGACGGCCACCACTCCGGCCATACCTTCGACGACCCAAATTCCGGGCATCCACCACTCCGACGAGGGAAATTTCCGGCGACGCAAATCTCCGGCGAAAAAATACGTCGAAATTCTTACATGTACGAGTCATTCGGGGGAACATCCACGTCATCCTAAGAGGTAATTTTTTTTGTCCGGTAAAACTTACAGAGGCTTCTTCAGTTTGAGCTTCCACCATGGTAGAGACTTCTGCAGTTTAAGCTCGTACAATAGTAGGAGCTCAAACTGCAAAGTCTCCACCATGGTGGAAGCTCAAAATGAAAAAGTCTCCATATTAATTCAATTTTAATTATTGTTGAACTTGAAACAACTATTCCGGAAAATATTAGGTAGGCATTTTCGTTTTAAGCTCGCACCATGGTGGAGACTTCTGTTGTTTGAGCTTATACCATGGTGGAAGCTTAAAACAAAGAAGTCTCTACCGTGGTAGGAGCTTCAAACATAGAAGTCTTCATGCAAAAAATGTAATAGAATATTTTTATTTAATTAGTGTAAAATATATTAATAAATTAATCAAATAAATATATTAAAATAATTAATAAATTAATCAAAATAAATAACTAATATCAATTACAAATTCAATCGAATAAAAGTAAATAAAATTCTATGTAAAAAAATTAGTTTGACTTTTTCGTTTTGAGCTTCTCCTATGGCAGAGACTTCTTCATTTTAAACTTTTGCCATAGTAGAAGCTTAAACAATAGAAGTCTCCACCATGGTGCGGAATTAAAATGAAAAAGTCTAATTAATTTATTTCCGGAATAATTATTTCAATTCAACACTTAATTACCAAAACTATTTCGTATTTATTCACTAATTAAATAAAAAACTAGAATTATATTTTTTTTTTAGCAAATTGAGACTTCTACGTTTTAAGCTATAGACTTATCCCTTTACCTATGAATGACTTACCAGATGAACCTTGTTAAGGTTTTTCAAATAATGGGGAATTTACTTTTAAATCTGCGACTTGACTTGCACATCATTTTTCTTCTACTTCTAAATGGGAATTCTCTTGAATTGGGAAGCTAGACATTGCTCCAAAACTCAAAATATTTGTGTGGCAATTACTTCATAAAGGACTTCCTACCACACTCAATTTGGCTTACCGTAATATTGACATTCCTAATGTTTGTCCCCTATGTGTTAATCAAGTGGAATCACAAGATCATTTATTTTTGCAGTGTCCAATCACTAAAAAATATTGGGATGCTAATACAGTTGTCCGATGGGTGGGAAATCGTGTTCATGACTACTATTCTTGCTCTTTTAGCAACCTTCGTTGTAATTAATTTTAACCTTCCTGCTAAAATGATTATTAATTCACTTAGGAGTATTTGGAAGACCCGTAATAACCTTATTTTTAGACAAACTCTTGTTTCTTCTACGACTACTTATACTCGTGCTTTAAAATTGTTTAAGGAATGGGAAATTCGTACTTGTTTTGATTCGTTGGATAATTGTACTCCTAGTACTTATACTCCTCATGATCCTAAAACTACCCGTGTTGCATGATCACCCCCGACCCCTAGTTCTGTTAAAATTAATTTTGACGGTTTTGTTCGCAACAACTCAGGATCATCCGGTGTTGTAATTAGAGATAATCTGGGTAACAATATCATTAGTCGTACTTACAATCTTGGCAAATTGTCTTCGTTTCTTGCATAAGAAATTGCTATCCCCAACAGCCTGTTGCTAACTATGGAGCATAATATTCGTCATATTTTCATTGAAGGTGATAACTTATTAATTATTAATCTTTTGCAGGATAAATCAAATTGTCCCTGAAAGATTCATTTGCTAATGGATGATATCAAGTTGTTATCTCACTTTGAAAAAGTTGATTCTCGTCATGTGTATCGGAAAGCCAATCGAGCGGCGGATTATGTTACATACTTAGGTCATTAAGTTCAGGACACATCAAAATATTGACCCTTACGTAGAGTCATAGACAACAAGTTTTATTACTTTGTTTATTTAGATAAGTTAGGTTGCGGTCTTAGGAGAAGACTTGTCTAACTTCCGTATAACTTTCGCATTTAGAAAAAGAAAAAATGTATCGAGATAGAATGAAATAAAGGTTATGTTTGTAAGACATACAAAAAGGAAAAGGGCGTAATTTTTGAGAGATAAATATGTAATCCAATAATCCGGAGACACTGGAATCGACTAAATATTGTGAGGGAATGTAGTGTCAAAGAAAGTCAACTATTTTAAACGTGGAGTAGAAAAGTACTTAGCACATTGTACATTCTTAGTTTTCAAAGAGGGCGAATTAACAACAAAGATTTAAGCCCACAAACAAATCCTAATTGATGTTATCAGGTTGAGTGTTTGTGTACTTAGTGCAGTCGAAAGGTCCAATCGTCCGTTTCACCTAAAATCAACACAAAAAAAGTGTAAGAATAGTTTCAAAGGTCCTTGTAAAATAAAATCAATCATCTTTAGTCTAAAGGATGCACCACTAAGGTATAATCAACCTGTAAGAAGAAGAGGAAATATAAAAAGAGTAGATTCTAAAAATGTTTAAGCCTTTCTTAAAACAGCCATTGTGGCTTTTTCGAGTTGAACTGTTGAAGTATCCAAGCATGACTTCTCTTGATTTTGTTCATAATCGTCAAATGGTTAATAGTGACAATAAGTTGCAAAAGAGCTTAAGGAGGTGGAAGATTCAATTGGTTAATCCCATGGAAGGAGATAAGTGTTCTTAAATTCTATTCTCCGCAATTTAACCCATGCAGCAAGGAGGTTTCGAGTTATTCAGAGTCTTATGAGGTATGTACAGGTCAATCTTGAAAGAAATAAAGGATAAACTGGAAATGGGCAGAAATTACTAAAAATACTAATCCTGACAAGGACAAAATTCCAGGGATCAAAATCTCTAGAAATGGTCTTCAACCATGACTCTTTACATTGTGGGTAAGCTCCAACATTGTTGCCATAAACAGATATATTGCTGAATGCACAATTGTATTTGTAAGATTAAGGCTACTTTGTAACACATTTATCACCCGAGGCTAGCAGGATGAAATCTTATATGCTGGATCACGTGCTTTCTATAGGAAACTGGCTATTGCTAATTCTTGGACCTTGAACTTCTACTTCCACTGAATATAATTAAGCGAGCTATTCCCCTCTGGTTGTACTGTCAATTGGAGCACCAACTCATTCAGTAGAAATGGAAGCCTCCTAGGAGAACCTTTGTACGCTGATACATACACTTTCACTTCAAGTTTTATTTCTCTAGAATTTTGATTAAGATGGATGTTACCAAACCACTTCTTAAGCCTATCCTACATTCCTGTTAGAAGATCTTAATGGCCAGATATTGGTTCTAAAATTCAATTACCATTTTGGTAATGAGGTTACTAGTATTTCTAAATGTAACATTTAGCGGTTGAAGGTATGCATGGATATTAATGGTTTGAAGAACTTAAAAAAAAAAAAAAAAAGACAAAAAAAGAAGAAACTGAAGCATTTTCCTAGCTATTCATCATGTACGAAGTATATGCTATTGCAATTCTAGAAATTAGAGTGAAGCAACATAAAAATTAAAAACTTAAGAAAATATTTGGCAGATCACGAATTGGGGAAGTCCTCTATGTAGTATACTGCCATCTATGATTTTCATTATAATTAAAGACAGGAAAGGCTTATGGGAGGAGCTGAAGAAAATAGCTACTATGGTACATCAGGTTCGGCTGGAGATTTCAACTCCTTATTGTATCATGAAGATAGGATCAATGAAGCTCCTGACACCTTGTACAACTAAAAGACTTTTGGGTAACTGTGGACACAATTGGCCTTATCAGGATCAAGAGTTGGGATTTTTACTCTTCTTGGTATAAAAAAAGGTAATAAAGATGATAGAATTTCAAATCAAATAGACAGGGAACTGAGTAAATTTTCAATGGACCCAAGTTTCTGACGTGGAGATGGATTATTTCAGTTCATCGATATCAGACAGTTTTATCTTTTATCTGTATGGGTAGGGGTAGACCATTCAGGTTACTAAATGACATTGGAGACAACTCTCGGTTTGAAAAGGTGTGTCTTCTCAGTGGAATAAGCATAGAAAGGACACCACAAATTAGAGAAACTGAAGTTTGACAAAAGTGTTTTGATATACTTTGCATAGAGAACAATTTTCAGGAATCGTAGAGAGAATAGATTAGGCAAGATTTCAGCTTTAGTCCAACTTTGGTCAAATACAATTACTGTTTAAAGAGGGATTGTGTTGACGGATTGTGGGAATGACTCAAAGTGGAGGAATATGCTTCAAGTTGAAGGGGTTCAGTGGTTGGCCCTAGGTGACTCCATCCATCAAATTTTCTTTGATGCGGTTAAAAGGGTGTCAGTCGAAGTATTTCTTATAAAATGCTCAAGCCTCAAGGTGTTAAGCTTACTTATACACAAGATGTTAGAAGTGAAATTATTTTATTCTATACGTAACTCACTAGTCCTTTGGTAGCCATTTTGCCAATTATTGAGCTGCCAATCATGAGAAATGATCCCAGACGAAGTGCGGTAGCTTCTCAAATTTTGTGCCAGGGTGGCAGGATGTTACATAAGCGGAAATATAGATGCAAAGGCAGCAAAGCAGGCTCGGTTTGGTTTGGCGGAAAACATTTTAGTAAAAATGATTTCCCATGGGAAACATTTTCAAAATTGTTTTCCTTTGTTTGGTTACTTACAAAAAGTTAATAGAAAAGGGGAAAAAGAAGTAGATAGATGAGAATTGATGGGAAGAGAGGAGAGAAGAGAGAGGTAAGAAGGAAAAGTGGAAGAGTGGAAGAGTAATTTCCCTTCCTTTCAAATGGAAATGAACTTTGAGATAATTATTGGAAAATTGTTTTACAACCCCTGCCATAACAAACAACGGAATATGATTGAAAATGGGAAAATCAATTTCCAGGAAGACGTTTTACACCAAACCAAACACTCCCTTAATGATTTCAACTCATTAAGGTACAGTTTAAGAGTAATATGATTGAAAACACTCTACCAATGCATGCTTTTAAGGTACAGTTTCATTAGGGTGAGATAGCTACATCTGTTTTCAATTCTTTGATCAATCTGCTACAGGATGAAAATGAACCAAGTAGTAAAGAATAGAAACGTTATGCAAGCATTGGTAGAGTAGTACACTGAGAAATTAGAACGCAGATGAGGCCAAGCACCATGTCGGACACCTACTCATTATATTGCCAATGACTTGACATACCATGATAGTGGCATGATGTAATAAAAAAACACCAAACGTCATATATTTGCATGGTAAATAAAGAGGCATCAATCAGGAGACTCATACCGGAGACCATGGACTAGGTTCATGTACTGACTTGTCTGGAGGTGAATGTTTTACAGCACCAGTCTTCAACGTCAAAATTTCCTGCCACAATGAAGCAGCATATGATTCAGGATAACATGGAAAAAATTTGAGAGAGAGTTGAAGATGGATCAAGTGTCCCCTTGCAGAGACAAACAGAAAAGTAGAAAACAAGGACCTTCTCGTTGTTGTTTCACATATAATATACTTTCTGTTTAGAAATACAACTGAACTCCAGAGCATATAAAGGACCTGGGGAAGCCTATGTTGTACTCCTGGTATGTTAAATATTTTCTAACAATCCTGCTATTTACAAATTTATAGGAATTTACAGAAAAAGTTAAAACTTGTCGTGTTTGAACTGATCAACCCGCAAAAAATATAGTTTTGGGACAAGCCACATTTTGTTCCAAACAGCCTGAATACCCCGATCTACGTTGGGTTTCCAAAATTGTCAACAAAGAAAAAGAGAGCAAAAACATAAATATTTTTAAACCCCCAAACATGTACCAGCACGAGAAAGAGCAATGTAAAAAAAGTAGGAAGAAGAAGGAAAAAGGGTTCAAAACAAATACATATATATAAAGAAGGTTTAACCGAAAAGTTAACCATGATACTAAATTAAACCACACGGGTACTTTGGTGTATTTTATACGTGGAAGATTCCCTATCTGGAATCTCGAAATGACAAGATAGTTATTGATTAAAACTACTAGCTATAAATACATGTTACAGAAACTGTGACAGCTAAATGAAATTTTTCGAAAAAACTGCAATGAATACGTAAATCGTGGAAGACGAATGTGTAACCGTATCACTGGTCGGCGGTCGCCATGACTGACAAATCTCCCATGCCTGATATAACTTATTTCCAGGTCTAAATTTACAAAAGAATGGTTTACCTCTCCAGCAGATTCAATAGCAGCAAGCCACTCATCTGAGAATGGAACAACATTTGGTGGTGGTCTCGTCATTTTTTTATCATCTGTCCTCCTGAACATTGGACCAGTCAGTTGTGGTTCTGGAAATAAAAATGTACAAGGCGTCAAAAACTCTATGATACTTACTCTGCATCCTCGGCATCTATATTATTGTATGCACTTTCATCAATCAAACTATCAACATATTGGGAAACTTTCATCCTAGCTTCTCTTGGTGAGAGATGGCACCCAGGTTCTCCAGGTTCAATGCACTCTTCAAGAGTTTCTCTCATCAAAACAGCTTTAGGTGATATTTCATGTTTATTAACCGGACATAAAGATTCTTCTGGAACAGGAATGGTTACAGAAATTGCAACCTGATCCTTGCTTCTCATCACAGATGTTTGAAATCCTCGATGAGTAGTTTGAAGAGTAGAATCATCGCCATCATTGGAGAGACAGCTATGCAAATCAATTTGTTCCTTAACTTCCTCCGTGCTGTTGTTCACATGACTTATTGTGAAAGAACTGTCCAGTGGCAATATACTGTAATGCGAATCTGCCTCATTACTCTGGAGCATCATTTCCTTGACAAGCAATATATTATTCGAGACCTGCTGCTTGTCAGCTACAGAGCTTGTGTTTTTAGTAATTTCTGTGCATTGATTATAGGCTGTTGAAGCACCAAGAACAGAAGCACAGTTACCAGATATTTTATGTCTGACGAACTGGGATTGTCCTTCACCTAGATTCGAATTGTACAAATGATCAACAGGAACTCCATTCAACAATTCTGGTAAAGATGAAGCACAATGACTAGACATCTTCAACACGTCCAAGTTAACAGAAAAACTGTCTTTGGTATCATGAATGGAGTTTGTGGAGTTTCTTTGCTGCATATCACCATCCTCAATAGCTTTGTCTTGAACTTCTGAACTTTCACTGAGCTTCATGGTTGACAACATTTTATCAAATATTACTTCATCTTGTTCACAGTCTGTAAGCTTGTATTTTGACCCACCTGCTACACTGCAATTTGCACTGCAGCTTCCTGTTACCCCATCACTGTAAATTGTATCCTGACCAGCCATGACACCATTTGTGCAAACTGGAACAGCAGAGTCATCCACATCACATTTTCTTAAAGACTTTCCGTTGGCAACAAAATTTATTTCATCAACCTGCTCCTTCATGCTTCTTTGACTGTTGTTCTGATCTACACCACAGCTATTGCTTTCACCAGAAGTTCTATTATCGTCAATAATGCTGCTTGATGGGATGCAATCAGGGGCAAACATCAAATTGTTGCGAGGGCTACTTGATTTAGTTTGTAACTCAAGTATAGCATCATTATCCATGACTGTTAAGTTATATTCCACCTCTTCAAAATGTTCTGATTGAACTTCTGCATTTGACTCACAGGATTCATCCAACATACTTCGATTAGCAGTTATGTATTCTGGGAAGAGAATACTGGCTGTGTAGCTAGGTTCCTCAAGTTCTACACCACAGCTATTGCTTTCACCAGAAGTTCTATTATTGTCAATAATGCTGCTTGATGGGATGCAATCAGGGGCCAACATCAAATTGTTGCGAGGGCTACTTGATTTAGTTTGTAGTTCAAGTATAGCATCATTATTCATGACTGTTAAGTTATATTCCACCTCTTCAAAATGTTCTGATTGAACTTCTGCATTTGACTCACAGGATTCATCCAACATACTTCGTTTAGCAGTTATGTATTCTGGGAAGAGAATACTGGCTTTGTAGCTAGGTTCCTCAAGTTCTACATCAGAGCATATTAATTTGTTATCCTTACAATCCTTTTCTTCAACCTTCAAAGAAACTGGGACCTGATCTTGAGATTGATTTTCAAATCTATCAAGATTATCATGTCTAAATTTTGTGTTCTTTGTTGCTTCAGGATTCATGTCTTCTACTGGAACTCGGACTTCAAATGCCTGCTGATTGCATTTTTCTTGTATCTTGTTCGAATGTACTTTAGGGGTAACACTTGATGAGGTTGAGCATTCCTCTGTCTTCTGTGAGCACAACCCTTTGTGTCCCTTTACATCGACATTTAGGGCCCCATGTAATAGTTGTATAGGCTTTAAATCCTGGTTATGATCTGCAACTTCAGAATTCCTTGAAGTTGAGATACTAGGCTTGAGGAGGTCAGGTTGCATACAAGTAACCTGTGATACAGTATTTGAAACAGGTGTCTTGGTCTGCATTGGATTTATTGCAAAGTCAGTTGCATGAAGATTCGGGAGCACTTTTTTTTTTTTTTTTTTTTGTAAAAGTCTACCTTAAACAGAAAATGCATTCTAGGAACCTTTCTCATACCTCACTAAAGAATCTAAAGGATGGTGACGGCATCCGTAAACCTGATAGTTTTAATCCTTGACCTTGAACAATATTCCTGTTAAGACCAGCATTATCAAAGTGAACATGGGATAAGGCTTTAGTGCTGCGTGTCTCATTAATGGACATGACATCTGCCCCATCACTCAAACGACCCTGACTTGAACTGTTTTCTGAAAATTTGCTCCCTTTGGTGGTGTTTAGATCTCTGTGGCTCATCAGTGAATGCCTCTGCAAAGCTGAGTTAGCCTATTAAGAAGAAATGTGCTCAATTATTAATTGTCAATCTGATAATTTATGAATATCAGTACTACCCAAAAAGTTATCTGTACAAAACTATTACACATCAGATTCTCACCACGTTTCCCAAATCAGTAGAAGACTTGTTAGATTTAGGTACTGACTCAACCCTTGGTTTTGCAGCATCGGAAGCATGATTGGTTTTTGATGATAATTTTGAGCTTAGGCTTTTTCGTGCTGACGAATGAGAAGAGAGACTGTTAAAATTTTGTAGAATTTGAAGTATAAATTATCAAAATGAACAAAACGAAAACGGTGGCCTGTTGTAGCTTAAACAAAACTGAAAAATTCAGTCCTTCACGCAGATGTAGAGATAGAATTCAAAAACAAGTACTATGACAAAACTAAATGTGCAGAGTGAAAGTTAATAAACCTGGTTGAGGAATCCCAGTACCCTTAAATCTCTGTCCACTAGCTGCACTTGCACCATGCATAGTTGTAACAGAAGGCACAGAGGGGTTCTTATTTGAAACCGGAACTTTAGGGATTTTTGAGTTTCTTGTTGAAATTTGTTTAGTTCCTGTTATTGAAAGCCTCTTCTGAGTAATAAATTAGTTAAGGACTACTATCCTCACACCTGTAACCAGTGTAACATACGAAATAATACAAACATTGGCTCTCATAACAAAACAAGGATATGAAACAGAAGCCACTGGAGAAGAACAAACTTCTCCTTTACATACAGCCTTCTTAAGACCGTGGGCAGAAGGGGGAACCTTTCGTGCGGACTGTAGATAACACAATAAAAAATAAAAAAAACTGCGTTAGGATGCAATCTAGCATAAGTAGATAAAAAATAATGCGGAAGAATGGAAGATTAGAGACTGACTTTGGAGACTGGAGCTAGACAACCGCCACTTATGGAATCCCGTTTCATACTTGACTTACAGGTAGCATTTCTTTTATTGGGGTAACCAGATGGCAATTCTTTGAACAGATTTTCTTCAATAGTTTCTAGATTAGCTGAACCAGAGTTCACAGGCAATGAGTCTCTTCCTTGTTCATCTATGACAGAAAGACCATCTCTGTCACCTATGGTTCCGCCAATCAAAGATAGCTCTGTATCATCAAGGACACCTGAAAGAAAGCCAGATCAATTCAATTGCCCAACATTACTCTCTTCTAAAGGTACTAAAAACAAACAACCTTCAAGGCAAATCCAAAGATTACCTTCTTCGGTGAAAAAAGCCCTGTCCCAAGCCAAGCTTTTCCTCAAATTGTATCCCCCAACCTTTTTGCTCCTCTTCATTTTTTGTGTTTCAACACTAAGATTAGGCACTCCTAACTTGCTGTCATTGTTACTGAAATTTTCTGTCCTGCTGTAAGTTGAAACGCTCCCATGTACCTGAATTCCTGTGTTACTAATAGCTCCTGCAATTAAGATACAATGAGGCGAATATATAAATATTAAGGGACACTACTGTCTTTTTCATACTGCTGCTTCTGCTGTCCTAGATGATTAATGCTGAGCTGTTACTCCTCTTTATTTCCTTCCGTTATTTAGTAATCAGTGTAATAATGAGAGTTTGTCTATTCCATGTGACAGTTGTATAAATGCATCACACATAGTATTGTGCAAGGTAATGAGAATGCTGCAATCTTCCTCTCTCTCTTTTCTCTGCCTAACCTAATCCCTCCTTGCAACATCATATTATATCAGTCTTCATGGTATCAGAGCCACCGTTGCAACATCGAGGTTGATTACACATTTTTACTCAAAAACACAAACAGCATTTCTAACACACACACACAAAACAACAAATTTGTTGATATCTAGAAAGATATCTATAAACTTCTTTGAATCAGTAAAGATATCATCTTTCAATCCTGTTTCCAGATATTTTTTAAACCCTCAAACTCATATCCTTACATTCAGAAAGTTATTGCAAACATGGCAGCTAATACAGCAAGCCCACTGTATTTGCACCCTTCTGATGGATCTTATTCCATTACAGTTGATAAGTTGACTTGAGCTGCGGATTATAGATCTTGGAGAAGGTCTATGGAGATAGCCCTTTACATCAAGAGAAATATTGGCTTTGTACTAGGAACAGTTCTGAGGAGTTCATACACTGAAGATGCATAAAAAACCGAACAGTGGGATACATGCAACTCTATGGTAATTTCTTGGATTCATGCTAGCTTATCCCGATACTATTAAAAACTCTGTTTATACATAAACAAAACTAGAGAAACATGGGTGCAGTTGGAAAAACGTCTTTCTATGTCTGATAAGTTCTAGGAAATACAAGCTTAATAGGGATCTGTATAACCTTAAACAGAATAATGCTCCTATTAATGTTTATTGTACTGAAATGCAAAGTTTGTGGGAAGACTTGGATGCAATGAATGTGTTACCTACTGACTGAATCTAATGCTGAGGTTATAAGTTTTCTGAATACAACAACTTCAAAGTATCAAGAGGAACATAGACTGTCACAAATCTTGAATGGTCTAGATGACTGTTTTGGTCCTCAAAGGAGCCAACTGATGATGTTGACACCTCTGCCAACAATCGAGTCAGCTTTCTCGATGTTGCAGCAAGAGAAAAGTCAAAGAGAAGTCTTTCTTTCACCTAGGCAAGACCATGATCTGACTGCAATGTATAGTAAGAATACAGGCAACAGTGATTAAAACATGTAGTGTTCTGCTTGCGGCATGAAGGGACTCATACCCAGAGTAGATGTAGGACTGTGGTAGCATACCCTATGCGGCACTCGAGACACAAACCTCCAGAAATTTTCCTAAGCAAGATGGACCCAAAGAGGAACACCACAAAACCAAAATACAACAGCACACCTAGAATGGCTGTTGTAGCTCAACCCTCTTGGACTAGTGGAAGTTCATCTCTAAGTACTCAACTGTTTGGACAGTTTTTGAAAATCTTACCTCCTACCTCTCAAATAGATAAGAGTTTCTCAGGCATGGTTACATGTTGTAATGCTACTAGTGTAACGGGTGAACGGATTCTTGACTCTGGAGCATCTGATCACATGACAGCATATCTCCAAAACCTCTCAAAAGCAACTCCTACTCCATCTAATCTCAAAAATCAATCTCCCTATGGGAGCCACAACTGTCACTTTTCATGTGGGATATGTGAATCTTCACAATTCCTTATCTCTCTCCGATGTGCTCTATGTGCCAAATTCAGGCATAATTTGTTGTCAATTAATAAACTGGTTAAGGATACCAAATGTGAAGTGTAATTCAATTCTAATTACTTTCTCATCAGGGACTCTATAACCAGAATGATCAAGGGAGTAGGAAAGGCCAAGAATGGGCTCTACTACTTGATCAATGTGCCATTTGAAGACATGGCATCCATTTCTTCACCAACTGCAAACCATTCTTCTATCTCTATCTCCTCTGAACCTAGTTCCACTTCTTTCACTTGTCTGGCTGCAGAAAGTAAATCTAAAACCTCAAAAGCTTTACCATTTGCCATTTGGCATCATAGACTAGGACATGCTTCCCTAGGAAAACTCAAACAAATAGAATGCGTGAGAAAGTCCATTACAGATAACAGTCAAGAGTAGACCTGTCAAACGGGTCGGTCGGGTCGAGTTGTAAAAAATTATTTCCGGGTTCGGGTTAGATCGGGTCGGTCACTTTCGGGTTCGGGTTTACAAATGCTTGTTCAAGACCCAGAACTTTCGGGTTCGGGTCGACCCAACGGGTTGAGAGATTTTAAAACGCGCATTATATTTTCATTAATTTAGGTGATAAATATACAAAATATGGGCACAAATTAACAAATTTTCCTACACAAGTTTATATTTAGTCAAATTCAACCATAAAATGGCGTATAATTCAAATTAAAATCATATTACACACAATAATAGTAAAAACAGCGTGTTTATTATGCTTAAATTTTCTCATAATCGCATTTATTACTATAAATACAACGATTTTCAATCGGTCGGGTCCAAAACGGGTTCGGTCGGGTTTTGACCCATTACTTTTCGGGTTGCTCGGGTTCGGATAAAATCGGGTTACGGGTCACAAAATCTTGTTCAGGACCCAGTATTTTCGGGTCGGATTCGGGTCGGTTTTCGGGTCGGGTTGATTTTTGACAGGTCTAGTCAAGAGTGTGTGACCCAAAGAAAAAAGTCGCGGATGTTGTCGCGATCTCGGAAACGGTAGCGTCGGCGCGGAAACTGCTTGTAACGGATAAATAGAACGGATCGCTGCTAACGCGGTGTGAATTTTGTCTAAAAAATCACATTAACATGTTGTTTAAGCCTGCTAATACTTATAAGTTTCAAAAAATATACTTTCAACACAATATAACCAAACCTATCACAATATGAGTGGGTAACATATTTTGTGAACATAATCACTCAAAACATCGTGTTAACACATATTAATTACTAAAATATATTTGGCCAATTTGTACAAAAAAACGGTGTTACAGGGAAAAAACATTATAAAGCGGCGAGTTACCGTAACGTAATGGATGACGCGGGGAGAAAGGTATGATTATTATCCCACCGTAATGTAACGGAGTTTTGCGGAACCACAAATCCAATATCTGTGACAACATAACGGTCGTGTTTCAATTTCATGGGGTGACCTGTCTCTAGCAAAACAAACCAAGCTTCCTTACACTATCAACGAATCTCATGCTTCCACTCCTTTTGACTCATACAAATGGATATCTGGGGACCATTTAGAGAATATACAAGGGGAAACTACAGGTATTTTCTCACAATTGTAGATGACTACTCAAGAAGCACATAGATTTACTTGTTACAACAGAAATCAGAATCATTGAAAACCTTGGAAACTTTCTACAACTATGCTCAGACTCATTTCAGCATTTCAGCAGTAAAATAAAGTTCCTAAGGTCAGAAAATGCTTTAGAATTTCATGATGGATATTGACAACAATTCTTCGTTAAACTGGCAATCATACATTAGACTTCTTGTGTTGACCGACCACAATGCAAGAGTGGAAAAGAAACACAGACACATCCTAAAGAATGCAAGGGCTTTGAGATTTCAGGCTGGATTGGTTGAAATATTGGGGTGTGTGTCATGATTGTTGTACACATTATTAATAGGCTTCCCTCTCCTTTTTTAAACAACAAAACTCCTTTTGAAAGTTATTTAAATCAGTTCCTGAATATAGGCATTTGAAGGTCTTTGGTTGTCTTGCTTTTGCTACCAATCCTATCCTGCATCATCAGAAGTTTAAACTTAGAGGAGTCCCCTGTGTGTTCGTGGGATATCATGCAACTCATAAAGGATACAGGCTCCTAAACTAATAGATATGACACTTTGTATCTAGACATGTTGTCTTTCATGAAAGCATATTCCTCTTTCAAATGCGGCATATAAAACACTACATGCACCCTTTACCTATTTCCCTTCCTAACACAAAAAATCCATCTCCTTTCTCCTTTGATGATCTCTTTGATCCCGAAACTGAAATAGAGCCTATCATGACCAATGCCACACAAAATACAACTGATCCTATTCTTACTTCTCATCCTATCCCTTTACTTGATTCTACCTTTCACACATCCAAACAACAACAATGGGACACAACTCCAGACCATCCAACCCACCTAGTTGGATAAAATATTATGTTGTTCCTAAACAAAAGAAAGACAAGTGGATTTACAAGACAAAGCAGACATTGAGAGACATATGGCCTGAGTGGTAGTTCTAGGTTGTGACCAACAATATGGAATAGATTACGGAATAGGCACATGTGACATGGAAATCAAGAAATTGAATCAGTTGTTATCCTCTCAATTCAAGATGAAAGACCTAGGTCCTCTAAGGTACTTTCTAGGTCTTGAAATCGACAAAAAGTTTGATGGAATATTTGTTTCACAAAGGAAATACACCATTGATCTCCTGAAAGACTATGGCATGCTTGATGTGAAACCCCTGAAGTTGCCAATGGACACCCACATCAAGCTTGCACTTGATAAAAGTGATCTTTTGCCAAATCTCGTTCTTTATCAGCAATTTCTAGGCAAACTCATATATCTCACAATCACAAGGCATGATATTTCTTTTTCAGTCCAATTGCTAAACCAATTCATGCACTGTCCTACCACTGCTCATATGTAAGCAGCTATGAGACTACTAAGATGTCTGGCTAGCACATTTATCTATGGTATTCTCTTGGCTTCCTCCTCAAAAACTCACCTAAAAAGTCCTAGAACTAGAAGGTCAACTGCAGGGTACTGTATTCTCTTAGGTGACTCGCTTATATCCTGGAAAGCCAAGAAACAATCAGTTTTTGATAGAAGCTCTACTGAAGCAGAATACAGGGAAATAGCCTTGACTGCTTGTGAAGTGACATGGTTGCACACTCTTCTCAAAGACACATGGGTATAGCTCACCCAACTCCAATGCTACTGAAATGTGATAAACAAGTTGCCTTAGCCATTGCAACAAATCTCGTCCTCATGTTGAGAGAGATTGTCACTACGTTCGAGACATGGTAAAATCTGAAACTCTAATCCCTCAACACGTTCCCTCTAAGGATACTACCTGTGCAACAACAAAATGATCTACTACTCAAGTTGGGAGTTCAATTTCCTCACTCTCAGCTTCAAGGGGATATTAAGAGACACTAGTGTCATTTTCATACTTTTGCTTCTCCTGTCTTAGATGATTAATGTTGAGTTGTTATTCCTCTTTGTTTCTGTTATTTAGTAATCAGTGTAATAATGAGAGTTTGTCTTATTCCATTTGACAGTTATACAAATGCAGCACACATAGTATTCTGCAAGGCAATGAGAATGTTGCAGCCTTCCTCTCTCTCTTTTCTCTATCTAACCCAATTCCTCCTTGCAACATCATATTAAATCAGTCTTCAATAAATCAACCCACACCCTTTCAAATTTTAATGATTTCATTTTCATACAATTCATAAGCATTCACAGCCGTCATAGTGACAAACTTATTATACTAACATAAAATGATTAACTCTTTACCAAAAGATACTTCATAATATGAATACTATGCATTCTATCAGCAATAGCATACATCATTTTCTATAAAATGAAATTTAAGTCTAACTAGACTGATGTAGATCAGCAAGAGAATATTAAATCATCTATCTCGCGTATGTTATACACAACTAACACAAATTTCCAAAACCGAAATGGTTTATGTGACCGATCTAATCACTTCATATATGATATTCTTTGTATCAATTTTCTACGCGCATGAGAAACGCAAATATGAAGAATTTCCCAAACCAAAATGGTCAATGTGATCAATCTAAAATGTACAAGGCTCTTTTACATATACACCAAGATAAGTGAATTCTATGTTCTTTATTTCCTTGAAAAGATGTCTAAACCATCCTCATTAATACAAGGGACAGAACAATTTAGATGCACAAAAAAGAAATGTGGTTCGAAACCAAGTTTGAACGAAACACATTGACCTAAGAAGTCGTCCTTAAAAGGCTATGTTACCGGAACTCTTTATTTCCCTTGGCACACACAGAACACTAAACATTACACTTTAATCAGGCAAAAACATACATATTTCTAAAGTGGAGCTAAGTTTCTAAACAATGTACATAGTATCAAGCATCAAAATAAGTAGAAAGTATAATACATCAATGGCAGCCCGAAATCACAATCATAATCAATATTAATTCACACAAATGGAAGATATAATAATTAAAACATAAACCTAATTGTAACATAAAAATGTAATTGGCGTAATTAAGAACGAAAACTCAACTGTTGGGTGTGGAGGAGAGATGGAGAGGAGAAGAAGAAATGGTATGAGATTTGGGGATTTGGAGATGGAGAGGTGACAAAGCGAAAGTGAAGTCGTTGACTGGAAATTGTTGAAGAAGAGAATCTTCTACGCTTGAGATTTCGATCAGTGAGAGATCGTCGGAGTTCATGGTTTCTCACGGCGGACGAAGTGTGGCCGGTGGGTAATGGGCGTTGCCGTGGGTTGGAGAATTTAATTTGAATGGGCATTGCGTGGGAAAATGATTTCGTTTTCTTTTGATTTCTCAAGCACAAGTTTATGTCTATGCACTATTACTCTATTAGGAAATCTTTCCAATATAGGAAGAGTATCATACTAGTGGATTAAGTGGTGTGCACTGCACGCACCGATTATTACATAATCAGTACTCCCTCCGTCCCTTAATACTCGCACCGGTTTGACCGGTGCGGAGTTTGAATTGACTTATTAATTTAATGAGTGTTTGTTGATAGTGGGGTATTTTTTTAATATAGTTAGTGGGAAATGTGTAAAGGGTGGGGAGTGGTGAGTGAGGGGTGTTGATTTTTAAATGATTTTTTGTAGGGAATACAGGTGTAGGTGGGGTAGTAGGTAAGTGTGAGAAATAATATAATATTGGTAAAAGATTTCCATTTATAGAAGCGGTGCAAGTATTAAGGGACGGCCCGAAAAGGAAAGCGGTGCAAGTATTAAGGGACGGAGGGTGTAATTAATAAATTTTGAACATACTAATTTAATCGTATAATATACATTTTTTGTCCTACTACCTACGTATTACATGTATTTATATGCTTTATAACATGTGTTTATATGAGCGATTTCTGTCAATATTGCACAAAGATACAATAATTCCCAAAATACGTTACTTTCTATGTTAATTCCCATCATACCGTCCACGTCAGCAAGGGAGAGAGAAAGTTTTTTTCCGGTTCACCACTGAACCGCTATCTGATATAGCGGTTTGGTTTTAAACTAAACCGCTATCTCAGATTACGGTTTAATGACATAAACCGCAATCTGAGATGGCGATTTAGTTTAAAACCAAACCGCTATCTCAGATAGCGGTTCAGTATGTATCATGCACCAAGCCATTCTGATTCCAGTGTCCAGCCAGGAAATGGGCTGAAGTCTTCCTGCCAAATAGTAAACCTGCAAACAACTCCAAGATCTCCAACAACCTCTATAATCCAACTCCAACAACCTCCACAAAGCATACCACCCAACCAAACCATAACACTTAGGCAACAAAATAGAATAGTGCAAACAAAAAAATTCCAAAATAAAATTTCCAATCATTCCAAAATTTCGATCAATCGTTCCAAAAATCGTTCAAATAATGACACATGAGTTTCTGAAAGTACCAAAAGTTCCAATACTAGCAAAAAGAACAAAAAATTACACAAAAGTTTCTAATGTAGCTCAAATCTAAGATCTAC
The DNA here is from genome assembly GCF_020520425.1 of Spinacia oleracea. Taxonomy (NCBI): domain Eukaryota; kingdom Viridiplantae; phylum Streptophyta; class Magnoliopsida; order Caryophyllales; family Amaranthaceae; genus Spinacia; species Spinacia oleracea. Next base: position 89,450,473 of record NC_079488.1, on the reverse strand, counting down.
GTTGTTTCTTTGCATGCTCGGACGATGAAAATGAGGACTCGTCCTCCTCGGCAATTGGCTCGGGACGATGACTATCACAGCAATCCTTTTGTCGCCGGTAAGTGAGAAGCTGCAAAGGAGGAGATGAAATAAATGTGATGTTGGCGGAGATGCAGTACGAACAGGAGGAGGAGGAGGAGTAAGTGGTGGAGGGCGTGGAGAAGGTGGTGGTGGAGGGCGTAGAGGAGTAAGTGGTGGAGGGCGTAGTGGAGTAAGTGGTGGAGGACGTGGAGAAGGTGGTGTTGGAGGGTGTAGAGGAGGAGTAAGTGGTGGAGGGTGTGCACGTGGTGGTCGAAAACCACGGCCTCGAGAAACGTACATATGAGGTGGAGGAGGTGTCGGGTGTACACTGAGACGAGGCTAAATCATATTGTTGAAGGATATGGTCTTGCCCCACTCTTGATAAGGTGTCAATGCAAGAGGAACTCAAATTGCGTAACATATCAAGAGTGAGAGGAAGGGCCAAACTGGGAGGTAGCTCTAGCGCAGAATCCACAGCTCGAGTGCATCTTGAGGCAAGATCAGCAAATGCATGTGACTACAAAAAAGAATGTGAAACAATAATTAGACTTCAACATTAGTTATGAATATAAACTTTATACATGAAAATGGAACAAGGATTAATTTACCAAAATAATATCAGAGGAAGACGGCTGATAATGAGTGGTGGGGGGTGATCGTGTAACAGGAGTAATGAGGAGTCTGGTGATGCTACAATACCAATCCATATACTCCTTCATCCTCTCACGATGACCGGCAAAAGGGGTGCCTTGAACAATCCGACTCTCACGATCACGCCACTCCTCTACATATTTGCGATGCATCTCTTCAAACTTCTTGTTTTTACGCCGTCGATCCACATTATGAAGATCAACACTCGTGTCACACGCAACGGGAACTGACTGTTCCAATCCAAACTAACGCATCACTCGATTTGGGTAGTGGTACTCAACAATGTCAAAGCAAATCAACGGTACAACTGGCGCCATATATCTCTATCACATTTACAAATCTCGGGTAGTAAACCAAGTACCGTCTCTGAATATGGCTGCCAAGTCATCTACAATAAGTAAAAAGTGAGTATTTAGGCTATTTTAGGTGAATTTAAGCCTTTTTAAGCTATATTAGGTGAATTTAAGCTATTTTAGGTAAACTTAAGCCTTTTTAGGCTATATTAGGTGAATTGAAACTATTTAAGGCTATTTTAAGTGAATTTAGGCCATTATATGCCATTTTAGGTGAATTTAAGCTATTTTAGCCTATTTTAGGTGAATTTAAGCTATTCTAGACTATGTTAGGTAAATTTAAGCTATTTTAGGTGTATTTAGGCTGTATTTGGTGGATTTAGGCTAATTAAGGTGAATGTAGGCTATTTAAGGCCATTTTGGGTGGATTTAGGCTATTTAAGGTGAATTTAAGCTATTTAAGGCTATTTTATGTGAAATGAAGCTATTTAAGGCGATTTTAGGTGAATTTAGGCCATTATATGCCATTTAAGGTGAATGTAGGCTATTTTAGGTGAAATGAAGCCATTATATGCCATTTAAGGTGAATGTAGGTTATTTAAAGCTATTTAAGGTGAATTTAGGCCATTTAAGGTGAATGTAGGCAATTTAAGGTGTAATTAGCCCATTTCATGCTATTGTAGTTGAATTTAGACGATTTTTGGTGAATTTGAGGCAATTTTTGGTGAATTAAAGGAATTGAACAGAGTTGTTTATGTTAAATTGTTTTTCACTGAACTTGGGTGGATTACATGTCTGTTGACTTGATGGTTCTTCATTACAAATGCGTAGAACCACTATTGAAGCAAGAAAGACTAGATCACAAAATAAACATACTCAAAAGATCTTATCATCTTATCTCGAAAGACATTCGATGAAAAAGATATTAAGATTGGCAAAGCATGATAACTAAACCTATGCAACAAGTGAGAAGCAACACTCACATTGTGGCACTGGAAATCAAGCATAGCTTTGAGTTCCATTAGTTGTTTTAAAGATGGGCTAGAGGCTCATGGTTGTAAAACATTCGGGTTGAACATTTAGCATATATGAAATGTATTTTCATATCCCATTCAATCTTGGTTTAGTATTAAATGATGAGTCCTTTCAATTTGACAATATATTCAAGATATACTGTCAGGACCAGTCCTGTGACTAAGAAATGTCTATCAAGTGAACTTCAATGTCAAAAGTTGAAAATGATCCCTGGTCGGAAGTTTTCTATAAAAGTGGACGAATAGAAAATGCTAGACGACTAGAATGCAAGATGGCTAGTAGTTATGTTTCTTGAACTATGTGGACATGGAAATGTCACAATCATTTGCATATATACTTATTTGACAAGATTAGTATCGAACATACCTATGAAACTTTACTGTAAGAGATGAAAATCTGTCATAAGTTAATTTCATTACATTATTAGACACTAATCCTCAATACATGAATGATTTGAGAATACTTGTTTGAGAACTGGTTACTTTGACGTTGTCAAGCGTCACACCGTAAAAGGAGACTATAACGACAATGCTCAGGTAATCACCTATCAAACGAAGTCTAACTTCAAGGTCACAAGATTGGGATTGTCCTCCCATAAATCGGGATGAGATGCCGAAAGTTGTACAAGACCACTCGGAGAGCTAAATAGGAAATCACCTACGGAGGAAGGTGCTGAAGGAAATAATGCCCTTGGTCCAAGTATGCATTCTATGTTAAGTCTAATAAATGCGGTTCAGTATTAATTAACAAGTTAATAATTCAGTGAGATCAAGTGAGCTGAATGCCTAGCTAGAGGCCGCTTCAGTTCAAGTGGAATTAATGATATTAATCCACAGCTTACTCTTGACTGAACCCGTAGGGTCACACAAATAGTACGTAAACGGATCAAGTATTTAATGGCATTAAATACTCCATCTATGAATATTCGGAACCGACGGATCTTGGTTTCAGTGGGAGCTAAGATCGTCACAGGCAAGAAATGAATACTCCGGAAACGATGATATTGCCGGAAACGGAAATATGGATCGTATCGGAAATATGAATATTATCCAAGTCGTAGATGTTGCCGGAAACGGAAACATGGTACGTATCGGAAAATATTATTGGAAATGGAAATATTACCAGAATCGGAAATATTGCCGGAAACGGAAATATTGTCAGAATCGGAAATATTGCCGGAATCGGAAAATAATTCCGGAAACGGAAATATTAAATATTTGTTCGAAACGGAAATTAATTCCGGAATCGGAAATATTAAATATTGTTCGTATCGGAAATAGATTCCGGAAATGGAAATTTAATCGGAAGCGTATCGTACGAATTAGCATCGGACGAGGCTTGCCGGACGAAGGCCCAGCACGAAGCCGGGGCCATCGCCCAGCAAGCGTGCGCGCCACAAGCCCAGCCAAGGCAGCGCCCAGGCCTACCGCAAGGCAGGCCCAGCGCGCGCCAAGGGCCACGGCTGCGTGGGCCGTGCTGCGCGGGCTGCTGCTCGCACGCATGGGCAGCCCTTGTGGCTGCCGTGTGTGTGTGAGTTTGTGCTCATGCATGATTCCTGAATCTGCAAGAGTCAGTGTATGATTAAATGTCTATTCCTAATTGGATAAATTAATTAAATAGAATTCATGTAGGATTCTAATTCCAATTAATTCGCATCCTACTAGGATTACGATTCCTTTTCCATAACTCTATAAATAAAGGCCTAGGGGTCATAATTTATACACAAGTTTCAAAGTATTCAAAAGTGAGTTTTTGAGAGAAAATTAAAACACATCTTGCTCATAAAAGTGCCGAATTTTCTAGTACCTTAAGGGCGGTTCTAGTTGGTCAATCTTAAGGCGGATCCGGACGTACTGTGGACTATCTACGGAGGGACGACACTTGGAGTCCTAAAAGACTTGTTCTTGTTCGGTTCGGGCGCAGCTAGGGAGGGCACGCAACAAAGAGTATGCATCTAAATTATGCTATATGATTATGTGTAAATAATATGTTGTCCTGGGTTAATGGTTGTTTCCGCATGATCTATGTAGTGTCATATGTATCATAACCTAACAGTGGTATCACGAGCCCCTTATTATTTTCATAATCTAAATTGCATGAACATGGTTAAATATTACAAATTTGCAAGAATTAAAAGGGGTGATTAATTTTCGTAATTGTTAATTAATTGCAAATTGCGTTTATTTAATTATATGTACGCAGTTTTTCGGCAGTTTCTTCATTACTCATCCGAATTGAGTGATTTTTGTGTCAATTCCGCATGTAAAAGGCATTCTAAAATTTTGACAAAAATAGTATTTTTCTGCCGAACCCAGAATTCTCAAATTCGAAGCCTAACTATGACTTTTCGAAGGTTTTAGTTTTTCGAATGCAAAATTTCGTAAATTTAAGATGTTAAATTAAATATTTGCGATTCTTGTTGATAAATCTTGAATTTTTGATTGACCTACTGCATATGTTTAACAAGTTTGAATGCCTAGTCTTGTTAATTATGCAATCTAATTTGTAATTATGATTAATTTGTTGAAAATTAGAATAATTTAGAATTAATTTGATTTTCATAATTAATTGTAATTTAATTAGAAACCTATGATTAAAAAACCACCATAAAAGTTGTAAATTTACGATAAATTTTAAATTTTTATGACCTAGACTTGAATCCATATCAATCGGAAATCAATTGGATAATAAATTTTCGATTTTTTCGCCCTAAAATTATGAAATTAATAATATTTATTAATTTGTCATTAATTTTAAATATAAATTTTAAATTTTATGCGATTCGTTCAAATAACTTGCACGCACGAAGCAATGGACGCTTCGTGTTACCCTTAAGGGGTGTTGTATAATGCGGGCATGCGACGACGAGCAAGGGAGCTCGTCGCCCGTGCGGCACGAATGCAATGAGCAAGGGCGTAGTGCACGAGCACAAGGCAGCAGCCCTGCCTTGTGTCGTGTGCCACGAGCAATGAACGAATGGGCATGGGCGAAGGGCGAGCCAAGGCAGTCGCGTGTGGGCAGCAAGCGAGCTGCGCCACAACGCGCGCTGCCTCGCACAAGTGCGCGCAGCCTCGCGCGCAGCGAGCGCAAGCTCGCGTGCCACGAGCGCTGCGCCCAGCACTGCTCGCGCGCGCAGCGCGCGATGTCGCTCGCCCAGCGAGCGATGTCGCGCACCAGCGAGCGATGGCTCGCGCCAGCGAGCGATGGCTCGCGCGCGCAGCGCGCGATGTCGCTCGCCCAGCGAGCGATGTCGCGCCCCAGCGAGCGATGGCTCGCGCGCACAGCGAGCGAGCCAGCGCGCCCAGCGAGCGATCTCGCGCGCGCACTGCGAGCGATAGCTCGCGTGCGATGGGGCGCTGTGCGGAGGCTTGCGATGAGACAGCAGCAGCTATGCGACGAGCGCATGGGCTGCGCGCACATGGCCAGCAATGGCTGTGTGCGTACGGCCCATGGGCGTGCAACGCGTAGGGTGTTTGCGTTACGATTAGATCGTTTTGAATGTTTAATTTGAAAATTTCAGTTCACGTAATTTTAATTAATTTTAAAATTAATAATTTGAATTAATTTCTTGGATTTTAATTTTGAATATTATAATTATAATAAATGGAATTTATTCTAATTATTTTACTAAAATTAAAATCATGAATTAATTTAAATGCGACTGAAATTAAATTAAATTTTTGGATTCAATTATAAATTTATATGAGCTTTAAATTTTAATTAAATTTGTATGTTTCCGGTTAGACTAGAAATACAATTTTATGTTTAAAATTAGTAAAGCATATGAATTTATTGGTTTGAGTGGGAGCGCTTTTTAATCATAAACTCTTGATTAGGTCTACAAATCCTTAAGGTTAAAACAACTTGATTAGAATTAATAAGGACTGAATAATTGGTAGATTATTGGTGCCCTTGATTAATTGCTGCAAATGTTTACGTGATGCATAATGTGTTTTACTAACCAGCTATGTGGGCCATTCATGATAATGAATGGGTGAATGGTATATATTGTATATGTACTGTTTTGCAGGTTATGAAGTGACTAGTATGGCCCAAATAGGATAGAAAATATGGTCTGCGTACCATTAATTTGAATGTAATTGGTCTAAAGTACCAAAGTTATTTTTCAATTCAAATATGGTCTGCGAACCATCAAATAGTTGTAATTAGTTATAGCTTATCCTATTTGAAGAAAATGGTGCCTCCCACGGAGATTTTCAAGACGGACTTTGAAGTCAAAGCTTCAAAATGAAGTCGGGCCATACTAGATCACAAATATCTTATGCATGTTTTAAGTTATTTATTGCTTTAAATATGTCTTAAAATGCATGAGATCAAAAGCTTGATTATGTTGCATGATTAAGGATTTTAGTTCACTTAAAATCTAACCAACATAGTAAGAGCCTTAAGTTCCAAACTTAAAAATTGAGTTAAAAGGTGCCATGCCAAAATATACACTTGCTTGGATATCCTTTACATCAATCTAGTAATAGTTTTCGCTCAGCGAGGTGTTACTTATTGGTCCTAAAGGGGCAAGGTACACAAATAATTGTGAGTACATGTTAGTTTTGGTGAAACTCAACGATATAAGTAAGGAGTCCTTTTATGTCGTGGCAAAATCGATAGGTTTACCTAATAAGTTCGTAGACGTACCTATCAACCAAGAGTAGTTTCTAGACTATTAGCAAAAGGCTTTTGCTTACCTAAAATGTTTTAGAATTGAGTCGACAAACTGTGCTTAATTCTTCAATGGTTTTAGGGTCTTGGAATCATTTTATTCACACCTGTCGGAACAATAAAATCGAATAAAATGCTAATAACTTGTTTGAATTGCATGGTTGCTTTAATTTCAAGTTATTATTCATGATAAATGTTTAGACTTTGCATGCTTCAATGTATGTTTTAATTATTGTTTATAATTGAATATCTTGCACTGCAATAAATCCTTTTAGAAAGGTAACAGTAAATTTCCTCGATTGGTAGTGAATCCAAGAACGATTCACGGAAATGAGAGAAAATGAGCAATTTAAAATGTACGTTTCTTATATAGACTTTTATGGTTGTTTTCGAATATCAAAATCGAATGGCAAACCAATTGGTGCTTGTGAATTCAAAATACAATGTAGTTTTGAGATCATAAAGCATTGAGTTTAAACGCTCAGCCTTACCAATGGTTAACAACCTAATATCTTTGTCCATTTATTTCTCGAATGAGTCTAGTCCCTAGACATTCGAATAGATCGATACTTAGAGAACTTTAGAAGCTTCTGGTAAGATCATCTAGTTGAAACAAAATATTCAACATAAATTAAAATGGTAAAGAACCTTGTTGGTGACATTGGACATGTCTAACAAAGTATAAAAGTCAACACTAAAGAATTCAATTCTTAAGACTATAAGAAAGGGTACAAGAAATAGGAAAACGAGGAACAAATGAAAGGAATTTACGATTCCGTTTCTACCTAAAAGTTAATGTTTAAAGAGAAGTGACCTAGCAATCAAACTTCCTTGGTATCATATACCGCTTGAGGTTCTTACTTCGGTAATAACTCAAACAATGGAAGCTAGGATACACTAATGACCTACAAGTGGGAAATGAAGCATGGCAATGCTACATTAATTGTAGGGTCATCTAAGTTTGTTTTAAGTCCTTTCAAAGGCTAGAACTTAATGGCTATTTTGATCCATAATCAGCATACCTAAATTTCTGCTTCAAACACAGAAAGACTCACATTCAAAGAAAAACAAAAACAATGTTTGTTTGTTTATTTGAATGAAATGGTCAATTACAGGTTGAGTCAATATGCTTGATTAAAACAAACAACTCTTTAAAGAACTTTACTAGGTTCAAATCAACCCCTTGATTTGAGTTCCACAAATCTTTGGCATTGTTGCTTAGACCATATCAACAAGTTAACATTCATAAGCTCTATTTTGATGGACTTCTGAAAGTTGATTGATTTCTAGATCATTTTAAGACAACTAGTCTTACTTGTTGAAAGTAACAAAAGATATGAACTATTGTTAGAACGCCTAGACAATGGAGTTCAAAGCTAAAGAAAGATTTTATGACTTTATTATTTCACATGGATTTGAGTGAATATAGGTTTATTTACTCAAATGTGATATAAGTTGAATCTGTTTGGCTAGTTCAAAGATTCAGAAGTATAAAATCCACTCGGCAAGAAATCATAAAGATCTAGGTTAGATCATGTTGATGATTACTTGAGACCAAATATGATCATCAATGATTGTGTGTTGTAATTTCACAATCTAGCTCCATAAGATATGGCATATCTACGTTGGAATGATCGAAGTCAATTAGTACTTGATTCGATCAATGATGAATCATAAAGACTTTTCCTATAATTTCTAAAACAAAATGCTCAACTACCACCAAACTAAACCAAATTCGTCAAAGCTATTGAAAAGTAATTTCAGGATATCTTTTCAATTATATATATCTAAAGAGTTGCTAAACTCAGTGGGAGCTTAGTGTTTGTTATTCAACAAACTAAGGCCCAAGTCTAGATATATGTTTCATTGTGATTTATTCAAATGAGACACAAGGGTATTGTTTCTACCACGAATTTTTGAGAACATAATGTTTGTTTGCTCGAAATAATGTCCTTTTGGAGATTCGTTTCCAAAATGACAAGTGGGAGAAAATAGACCTCGAAAGTTCTCGAGGCGAACAACAAACATAAACGGACATTCCGGAGGCTTTTCGAAGTGCTTCAGAAAATCCGAACTTATTCTTTAAGGACTTTAGAAGTGGCTTTAAAGAATAGACATCTCTTAGAAGACTTTACAAGTGCTTCAAGGAGAACAGAATATTCAAAGGACTTTCAAGTGGCTATTGATATTCTATTGTTTGATGTTCTATACCCAAGTAGGCATAGAATTCAAGTCACTGAAACTATGAGACTCTTCTATTAGATAGTGAAGAAACATAGAGATCAGGTCAATGAAACTATGAGATTCTTCTATTAAATAGTGAAGAAACCTACAACTTGCAGTCAAACTATTATCATGTAGATTAATTAGTTTGTGACTTGTAAGAAAGCTATGACGAAACCCAGATTCCCTAAAATGGTTAGAGGCCATATATAGACTCAAATGTTTTAAATGGTTAGAGGCCATAAAACATACTCAATGTTTTGATGACAAAATTGAAATTTTGTTGATTTGCAAGAATAGTTTCACACCTATTGGTTGCAAGTTTGTTTTAAGGATAAAAACCATCAAACGTGGAATTGTGTTCACACACAAAGCTAGATTAGTTGCTAAAGGTTACAAGAAAATTCATGGCATGGATTGTGTTGAAACCTCATGCAAAATCGTAATGCTTAAGTCTATAATTCAAGCAATGATTGCATATTGGTACATATGGCAATTGGATGACAAAACGTATTCCTCAATCAAATGTTGGAATAAACTATGTACATGGTATGTCATAGGATTTGTGGATCCAAATAAATGCTTTAAAAGGAAAGCTAGCTTATAAAATCTAAGTACAGATTTAAGCAAGCAATTGGGAGTTGGAACTGTATTTTAGTGAAGCTAATAAGTATTTTAGTTTCATAAAATATACATGATTCTTATAGATGTATAAGAAGTTTAGTGGGAGTACATAAAACTTAATTGGTCCTATATGTATCACACACATATCTCTCTATTGTAAAATAACATTCAAATGCTAATGACTTAGATTTGAAATTATTCATCAATGATGGACCATGGCGAAACTTAGTACATACTGGGTATTAAGATCTATTTACAAAAATCTTATGATATTGTTTTGGATTAAGTAATGGCATTTACTAAATCAAACACGAAAGTCTCCATTGGAGATATTCGACCCATGTGAATAAATCTAAGTAAAGAATGTTTGAACTATGTATAAGCATTTACTAAGTTAAACATCAATGAGTCTAAATGAGATTCTTAACCTATATTATATGTCAAAGAATTTAGCTGGATTCAGTATCTACTAAAATTGAATGAGCTAAAGTTACATGAATAGAATTCAATTGGGAATTATTCTGCAAAAGAATTTATCATGTATGATATAATATGAGGATCGCCAAAAACGTATCGTATGACTTTAGGCATGACGAACATATACCAATCTCTATTGATCTAAGTGAAGATCAACTAGATTGAGACCAAGAATACTTATGGTACTTGAAAAGGTACATAGGAATAGTTCTTGATTCAAGGAAATAAAGATACGCTAAATATTGATGCTACACGCATAAACACTGGCAAAGGATCAAGCAAGACCCTTTGGAGTTAACCATTGATAAGGACGAGCTATAGAGCATCGTGTTTTGAAATGGCAACATGGATTGGAGACCATGAGTTGTTGCGTGGGAAATTAAAATATTAATTTCTATATTCTAAGATATAGTTGGAGAGTCTTCCACATATCTATGAACTGCTTGGATAGGTAAATCCAAACAAAGCATCACTAGCAACCTATGCAGTTGAAGTAAAAGTAATTATTGCCTAAGAAGCAATAAAACAGGGTTGTTTAAAGTTCTTCACTGAACTTGGGTAGATCACCTATCTGCTGGCTTGATGGTTCTTCATTGAAAAATGCGTGGAACCACTCTTGAAGCAAGAAAAACGTCTGCTAACTTGATGGTTCTTCATTGCAAAGTGAGTAAAACCACCATCGAAGTAAGAAAGACTAGATCACATAATAAACAAACTCGAAAAGATCTTATCATCATATCTCAAAGAACATTCGATGAAAAGGATGTTAAGATTGGCAAAGCATGATAACTAAACCTACGCAACAAGTGAGAAGCAACACTCACATTGTAGCACTGGAAGTCAAGCATAGCTTTGAATTCCATGAATTGTTTTAGAAGATGGGTTTGAGGCCCATGGTTATAAAACATTGGGGTTGAACATTTATCATATATGAAATGTATTTTCATATTCCATTTAATCTTGGTTTAGTATTAAATGATGAGTCCCTTCAAATTTGACGATATATTCAAGATAGACTGTCAGGACCAGTCCTGTGACTAAGAAATGTCTATCAAGTGAACTTGAATGTCAAAGGTTGAAAATGGTCCCTAATTGGAGTTTTCTATAAAATTGGACGCATAGAAAACGTTAGACGATTAGAGTGCAAGATGACTAGTAGTTCTGTTTCTTGAACTATGTGGACATGGCAATGTCATAATCATTTGCATAGATACTTACTTTGGGAAGACTAGTATCGGACAAGACCTATGAAACTTTACTGTAAGAGATGAAAGTCTGTCATAAGTAAATTTCATTAAATTATTAGACACTAAATCCTCAATACCTGAGTGATTTGAGATTACTTGTTTGAGAACTGTTTGCTTTGACGTTGACCAACCGTCGCACCGTAAAAGGAGGCTATAAAGGCAACGCTCAGGTAATCACCTATCAAACGAAGTCTAATCTCAAGATCGCAAGATTGGGATTGTCCTCCCATAAATCGGGATGAGATGCTTAAAAGTTGTACAAGGCCACTCGGAGAGCTAGAAACTGTGAAATGCATGGCCGTGCTCGGATGAATCATAGGCTATGATTATCTGTTTATTTGATCAGTTGAACTCTGAAACCGAGGAACACCTCTGGACATAATAAGGATGACAACTCTTACCTTATGTTCAAGAGCAAGCATCAAGCGACAAAGGAATTAGGAAATGCACACTTGTCCCTAAGGACAAGTGGGAGACTGAAGGAAATAATGCCCTTGGTCCAAGTATGCATTCTATGTTAAGTCTAATAAATGCGGTTCAGTATTAATTAACAAGTTAATAATTCAGTGAGATCAAGTGAGCTGAATGCCTAGCTAGAGGCCGCTTCAGTTCAAGTGGAATTAATGATATTAATCCACAGCTTACTCTTGACTGAACCCGTAGGGTCACACAAATAGTACGTAAACGGATCAAGTATTTAATGGCATTAAATACTCCATCTATGAATATTCGGAACCGACGGATCTTGGTTTCAGTGGGAGCTAAGATCGTCACAGGCAAGAAATGAATACTCCGGAAACGATGATATTGCCGGAAACGGAAATATGGATCGTATCGGAAATATGAATATTATCCAAGTCGTAGATGTTGCCGGAAACGGAAACATGGTACGTATCGGAAAATATTATTGGAAATGGAAATATTACCAGAATCGGAAATATTGCCGGAAACGGAAATATTGTCAGAATCGGAAATATTGCCGGAATCGGAAAATAATTCCGGAAACGGAAATATTAAATATTTGTTCGAAACGGAAATTAATTCCGGAATCGGAAATATTAAATATTGTTCGTATCGGAAATAGATTCCGGAAATGGAAATTTAATCGGAAGCGTATCGTACGAATTAGCATCGGACGAGGCTTGCCGGACGAAGGCCCAGCACGAAGCCGGGGCCATCGCCCAGCAAGCGTGCGCGCCACAAGCCCAGCCAAGGCAGCGCCCAGGCCTACCGCAAGGCAGCGCCCAGGCCTACCGCAAGGCAGGCCCAGCGCGCGCCAAGGGCCACGGCTGCGTGGGCCGTGCTGCGCGGGCTGCTGCTCGCACGCATGGGCAGCCCTTGTGGCTGCCGTGTGTGTGTGAGTTTGTGCTCATGCATGATTCCTGAATCTGCAAGAGTCAGTGTATGATTAAATGTCTATTCCTAATTGGATAAATTAATTAAATAGAATTCATGTAGGATTCTAATTCCAATTAATTCGCATCCTACTAGGATTACGATTCCTTTTCCATAACTCTATAAATAAAGGCCTAGGGGTCATAATTTATACACAAGTTTCAAAGTATTCAAAAGTGAGTTTTTGAGAGAAAATTAAAACACATCTTGCTCATAAAAGTGCCGAATTTTCTAGTACCTTAAGGGCGGTTCTAGTTGGTCAATCTTAAGGCGGATCCGGACGTGCTGTGGACTATCTACGGAGGGACGACACTTGGAGTCCTAAAAGACTTGTTCTTTTTCGGTTCGGGCGCAGCTAGGGAGGGCACGCAACAAAGAGTATGCATCTAAATTATGCTATATGATTATGTGTAAATAATATGTTGTCCTGGGTTAATGGTTGTTTCCGCATGATCTATGTAGTGTCATATGTATCATAACCTAACAGGTGCGGGCACACCTATGCTAGAATGCTCAAAATGAACATTTCCAATAGCTACTGCAACTTTTCTTCACTTGGGTGCGGGTGCACCGAATTGGGTGCGGGCGCACCCTTCTGTAAAGCTGAATAATTCAGAAAACTCCTATGTGAGCTAGTGCGGGCGCACTACTTGTTTAAAGTCTCTCCTTTCCTTCGATTTCGTCCAAGTTCCTACAAAATTAAAATAAACGAATGAAAACTAAGAAAAATAATCTAAACTAAGAATCATTGAGAATTAAACTAAAACTAAGAATATAGTAAAATCACAGACTAGAATAAGAAATAAGAATGAAAACTAGATGAAGATGATAAGAAAATAAAGCTTTAGAGCGACATAAAGTCGCTCATCACTCCCCGTATTAGTAACTTTACCCCCAAACCTCTACTCTACGGATGTATATTGGGTTAACTATTCGAGATCAAAGGAACCACTTGCTATTGTGATCAAATATCCAGGCATTTGTAGATCTGGCATATACTCCTATATCATAACTACTGGATTTTGTTAGTTTTATCCGATAAGGCTAAAATTATTTGGAGACTCCATTACCTAGTTAAGGTAGGATAAGTCGATTTCTGAATCGCAAATGCCACTCCTACTTATTGAGGGAAAAGTAAAGTATGCACCTTGCCCCCTTAAAAGGGCTGGTTGCACATCTGCACCTTGTGACCCCCACATACTGTTCAAACTAGACTTTTGGTAATCTTTTGTGATTTGTAGGTATGAAAAGCTGTAATCATGTGAGATGTTGTTAGATTTATATCGACATATACTTTTTAAATATCAATTTTTTTACACTCCATAATTTTTTATTGATATAAAATTTGAGTTATTAATAGTCACCGTCAATATATTGGAGAACGTAAACTATAACAATTATGCAATACTCCATCCGTATTTAAATAGGAAATACACTTATCATTTCCGGCCGTATTTAAATAGGAGATACAATTGTCATTTTAATAACCTTTCAACCCCACCATCTAATTAAATAATCCTCCAACCCTACTATCACATTAAACAATTAATTTCATAAACCCCCGCCCCACACCCCTCCAAAATTTAATGATCCCCACTTATTTTACTTGATAATTAAAATATTTACCCAACACCACTTAATTTATTATTTTATTTCATTCAACTATTTTTCCTCAATACTTGCCTGACCGTATCTCATGGGAGTATTTAAGTAACATCTAATTTCCTCCCGGAGACAGCTGATGCAAACGGTAGTACTCATTCCCAAATGTTACTTTCTGTGCGGCAAGGTTTAGTAAAATCAACAAACACCATCAAGAACAATCACACAATTCACAAACCCCACTTCGAATGCTCTCCTTCACCTTTTTCTTTATTCTTTACCCATCTTGATTCAACCTCAAAATTCACTGTACTTGTATGCTCATCCAATTGAACTAACACCAAATCCCAAAGTATTCAATATCTGCTCATAATAAAATGTGGGCAACTTTGAGAAAGGGTGATGGAGATTGGTTTTCAGGAAGCTTGAATAGAGAACTGGGTTTAACTCAACCCAGAAGCTTCATTCGTCGCCTTTCGGCGTCTCAGGTAACATATTATTTCTTTGTCCATGTAATTTATCATCTCAATTATTTAAAAGATTCTCAGGGAATGATTACTTGTTGTTTATGTTTCTCAAAACCCTTTTTTTTTGCTGATTAGTTACTGTTTATGAATTGGGTGATTAAATTTACAAAAGGTCTTGCGCGCACAAGGTGTACAATAAATTTATTGTACACCAAGATAACTTTAACCCTTTTCTTTGTAACTTTAACCTAGTTTTGATTAACTTTTATATTAGTAAAAAAAAATTGATAGATAAATATTTTAAATGGTTAAATGATTAATTTTATACATTATTAGTGATTATGAAGAAATAAGTTTTACTAAAATGAAAAAATTTATCACTTAAAAATAGATAACTTTTACATATATAAGCTTAACTTTTAAGCATTTTGGGTTAACTTTTACTTTGGTGTACAATATTTATTGTACACCCATTGTAAATAAGAATTTGTGTTAAATTTAAGGGGAAAGAAGTTATAAATTGATCATTTTGAACTAGAATGACTTCATTTTTGATGTACTTATTATCTCAATCATTTGAAATGATAGTGAATGATTAATGTATTAATCATTTGGAGTTTTGATGTAATTCAAATTGATAAAACCCCGGATTGTCTTGGACCGCTTTCATCCTTAATTGCGCGCAGATACATATCCAGGATTTATGCTCGTCCTTTTATAAAATATTGTAGGATTTTGGTCCAAAATATCTAAACTTGAATTGATCTCTATGAACCTTTCAAATCCATAGGAATATAATATTCTATTATAATTAAACATATTCAAAAGTACTAAATCCCGTTCCGTGTTAAGGGTGTGAATTTCACTTACATGAACTTATTGGAATTTTTGTTATCTGGTTAAGCTAATCTAAGCTTATTAAACTAAGAAATTATTAGACTACTTGTTATAGTTGTGGATTGACCTTGGGTGTCTCTTAAAGTTTTAAAGGTGAAGAGAATAGAGCCTAAGTTATTTATCTACCATATTTAACTATAATATCCTACGTTTTCCTTTTACTTTTAGTAATTTTTTTTGGCAAATTTGTCAAAATAGACCTTTTATAACACAAATTTTGCGAGAAAGGACCTTATATAATTTTTTTTTGTGAAATCACACCTTAATGTAAATTTTTTTGCGAGAAAGGACCTAAGGGAAGTTTCCGGCATTGACTAAGCTTTTCCGGTCATTGACTTGCACGTAAACAGCACGTGTGGCTTAAGTTGGCTAAAGACACAGATTTTGCCGAGTTTGGAATTTTCAAACTTGATTTTATTTCGATTTTTTTTTCAACTTTAGGTTTTAAAGCTTAGAATTTTGGAGGAAAATTGGGCCTGGTTAGCAAAATAAAGCCACACGTGCTTCTCACGTGCAAGGCAATGGCCGGAAAAGCTCAGTCAATGCCGGAAACTTACTTTTGGTTGTCTTTTGCAAAAAAAAATTACATTAAGGTGTGATTTCACAAAAAAAATTATATAAGGTCCTTTCTCGCAACATTTTTTTACATTAAGGTGTGATTTCACAAAAAAAATTATATAAGGTCCTTTCTCGCTAAATTTGAGTTATAAAAGGTCCTTTTTTAGCAAATTTGCCTTTTTTTTCCTCTCAAGCTTTTCGCTACATAGTGCAAGGAACTATACCAAACCAGCTGCCATATTCATACATGCAAGGTGGAAGCCTTGGAGGAATTAAATAATTGCCTTTGAAATTTTGTTACCGCTAGTGGCAGGAAGAGTATTAGGCCCTGTCTGTTCGACTTATTTTGACTTATTTCAGACAAAATAAGTTCAGTTAAGTTAAGATAAGTTTACATAAGTTCAGTCAAGTTCAGATAAGTTCAAATAAGTTAAGATAATATAAATTCTGAAAAAATAAAGTTTTTCCGATACTTTTCACACACAAATAATTTTATTTCAGATAAAATAAGTTCAGTTAAATTCAGTTAAGTTCAGATAAGTTAAAATAATATAAGTTCAGACAAAATAAGTCGAATAGAACGGAGCCTTAGTGGTATATGGAAAACAAAATAGATGTGAGCAGTTGGTATTAAATAGGGAAAATCATTTAAGAGAGGATAATGTTGAAGCCAAGGTAGAAGGAGAAAATACTGAATAGGAAATTCTCACATCTCGAAGAGAGTAGATTGTAATACTGCTGAGATGATTTTGATCTGCTTACACAATTTAACCTTTCCTTTCTTACCACGTGTGATAGGGGATAGTGGATAATTTTATGTTGAGAAGAGAGGGAAAAAGAAGATATGTTCAGCGTTATTGGGTAACTTCTTATTGAGGGGAGAGAAAAGTAGTTATGTCCCAACCCAAAAAAGGAAATGGCAAAATATGTCTAGACATCCTAAATTGTAAAATGGGTGAAGTATTGAGAGACAAGGGGCGTAATATTTACTGATAAATTCAATTATGTCAAGTATAAGACAAGGTGATATATAGAGTTTGGAAACGTAACTCTTATCACATGCTTTTCAAGAAATGTTGGAACAATGCTGGAAGGGATGTTACAATTGCTATTTTGAAACTTTTTCTGGTGTAGTTTTTTTTTTACTCCCTAAAAAGGACAATGGTACCTTGGTACGGCCTATCATTTCATTGTTGCCAATTTTAGTAGAAAAAGTGATTTTACATGGCAAGAGAATGCTTTGCCTAGGGAAGAAGGATGTTTTTGTAAAGAATTATTTTCTTTCGTGGAATGAAGAGGCACATTTCTTAAACCTACTTATTTGATTCAAAAAACCAATTCTTATGGTGCAAATGGGTTAGAGAAAATCCTTCCGAAGGGAAGACCATTCTCGTTGCTCCATTAAAGCCACAAGATGACTGGAGTTGGAAAATGCATTTAGAAATTAGAACACAGTATAAATGGAGAAAGAGGATTTCTTGATTGATTTTCCGTGTTTTAAGAAAGAGGAGTCAAATTCAAAAATACAATTTCAGGCATCAAGGCCTATGAGTATATCCGAACCCTCTCCTGTGCCTTCAGGAAGAACTATTGAGGTGCATATAGTAATCCTTGCTGTTTATACGGTACTTTGCTAACCATGGCCATGGGACTATGGGAGTTTGCCTCTCCTCACAAACTGATGTATTTGGTAAGATGAAAAATGATATATGCAAGTTGTGTAAGCAATATGCCGAAAATGAAAGCCATTTGTTTGTTCGATTGTGAGTATTTGAAGTGTAACATTGCTTTGGGTGTGTTTTAAAATTGTTCTTCTATTTGATAATAGGAAAGTGAGGTTCCTTTGTTATGAAATACATTTTCCACCCTTGCCACCCCCCCCCCCCCCCCCCCCCACACGCACACACACACAAATGTTATGGAGAATGGATTACATTATGAATTTATGAGGGTCCAATACTCAAATAATGTTGTGTGAAACCAAGGCTGTTTGTACTTTATAGTCAGAGGAATTAGAGTTAGTATGAGCTTAGCTAAAACAAATTTCAAGCAATTGGTATTTGAAGAAAACTTCTCTCAACTCAGAGGGTAAGGCTGTAATGGACTTGTCCAGGTCTTGCTACTACCGGACTTTATACTGGGTTGTGGTCATCATTGTTGTATAAACTTATCTAAAGCTTCTTAAAATGAGCATGGATTTGCACTTATATAGCACTTTAACTTCGTAGTAGAACTTATGGCTAATAAAGGTAATGAAAATTGGATAAAGACATCATGCTAGTAGATTTTCAGGAAGAAGGACGTGCTGCAGATGAAATTGCAATGTTGTAATGCTGGAAACATTTTTGTTTGTCTTACTGTGTTGTATTTTGATGCAGGGGCTTGTTCAACAACTTGACTTGTATGCAAAGTTGGTTGGTCATGAGGGTTGCGTCAATACTGTGGAATTCAATTCAACTGGCAAGATGTTGGTGTCAGGTTCAGATGATAAACAAGTTATTTTCTGGGATTGGGCATCAAAAAAAAGAACATTTACATATTCGTCTGGGCACTTAGAGAACATTTTCCAGACCAAGATAATGCCGTTTAGTGATGATAGGATTATAGTCACTTCTGCAGCAGACGGACAGGTAATTCTAGCTCATCTTTGCATATTCTTGTTTCCTTGCTCTAAGAGTATCTTGTCTTGTTTAACGTAGTTTCTCACGCACTGGTAAGTTTGGCTTGTGTCAGTTGTGTGTTTCCATACAGCTTTTTCACTCTGTATTAAAAGCAATAAAAAGGAGGGAATATATGTACCAAGAGAAAGCAGGGATAAGTTGGGCTAGTTAACTCATTTATGATTTTTGTTTCTGTAACAACTCTATGGGTTGGAATAAGCTACATACGGGGTGCAGAAAAATTATGGTGGATCTAAGCTCCAATAAGTAAGGCCCTGTTCTCTTCGCTTTAAATAATAATAATTCAATAAAAATAATTGAAGTTATGTAAAAATAAGTAAAATTCAATAAGAATAAGTTATAATCAGTAAACTTCAGTAACTCCAATAAACAAATACAACAGCAAAACTAATTTAAGTTCAACGTAATTTAACTTCAGCAAAAAATAATTTAAGTTTAGTAAATATAATTTAAGTTCAGCAAAATTAAGGTGAAGAGAAAAGGGCCTAAACCTTTGCAGTGGTAAGCAACACATGTATGAAGTAATGTTGTTGTTAGACTACTTATTTAGATGGTGTTTGGCCTAGCTTCTGGAATAGTGTCTCAAGGCAAAATAGGAGGTTTTATGGTAGTAGAAGCAATTTGAGCAGAGCAGACCAATAATTAACCTTCTTGAAACTGTTTCTTGGTGAGCAGTCGGAGCACATATCCTCAATTGATGAAAGTTTTACCAATATAAGCTACAATGACAATTATTATTATCATCATTACCCCATTGCCTCAAAGAGGCTCCCACAATGACAGTCTGTTCACTAATAAAATCAATAAACACTTGCTCTCCTTCTCCCTTGTCTCTTTCAAGTTTCAACATCAGACATCAATTGGAACAGACGCTACCACAATCACCTGATTCCCACCATCTTAGTACCATCTTCATCCACCAACAAAATTGGCACAACATTCATTCTCTCAGCAGTGCACCACCACGATCACCATCACCTACATTCACTGCCACCATTCTCATCAACCACACCTTATTCCCACCATTATCCCACAATCACTTCCAGCTCTTCAACCACCACTTATTACACCTCATCGGCTCATCGCTGACCAAAGGTGATATTTTGCATGGTGGTGTTTTGGTAGATAATGTAAACGTAAAGAGTTAAAAATTTGAATGAGCGATACAAACTTAGTGGGGGGGGGGGGGGGGGGGTCCCACATCACGTAACAGAGGGGGAGGGGAGGGGGAGGGTGAATAGGCAAGATTTTCCGAGTTGATTTTCTTTTGCCTATTGGCCCGCCTTTAAGGTCCAATGGAGCTTTGGGCTGCTCCTCAGACTCATTTAGAGGGGGAATTAACTCTTATTCTGATTCAACCTCACCTGAACCTAAGGCAAGAGCTTGCTTTACCAACAACTAAGCTTTTGCTTCAAGAGATGCTATAAACGGAAGGGAGGGAGGGAGATTATCTATTGTTCTACAAGATAGCAAAATCTCCTATTTAGTTCATTTTCAATGACAGTTACAAATCAAATGGAACAAGGAATCATAATTAGAAAATTGGTAGAAATATGTACTCACTATCAACACTAAATATTTGAATGTGATACTTGATGTACTTAAGACTAAGTATAACAAAGACACTAAGCTAGAAACTAAGAATATATATAACTATTTAATTCGAGGCACTAATTCTGACACCCCCCCCCCCCCTTGCTTTAACTAGGTGCCAAATAAACTAAATTTTGCTTATTCTGTTTTCTAGTAATAACTTGGCTCAACAGTCATACTCCTTGTGACCAAACTTCTTGCAGTAGTAGCAATAATGCTACTCTTGAATTGACATTATCGTGCCAATTGACCAAGCCCTCTTCCTCCTTCACGGTGATTTCCACGGATGTCATCATTTTATATCCATAACCTTTTTCAGTCGCATATTGCCATTAATTGAACTTTTTCTCCGTTACTTGAAAAGCTTACTCTTCCACTTTCCGAGTAGACTGGTTAATCTTTAGTTTATGGGGTGAGAGGGAACCCTCTAATTCATAAAAATTGTATGTCGATAAGTCCTTAGGCTGTTTAGTTGCACCCACCACATGGTTAACATCCTTAGTTAAACTCCTCAACGTAACTGTTTGACTGTAATTGCTTCACCATAGGGCTTCATTGGATTTACAACTTTTGTCACTTAAGCAAAGTAGCTTTGAATAGAATATTTTCTTTCATGTTCAGTGTGTCTAATTCATAGCGTTGCCTAAGGATTGTATTTTATTGGCAATTACCTCTTTATCGCCGAAATATGCATTCTTGATAATCTCCTCTGGTATCTTGGGGTATTTCATCCGACAAAATTATCAGCATCCACCCAAGCTTGGATAAAAATATAATGGCTCCTGTTTGCAGATATCACACAGTTCTGATTAGGTTTAGTTGTCTCGGCCGGTAAACTAGCTCTCAATAATTTCCCACAACTCTTGGGATTTAAACATGGTCTGCATTGTGATATTCCAAGGATGATACTTTAGTAATTTTTCACCTTTGAAAATCTGAAGTACTGGCTGAGAACAGGGGCAATCCATTTTCCGCCCTGTTCCACTTTTCAAATCAACTTTGTGTTTCCCTCTCAATCTCTCGGCTATATTCAGATTTTCCGAAATTAGACATTGAGGCTATAAGATAATGAATTGCTACACTGTTGTCACTGTGATTTGTTTCTTAGCTCCTGGGATTTTTTTTTTCCTATCTTAGTTTACTGAATGTAGTTTGGCTTTTTTTCATAAGTACTATCCATGAATAAGAGACAAAATTACTGCATGTATATTTTCTCTCACTTGTTCTAATACAGATATGTATGACAGAGCCAACCGAAAAGGCAAAAGGCATTGTGTTTTTGGAACAAAGTCAACAAACTCACTGCATATATCCCGAGTTGAATTACAAGGGACAATGCCTATGAAATAGGCTAGACAATAAACTTTAACTCCTAAAATTTAACAGCTAAAGCTAACATGGAATAAGCGCTTCTAGTAGTCTAGCAAACTAACTTGACTAACAAAGTAAACAACTAGCTAGAAACAAGGATCTATAAAGTAGAGAGTGGATAGAGCCATGGACTCGTTAATCACTATCAACTCTAAATCCTTAACTACGACACTTGAACAAGTGAACCATGTTTATCAAATATCACTAAGCTATAAACTAGGAACATTAGCAACTAATTACTATGAAACCCTAATTCTATCACCTTGATGATGTAGCTGCCTTGCTTGATGTACAACGCCAAATAAGTTCTCATTTGCACAACGATCAACTTATTAAGAAAGAGAAAGAAATTTTGCAACACTTGGAGAAATGGAGTAGTATTGAGGAGAGAGTCTGGCAACAGAAATCAAGGGTGGATTGGATTATGGTGATTTTAGTGCAGATTTCATAAGACGAAAGAATTTAGGATCGTTTGGCACTTGCACGTTTTGTTGGAGCCTAAAACTAAGATTAATGATGAGAAGAATGTCAATTATATTACAGGAAGAAGAAAATACAAGAGCACAAGCTAATTTTCTTGATTAAGCAAGAGGAGGAGTAAGCATAGAAGAGAACCCCTTAAGAGACTTTTATACTACCTTTTCCCTTAAGACCATTTACGGATTTACCTTGGAGTAAGCAGTCTGAACATCTTTATTTAAATAATTAACAAGGAGGTGACACCTTGCAGGTTGTCATGTGGATTACAGGAAACAACTAGGATGATTAATTTAAAGCATTATCTATATTCAAAATATTTGTTTCCTTCAAACTTTGTGAATATCTTTCAAGGGTGGTGACATTTATGAAAATAAGGATTTGTTTATTGGCTGCATGATAAGAAAGGTTATGTGCCGTTCAGAATTTTTTATAACTTCCCAAAGATATTTCATCTTCGCGCGTTGCTTGGAAGATGAATGCTCCTCCTATATCATTCTTTTTTGCACGGGAGGAGTCAAGAAAAAGATTTTGTTAGCGCGCATATGTTAGAGAGGATTTTTTTTTTTTTTGATGAGGTGTTGATCACCTCCTACTCTTTTGTATTTTAGCCCTTATTCTTCCTCTTTATTTTGTGTTGGGTTAAGAATAATGAAGAAAGGTTGAATGTCTTAAATTGGAGGTGGGTTCCATTGTTGAGTTAGTGGCACAACTACATTGTGAAATGGCATGTTACTTATAGAGGAGATTGTTTGCTTTGTATCAAGAAGAATGGTTTACCCTTTGGCGGTGGTGGAATGGCTACAAACTCGTTTTGCTCATTTTTGGGGTTTGGTAAGGACCATAGATAAAAAATGCGGTATCGGTCACGGTCGCGGGATCGGTCATGGACTCTCGGTAACGGAAATGATGTGTTAGTCGTGGAACGTGTCGCGGTTGTCGCGTAGGAATTTGAAATTTGAAAAAGAAGCCCCATGTCAGCCCCATTCACTACCTACCCTAGTCCCCCTCCCCTAAACCGTACACGTGACATAATTAAAATGAATTCATTTGTCTACCTTCTCTCTCCTCTCTTGTTTTAGATTTGATAATGGAGTTCTCTACTCTATTTCAATGGAGTTCCTCCATTTCTTTCCTTTTTTCCCTTTCTTTTTGTCGAAAACATGGGGAGTTCGGCTGAAAACCGAGTAGATGTGAGGTTTATAACGCTTAATGCGGACAAAATTCGTTCGGATCGGTTGAACCGGCCGAGATCTCGCCGTTTTTAAAAACCCCTTTACAACTCGGGATATCTCGTATCGCCAGCCTCCAAAACCTTGTTAACTCGGGCGAGTTTTTACACCATGGTAAGGACGAAATGAAGTCGTTGTGGTGCAACAGTAGTATGGCACTTCTGTGTTGTATTTGGTTGGAACGGAATTCCCGTGTCTCATCCGAGCTTCGTTATTTTATGATTTTGGTCTGGGACAAAGTAACTTATCTAGCGTTTTGTTGGCCAATGGGGCTGGGGCCCTTAAGAGCTATTCAACTGGGGAGGAATTGGCATAAACTGTAATTTAGATGCTTAATCAGAGAACAACTTGTCCTTTTTCTCTGTTATCCTTTTCTTCAGCTGATATAATATAGTATTATTTTTTCATATAAAAAAAAGTTAGATATATTTTTTCCTTAATTTTTGTCACCGTGTTTCTATTAGTGGCTAATGAAGTTTTGACTTGCCCACATTATATGTCAGGGACAAATATATTCCTGTGAACTGTCCATTTCTTGCCCTTAAAAGTAAATAGAAGTATTACTTTACACCCTTTTTACCTGAAGAAAGGGGAAAAAGAAAAGAATCCTGTTGCCGACCTCAATTCCAAGTTTTAACTCTTCTTTTCATGCCTGGGTAACGTTTTCTTTTGTAAGGAACTTAACTGCATGCAATGAATTATTCAGGTAATCAGAGTTAACCTCAATGTCTTTGTCTCGAGTCAAATACGAAGAAACACAATGTGAACTTCATTCTAAAGCTTAGAATCAGTTAGGAATGTGTAAGATTTATGTAGAAGCTAGAATCCTTCTTGATCTTGTGCATTATGTTCCTAATTCATGATTTGCCTAGATTTATTCACAAACTCTTAATTACACCCGGTGTACAATGAATACAGTAAGGCGGATGTAAAGTTATATCAAAGAAAGAAGATAGGGAGGCCAGAATGATCTTTCCTTTTCCGTGGTTGCCACCCAAACCATCAAAGCTTTGGTTTTTTCAATTTCATAAAATCTGGTTCAGAAAAATAAGCTCCTAGCCAAGTGCTCTCCAACAGTGCACCGAAATGCACCCAGGGAGTCCAACAGACCCCTATTGCTTCAGGTTATTTCTTGAGTTCTGATTACGTAGTTGGGAAAATGGAATTTGAGACTTCAAAGTTGAAACCAAAAACTTGATAATTCATACAGATCCTTACGTTTATACTGTAGATTTTAGAGTTCTTAAAAAGTTATGGAGTAGTACTTATTGTGAAAGTTCCTGCTGTAGATTCTAAATTGTGCCTGATGTCAATCATTCTTTATCTTATCTTATTTCATTAATTGAGAGTGCAGAAAAATGGTATCGCCTCATTTAAGATAAAAGAACCTTGAAACCGCTTTTTCTGTAGCACAAACTGCTTAGGCCCTCGATATGACCTACATCTTATATATGCTTTGTTGTATCTACTCAGGTGAGGGTTGGTCAAGTCTTAGAGAATGGGCGTGTTGATACAAAAAGATTAGGGAAGCATCGAGGAGCTGTCTTCAAACTTGCTGTAGAACCTGGAAGTCCTTACATTCTTTACAGCTGTGGGGAGGATGGCTTTGTTCAACATGTATGGTCCAAAATACTAATAATAGTAGCTAATAATCTCAATAGCTGGCTGTTAGACTATAAATATATCCTCCTTTTTTGATTTGCAGTTTGATCTGCGAAGCAATTCTTCCACAAAACTCTTCTCTTGTTGCTCCTTTACAGAAGGTGACGGGTCTGATTTTTCAAGTAGCGTCCGATTAAATGGAATTGTGACCGATCCAAGAAATCCTAATTATCTTTCTGTGGGAGGCTCAGATGAATATGTGCGTGTATATGACATGAGAAAATGTCATTGGGATGCATCCAGTAATTTGGATAGACCTGTGAACACCTTTTGTCCTCATCATCTGAAAGAGAGTGGGAATGTTCATATCACAGGACTAGCTTACTCAAATTCAAGTGAGCTGCTTGTATCGTACAATGATGAGCTCATTTATTTGTTTCAGAAGAACATGGGAATGGGGACAAATCCAAAGTTACTATCTGCTGAAGAGCTACAGAAATTGGAAGAGCCCCAAGTTTTTTCTGGGCATAGAAATTCACAAACAGTTAAAGGCGTTAACTTTTTCGGCCCCAATGATGAATATGTTGTTAGTGGTTCAGATTGTGGACATATCTTTATATGGGACAAAAAAGACTCAAAACTTGTACGTTTGATGGTTGGAGATAGACATGTAGTAAATCAGCTTGAGCAACATCCAACCATACCTGTCCTAGCTACTTGTGGTATAGAAAAGACTGCAAAAATATGGTCTCCAGTTTCAAAGAAAGTTCAGCCCCTACCTACTGATGTAAAAGAGGTATATAATACTTGGCTTTTTCTTTATGTATTAAGTTTTAAATTCTCCCAAAAATGTTGGATATTACCTTGTTTTTTTAAAACTCTGCGTGTTGTGGGTTTCTTTGGGTGCAGATTATGGAGTCGAACCGACAAGGAAGAGAGGATCATTCACGGGTGACACTCACTCCTGATGTGATAATGCATGTATTACGGCTGCAGAGACGACAAACACTTGCATATGTTGAAAGGCGACCAAGGAGAGGTAATCGTGAGAGTGAGGACGGTGATGGTGATGGTGATGGTGATGGTGATGGTGATGGTGAAGGAGAAGCTTATATTTTGAGGTTTTCGGATAGGGATGCTGCCACTGATGGTGACCCTAGGGAATGCAACATTAGCTAGTTAGTTTTCACTTTTCAGTTGTTCTGTAATCTGTATCCCTGTATTGTATTTTGATGTTTTCCCCTTTCCTTTTCTCTTTCCCTGTGCTGGTCACTACTTACCTGTAATATAATGACTATGTAGCGCGCTTGTAATATATAAGAGGGGTTGTTTGGGATCCAATATATAATAAATAAAAAGGAAATATCGATATCTTGAGGGAACAAATTAATTGTATTATACAGCATCGAATCTGCTCATAAGGCAAAGTCATCTGCCTATTTTGTTGTACAAAGTAATCAACTTCTTATTCTCTATTTCTGCCTCATCGAACTCTCTGAAGAGCTGTCTGGCCAAGTTGTGTGACTTGCTTGAATTACCCGGGAGAGGAGTGGATCGCAGTATAAAGTCGCATTTTTTTGTTCTAAAACGGTCATATTTCGAGCCTTCTAAAGATGTCAAATCTATCTATAACTATATTAAAAGGGGTATTTCTAAATGCAGAAAAATAAAATTCTTAACACAAAATCGAAATTGTCCAAAATGCCCAACATAAAATTACGGAGTTAAAAAATTGTCAACGTTGCCGCTTCACAGCACCCATAAAATAAGTACTCCCTCCGTCCTGGAATACACGCACCGATTTGACTTTTTGCACTATTCACATAATTCACTTTGACCCTATTTTATTTCTAGTATATGAAAACAAAAGTTAGCATATAATATATTGTTGGCTTCATCTTAACACATATTTTCAAAATATTAATATTTCATAAGTTTTTATAATATGTAGTTAAAGATATTGGTGGTCAAAGTTGTGGCAATCGTGTCGACTCGAACCGGTGCGAATATTCTGGAACAGAGGGAATAGAACACAATCTTCATTTTAAAGACACCAAGTTGATTGGGCAATTGATTTTAACAACTCATTTTTAGCACAAAAATTATACTTCAATTTCGGGCATTGGAACTCTGGTTTCCAATTCGAAATCCTTCATTTTGTTAAAACATGGCAAAGAGGATGAAGGTTGAAGATATTTGTTTCCATGGAAATGGTTTTTCAGCCTTTCAGGTAGAAGAAAAAAGGCATATTAAAGGTTGCTAAGGAAATATTACAGGATTAGTACATGCGCCATGCGGTGGTTAATGATTTCATAGTTTCATCCTTTCAATTGGAATCTACCGTAGAAATGAAAAATAAGGTTATTTTATTTTTGTTTTAGTTTTTTTAATCAAGATATAAAGGGCAGTTTAGACCTTTTAAATTTTGCACAAAGAAAAATATTTTCTGCAATTAGAAACTATGTTTATAAACTATGGTAGAGAATAAATATAAAATCAAATAGATGCACTTTTTTTGGGAAAGTGATTTTTGGCGGGAAAAAAACGCACCAGGAATTGACACGTGTCATTCCTGGTGTCTCTTTTAGTATATAGTAATAGATAGATAGTTTCATCCTTTCAATTGGACTCTACCGTAGAAATGAAAAATAAGGATATTTTTTTTTTGTTTTTTTTTTTAATCAAGATATAAAGGGCAGTTTAGACCTTTTAAATTTTGCACAAAGAAAATATTTTCTGCATTTAGAAACTATGTGTATAAACTATGGTAGAGAATAAATATAGAATCAAACAGATACACTTTTTTTGGGAAAGTGATTTTTGGCGGGAAAAAAACGCACCAGGAATTGACACGTGTTATTCCTGGTGTCTCTTTTAGTATATAGTAATAGATATACTACTATGTCATTACTTAAAAAAAGTACTAAATGCTTTTGCATGAGGAAACAATTACAATTTGTCTATGCCTAAATAAAATAATTTAATAACATAATACTTCGTATTATCTTACAATGTTCATATATTTAAAATTATTCTGTCATATTTGTTGCATTTTATGTAGTATATTACCTCTATATATAATACGCCTGTAGAATCAACATTATTCTAAAATTAATTTATTCACATAAGAAAGATATTGTGCTTATTGATTCCCTAACGTGTAGCCAAAACAAATTTGTTCTACTAAAATTAATGCAAACGTTAAGCCTACAAAATTTTGCCAAATGAAAGGGTTTTTTTTAAGGTTTACAATTTGTGTAGTTATTTAAAATTATTTTATTCCATATTAATCAAAAAATCTTTTGAAAATATACATAAAATTGTATATTCTTCTTATTTTATTTGAATTATTTCTATCTAGATTGGCATGAAATATGATGTTGTATATTTAAAAATACATAGAGTGTATCGTATAAATCAATAACACCTGAAATTATATAAGTCCTTCAATATTATGCAAATTATGATTTTATCCATTTTAATCTTTATTGTCCAAAATTCATTCATTATTATTGCTCATTCATTAACGATAATCAATGGTCTCCCCTCCCCAAGAGAAAAATTAAAAGAAACGAGAATTGTCATTATTTGGGAAACTACAATTGACACATGCGACAGAGAAACCGAAGGAGATCGAGTAATTATAAATTATAAAAACCACATCCAAATAGTCCCACAAAAATGTATATTTAATTTCATCATATCATATCTTATTGAATAGTATTTTGATATTCTATGTTAACTTCCCGTTTTAAATTACAGGTCGAAGTAAATACTACATACTTAATATATTAAGCATCAAAGATATTGACCAGGCCGGGCGAATATTTACCAAAAACACAGGTTGACATACCCCTATATAATATCTCGTGCCTCAACTTTATATTATTGTCGAGGGAGCTCACTTACTATGATCGATGAGTCTACAGCTTAGACGTTGTTTAATAGGCTAATACTACGATCGACGATTATACTGCATAGACGTTGTTTAATACACACTCCGTATAATTTGGTTAACCTTTAACCTCGATCAAACTCAAGGAAACTAAAATAACTAACCATTTTTATGCATGTCCTAAATACTTGTAGACTATCTTTTCAACCTTTAAATACAATATAATGTCTTACGTGCACTTTGTGTATAACAAATTTATCATATGATGGGCTAAATGTTAATAAGTTTTTCACAATCTCTAACATGTTTAATTAACGTTTTACATTATGAATAAATTTTTAATGAGAATATGATTCCCGTTACTCCGTATACATTATGAATGATATTGTAGGGATAATTTTTATTAACGATAAAAAAATTATCTTTAATAAATCAACTAAACTTTACACATAACAGGACAACTTTTAAGTATTTGATCAGTAATTTTAAACCCGGCGTACAATAATCATTATACAATGACTTAATATTATTACCTTCCTAGAAGGTTTGCTTAGTGGAACTTGGTTTGCTTTTTTGTTCCAATCTATACTAATATATTAAAAGGCGTTTTGACAAACGTCTATGTGCCACGTATTCCCCTCTTTCTTTGCACTTGCATTCCGCCACGTCAACATCTACAAGTGTCGCCGCGACAACGAAGCATCTGTGCCACGTATTCCATCTAACAAAATTGTGGTATACTTACAACCAAAAAGGATGTTCTAAGGCTCGAACATCAAACCTCCGTAGTTAAGGAGCACAACTTTTACCACCTCAACCAACTTTTACTTGTGTTTCATTTACGATCTTTAATTCCTAAATCTGCTGTAAAGGGAGAATTATAATAAATGAGAGTACATTAATTTCACTGCTCACATCACCGACCCATCTTCTTCCTTGAAACTTTGAAAGCTTCTCCAAAATTTCATTTTCCTCAGATTTTCCAATCTCTCATCTTCATGATAATTGATTGCTCCATCTTCATGATAATTGATTGCTCTTAATTAAGTGACACATTAATTATGAGTTATCAATTACATCAGGAAGAAGAAGATTCGTCTTTGTGGGTCGCATCCCGCCTTTGTAGCTCCGAATTGGGCTACCTCCGAATTCCTCTTCATGATTAATTGATTATTCTTAATTAAGAGAAACATTGATTATGAGTACTCAATTAAATCACGAGGAAGAAGATTCGTCTTTGTGGGTTGATTTCTGCCTATGTGTTTTCACAATAAATTATAATTCAAGTCATGAGTTTAATTTTATCTTTTGAACCAAATCAATTTCTCAATTGATTGCCTAAATCTGTAACTGAAGCTGCGTAATTGAGCCCCTCTAAGAGGTTCCCATTATATATATTCCTATAGTCTTGCTGAATTCATCAGCCCCTATTTTGCTACCCCTTTGAAAAAGGTTTATGAGAAGTAATTAGGTGACTCACGCATCTAAACTATTACAATGATTTAATTCTTGTGTTTGTATATGTATTCATGGCATTAGGCTCTTCATTTACAAAGTACCATTTGTTTTTGTTTTGGGTTTTGTTTGCTGTAGGCTTGAGTAAGACAGGGGCTGCAGTCGATTGTTGAGTATCATATTGTCCTGCAACAAAAACTCTGGTTAGTTGTTCAATTTAGATTGTATTGGAAATGCCTCTATATATTGTGTAATTTAATATGGGAATTTTAGGAAATGTGACAATTTTGTCACAGAGAAACAAAATAGTATGTGAATATTATTTCTGGGAGGAGGGAGTAACTATTAAGAGATAGATAAAAGTCGGAAATTGTCATTACTTCTTGAATATTCTGCGAAGGTTGCTTGCTAATGCTTTGTCATAAGTATTATTAAAGCCCTTGTGGAAGTCCTCATCTCCAATTGGCATATTGAAATGGTTACACAGGCTCACAGTCCTCTGTATTTTCCAAAAGCTTTGTATAAGATAATCTCATCACTTACTCAGTATCATACGAATGTTCTATGATTAGGAGTGTCTTTTATGAGATCTCTCTTATGAGTTACTTTTATGTGGATGGGTGAGTTTCAAATGGATATGAGGTGACTTTAGGATTTATACTAGAGCATTGCTGAACTTGAATAATAACATAAAGAAAAGACCAATATGCAGATATGTTCAGTATAGCGAACCCAAGTGCTTACCTTTCTAAATATGTGGGTGGTCTAGCTTTATTTCTCCACAAAACAACATTTATTACCCTAAAAAAAAGGTAAGCACTGGTTGTGGGAAATGTAGAGAGTTTTCTGACTATAGCCAAGTTATTCAATTTCGTAAACAGTAACAGAAGTAAATGTCTAATGTATTTGATAGCACCGCATTAAGGTTGAATGTGATCATCTAGAGTTGTTCACTGTCAAGTACATCTCATTGGAGTCATATGGACACTTAAAAGTAGAAAATGTGAGTTTCAGGGTTGAGCACGAACTGCAATATGGGGCTGGCAATTTTTGGGAGTCTATAGAATTGTTATGCAATAACTGATGGGAAAATTGCCAAACAGTCATGGAAAATTGCCAAAATTGTGTAACAGTCTTACAAATAAATTGTGGCAACCCTAATTATTATGTTTAACCAACATTGGTGTGAGCTGACTCTTTTGAATCAGAATACTAGAATCAGAATACTAAGTTTTTGCCCTTTGTTAATCTCAATCAGGGAATTTCAATTCCATTGTATATAATGGTGACAGGACCAAAAATTCAAGCTTCATTCTCATTTATACAGAACCTTTTCCAAATAACTTAATGGTTCTGTTTTACTTTGTGGGCTACAGGTACTTTGTGAACCTTCTGAAGTTGTACTGTCATTTGGATAGCTGGCTCTTGAAAACTAAGGTAGTTCCTTTACTTTAAAATTTTATATAGTCAAATACCATTGAGCTACACTTAATAGAATAAGACTGACCATGCATCTCATTACCAAGATGCGATGGCCATTTGTCGATGGGCAGGACCACCTGATCTGTTCATAACATTCACATGTAACCCAAAGTGGCCTGAAATTACAGAATTCTTAGCAAACATACCTGGACAACGACCCGAAGACAGGCCAGATGTCGTGGTCCGCGTCTTCAAAATAAAGCTTGATGAGTTGATATGTGATCTAACAACAAAAGAACATTTTGGGAGAACAATAGCAGGTACATATTATTTCCTCCAAAGAAGTTAAATAACAACATGCATTAATCACTAACAAATCCTCTTTCTCTTTGCAGTAATATATACCATTGAATTTCAGAAACGAGGCTTGCCGCACGCTCATATTCTGCTGTTTTTACATCCAGATGACAAGCCACTAACTCCAGAAGACATAGACAGAATCATTTGTGCAGAGTTACCAGACAAAGAGGTAGACTTAATTGGATATGAAATAGTAGTCCAATCAATGATGCATGGGCCTTGTGGGTCAATGAACGAACGCTCACCTTGCATGGAAGATGGAAAATGCTCAAAACACTACCCAAGAAGTTTCCAGGAAACAACAACTGTGAATGATGAGGGGTATGCACTGTATACAAGACGTAATAATGGGCATACAGCAACAAAGAATGGTCAAGTTCTGGATAACAGGTTTGTAATCCCATACAATATTGATCTGGTGGTGAAATTTCAGGCCCACATAAATGTGGAATGGTGCAACAAAGATAGGTCACTGAAATACTTATTCAAGTATATGAACAAAGGCCCTGACATGGCACTTGCAAGAATTGAACAGGCTCGGGAAGGAAATAATGGCAACGAAGCACAAAACCACCAGGAGCAAGTTATAGATGAGATTCAAAATTATCTAAAATGTAGATATGTGTCAGCCTCTGAAGCATGTTGGAGAATATTCTCATTCATCATCCAATACAAAAACCCCCCTGTACAGAGGCTAACGTTTCATTTGGAGGGTCATCAAGAAGTCATTTTTGAAGACCATGAGCACTTGGACGATGTCCTGGAAAGAGTTGGGGCAAAGAAAACAACATTGACAGAGTGGATGACAGCTAACAGGATGTATCCAGAAGCGCGCGAACTCACATATGCAGACTTCCCAACAGAATGGGTATGGTTAAGCGACGAGAAAAGATGGAAGCCTAGAGAAAACGGGAGCAGCATTGGAAGGATATACTTTGCACACCCTGCCTCCGGGGAGAAGTACTACTTAAGATTGCTTCTGAATATTGTCAAAGGTGCCACATGCTTCGCAGACATCCGGACGGTGAATGGAATCATACATCCTACATACAAGGCAGCATGTCATGCCCTTGGGCCTCTTGATGGGGACAATGAATGGCACGAGGGATTAGTTGAAGCAGCCACATGGTCTAACGGCCCACAATTGCGGGAACTCTTTGTTACAATGCTCTTATTCTGTGAAGTGTCAGACCCAAAAGAGTTGTGGGAAAAGCATTGGACAGACTTATCGGATGACATTGTTTACCGACAACGTCAAAGACTGGGAATTGCAGACCTAAGTCTAGCAGAAGATCAGATTCAGAACTACACCCTCTATGAGATTGAACAACTACTAAACAGAGACAATAGAAGCCTCAAAGACTACCACGGCATCCCATTACCAGATGCAGCCCTACTTCAAGAAGCAGGAAATAGGATGCTACTGGAAGAGCATGACTACGACACAGAATCATTGGCTAGCGATGCTCGCGATTTAGAACAGGACCTTAATGATGACCAAAGACATGTTTATGACAACATCCTTCAAGCAGTGTACGAGAGTAGAGGTCAACTATTCTTTGTCTATGGTAGTGGTGGCACAGGGAAGACATATCTTTGGAGAGCATTAATATCCAAGCTTCGCTCCGAAGAACAAATAGTACTTGCAGTGGCATCATCAGGAATAGCAGCTTTACTACTCCCTTCTGGCCGTACTGCCCATTCCAGGTTCAAAATCCCACTGGTGTTAAGTGAAAATTCGTGCTGCAACATTGACCAAGGCTCTGACCTCGCAGAACTAATCCGACGAACAAAGCTCATAATATGGGATGAAGCTCCCATGGTACATAGGCATGGCTTTGAAGCACTTGACCGAACTTTTCGAGATGTAATGCAGCTTCATGACCAATCGTCAAAGGACAAAGTTTTTGGAGGCAAGGTAGTAGTCTTAGGAGGGGATTTTCGGCAAATACTACCTGTTGTTCCAAAAGGAGGACGAGTAGAAATTGTAGATGCATCTGTGAGCAAATCCAAGACCATATGGCCAGAGTGCATTGTCCACACACTAAGGACAAATATGCGAATAAAGCGGTCAAACCTAGACCAAGTCGATATAGAGCGATCAGAATTCAGCAAATGGGTTCTAGATATGGGAAACGGGCATATTCCAGCAACAACAAAAGAAGGCGAGGATGAACCGACATGGATAGAAATACCCGAGGACTTACTTATACATGGAGATGATCCTATTGCTGCATTGGTGGAAGAGGTGTACCCAGAAATTTTACACAGGCACATGGACCCAAAGTACCTCCAACAACGGGCCATACTTGCTCCAAAAAATGAAACAGTTGACAAGATCAATGGATACATACTCCAAATGATCCCAGGAGAGGAAATAACCTACAAGAGCGCAGACAGAATCTGCCCAGCAACAACAGGTGGGAGAAATGTGCAATCACTGTACCCTACTGAATTCCTCAACAGCCTACAATTTCCAGGTGTGCCCAATCATGAAATACAACTCAAAGTAGGGTGTCCTGTAATATTGTTGAGGAACATCAACCAAAGAGAGGGACTATGTAATGGGACACGCCTTATTGTCACCAGATTGAACCATAGAATCATTGAAGCACAAGTTGTCACTGGAATAAATGCGGGGGACATGGTCAGCATTCCACGAGTAGAAATGTCACAATCAGATTCAAAATGGCCATTCATCTTAAAGCGCCGGCAGTTCCCAATCAAAGTTTGCTTCGCAATGACAATCAATAAGAGTCAAGGACAAACATTCGACCATGTGGGAATATACTTGCCAGAACCAGTATTCAGCCATGGCCAACTATATGTTGCTGTATCCAGAGTCACTACACGGAGTGGACTCAAAATCTGCATCCCAAGAACAAGCACCGATGATCAGCAAACTGGAAAAACAAAAAATGTGGTCTACAAAGAAATATTCAATGATCTATAATCTGTTCAAGACATTGAAACTTCATTAAAAACAAGGCTCTGTTCAGAATGTTTGTTTTTACCTGTTTCTTAGTTTAGAAAAACTCCCTGATTTAGCATAAAAAAATAAGACTGCCAACTTACTAAATCATCACAGAAATGCATCATTGTCTACATTGCATCATTTGAATCATTGTCTCATTAACAGCTTCATTCCTTACATTATTGATAGAACTTTGGTTGTGAACTTCCGTGCATAACTAACTGATTATGAAATTTGTTCCAGGATCTAAGACTTTGAAAAATGGCAACAAATCAAAACATTGCTGACCTCAGGCCCACTTTGAGGGGAGGACCCTTGCTGGCACGAGTTATAAGAACATGGGATGTGGTATACAACTCGAGCGAACAACCAACCGCTTTTGATTTCCTTCTGTTAGACAAACAAGTAAGCTAAACTAACATCTATATCCTTTACACCTCTGCTTAACAAACTGCCTAATAATAAATTTGGAAAGTAACACCAAAATTAAAATACCAAATGCAGGGAGGGCTCATTCAAGCCACTATGAGGAAGGATTTGATGAAAACTTACAAGGATCAAATTGTGGAAGGAAATATACACACAATTAACAACTTTGAAGTGGCTAGAAACAACAAGCTTCATTGCCCGGTAAAAAATGACATGCTTATCAGATTCACCCCTTTTACAACTGTTTTTCAAGAACAAGAAAATGCAGCAACAATCCCGATGAACAACTTCCAGATACATCCATTAGATCGTTTGCAAGAGAGGAACAACAAAAGTGACTACGCCATAGGTACGTAAACAACAACTACTGCCAAATCATTAATATACCTCCTCAAATATATTACACTAATACATGTTCTATTTACGAACATGGCCATAAATTGTAGATGTAGTTGGCTTGCTAATTGGAGTTGAGGAGAAAACCTGGGTCAATGTTGGATTACAAAGAACCCCAATACGAAGGATTCAAATTGAAGATCAATGGTAAAATAGAAATTTAATGTCAACACACACAATACATATACAGATCCTGACAAAAACTTATTACCACTATATATGCAGCAACACCAAGGTTGTGGTTACTTTGTGGGGAGCAAAAGCTGACTTGATAGACACTCACATAACACAGGATTAAGACAACTTCAAAGTACTACTCATCACCTCAACAAAAGTGAGTATGTATCAAGGTAAGACCAACACCTAATACATAACTCCATAAAAATACACAAACTAAACAAAATGACCAATTGTTGGGCCAAGTACTTCTGCCGTGTATATAAAATACTGGTGTGTCACTCTCCTCTATGAGATGCTAACATTATTCTAAACATTGCAACTTGCAGGAAACTATCAGTTGAACTCTACAAATGCAACGCAGATACACATCAACCTGCCAATTCCAGAAATAGAAGGTTTCAAGCAAGGGTAACAAATTCATATAAACCCATATTCATAACCCAAGTTTATAACTGAAACATAATCACAAACTAACACATTCTACCAACAGGCCTGAACCGAGAACACCTATTAAACAACTGGAGGCTAAACCACACGAGACACTAGAACAAGCCATGTTCAAGAACAGAAAAAAGATACAAGATATTCTGCAAATGGATCCACAAACAAAGGTAAGATCCTAACTTCCCCCATACATCTGCACCTAGCGGAAATATTTAACCTTGAATCCAATTGCAAAAAAAAAAAAAAAAAAACGATACCAACAGTTAATTAAAACCTAAGTTATCAATTTAACTGAAGGGCTCAATGCTAAATCCACTAATCCAAGTATGAGGGTACCCTAATAGAACCTAATTTATTGTAAATATTGAAATTTTTAACAAAAATCTTAGAACCTCTTTTCTTCTTGGACCCTAGCTAATGTCTATTAAAATTTGAAAAGGATCAATTATTTATTTTAACATCTATTCCAGCAAATGATTAGAAGTTATTTTAATTCTCCAACAGAAAATATCACATGAGTACTGCTTTTCTTATGTATGAATCACAAACAATGATAAAAGGCAAATGTGTAAAAATCTAAATTGTGCATTATTTAGAAAACATAAGAAGTATATGTGATTGTTATTAACCTGAAACATAGACTAATGCAGAAAGTGAATCTCAATGCTCATTGGATAACATATATAAATACTATACAGGACATGTTCACCATCAGTGCCACAATCATGAGCATCCACCTTGACAAAAAGTGGCATTACAACTCTTGTGACGCATGTAAGAAAAAGATAGATGAAACATTCTACTGTACCAATTGCGAGGTGGTGGTCAAATACCCAAAAACAAGGTAAATAACTTTCTCACGCTATATCACAAGACAATGAAAAACTACTAGATTTATAACCCAGTAAGTTGCAGGTATCTTTTGACGGTTGATATAGATGATGGAACTGCATGTATCCCAATGGCATTGTTCGATAAGGAGGCTGAAATAGTCGTCGGAAGTCCGATACACAAACTTCTTGAACTACAGAAAAATGTATGACAATTGCAAAAACACAAGTATAAATAAGCTCTTACGAAAAAATACAAAGACTAACAAATACAAACAACAATACATTGTAGGACAATGGCAAAGATAACGTGTTAGATCGCCTACAACATTGTGTTGGGAAACAATTTGCATTTAAGGTGAAGCAGAGTACAAGAAGTGAAACAACAGAGCTCATCTGCCAAAAGACGTTCCACATAGATTACCAATTAGAAAAGTCTTACAAAGAACTACAAGGTGCAGAAGTGGTGGGTATACATAAACACAATACAACTTAGACTTTCTTAACTAATTACATAATCAAACCTATATAACAAAATGTCCTAATTGCAGGAACAAAATGTAGCAAAAAAGCAACTCATGGATAAAGCCTCAGACACTATTCAAGTAGAAACATCACTCTTGGATAATGCCACAGGATCGAAGCCTGAAGTGGAAAGTGACCTGCTAGAAAAAAGGCTACTCCTGGATAAAGCCTCAGACACAACTACTGGAGTAGAAACACCACTCTTGGATAACGCCACAGGAACGAACACTGAAGTGGCAAGGCACCTGCTGGATAACGCCTCAAAAAAGGACACTAGAGTGGAAAGGACTGCAAGGAAGAGAAACAGAAATGAAATGTAAGTACAATGTTCAACAACAAAATAAACAGAATATAAACAACAAAAACACAAAATGAAACAACTGTACGTACTAATCGATATCTTTATTGCAGGGAGACAGACAAAGAAACAACTACAACCGTCAACCGTGAAAACTAAAACAAGCATGGGTAAACGAAGACACAACCATGCCAAGTGGAGACACGGCCACATTAAGTTATGCACCAAATAAGAGGAATACCCTCAATAATTCCAACAAATACAATAATAGTTTACTTTATCATGTTTAAGATACAATTTAGAATTCGAGTAAAGATTCGACCAAAATTCAAAAGACAATTGTACGTCTCCAGGGAATTTCACTTTATAGACAAGTTTTACATTTTCGTTTATTAACCATCGTCCAATATATAACTCATTGTACATAATAAGAGTTATTGAGTACATTATAATTTTTAGTCAACTCATCACACCAACAACATTAGAAATATTCAATGAAAACACCATTTGAAACCTACTAACAGTAGAAACCCGGGGCATCGCCCGGGCTACACACTAGTTAAATATTAAATTGATGTTTTTTAAAAGAAAGTTTATGTGACACCTGGTGCTCTTCTTGTGGGTGGTTTGCTCAATGTAATCTTCTTACACATTAAAAAAAATAACAAACATGGTTTGCTTAAGGTTTGAACCCTTGACCTTGAATTTAAACAATAAAGCCTTTACCACTAAGCTATTACTTATGTTCATGTTATAATTGCAAAAAGAAAATATAAGTAAATGTGAATGTCATTAATGTAGTAACCCGGGGCATCGCCCGGACTCAAAAACTAGTTAAATATTAAATTGATGTTTTATTATGGTGAATTGGTGATAATGAATTCCTATTATTACTTGTCAATTTTTTTTACAGGAGTATAAAAGTTGGTCTCATTTTAATATGACCCCTCGTAATATTTTTTTTTTGTATTTTATTATTAACACTAGAGAAAATTTAGTACTACATTGTTTTAGAGCTTAATATATATTTTCTGTCACTCCTCTCCCGAAAGCTCGAAACATCTACTACATTGTCCATTTTCGTATAAAATATGGTGCTGGTGGTTAGAAACTTGGGAACTACATTGGGTATTCCCATCCCATTAATCGGATGCCTTTGATCAATGGATAATGTACAGGAAGAACTCCTTTTTCAAGAAAATATGGGTTGTTGTCAGAAATACATCATGCTCTGCCAATGAACTGCAAAATCTGGTTATAATTCGCCTAAGTTGGTGGATCAAAGGATGGGGGGTCCTTTTCTGTATTCTACTGAAGATCTCCTTAGAAATCCCTCTTGCCTCTTATGGTCTATATCAGTAGGCTCTCCGCATCTAAAACATGTCACAAGGTCATGTACTGAATAAAAATCGTTGGGTAGTAAATGTGGGATTTTTAAAAAATATGTCGTAGGTGTGACTAATAAAAGAAAATCGGCCAAATGTTGGATTAATATTACCAAATTTTCCTAAATAAAAAGAATATAGTAGTACATGTTATTCCAATTAGCAATTTTTTTTGAGGGAAAGATAGGACAAGCATTTTATTAATGTAAATTAAATTCCGCCAAAGTTATAAGACTTTGAGGGAAGGAACCAATACAAACATACTCTTAATTATTACTTGTATCCCACCTTTCCATTAGATGAGCTACAATATTACATGCTCGTTTAACATGAGAAAATAAAAATAATCGAAGACTAAGCTATCTTTCTTAATGTCGTCGTATATTAGTGTAGACACCAAATTTTGATCCCAAAATTTTTGTTATTATTCTTTGTTAAGGAAAATATATAACTTTTGATTGACGGTAATAGTAAGAACTGATGCGGTGGACTGGGCCGCGGGTGTTGTTGGGGGACTGCCAGTGTTGGGCTGAGGTGTAGGCTACATCACTGGACTGGACCTTGGGTGAGGGAGAAAGGTTAAGTGGGGGCTGGATTTGGGCCGTGGGTTAGAGTCTGGGTGTGGAGCGTATTTGGAGAAATGGAGATGTAAACCCATGTTGGGTTGCTTAAATTGGGCTCATGGATAATTGAACACGCTCAAGAGTCCCATTCAAACTATTCTGCTCATACCCCTAATTGCTATACCCATGTACAGCCATCTTGGCTGTACCCGCTGCCCAAAACGACGCTGCTTTCATAAACTACCCAGGTACAGCCAAGCTGGCTGTACCCCCTACCATTGTTAGGCGCGTGAATCCCACGCGCGGGTAGTTAATTTTAAAAAAAAATGGCACGTGAGGGTAATAATTTCGTGCAGGAATCGCCTATAAATACAAAAAAAAAAAAAAAAAAAATTTCGAAAACCGTTCAAATTCTCAGCACGCAAAAAATTTTCTCTCTCCTCCGCCCACTCATCTACGTTGATTGCTTTCTCTCTCCTAAAACCGCCATTAAACTTCCTGCAACCACCTCAATTTACTTTCTCTCTCTTCAAACGCTACTAATCTTCATTATTTAAGCTGAATTTGCAGAAAATATCAGAGAAGAAATCTGTGCCTTCTTTTTGGTGAAAAAAAAGGAGAAAAATGGATGTTCG
The DNA here is from genome assembly GCF_020520425.1 of Spinacia oleracea. NCBI lineage: Eukaryota > Viridiplantae > Streptophyta > Magnoliopsida > Caryophyllales > Amaranthaceae > Spinacia > Spinacia oleracea. Next base: position 89,409,520 of record NC_079488.1, on the reverse strand, counting down.
AGATGAAATTGACATGAACAAGCTACAAAATCCAACGAAAAGCAAAAAGTAAGTAATTAGAAATGATTCTGATATTTCGATTTTATTTTCGAACTAAATATGAAATCTAATTTTGTTTATTTTCGTTCTATTTCAGAAAAACGAAGATGCCGAAAGAAAAAAAAAAAGAAACGTATGTAATTTAATTTCAGATTTCGTACATGCAACTGTTTAAATAGTTAAATATCTGTTTAATTTAGTTATTTTCAGTATTTTCATTATAATGGTCAATTTTTTTGGTTTATGATGTTAACAAACCCTAACTTCTGATTTTTTTGCTATAGTACTGGAAGATCTAGTGAAGAGCCAAAAATCGGCACTGAAAAGCAATCAGATATGACAGAGTAAGTTATTTTAAGTTTTCGTAGATAAAATTGATTTTAATTTACATATGTTCAATCAATTTTATGTTAATGTTCAATCAATTTTATGTAATGTTCATTTTCGTTGCGAAGTGTTTTACCAAACCCTAACTATTGGTTTTTTGGTCACAGACATGACGGAGTATGTTATTTTAAGTTTTCGTAGATAAAATTCATTTTAATTTACATATGTTCAATCAATTTTATGTTAATGATCAATCAATTTTATGTTAATGATCATTTTCGTTGCGAAGTGATTTTACCAAACCCTAACTATTGGTTTTTTGGTCACAGAACTGGACAATACCAAATTGAGAATGAAATTGAAACTGAAAAGCAAATAGACAAAGTCCAGTAAGTAATTTTTATGTTTTTGAATATCAATTTCTATTTAATTTACGAATGTGCCGTTTTAGACATTTGATACAATTACAAAATAATGATACATTGTTCATATTCATAGAGATTTAAGAATAATCTTATTGATGATTAAAATTTGGATTTGGAATGTCAATTATTTCAAATATTATTATAATAATGTAAATGTGATGAACTTTTGTTGAGTTTTTCTATCCTTATGTTAGATGTTCAATTTATGTGTAAATGTTCATATTGTTTAAGCTAAATATTCATTTTGGTCTACTGAGTTTTGTTCATTCCTCTGTAAAATAAATTAACTCGAGAACTCATGATAACTATCTTAGGCAAAATGTTCAATTGATTATAGCAGAATATTCAATATCTTTTTGAAAAATGTTCATATATATTCCAAACTGGATATCCTTTTTGGTCTACTGAGTTTTCTTTAGGAATACTGAATTATTTCGAATGTTATATATATAATTAAAATGATTTGAACATTTGTTCATTCCTATGTCCAAAAAACTAAGTCCAGAACTCATGATAACTGTCTGTCTGCAAAATGTTTAAAATATTTTGATAAAATATTCATTTTTCTTTTTATAAAATGTTCAATATATTTTTATAAAATATTCATTTTCTTTTTTTAAAATGTTCAATTTTTTTCTGGAATATATTTTGTTACTGAGTTTTGTTTTTGAATATACTATGAATTATTTCTAGAATTATATTCATAATGGAAATGTTCTTTGTACTAATATTCAATTTTTCTATCGTAAAATTTTAAAACTACACTCATTTTGGTAAAATATTCAATTCATTTTGGTAAAATATTCAATTCCTTTTTATAAAATGTTCGTTTACTTTGATATACTAAGTTTGGTTTAGAAAATGTTCAATTATTTCAACTGCTATATTCATAATTTCAATGTTTGAACTTTTGTTCATTTCTTCAGTCCTTTTTAATATTAAAACTCATGATAACTGTTTTTATGTTAAATGATCATTTTGTTTTCATAAAATATTCATTTCTTCAAACTGTATTTTGCTCTGGACACTCATTAGTTATACATTTATAAAATCTAGAGAACAACCACAAAGGTTAATACTCAAATTTAAGCGAAGACCAACTAAATCCCAGCCAGAGGTTCAGAAAGTATTAAGGTATAAGATAATATCAATTTTGTTTTAAATTTGAATAATTTTTAATATTATATAATATAATGTGTCCATTAACATCATATTAATAAAAAAAAATACAGTGAAGGAGATGGGAAGGCATCTACAACTTCTGAGACAGAAGTTCAAAAATCATTGAGGTATAATATAATGTCTATTTTTAGCTTTTTGAATGATTTTTTTATTAATTTTATATAAAATGATTTGTACGTTTACACCTTACTATTCAAATTACAGTGAAGAAGACGACAAATCTTCATCAAAATCCCAGCCTGAAGTTACTGAGAAATCTTCATCAAAATCCCAGTCTGAAGTTCAAAAAACATCAAGGTAAAAAATAATATGAATTTTCAATTTAGTTGAATCGTTCTTAATTTTATATAAAATAGCATGTATATTAACAATATCTTATTCAAAAAACAGTGAAGTAGATCAAGAAGATCCTTCAAAATGTATGGTACAAAAAAAGATTGCTACAAAAATAGGTACAATTTTACTTTTTTTTAACAATTCATTTTCTTCTGCATATTTGTTCATAATTGTTTCATTGTTTGTTCATTCATTTGGAATTGTTTGTTCTTTATTTTTTATGGGTTATTCTTAATTATTGAACAGCTCTTTCTTTCTTGTTTATTTGTAAGTTTATATTTAAATGATATTGTTCATACGTTTTCATATATATATGATCACACTTTTTTGTACTTTGTTTATCAGGGGAAACATGTTAGTGAAACAACTTTTAGCAAAGAGCATAAAGCAGAACAAAAAAAAAAAGGCTGCAGCAATGGTAGCTGCAGCTGCTGCAAAAGCCAGCAAAGAAGCTGAGGAGAGGATAGCTACACCTGCCGTAGCTGCACAAATAGGAGCTGAGAAAAGGGCACCTGCTGCTGATGCAGAAGCCAAAAGAGTCGCTGAGGAAAAGGCATCTGCAGCTGAGAAAGAAGCCAAAAGACTGGCTGAGGAGAAGGCATCTGCAGCTGATGCAGAAGCCAAAAGAGTGGCTGAGGAAAAGGCATCTGCAGCTGACGCAGAAGCCCGAAGATTGGCTGAGGAAAAGGCATCTGCAGCTGATGCCGAAAGAGAAGCTGGGAAGAAAGAAGCTGAAAACAAGAGGATGGAGGCTAATAAGAAAAAGGAAGAAGAAGATAAAGCTGAAGCAAAGAAGAAGGATATTGAGGAAAGAAAGAAAGAATATGAAGATAAAATGAGTCAGCTTATTGCTAAAAACAACAAAGAGTTGATAGAGGAAGCGCGCGGAAAGGAAAGAAGCTGAGAGAAAGGAAAGAGAAGCTGAGAGAAAGAAAAAAGAAGATGATGATGCCACAAAGCCAAGGTGGTTGAAAATGTAAATGCTTCAGAGAGTGCAGATCCAACCAATGGTGGTAATGGAACAAGAAAAGGAAGGAAGACAACTGCTAACAAGAAGAAAGCCATTCAAAATATATATATTGATGAAGCACTACAAAAGAAGTTGCACAACATATCAGATTCATACAATCCGAGAAGAAGTACAAGATCAATGGTGAAAGTGCAAGAAAATGTTTGTGCTGAAATAGTTACCAGAGAAGAATTTGATGGAAAAGGTAAATATTTACATTTTCAATCTTATTTCAATAAATGATCAAATATATTATTATGTAAGTTGTACTTAGTATTTGTTAGTAATGTAGATGTTTCTGAAGTTGCTTCCAAAGTAACAAATACTCCAAAGAAAAGGAAAGTGGCTGAGAAAGAAGTTGAGGATGAGCCTTTGGATGTTGAGATCACAAAAACAAAAAAGCAAAAAGGTAACTATACATACAAAAAAAATGTTAAACAATAATATAAGATATTTGATAAAATGTTAATATATTAAATACATTATTATCTTTTTTACAGGAGTTGAGAAAAAAGCATCTGTTAAAGGAAGAATTCTTCCTCTTAGGACTGCAACGAAAAGAAACAAGAAAAAGGATACTGAAGAAGTGAAAGATGAACAGAAAACAGGTTTTACATTTAACATTGTTCAAAGTTTTTTCATGGAATGTTAATTTGGTTATCATAAAATGTTATTTTTGTTTGCATAAAAATTCTTTCCGTTTTTATCTCAGTTATTCATTGTTTTTGGTTATATGTTCAAAGTTTTTTTCCATCATGTTCAAAATATTTCTATATTAAGTTCAAGTTTTCTGAATTATGTTCCAAGTTTTTTATCATATGTTCAAAAAACTTTGAACATGTGATAAAATAACTTTGAACTTAATAAAATTTAACATTGTTCAAATTTTTTTCATGGAATGTTCATTTATTTATCATAAAATGTTATTCTTGTTTGGATAAAAATTCTCTCTGTGTTTATCTCATACAGTTATTCAAAGTTTTTGGTTATATGTTCAAAGTTTTTCTCCATCATGTTCAAAAATTTTCTATATTAAGTTCAAAGTTTTCTGCATTATGTTTGAAGTTTTTTATCATATGTTCAAAGTTTTTGGACATATGTTAAAATTTACAATTATTCAAAGTTTTTTGGTCATATGTTCAAACAATTTTACCATTTTGTTCTATTGACAGGACTTGCAGAAGTCATAGCTAAAGGGAAAAGGAAAATGAAAGAAAGTTTGAAAAAAAAGAAAGGAACAAGAAGAAGAGGTTCAAGAAGAAGAGGAAGAAGAGGAAGAAGATGAGGAAGAAGAGGAAGAAGATGAGGAAGATGAGGAAGACGAAGAATGGGAAGAAGAAGAAGTGAAACAACAAAAAAAGATGAAAAAAGGTATATATATATTTAGTATAAAATGTTAAACATTGTATTACATATTTATCAAAACTTCTTAATTCTATGTTCTTCTCTAACAGAGCAAACAGTACCGGTGAAGGATAGGTTGCTTATGTTCGAAAAACAAAGACAAGAAATAGGTAAGACTAAAATTTATTTGTTTTCCATAAGATAAAATATTCTAGGATTGTTATTAAAACTCACTTATATGTGTTCCTTTTCCAGCATCAAAAAGAACAACACCAAAAGCAAACCTACCTGCTGAAAAGAAACGAAAGAGGAAAATAGCTGATGAGGATTGAGAAGGGAAAGAAGAGAATGAAAATGATGATATTCACAATTCAGAAAAAGGTAAAAATAAAAATACTTGAATGAATCTATGTAATTTATTTTTATTCTTATTATTCCTGCATTAATTTTTGGCTTTGTTAATCAGATTTAATTGTGAAACGTGAGGCTTCCCCTTTGGCGATGATTACCAAAGAAGTTCCTGCAAGAAAGAAACCAATGAAATCAATCGTTGTTTATAAGGAGAGAGTAGAAGAAGAAAAGGAAGAAAAAACCGGTGTTAGAGGAGGACACGGAAAATTCATCACATTCATTTCCATGATGAATGAACAGAAGAAGGAGGCCGTTCGAAATATTGGTCTAGGAGCATTGCTAGATTTCCAGCTACCTACTTCATCCCAACAATTTGTTACATGGCTGTGTAACAACTTTGAGGAAAACAGCCAAAATCTTTATCTGCCAAAGAATGAGAAAATTCTGATAGAATTTGAGGACGTGAAAAAGATGTATGGCCTTCCTATCGGTGAAGTAGAGATAGTTGAGGCATAGTCTGACAAGGCTAGTGAAGAATTTTCTTGTAATCCCCCGTAAATTTATAAATTTTATTAATATATTTTAACGTATATTATTTATATTTAAATGGAATTTATGAATTTTAGTAATAAACATATAATTAACGTATATTTATTTATTACATTTTAATATTTTCAACGATTTACGAAATTGAAAATGATTTTAGAATTTTAAGTTAAAACGAATTCGAATTACGAAATTCCGTTCGATTGAAATTGGGAAGCAATCCTAACCATTTTGGATTCAACAAACTAAATCTTAATCCTAGCCCAAGTATAAAGCCCAAGTTAAATAAACTACCAAGTAAACCCATAACCCTCTCCTTGTTTTTACTTCACGTAAAACTCAAATCCCAAACCCTCCTTATTCCTTCTCCTTCACGTGAACCAGCAAAACCCAAAACCTTGCTTCTCTCCTTGCTCTCAGCCGCCAGTCGGACCACCGTCGGACCACCGTCGTCCCCCACCGTTGTCCTCTGCCGCCAGTAAACCAATCCTCTCATTCCCTCTTCTCTCCCACGATATTACTCCTCCTCCCTCTCCTCCTTGCAGCCCTCCTCTCCGCCTGCATCAACCACCATCAACAGGCGCCGCCGCGGCCATCCGCGACCACCTTTCCACCTGCACGCCACCAGATTCTCTAGCCGCCGCCGGTAACTCTCCTCTCCCCTCTATTTCTTCTTTCTTCTCCTTCGTTTTCTCGCTCTCCTCCTCACCTATTTCTATTTTTGCGCAGCCACGCAAAACACCACCGAGCACCGCCATCAACTCGTTGTTCCCCTTCGCTGCACCGCCCACCTGCAGCGTCGCTGCCGCGCCGCCGTGCCTCCGACCGCCGGCCGCTCTCTCTCTCCTCCCTATTTGGTTGATTTTCTTAAACCCTAAGTTATTTAAATGTTTTAATTAATTTAATTAATTTGAATTTATGTTTCTTGAATTAAATTTATGATTTTTATGATTAAGTTATGAAATTTCAGATTATATGTTGTTGAAATTAATTTAATTATTTTCAGATTTATTAACTACGTTTAAGTTAGGGTTTTAATGAAGTTTTATTTATTTAATTCATGTTTATTGAACGTAAATTATAAGTTATCATGATTAAATTATATTTTCAGATTATATATTATGTTTAAATAATAAATTTAATTTTCAGATTATGTAATTGAATTGAAATAAGGAATTTAATTATTAAAGCATGGATTTTTAAGGTTTTAATATTCTAAAATCATGGTAGAATGATTATAAGTTATTAAAGTTATTATTTTTATGATTTTAAGTATGTTGGATATATTTTAGATTAGTTTGAAATTGTTTTATATTGCTGGAAATTTTAAAAGGGATGTTTTATTGGAGTTTAGAACGTTTTGGGATCATTAGTTTAATAGTTATTATGCTTGGAGGTTATTTAGTTAAGTTTCGATATTTGGGATGGTTCAAAATATGTTTAGGGTGTATTTAGAGTACTGTAGTATTGCTGTAAATTGTTGGATATTGATTGGGGAATTTTATTGGTTGTTTTAGGCGGAGAATTCTTTGTGGGCGACTTTTGAATTCGTTAAAGTGACCTATCAGTTTGTTTACACAAGGTACGTACATACCTGTGTGCTTGGATGTGTGTTGTATTGAGAATATGATGAATATATTTATGAACTTGTTTATGTTGGAATTTCATGTTCAATGTCGTTGAATTAATGCGTTGAGCATAGAACTTTAATTATAAGAATTGAATCATGTTGGCATGGAATATTGATGCAAGCATGTTGGTTTTGTGGAACTTTATATTATTTAATATTGGTTTAGATCTTTATTGATCGTTGTTCCTCTTTAGATTTTCACTACTTTATAAGGGCCGAGGACCTTGTTTGGTAGTTGAACCTTATACCTAATAAAGGTTTTTTAAATATGGATAAAGGAAGGATTAAAACAGTTGGAATTGGCTCTTGGTTGAATGTTGTGATCACTGGTTTAATTCAAAGATAAAAGAAGTTGTGTTTACTTGTTGAATTTAATATTTATGTTTGATGAGTCATAACCAAGTATTAAAAGTTAAGTCATGTAAAGTGAAAATGAGTAGCAATAGCTTTAGACTGTGCACGTCTAAAGTGACGGACAATCAGGAGTTGGGGTCATGGGTAGCCTATGGCTTTTTCTGGGGCCGGATTGATCACCGGTTCTATTTTTATTTAAAAAGTCCCTCGATATCGCAGGTCATTGGGGTTTACGGAGTCGCGCCCGTACCTCGTCTTCCTTAGTGAAGAAGAAGAAGTTTCTAGTAGACAACTCAGTCCATTGACTATTTCAATTAAAATAATGTTAATGATACAAAGGTCTAGTTCAGTCAAGTATAGTCTTCAAGTCAATATATCTTGATTATCCTGCTTATGTTTTATTTAGTACCATGTTAGGATTGTTCGTTTAATAGAATCATGTTAGGATTATTATTGATTTAGTATGTAGTACTCAGCTTTGCTGATTACGTGCTTTTGCTTGTGCATGTTGATCATGGCTATGCCTTATTGATCCTGTGATGACCCAATCTTTGGTGAGCAGTCTCTAAGGATCAATAAGCATTGTCCATCTGCAGGTTTGAAGATGTTGCATCATTGGGATCGGGAATAGAGAGCTTGTATTTAGTTTTGATTTGCTAAGTTAACTTGGGTTTGTTAATTGAGACTTTAAACTTGTCGTACTATTTATATTTCCTTATTTTCGTTGGATGATTTTTGGGATTAAACCTGTAATCGATTATTTATAAACCTAAAGTTAGTTTTATGTTTTCCGCTGCAAAATTCTGAATAAGCCGTTACGTTTTCACACGGGCGATAATGCCTTGATAATTCTCTACGTTTTATATTAAAATGTTGTTTTAGAAAAGAGAGAATTGTCGGGGTGTTACATTTCTGCATTCATGGCAAGGTAAATGATCTTAAGTCTATACTTTTATTTTTAATATGTTATAGAGTTCAAAAATCTAATTGCATTATGCATGTACTATAAATGTTCTTTTACTTAAAGTTATTTGTTCAATTGTGTATGGCTTAATATACATTCAGAATTTGAAAGTTTATCTCATACAATTATAATGAGAAAAAGTTTTTTCTGCGTTTATCTCATACAATTATTCATAGTTTTTCCTCCTTATGTTCAAAGTTTTTTCTGCGTTGTGTTCAAAACAATTCCCTATTATGTTTAAAGTTTCTGCAATATGTTCAAAGCTTTTCTCCAATATGTTCAAAGATTTTCTCCAATATGTTCAAAGTTGTTTTCCTTTATGTTCAAAGTTTTCAGTCATATGTTCAAAAAACAGATTGAAGAAGACATTAATACATGAAAAGTGGAATCCTAATTAAATTTTGTTCATATTTAATGAAATTTTGTTTTTCTTAATTAAATTTTGTTCATATGTATATGCTTGTTCTTTTTCTATAACCCTGATTCATATAATTGTTCATAATTGTTCATAGTTCTTGTTGCGTTTGTTCTTTCTTTTTATATTGTTTGTCCTTTCTATTTGGGAATGTTTATCTTAATTAGATTTTGTTCATTAAAAAAACAGTTGGAAAAAGATCTTTATAGATTCAAAGTGGAATCCTCTTGGGAATAAGGTCCCATCAGTTCAGAAAATTTTGAAGTACTACAGTCGAGAAGACCAAATTGAGGCTGGACCGGATGCAAATTTCATTACAAGCTTCTTGGTGGTGACTGTCAACACGTTGATCAAAAGCACATTGTCAAACCAAGCATACTTCAAATTTTTGTTCTCAATGATGGATCATGAGCAGATCCAGAACTTGAACTGGTGCAAGTATGTGTGGGAGGCACTGCTCTCAACTACTGCACAGTATAAAAAAAACCTGAAATTAAAGGACAGAGCAACATTTTTCACAGGGCCATTGCCGTTGTTGACGGTATAACATCATTTACACCTTCTAAATTTATGATTTTAATCTACTTGATCAATCATAGGGTTTTTCTAACACTTATACTTTTTATGTCAGATTTTCTATTTTGACAGAGTTCAAAGAATGAACTTTTTTCCTCCAAGACGAATTCCACTTGTGTCATGCTATACAAAGGAAATAGGACAAAAACGGAATAAATTGGAGGAAAGTGGCTTTGGATTGGGAAAGGTGTTACCCAAAATCAATATTGAAGAAAAAAAACTCGCAAGGTATTGCTAAATACATCACATTCTAATAGATTAAAGTTAATTCTTCTGCAAAATATAAATATGTGTAATATTAATTTTATGTTCCTTCCTTTAATATGTTAAAAAAATACTTTTAGAACATATATAAATAAATGTTCATAACCCTTTGCTTAAATGTTCTTTATTTTTGCATATAATGCTCATACCTCTCTAAGCCATATAATAACATAATGAAGAATTAGTGCATTATATACAGAAAGTAATAAAATGTTCAAACCTCTTTGGTTATTTATTCAAACTGTATCAATAAATGATAAAAATAAGTGTTTAAGCCTCTTTAATTATATATTGTGTATGTGCACAAGTGTCATTCAGTATATATAGTTGTTCATACTTTTACTTATAAATGTTCAAACTGAAACACCTAAAAGTTTACTATTCCCTAATGTATGTCAATGGGTTTTAAAACACAGGAGTTTATGGATGAGTTTGTGGGTATAATTCAAGCTGTTGGTGACAATTTGTCAAAGCTTTCTGATTCACTGAAGAAGGCGCAAGAATTCTTCCCAGGAAATGAGTTGGTATCTAAAGTGGAAGAGTTCTTGTCAAAAATGGCAAAAGAACCATCATTAAGCCAAGATGAGTGGTCTGGTGACTTCATTAAGGCTCTATTGGAGAAAGAAAAAGAGTTGTTGGATGCAATTGATCTGGAGAAAAAGAAAGCAAAAAAGGATAACAAGAGATATGAGTATAATATCAAGAAAGCTTTCGACTTGGGACTTACACCATCACCGATGGTAGATGATGACAAGTTGAAAGGTCAGAAAGCTGGTACATCCACCTCTACGCCAAGTTTGTCACTGAAAGAAATAGATGAATCTTTGGCTTCTGCTATGCTGAATCTAAAACAAAGAAGGGAGGAAGAGAAAAAAGAAAATGAAATTGCAAAAGCTAAGGAAATGATCCAAGCAGAATCAGAAGTGAGTGAACCAGCTTCAGAAGAACAAAAAACAACAGTGGAGAACATTGTTGTACAAGAAGAGAAAGATTGTGAGCTTGGATGCAGCTACAGTGGAGCCTGAGTTGCATGTATCAGAAATGATGCCTGTAACTAATGTAATTCAAGAGAAGCCTGCACCAGAAGTGAGAAATGAAAAGGATCCTGCACCACAAGTGATTAAGAAGAAGGTTACAACAGATGGGGTTGAGGAGCAGCCTGCAACAAATAAAACAAATGAAAATGCTGAACCACAAGTGCTTGAGAACAAGGTTGCAACACAAATGGTAGAGGAGCCAGCAGAACCTCATACTCCTACACAGTCGCAGGTGCAAAAAGCAGTGGAAGCTGAACAATCTGTTGGTGCAGAACAATCTTCTCTTCCTTCACCAAAAACTCCACTGAATGAAGTCTCAATATCAACATTAATTTCAAGCACAAAAACAGATTTGAAATTGGACGAAATTTTTGAAGACAAAGAGGAAAAAGAAGATGAAGGAGAAGGGTAAATTTTAACTGTATTCAGACTGAATTTGTATTTGTGAAACTTTGGTTATATTATGAAAACAATTTTAAAGACATAATAATGTTTTGGTTATTTAAAATGTCATGATTTAATTTTTTAATGTTTTTGTTTTTCGTTAATATTCATTCTTTTTATACGTTTTGTTCAAACGTGTTTAATATGTTCATACTCTTCTAGTTTTTGTTCTTTCTTTTTCAAACTTGTTAAATTCTTGGATCATTCTTCTGGAATGTTATGTTCTTTCTTTTTGTATTTTTTGTTCATTCTTTTACTTTATATGTTCATACTTTAAAATTATTTGTTCTTTCTTGTTCAAACCTGTTAACTTCTTGGTTCTTCTTCTGGAATTTTATATTCTTTCTCTTTATTTATCTTATATGTTCGTACTCTTAACCTTATATGTTCTTTTTATAATTATGTCGATTTTTTGTTAAATTTTTTGTATATACAGAAATGAGAAAGGTGACGAAGGAAAAAGACCTCAGAGGATTCACAAACTACCGGCTGCCTTCTTTTCTCCATATTTGGTCAAGTATCGAGACTTGTTCAAAAATCTGGACACAGTGCATCAAAGCCTAGCAGATTATGTCTTAAGTAGTCAGGACAACAAGTATTTTCTTTAATTTCACGTAAAAGTAATTTAAAATTTAAATTCGAATACTTCTTCCTAATTTACTTCCTGTTTGTAGTGAGGTTCTTTATTTTGATGGATATAACTACATCAATAGAGAAGACATGAAAACACTGGTTGATGAAGTGGAAGTGGTTGACTGTGTGATTGATTCATGGTCGAAGTATCTAAATGCAAAGGGCCATAAAGATAAACTCTTTCTTTCAACAGTTCCATATGTAAGTATAATAATTGATGTTATTTAAAATGTTCATTTTGTTTATATAAAATGATCAATTTTCTTACAAAGAATATTCAATATAAAAACAAGTAATGTTTAATATATTTAAATAGAATGTTCATAATTACAACACATAATGTTCAAAAGTTTGAAATGGAATATTCATTATTGAAATAATTAATGTTCAACAAAATTAAGATAAAAAGTACGAATGATTAAATTGAAATGTTCATTATCATTGTAACTAATTTTACATATCTTTTTAATTGAATGTTGATTATCTTTAAATGCAGCATATTATGTGCACAAACAAGGTATGTCCAGCAGGATCCTCCTACGAAAAAAGGCTTGATGATTTTAAAAGCAGGATTAACGAAGAACTGGATAACTATAATTTCAAAAACATTCATCAATTTAAACAGGTAAACCTATATAACTTCTAACCCATTCCTAAAACTTTAATGTTCATTTTAATGTATATTATTATTCATTGTTTTTAAGTTAAATAATTACCTCTTTTTCAGATATTCATCCCCGTTCTTGCTGCAAAACACTTATATCTCCTAGTCATCAACCATTACAATGCAACTGTGGATGTAATTGACAACAAGCCTCTACCAAGAAATGTAAAATTTGAAGCTAAATACGAGGGACACCCAGAAGTTGTGGTAAGAAATAAATCATTCATAAATGTATATTTGAAACATCGAAAGATAATTATCTTACATTTTTGAACCAAAATTCCAGTTGGATGCTTTTGCAAAATATATGGGCACATTTGGTTATGAGGTAGAACCAATGCAAAAGTATGAAATGAATTTGCTCAAGATGAAATGGAGAAGCATGAAGGACTATACAAACTGCGGTGTGTATGTCATGAAGCACATGGAGACCTATACTGGTGATCCAGAACATAAATGGATCTGTGACTTGAAGGCAAATGATGTAAGTTTAATTTTGTTCATTCTTCTTTCGTATTTTGTTCATTATTTTTATTGTTTTTGTCTTTTCTGTTTTATTGTCCTGTCTGTTGAATTTCTTTTATATTTCTAATTTTATAATTTAATATTTGGATTTCATAAAACATTTTTAATTTTTTTTTAATTTTTGATATACAGACAAATCAAATAAGGAAGCTTCGTGTCACTTTCTGTGGTCTCCTAATGCTTTCAAAGCAAAATGAAAAGCATGAGTCAAACATAAATGAAGCATGGAGGAGTTAATGAAAAATTAAGCTGATAGTAAGAAGGTTAACAAACAAAGATAGATTTTTAGTACAATGTAAAGTAAATATTTGGGTATTTTGGTGGTTTGTTCAAAAACATATAACTTAGTGTTCATTTCTTTTATGTTTAATATTCAGTTTCCTTTGCAGTATTGAATCAAATGCACAACAAAATTTGCAACTCAATAATGCATACAAAATAAATATTTATTAACTGCTTGATTTTATGAAAATTATATATAAAGATTAATATCGTTAAACAATGTTCATTGAGAAAATAAGTAATAATCAATATGAAAATTACTAATATTCATTGTATTTCAATATAATGTTCAATTTTAAAATTACTAATATTCATTGTATTTCAATAAAATGTTCATTTTAAAAATACTTAATGCTCAAAATTTTCATATAGAATATTCACTTTGAAATACGTATTGTTCAAAATCTTTAAATAGAAAACACATTGACAAATACGTATTGTTCAAAATCAAGTGGAAACAAAAGTAGATAATGTTGAATATATTTGACTAAAATGTTCATAAACTTCAGAAGGATGTCTTAAAAAAACATAAAATAAATTCAAAAATTAAATATTATGAAAAATAGTGATGTTCAAAATGTTTGACCTCAATATTCATTCTATTAAAACTAAATGTTCAAACACAATAAGAGCACGTACTACTTGACCTCAATGTTCATTCTATTAAAAATAAATGATCAAAACGTTTGACCTCAATGTTCATTCTATTTAAACTAAATGTTCAGTACAAATAAATGCACGTACAAATTTTCAACTCAATAATCAATAGTTACTAAATCCTTGACTTTTAATGGCTTTTTCAGCAGCCATTGATTCATCAAAAAGAGCTAAAAAAGCATCATACTTAAATTTCAAATAAGCTTGATAATTAGCAGATTGATGAGATCCTTTAGTACCCAACGGAGGTTTAGTAACCAATGAAACTTTAGGTCCTTGAACCTTAGATCCAACTTGAGTAATTTTTTCAGCCTGAATCGATCCTTGAACTTTAGGTACTACTTGAATAATTTCTGAAGCATGAATAGGTCCTTGAACTTTAGCTTCAGTTACAGATGGAGCTTTAGTAACAGATGAAACTTTAGTAACCATTGGTGATGGTGAAAGTCCCAAGTCAAATGCACTCTTGATATCATACTCAAATCTCTGCTGATCCTTTTTTGCTTTAGTAGCTGATGTTCCTTTAGTAGCCAATGGTGCTTTATTAACCGATGGTGCTTTAGTAGCCGATGGTGCTTTAGTAGCCGATGGTGCTTTAGTAGCTGATGGTGCTTTAGTAGCCGATGGTGCTTTAGTAGCTGATGGTGCTTTAGTAGCCAATAATGCATTAACTTTTGTACATGCATCGGTTTTAGTACTTCCATGAACATATGAATCATTTGAGGTTTCATTTGTTGAATTGTTTTCCTAAAATTGACACAAAATGTAAAGACATTCAAAAACAGAAATGTAAATATTCATTTTAAAGAATTAAATATTACTATCTACCTTGTCCGATGATTCTACATTTTTATCAACAGCAGCACCTCTTCTAAAATATTTTGGAGGTGGCTTCGGAAAAGAAGCATCAACCTGAAATAATATAGTGATCATTTATCAGATAATAATGTTAATATATTTATAACTAAATGTTCAAACTTTGCAAGGAAAACAACCTGAAATAGTGAAGGATCTAGTACAACTAGATCAGATGAGTCATTAAGAGAATTAGAGAAAATCACAGGGGCACCAACTTCATCCAACTCCTGCAAAAACCAAGCAAAAAAAAAAGAAAAAAGGAATGTTCAATTAGTTATGTGCAAATGATCAATTTATAAAACAAATATGTTCAATATTAATAAATATTTACCATGACTGCAGATTGAGCCTTAAACCTTGTTGCATCTGTAAATATTGCTTTTCTCTTCCTCCAATTCCCTTTAGCTTTATTGTAGATTTTCTCAACTGTACTCTTCAATCTGTCATTCCTCTCACCTTTTTTCCTTAAATTCTGTGGGTTTTTTTTACTAAGGGCACAAAGATATCTTCACCCTCTTTAGGATCAGAAAAATCAATAGTACCCCTAATACTCTCCACTTTTTCTTTTAAAAGACCAAAGGCAGAATCAACCTCAGCCCTAGCTTGAAGAGAATCTTGACTAGACATAACAAGCTTAACAAAATTCCTAAGGGTTTGTGCCCTCCAAATAGAAGCCGCAACTATATTGGACTTTTCACCATCATCTTCAACCAAATGACTGCACATAGCCGCTTTTGTCCACCTCTTCAATATATAGAGATTGGGAATCTCTGGGACACAATGCACATGATAAACACGAAGCGCATGAGAACATAAAAAACCCATTTCAGTAAAATACTGACAAGTACAATCCACTGCAAAAGTCTCTTGGTTAAACTGAACTTCATGTTTAATCAAGTCTTTTAAGGCCTCCACACATAATAACTTTTCTCTGTAGCTGTGTTTTCGCGTTTTTCTTCTTGAGAACATGCCATCCCTTTAAGAAATTGTTCTTCAAACAAAACATATGCTTCTATAGTGTAAATCTTTCTCGCATGAAGAAGAATTCCGCAATTTGCAGCTGCAACTTCTGGTCTACCTTTCCAATTTCTGTAGTCATGACCATTCTCTTTGCTCCTCCACTCAGAAATAACATCCAAAAAAACATGATAAAAATCACATAAGCCTTGTGTCTTATCAAGTCGATGGGAAACTGACTTGTGGGTAATTTCACAACGCTGTGATGATAACACACCACC
Organism: Spinacia oleracea; assembly: GCF_020520425.1. Classification (NCBI taxonomy): domain Eukaryota; kingdom Viridiplantae; phylum Streptophyta; class Magnoliopsida; order Caryophyllales; family Amaranthaceae; genus Spinacia; species Spinacia oleracea. Next base: position 89,393,420 of record NC_079488.1, on the reverse strand, counting down.
AGACCAATAGTTCTTAGAATAAGCAGGACACCACATCTCTCTGATTGTATATAAATTCTTCAACCATGGATTTTCAACGCATTTATAGTGAGTCAACATTCTGAAAAACAAAATGTTCAATATAAAAATCAAAATTGTTCATCAGAATATACCTATTTGTTCAGAGTCAGAAAAAGCATATAACTTTGTAATAACATGAAATAATAAAACGTTCATTTCTTTATAAGTAAATGTTCATAAGATTACAAGTACATATTATTTATTAATTTGAAGTAAATAAGCAATACAAATTAATTACCTTGGCCAATGATATTCAAATTCAGCAGCAGTTTCACAATACTTCAGAAGATAATTGAATATGTCACAAAAACCATCTAAAGCTCTATACTGCCCAATATGCTTCTTTGAATTCTCCCCAATATGCCACGTACATAATCTATGTCTAGCATCTGGAAAAACATTCCTTATCCCAGCAACAATGGATGGAGCTTGGTCTGTCATAATGGTTATTGGAGGATTTCCACCCATTGATGTAAGGAAAGTTTGAAAAAGCCAATTAAAAGATTCTGTTTTTTCATTGATAACAAAACCCATTCCAAACATAACATTATTAGCATGATGGTTCATACCAACAAAAGGAGCACAAATCATATCATATTTATTGGTCCTATAAGTAGTATCAAAAACCAATAAATCCCCAAAATAATCATAATCTCTCTTCATCCTACCATCACGCCAAAAGAAACTTAAAAGTCCATCTTCTTCACTAAGCTCAAAGTCATAATAAAAACCTTCTTCACTGGAATTTCTCTGAGCAAAATACTTGATTAACTGATGACAGTCATGACCTTCAAGTTTATTAGCTTTTGCACGTGATAAAGCATTATAAGCATCACTAGCTGTAAAACCAACCATAGGAGATCCGCCTACTTCTTTCCTCAAAACCCTCAAGGTATCAGACACTTTAACACCACTAGCTTTTAAAGTAGACATAAAGTAAAGAGCCTCCTTACTAACCTTCCTTTGTGATCTTATCAAATGCCTCTTATTTAGAGGAACTATAGCATGATTATGAATCATATTATGATTCACAACCGTCCACACACCATCCTTACCAATAGAAAACTGAACAAAGCAGTACACCCAGTACGCGTATCCAATCTAGCATAAGACCTTGTTCTCTTCCTTTTTTCATCTTTAACCCCTTCGCAGCTACACAAGAACCGTTTCATAGTATAAAGTTCACTGTTTTGATGTTTCCGACCTTTCCCAACCCTAATACCAAAACCTTTACTAAAAGCATATTCATTATACATATCATAAGTTTCGTCTTCATTTTTAGCTTCCTTCATCATTAACATAGATTCTGACCCTTCAACAAAAAGACTTACTTCCTTATTCACTGCGAATGGAAGAAATGTTAAATGTTAAAATAGTGATTGTTCAATGTACGTTAATATAGTGAATGATCAATTTCAATAATAACTAACATTTTTAAATTTTAAATGTTCAATATCCTTAAATAAAATGTTCAATATTAAAATAGTAATGTTAAAAATATTAAAATAGAATGTCCATGTTTAAATAGGTGTTGTTCAATGTACTTAAGTAAAATGTTCATTACGAACATAGGTAATATTCAAAATATTAAATAAAATGTTCATTGTAAAATAGAAAATGATCAATAAATCTTAATAGAAAGTTCAATATAATACAATAGAATGTTCATTATCTAAATAAAAAAGACACAATATATTTCAATGCAATGTTCATTACTAATATACGTAACATTCAAAGTCATTAAATAAAATGTTCATTATTATTGTAGACAATATTCAATTTCCTTGAACTAAATATTCATAATTTGTTAAGAATGTCATAACTAAACAATGAACAATTTTTTCTTTTGGGACAGAACAATTCAAAAATTCATAACATAATATGTATTTTATCAAAATATATAATGTTCATAAGATCTGAGCTAAAAATTCATTAACATTATATACATTGATAATAAATAAAATTATGAATAAAAATCGAACAAAAAACTAACGTACAATTGCAAAAAAATAAGAAATTCTGCAGAAAACCAAAACAAAGATACAAATCAAAATCGAAATATCCACCGAAAACACGAAAAGTATCAAAATTCTAAACACATTTTATCCAAAATCAAAATATAAAATCGAAAACAATCAAAACTAAAAACATTGAAATCAAAACAAATAAATGAAAATAATAAAAATATAAACTTACATTCTGACATCAATGTACTTAAAATTCCAGAATTAGATTCGAAAAGAGCTTCAGAATTTTCAATAACTGCGAGCTCCATCGAAACAGAGGAGAGAGAAAATAGGAGAGAGAAAAAATCGAAATAAACCCTAAGAATAAAAATTGCGCAACTTGAAGAAGAAGTAACAAAAAAAAGAAAGTTAGGAAACTTAGGAAACTTAGGAAAAAGATGCTGAACGACGTCGTTTTCGGGGGGGTACAGCCAGCGCTGGCTGTACCCGCATCACACGACGTCGTTTGGTTAGGGGTACAACCAGCTTGGCTGTACCCGAGGGCAGCCAAAAAATTGCGATTCTGCTCAAGCAAAAAAGAAGAAGGTGCGGATTGGGCCGGAGCAAGCAATCCGGATTGGGCCACGATGGGGGCTTGCAACAACCAAGAGTTAAGAAACTCATAAGTATGAGGAGATGGTGTATGCACTTTTGCAAAACGGAAAGTGGATTCTTCAAACACTACATGACGGAAAATAAATGATATCATAAATACCCTCGATGATTAGAAGGGTTTCCCAAAAAGACACATGGAGTAGACCCAACTTGAAGTTTGTTAACAGAGCATGAGCATTTGGGTTGGAGATTTATACCCAAGAACCTTAGAGGGAAGGATGTTGAGTAAATAAGTGGCCATTTGAAGGGCATGATGCCAGAAAGAGGATGGCATAGAGGCATGAAGAAGCAAGGTACACATGAAATTATTAATGGTGCGAATTTTCCATTATGCTTTACCGTTTTGAGGAGATGTGTGGGGACAAGAAAAACGGAAAAGCATCCCATCTTCATTAAAGAATTTTTGAAATGTGCCATTATCATATTCTCTACCATTGTCATAGTGAAACACTTAATTTCCCGTTCAAATTGAGTTTTAACAAATGCACGAAAATTTAGAAATATGTCACGCACGTTAGACTTAGCCGCAATCGGGAATGTCAATAGAAAATTTTTATGTTCATCAAGAAAGAAGACGTAATACAGGTGGCCCGATGAGCTTAACACCGATGATGACCATAAATCACTATGATCTATATCAAACAACAAAGAAGTGAAGGATAAAGAATCATAAAACGGCAATTTAACTTGCTTCCCCAAGGGACAAGAATGACAAAAGAAAGAGTCTTTAAATTAATTACATTGAATAAAATTATCCTTTATAAAGGAACCTAAAGCAAAAAATTTCGGATGTCATAATCTATCATGCCATAAATTAAGAGATAATGCTGCAAAAGCTGATGGAAAAGAAGTTGTCCGATTTGGAGAAGTGGTTGTGATAGGATAAATGTAACACCCCGACAATTCTCTCTTTTCTAAAATACTCTTTTAATATAAAACATAGAGAATTATCAAGGCATTATCGCCCGTGTAAAAACGTAACGGCTTATTCAGAATTTTGCAGCGGAAATCATAATAAATAACTTTAATAATTTAAATAGGTTGTAATACATATTATGTTATGAATTTCGACACAATCAAGTTCATCAACAAATTTCAACTTGGTTTCAACAAATAACACACATTCCAAGCACACAGGTATGTACGTACCTTGTGTAAACAAACTGATAGACCACTTTAACACTTTCAAAAGTCGCCTACAGAGAATTCTCCGCCTAAAACAACCAATAAAGATTCCCAATCAACTTCTAATAATTCGCAGCCATAAACAAGCATTCTAAATACATCCTAAACATATTTAGAACTTTCCTCAACATCCGAACTTAACTACTAAATCTCCTGGCATAGTGATTACTTCACTAACGATCACAAATTATCACAAATTCCAATATAACACGCAATTTACAATTTTCAGCAATATGAAATAGTTTCAAACTACTCCAAAATATGTCCAACATGCTTAAAATCATAAAAATAATAACTTTCATAATTTATAATCATCCTACTATGATTTTAAAACTATTAAAACCTTAAAATTCATGCTTTAATAATTAAAATTCTTATTTCATTTCAATTATATAATCTGAAAATTAATAATTTAATTATGCAAACATAAAATCTGAATTTCATAATTGACTCATAAAATCTATAATTTAATTCAAGAAAAACATGAATTATATTAATAAAATATAAATTAAAACATTAATAGTTTTAAGGGTTTGAGAAATAACAAAAAGTGAGGGAAATAAGGCTGGCTGGCCGGAGGTGGTGCTGCGGCAAGGCGGCACGGTGGCTATGCGAGATCAGGTTGGCGACGTCGGTGGCCGGCTGGTGGTGCGGCTGACTTACGCAAAAACAAGTAGGGAAATGGAGGATTTCCACGCGAAGGATGAGAGAGAAGAGGGTGTCGGCTGAGCAGGGCAGCGACGACGATGAAGGTGATGGTTGTGGTTGGCCTGGTGGTCGCGGCTGTGCACGCGGTGGCTACTGTTGGTTCAAGAAAACAGAAACGAGATGAGGAGGATATAAAACGAACGCAAGAAAATAAAAACGAAAGGGAAGATAACGACGAGAGGAGAGAGGAGGTGTACCGGCGGTGATGGGAGAGTGGTGCAGCGACGTTAGTCCGGCGGTGGTTGACGGCGACGGCTGCAAAGAGAGGAGCAAGTTTTGAGGGTTTGGGTTTACGTGAGTTTGAAGGAGATGGTTGGTTTGTTTTTTTTTTTTTTTTTTGGTTTTTTTTGGTTTTACGTAATATTGAAAGAGAAGGAAGGAGTAAAGTGTTTTGGGTCTTATTATTTGGGCTTTGTCAGTTGGGCTAGAATTAGGATTTAGTTTTAGGATTTCAATCCAAAATCGATTAGGATCGTTTTCTAAATTCAATCGGTTTCGTAATTCGATTTCTTTTCAACATAAAATTCTAAAATTATTTTAAATTCATAAATCGTTGAAATATTTAAAACGTATAAAAATAAATATTCGTTAATTACCTTTTTATTTCTAAAATTCGTAAAATCTATTTAAATATAATTAACTATACGTTGAAATATATTAAAAGATTTATAAAATTACGGGGGATTACAATCTACCCCTCTTAAAAGAAGTTTCGTCCCGAAACTTGACACGAAAATTCACACATTTTTCAAAAGTTTTCAACTTATTCTTACTGGAGAAGTACTTTGTGACACTCTTGTGCATTCTTTTGCCAACTAAGAGTTACTTGCAATATTCACGAACACATTTCAACTCTTGTGGAGGATCCATTTACTTGCATCAACATGTATAATTTGCTAAAATAAGCATAAAAATGCATAAAAACACCATAAAATTAGGTAAAAAGCGCGAATTTATATCGCATTCTACCCCTCGTAAAGAAAACGAGTTACGCCCTCGTAACTCATCTCAGGGAATAACTTTGGGTATTTCTTTCTCAACGAATTATGTCTTCAATACAATATTCTCACTAAACTAATTCCAACAAGTAAGACTTCTACAATTCTTTCCATACAATGCCTCAACATGTGACATCGTAATGCTTGCATGGTAACTATTGATGCACGAAAATTCAATCGAACCTAGGTGGCCTTCCCAATTACCCTTAAAATCCATAACACAGGTTCTCAACATATATTCCGTTAGTAATCTTAGTATGTCTATCGTTTGCAGGGTGGAAAGAAATACTCATTTTCAATGTTGTCCCAAATTTAACTGGACCTTATTGCCAAAATTTCAGACTTTTGTGCTCGGTAAGGATCTTACATGTTGCCCTATAAAGGTAATGTCTCCAAATATTCGCAGATAACACAATAGTAGCTAGGTTTAGGTCATGAGTAGGTTAATTAGTCTCATAGGGTTTCAACTAACGCGACAACATGTGCAGAGATTAAATGTTCTTTTCAAACTTGGAAAGTTTACTCCCATTTCTCACTCCACTTTAATTTCGATTCCTTTTTCAAACAGGTTGGTCATTGGTTTTGCTTTCTTCCAAAATTCTTTCACAACCTCTTATAATGGTCATCTAGGTTTAGAAAACTTCAGATATCAGACGCATTCTTTGGAGTAGGTCACTCACTCACATCTTAAATCTTAGCAGGATTTACAGAAACTCCTTCTGCTCAACTTTTCCTTTTTACCGAACTTCATTACGCCTTTAATATATGTATAACTTTTGGCTTAACTCTTAGATCTTACACCAATTCATGTGTTTCCTCCCGTCCTTTCAATACAACAATGATTTTTAACGATCCTGGACCACTCGAATCTTCTCTTAAATTTATTCCCTTACGTAACATAGTTCTCAATCAATTTAGTCCTTCACTTTTCCGTCGGTGTCACTTATACACATATGACTTCAAGATTTGTATACTTCATTTAATAAAACTAGATTCTTTCTAAGCGTCTCCAATATAATCCTCAAGTGTTCGTCATGCTCTTTCTCATTCTTTGAATAGTTCGGCATACCATCAATAAATACAACAACAAACTTATCTAGAAATTCTTGGGAAATCCTATTCATTAAATCCATAAATATGGCAGGTGCATTGGTTAACCCAAAAGGCATTACTGTAAACCCATAATGACCAAAACGAGTCCTAAATGCGGTCTTATGTATGTCTTTCTCAGCTACTCTCAACTGGTGATACCCCGAATGCAAATCGATCTCCAAGAACACACTTTCCCCATTCAATTGATCAAATAGGTCATCTATCTTAGGCAAAGGATACTTGTTATTGATACTGACATTGTTTAGCTCCCAAAAATCGATGCACAATCCCATACTTCCATCTTTTCTTAACAAACAACACCTGAGCTCCCCACGGTGATGTACTAGGCTCTAAAATAACCCTTATCGAACAACTCTTGCAACTGCATGTGTCTTCAATTCGTTCATTTCAGGAAGTGTCATTCTATATGGTGCTTTAGATATATGCGTCATTCTAGGAACTAAGTCTATAGGGGACATAACGACTCTTAGCAAGTGGCATACCTGCAATCTCACTAGGAAACACATCCATGAATTCATTCACAATTGGAACATCCTCGATCTTCATTCCGACTTCGTAACTCACATCTAGCTCACACAACCGAAAAATAGTTCATAAGGCAAGTTCTTAAACAATTTGGTACACATTATGGTTACAACAGTAGGAATACTAACGGGTAAATCAATCACCTCAAAAGCTACTAACTTCAGACTCTTAATAAGAGATGACGAAACAAAAGAATAAGCTTTCCCTGAATCAAATAACTTTCTAACTAGCACGGAGTTAATAGAAATGTAACAGAAACTAAGTCAACAGGTCGTTCCGCTTCATTTCGACTTATCACAAACAGTTTACCCGGGGCCTTGTTATGGTTGTTATTCTAATTAGCAGACTTATGGAGGTTTTCTTGGTTGTTTTGTGACCCTATAGGCTTCGAACTCTAATTTCTTGACTGGTTAAATCCCGACTTCACCTGGTTACCACTCCCATTACCATTTTGTTCCCTTTTCTGATTAGTAAAGCACTCATACTTCCTATGCCCCTTTTTCTAACAATAGTTACAGTTCATTAATTCTCCCTTACAATTCCTACCAAGATGGTTGTTATTGCACATCTTACAGTGTTACACTCTCTCAGATTGGTTCCTATTGTTGTGACCCTGTTTGTTCCTTCCTTGAAAGTTTCAATTCTCATTCCCATTTTCATCCATATTTCTCTTGAAATTCCCTTGGTTTTCCCCAGCATTAAACTCTTTTCTTTTCTCCCCGACAACAATATTTTTCTTGTCCCTTCTAGAATGCAAACCATAAATATGAGCAGCTTCCCCATACACAATATCCAAAGATGTAAAGGTTTCCCCACCTAATCCTAAGGTGGTCATGCTATAAATCTGCTATAGTATTCATCGATGGTCATGCTCCCCATACTAAGGTTTATGAATTCCTAAACTTTTTGCTTTCTCATAAAAGGTAGGGTAAAACTTTCCCTTAAGGCAGTAACAATTGAATCCTAATTGAATCTCTCAGCAGCGCTAAGCCTAATTCTATTCTCTCCACCATAAATCGGCTTCATCTTCAAATACATGACAACTTGACCCACTCTCATATTCTCAAGATAGTTCACAACCCCAAACAATTTCTCAAACTCTCCAACCCGGTTTTCTAAAAAGGTAAGGTCAGCTTTTCCGCCAAGAGGCGAATAACAACAACTAGGTCATTATTGTTGGAAATAATATATATTCTACTTTAGGTATAAAACATCACTTAATAGTATCCTATACCACGTAATATCTCCCCAACAGACAGAATTCAAGTAAATCAAACAATCATTTACGAATGTGCACCAATCATCTACGAAGTTGCAACAATTATTCCAAGGTAATCTCCTCGATCATTCATGAACGATATTCACAAAAAGGAATTCAATTGAGGAACAAGGAACCAAATTCAATCATCACGAATAATAAGGTAGGATAAAAGAAGAAAACATTCCCCTTGCGTGCCCAAAATGAACTCTTGATCCTTTGAATAATCAATAATCTAACTTTTATTCCTCAAAAGAGTATTAATAACAATTTCTAAACCGTAATAACGCATTTGTCCTCAAAATACAATAAAGGTTCTATGATATAAACATAAACTGTTGTTGGCGAATTATGGAATTCCCAAATTGGAAAAAAAATACTTTAACTTCTATTGCTAACTCTATAAAGTTTTATTATATCCTTGAAAAGAATAAAGAATAACTCAAACTCTTATTGCTTTAACTTTAAACTATTGTAGCTATGCCACTTATTCTTTAAAACATAAAAGAACTAACGAACTATTACAACTTCAAATGTTTAAGGCATCTTGCCTATCTGTTCTTTCCTTGGAAACTTGTGGAGTGAAATCTAGATCTTCAATATTCGTCGAATTCTTCTTCCAAGTCTGAGTCTTTTTTCATGTCTTCATCTTGATGAGGCTCACTTGCCGCCTCACCATCACCTCAAAACTCCACATCTGAATCACTAAAGATCTCAATGGTAAGCTCATGGGCCTCTAGGTTAGGGTTTTCTGCCTCAACTCATATATTCTCATCCTCAACGGCTACATCATTTCCCTCTAGATTAGAACCCACTTTCTGCTACCTTAACAATGGTGGTCATAATCTCTGACTCGTATCTCCACCTACCTTTCCTAGTCTCATACTTGGCCAAATTTGGTGTTCCATTATCAAAATGCATGTCTTTAAATTTTTCTTTGAGTTCTAGGTATGGAATTTTTTTTGGTAAACAATTAATGATAGTGGTTGCTACGGTATCTTTTCTCATTAAGATAGGTTGCTCTTGAATCCTAGCAACATATTCACATCCAAACACAACTTTCTTCACGTAAATATCAGGGGTTTCTATATCAAGTTTCTCGAAGGATCCTATGTTGGTGTACTTGGAAAGAAACATTTTATTCTTGAAATAAACAATTCCAGGTCTCACTAACGACTTTCCAACCAAATCATAAACAAAGTTCAATAACGCAATAAGTTTGGTGGAAGCAAACAATTCTTTATGCACATTTAAATGCAACACTTAAACAATTAGCACACGCACGTACATAACAATCAATTTCTTATGCTAACCTTGACTAGCTACTAATGCACATATAGTTCTATCTTATATGCCCTTCTTATACTACCCATCTCTCATAAACTAAAGCACTGGAATAATTTAAATAACAAAGTAAAAGGACGATAATATAAGAAAATTATAACATAGAATAATAATATAAATAAAAATATAAAATAAATAAAGTAAAATAAATAAAGGAAATGCGTAACGAATAAATTCGAAAATAAAGTTATTAATTCGAAAAAGATTTATATTTCCTAAATAACGAATTCTAACTCTTGAAACAGCTAAAAAAAATAAATAAAAATAATAATAAAAAAATTTGAACTTCTTTAAAAAATGTGTACTCATTATTTTTGAATAATAAATAATAAGAAAAATAAAAATGTCGAAAGTATCACTTTAACTTGAATAAATAATTTCGTTTCGAACTTAAATAAGAAATATTATATACTTTCAAACAAGATAACAGGAAATCGGCCCCAAAAAAAAAAGTACCAATTTTTTGAACACTATAATACGATGGAGCTCGATTTTAAGAAATTTATTTTAAATAACTAGATAGTTATGAGCCTAAATTTTTTATTAAAGTAAAACCTTAGCTTCTAGATACCACTTTGTAACACCCCGACAATTCTCTCTTTTCTAAAATACTCTTTTAATATAAAACATAGAGAATTATCAAGATATTATCGCCCGTGTAAAAACGTAACGGCTTATTCAGAATTTTGCAGCGGAAATCATAATAAATAACTTTAATAATTTAAATAGGTCAACTACCAAAACCAACAAACCGAAGTCGACCTAATTAGTTCAAATCAAATTCAAGTCCATTAAAACAAGTTCAACAAAACCAAATTCAAATGAGATAAAATAACGACTACACAAATCTCTCCAGATCCCGAACCCTAGTGATGCATCATCTTCAAACCTGCAATGGACAATGCTTGTTGATCCCTAGAGACTGCTCACCAAAGATTGGGTCATCACAGGATCAATAAGGCATAGCCATGATCAACATGCACAAGCAAAAGCACGCAATCAACAAAGCTGAGTACTACATACTAAATCAATAATAATCCTAACATGATTCTATTAAACGAACAATCTTAACATGATTCTAATAACGTACATAAGGGCAACCAAAACATAATAATTTGAAACCACACTTAACTAGACTGGACTAGACTTTTGTAACATTAATATTATTTTAATTGAAATAGGTTATGGACCGAGTTTTCTAGCTAGAAGCTTCACTAAGGAAGACGAGGTACGGGCGCGACTCCGTAACCTCAGTGACCTGCGATATCGAGGAACGTTTGAATAAAAAATAGGACACGGTGATCAATCCGGTCCGAGATAAAGGCCATGGGCTACCACCATGAACCCCAACTCCTGTTTGTCCGTCACTTTAGACGTGCATAGTCTAAAGCTATTGCTACTCAGTTTCACTTTACATGATTTACAAATTGAAACCCTGTTATGACTCAACAATCACATAAGGCATACAATCCACATTTATTCACAATTGTTTTTATCTTGGAATTAAGTAAGTGATCACAAATGTATCAAACAAGACTCATTCCAATTAAACCCAACCTTTCCTTTAATACTGATCAACCCCTCTATATGGGTATAAGGTTTCAACTTACTAAACAAGGTCCTCGGCCCTCATAAAGTAGTGAAAAGCTAAAAGGGAACAAAGAACAATCGATCTGAATCAATATATATAATAATCTAATGTTCCCAACCAACATGTTCGCATCAATCATCTACTAACATGTTATAATTCTCATAACGAAATACATATGCTTAACATGTCCATCCAACAATATTAAACATGAAATTCCGACACAATCAAGTTCATCAACAAATTTCAACTTGGTTTCAACAAATAACACACATTCCAAGCACACAGGTATGTACGTACCTTGTGTAAACAAACTGATAGACCACTTTAACACTTTCAAAAGTCGCCTACAGAGAATTCTCCACCTAAAACAACCAATAAAGATTCCCAATCAACTTCTAATAATTCGCAGCCATAAACAAGCATTCTAAATACATCCTAAACATATTTAGAACTTTCCTCAACATCCGAACTTAACTACTAAATCTCCTGGCATAGTGATTACTTCACTAACGATCACGAATTATCACAAATTCCAATATAACACGCAATTTACAATTTTCAGCAATATGAAATAGTTTCAAACTACTCCAAAATATGTCCAACATGCTTAAAATCATAAAAATAATAACTTTCATACTTTATAATCATCCTACTATGATTTTAAAACTATTAAAACCTTAAAAATTCATGCTTTAATAATTAAAATTCTTATTTCAATTCAATTATATAATCTGAAAATTAATAATTTAATTATGCAAACATAAAATCTGAATTTCATAATTGACTCATAAAATCTATAATTTAATTCAAGAAAAACATGAATTATATTAATAAAATATAAATTAAAACACTAATAGTTTTAAGGGTTTGAGAAATAACCAAAAGTGAGGGAGATAAGGCTGGCTGGCCGGAGGTGGTGCTGCGGCAAGGCGGCACGGTGGCAATGCGAGATCAGGTTGGCGACGTCGGTGTCCGGCTGGTGGTGCGGCTGACTTACGCAAGAACAAGCAGGGAAATGAAGGATTTCCACGCGAAGGATGAGAGAGAAGAGGGTGTCGGCTGAGCAGGGCAGCGACGACGATGAAGGTGATGGTTGTGGTTGGCCTGGTGGTCGCGGCTGTGCACGCGGTGGCTACCGTTGGTTCAAGAAAACAGAAACGAGATGAGGAGGATATAAAACGAACGCAAGAAAATAAAAACGAAAGGGAAGATAACGACGAGAGGAGAGAGGAGGTGTACCGACGGTGATGGGAGAGTGGTGCAGCGACGTTAGTCCGGCGGTGGTTGACGGCGACGGCTGCAAAGAGAGGAGCAAGTTTTGAGGGTTTGGGTTTACGTGAGTTTGAAGGAGATGGTTGGTTTGTTTGTTTGTTTTTTTTTTTTTGTTTTTACGTAATATTGAAAGAGAAGGAAGGAGTAACGTGTTTTGGGTCTTATTATTTGGGCTTTGTCAGTTGGGCTAGAATTAGGATTTAGTTTTAGGATTTCAATCCAAAATCGATTAGGATCGTTTTCTAAATTCAATCGGTTTCGTAATTCGATTTCTTTTCAACATAAAATTCTAAAATTATTTTAATTTCTTAAATCGTTGAAATATTTAAAACGTATAAAAATAAATATTCGTTAATTACCTTTTTATTTCTAAAATTCGTAAAATCTATTTAAATATAATTAACTATACGTTGAAATATATTAAAAGATTTATAAAATTACGGGGGATTACAATAAAGATTGCCCAAATTATTACATCTCATGAGTTCCACCCCCATCCTAAAATGCTTCACAGAAATTCCAAAAGGATCAAACTCAACAGAAACCCAATTATCATTAACAAATTGACGAACGGAAATGAGATTTTTTTGATAAGTTTGAGAGCATAAAAGACATTTTTCAAAGATAAAGGCGTGTTTGGGGGCGGGCGGGGGGGGGGGGGGGGGTACAAGGATGATTGGCCGCAACCTAGAATTGGAATAGCCTGAACATTTCCGACAACAATATTACGATTAGTGCTCAAATTAAAATAAGAAGTGAGAGTACCTTGATTTCCGGTCATGTACTCATGTTGCCCGGTATCCATATAACATTGATCATCTGGTGGAGAAAGAGTGAGAGTGTGCATAGCTTGGTCAATATCCGTAGGAGTGTTCACCGGGCCGTAACCTGAAGACGGGGCCAAAAATGCCGCATGGGCCTGTGGTCGAGAGCTCTCCAAGAACTCTGGCCTGAAACCGATTTACAGTGGGCCTGAATCTAGAAGTGGGATAGGGGCATGGTGGCTGGCCTAAGGTTGCCAGGCCCACCCCTACTGTTGATTCTGCCAAGCAGGAGGAGGAGGAGGTTGTAAAGATGGTTGTGGGCCGGGTCGGGCCGAGCCCACGAGTCGTGGGCCTAATCGTGTCGGGCCCATGCCAGGCCCACATTGTTTCGTGCCGTGTCGTCTCGGGCCGAAAAGTTAAAAATAAGGCCCAGGTCCGGCCCAAGCCCACGTGCTTTCGGGCCGGGCCCACGTGCATAAGGCTAATTTGACTAAATTTAACGTGCTTTGTCGTACCGGGTCGAGTCGTGACATGCCTTGTCGTGCTTTTTGCAAAAAATTAAGGCCCAGGCCCGGCCCACGACTTCGTGCCCGTGCCGGGCCGTGCTTTTTGCGTGCTCGTGCCGGACCGTGCTTTTTTCGTGCCGGGTCGGGTCGGATTTCGGGCCAGCCCGGCCCACAGCCATCTTTAGGAGGTTGGGAGTATACCTGCTGCAGCCCACTACCCCCACCTGTGTTACCACCTGCATTGCCGCCGTTTCCAAGACCCTTTCGACCGGCCACTGCCGCCTCCCCCTTTTCCCTCTTCACCACCGCGATCACCACGATGCTAGTAATTATTATTCAACCCACAATTGTTGTTATTATGAGAAGCATGAGAGGAGTGAGAGGAAAATGAGGACGCACCACCGTCGCCCAGATTCTGGGCAAAGACAAGAGCATCGTTTGGTAGTGACTCATCATCGAAGGCGCGGTTGGCCATACGGGCTTGAGCAAACGGAGGAAGGGGATCCTTGTGTTCAATGAGAGGAACAACACCATTGTAGGCCTCCGTGAGACTACAACACAAGTGAAGAACGAGCCTCTGGTTTGACACTAGAGCACCGATGTCCGACAACTGATCGGAGAGTGTCTTGAGACGGTCGCAATAACTAGTCATATTAGGGTAATCTCGCAGTTTGATAGCCCTGAATAGTGGCTCAAGAATCACAGCACGAGAGCCCTTATTTTTAGTAAACCAATATCTCCTCCTCCTCATTGGGTTGTCAGGCTCATTTCATATTTTCTGAAGCTACTGGCCGCCCCTGCTTCCTTAAGCAAGCACGTAAATCTCGTTGTGTTTTTTATTCCTTTCCTTCTACAAATTCGTGTATTGCTCATTTCCTTACTTTGTTGATTACTGTTATTGTTTTCCACAAATGAGGTTGCCATAATCTAGAACATAACACTGGTCTCTTTTTTAACTCTTGCAAAGAAAATTAATGATCTCTATTTGAACTCTTAACAAATAATTAGAACACTCTAATTTTTCCGGGGAAGGAGGGGATCACAGGGAAGTAGCATGGCTATATAAAAGCTTCTGTACGGGATAATAATGTAACAGAGAAAAAGAATGCTAAATCATACTTGAAACTCTAAAATCACATAATTAATCATACTTGAAACTCTAAAATCACATAATTCCACATGTTTCGTTATGCACATGTAAGAAGTTGCAAATCTAATGGTAAAGCCGGTGCGCAGCCACCTGTGTTTGCTAATTTTGAAGATGTAGTTCAAACTAACAGGCCAGGATATTTCAAAAATTCACAATTACAATGAGATCTAACATATCTAAATTCAGTAACTAGATATCCAATTTTCTGATTGCATCGGATCCACAACGGAGTGGAAGGTAACGCCTATGCCTCAGCGGTCTCACTATCCTGGCAGGCATCAGATTGGTCGAGCTCCGAACTCAAGATACGATGGAGCAGTATATCTACTCTTTGGCTTCGTGATTTATGACTGAAACAAAAACAAAAATTATTAAAAATAAAACATACTCTGTCAGCTTATGAAGTGAAGAATAGAGGATTTTGTTATACGGCTCTTTTAAAACAATACATACCCAGTATAACGGCGATGATAATTTTTTCCTTTGCCCTGGAGACAGCAGTAAATGATGATAATAAGCTTCAACTAATATAATTATTGTAGGAGAATATAGCACAAATGTGAGAATAAATCACGCAATAGTATACAAAGTAGTAAGAATAAATCATGCAATAATATATACGAAGTAGTAAATCATGCACAAATGAAAGGTCAAAGAGACCTTTCAGGCAATAAGTCAAGTCCGGGAAGGAGGAATTGCCTTGTACAGTATGTATTCTCGTAACAATGACCAACTAATTTAAAGAACCCGTAATGGAGGATGTACAACAAAGCACAATTTACCTTGACAACTTCAGAGATGTGATCATAAGTATTGGGGCACGGGGACGGTACAGGGACGGGGACATTACGGCGACGGCTAGGAAACATTTCTAAAGTATTGGAGCAAGGTAGGTTTTAGCGGGGATGGCGTGGTTAAAAAGGGAACATCACAAGGACAGTAAATAGAAATTCAACCCGTCCCACACTCTTTTTTTAAAATAAAAGAAAAAACAAAGAAAAAGGAGGGGATAAGTTAGCGTTTCGCAGTGACAGAATATTAGAGGGACTGGGAGAAGGGCTATTTCCCCCCAAACCCCATAACGAATGACAAAACTATGGTCACTCTCCAACGGCTTCTTCCTTCTCTTAACATGAAGACTGCCATGTGGAACGTGCGGAGAACTTCCCGTGATGCTTTTCTGTCTCAGTGTAAGGATATATGTAACTTTACTCATACATCGGGCTTAGTTGACTTACATTATCGCAGAAATCCTTAAACTTAATACAATACTAGGGATGAGATTAATTTAATTAGGGAGAGATTAGGTAGTGGTCTAGCTAAATTCCGCCACACTTTCCTCGTACTTATTCTGATCATGCCCCCTTAATTGTGTGTATGGATAACCCTTTTGTTGCAGGCCCCTTTCCTTTTGGGGGCAAGGAAGTATGTGTGGAACACCTGGAATTTTCTAATTCTTTTTTGTTAATAACGAGGTCTCCTCTAATTGTTCTTTTGTACAAGATCATGATAAATTTTCTTCATAATATTAAGGATTGAAGTCATAACATCTGTGGAAATTTAAACCTGATCAGAAATCCCCTTTTAGCTAGGATCAATGGAATTCAAATCTCTTTGCCTAAAGGACATTCCTTTTTCTTTTTCTTTTATGGTTAATTTTGAAATTTTGTACTTTTGGACCTTAGTTAAGGGAAATTTTTAACTCTCAGGGACAATGGTGGAAATTAGGTGACGAATCCTACTATTTAAAAGACATGGCTTAATCGTATTTTCGGAATATTTTTCAATCATCCCTTGTTTTTAGTAATAGAATATGTACTTTTGAGAGTTCGGAATATCTCACCCGGGATCATATAGATACTCTAAATTAAATCAACCGGTTTCTTAAGGTCAAATTCAATTTGTTTAATATGGACCCCATGAAATTTCAAGGTCTTAATGACATTCAACCTTTTTTCTACCAAAAGTGTTTGGGAAATAATTGCGACACCTCATTCATGCTTATTGTTTGGATTGTTTCTCTACAGTTTAAGGGTGTGAACAATTCTTTTATTTCTTTGATTCCAAAAACTGAAAGTCCTGTGGTTATGTCAGATTTTAGACCAATTGGTTTGTGCAATACCGTATATAAGCTCACCCCTTAAGTTCTGACTTCTAGGTCGAGATCCCTAACGGACTATAAGATAAGCCCCTTATCATCTAGTTTCATCAAGGGCTGGGGAATTGAGGATAATGTCATAATTATGAAAGAAATTGCTCATATTTTTTACAAAGCAAGAAAAGGAAAGAATCTATTGGCTTAAAAATTTGATCTTACTAACGCTTATGATGCTTTGGAATGGAGTTTGGTTAGGGAAACCTTAGTGGGATTTCACTTTCCAGATCGGATGATTGACAGTATCATGCGTTGCGTAACCTTTTCCAGCATTTCTGTTTTGTGGAATGGAGAGATCACTTGCCAATTCTATCCTTCTCGAGAATTAGGCAAGGTGATCCCCTTTCAACTTACATCTTTGTGCTTTGCATGGAAATACTTTCTCTCTTAATTCAAGATAGCATTAAACATGGAATATGAAAACCTATTCATTTAACAAAGACTATTGAGATCTTCCACATTCTATGCTAATGATGTCTTCCTTTCAGGTCAAAGAAGTATTTGTAATATCAACACTATGATGCATGCTTAGTTTAAAAAAGCGCGCCTAGGCACAAGGCTCACCTAGGCTCAGCCTTCGGCGCCTTGAGCTCTCCAGGCTCACTGATGTCAACCAGGCGCGCGCCTTCGTGCGCCTTAGGTAAGGCGCAAGGCGCAGCGCCTTGTGCGCCTTCGGTCTTCAGGCGCAATAGGATGACATGGATCTTTTATTTACATTTTTTTTTCTTTTTTAATGATATAAACACACCCATGTGACCTATCAACGGTCATATCTCTACAACCTTAGCTTTTTGGGTAGTGGAAGTAGCATAATATGAGCTAATTTTCATATTTCAAGCTTGTAATTACCATGGAAGGTTCTAATTCTATGGAAGGTTCTAATTCTGGCACTCCATCGTCGGGATCACGCAATGCTTATGAACCGGCAAGAAAATATGGCACTCCAATAGAAATATGTTGTTTTGAGTATAAATTGTGTTAATTTTTTTCTATACCGAATTTTAAGGTTTATTAGAAAATTGTGTGCGCCTTGTATCCAAAAGGCGCGCGCCTGAGCCTTGCGCCTTGCGCCTAGGCTCCATGACCCTTGTGCGCCTTAGTGCGCCTTGCGCCTTTTTAAACTAAGGATGCATGTCATGTCTACTTTTGGTGATGTTTCTAGATTGAAAGTGAACTTTAATAAATCTTCTCTCATTTCCCCACCTAAGATGTTTTTTAAAGTTAAGTATGACATTTCATATGGTTATCCCTTCAAACTTCTTGTTCCTTTGGAAAATACGGTTAGACCTCATAAGCTAAAAGGTTCTCATTTTTTGGGTCTCCTAGATAAAACTTCAGCAAAGATGGTTGGCAAGCTAAACTTTTGAACATTGCTGGTAGAAATACTGTTGGATATATTTTAGGAAATAATATATTTTGTGTATCATTTAGTTTATGTTTTAGGAATGATTATATTCTGTGCATCATTCTAGTCAACCAGTTTCCTGATACATTAAGGTTTCCTAAGTGTAAAAGGAGTCTAGGGTTAACTTAGCTTTGTATATAAGCTGCCTCTTCACACTTTCTCCTCCAATATTTGTCATGGACAGTACGGTTTTGACCAGTTCATGCGGACCACACTCTTTTTACTTATCGTAAAGGGAAAGACATACTTTCTGTTTTAGTATATGTTGATGATATCTTAGTTGCTGGAAATAATTCTACTCTTTGCGCCTCTTTCAAGAAGTATTTAGATGCATGCTTCATATTGAAAGATATGGGACCACTAAAATACTTCTTTGGAATCGAGTGTACTCGTTCCCAGAAAGGCATGTTCTTATGTCTAGCGCAAGTACACTCTCGATATTTTGAGTGAGGTTGGTATGTTAGCTTGTAAGCCTGTTGAGACTCCATTGCTGCGAAATCATCATCTAGCATCTGCTACCGGGCCTTTTTATTCAGATGCTCCACAATACGCAGATTGGTAGGTCGCCTGATATACCTCACCATTACTCGTCCGGATATTTCTTATCCCGTCCATATTTTATCATAGTTCATGCAAGCTCCACGGCAAGAGCGTTTTAATGCAGTAATTCATGTTTTGTGGTATCTAAAGTCTCATCCGGGACAAGGTATTCTTCTTCAAGTTGTGATTAACCTAGTTGTCCTATTACACGCCGGTCTATTTCTGGATAATTTATCATGCTTGGGGCATCACCTATATCTTGGACAACAAAGAAGCAACACATTGTTTCTCGGTCTTCCGCAAAAGCCGAATAGGCGAATACCGCTCCATGGCTCATACATGTGCAGAGATAAAGTGGCTTCGAAGTTTTCTTGCTTCTCTTGGTATTTTCCATAGTCATCCAGTTTTAATCCAGTTTTCATGAACAAACTAAGCACATTGAAATTGATTGCCACTTTGTTCGAGAGCTCCTGGTTGCAGGGGTTATTTCTCGTGCTCATGTTCGCACTTCATTGCAACTGGCTGACATTTTCATCAAGGCCTTTGGAGCTACACAGTTTTCCTTTCTACTATCCAAGTTGGGTGTTTGGGATCCCTCAGCTCCAACTTGAGGAAGGGTATTTGGATATAGTTTAGGAAATAATATATTTTGTGTATCATTTAGTTTATATTATAGGAATGCCTATATTTTGTGCATCATTCTAGTCAATCGGTTTCCTAAGTGTACAAGGAGTCTAGGGTTAACTTAGCTTTGTATATAAGCTGCCTCTTCACAGAGTACTCCACCGACAGAAATACAGACACACTTTCTCCTCCAATATTTGTCAAATACTCACTAAATCAGCCATAAGCTCTTATTCAGTTTACGTATGCAAGCTTCCTTGCTTCCTTATGCTCAAATAGAAAAACAATTAGAAAGTTTCTTTGGAATAAAGTCGACAGAAGCAGATTCTCACCTAGAACTTCTTGGTCACAAATCCCAAACCAATGGCTATTGGAGGATCGTGTATAAGAAGTCTTAAAGGAATGGAGCCTTTCCATCTTGCCTTCATGGCAAAATTAGGTTGGACTATTCTTAATAATCCTACAAAACTTTGTGTTAGAATGTTTAATGAGAAATATCTTAGGAACTGTGCCTTTTTGGATTTATCCCCCGCAACTGCTGTTCTTATCCTCTTGCGATCAATCAGGTAAATCCTCTTTTTTTTTTCTTTAATTCCTATTTCCTTCTACTTCTCGAAGAAAAGAAAACCTGATGTTGCACCACATTTGTTAAATAATTTGATCTCTGTACTAGGAACCAATTGGATCAAAAAATAGCAAGGATGTTTTACGCAGCTGGTTTTCCATTTAATCTTGCAAGATATCCGCACTATCTTAAGCTTTTACATGTGCTGCAAACCCTAACTTCGGTGTGTATACTCCTCCTGGTGATACTAAGTTGCGAACTACATTACTCCATCAAGAAAAGGCCAATGTTGGGAAGTTATTAGAGTCTCTCAAAGCAACATGGTCTCAGAAAGGAGTGACAGTTGTGACTGATGGTTGGAGTGATCCAACAAGAAAGCCTCTTATAAACTTCAAAGTCATGGCTAATTGTGGAAAAGGTCTCATGATCCAAAAAGCGGTTAATTGTTTCCATGTAGTGAAATATAAATATTTCATTTCAAATTGGATGAAAGAAGCCATTGCTGAAATGGGTCATCAAAATGTGGTACAAGTTATAATTAACAATGGTGCAAATTGTAAGGGGGCAGGGAAGATTATTGAGAAAATGTATCCTCACATCTAGTGGACGCCATGTGTAGTTCACACTCTTAACCTTGCTCTAAAAAATATATGTGCTATGAAATATGTTAACGCACTCAGCAAAAGCTATGAATTGTGTAATTGGATCACTGACATTCATGGAGACGCCAAACAAATACAGAATTTCATCATGAACCACAACACAAGATTGAGGATCTTCAACAAATTTCTCTCCTCTGAGGTTACTTTCAGTTGCCGATACCCGTTTTGCTTCAATCATGGTGATGAAAAAAAGGTTTAAGCTTATCAAGCCGGTTCTTCAAGCAATGGCCATTACATTAGTGATGACTGGAGTTTTTACAAAGATGATGACACGGGAAGGGAATACTTTGTGAAGAAGAAGGTTGTGAATGATTGATTAGTGGGATAAAGTGGTTATATCATTGATTTCACAAGACCAATATATGACATGATTCGAGCTTGTCACGCCAACAAACCATGCCTTCACTTGGTGTATAAGAGGTGGGATTCCATGATAGAGAAGGTGAAGCTTGAGATCTACAAGAAAGAAAAACTCCCTATTTCAGAGCATTGTCCCTTCTCTTTGATGTAGTTAATTAGATCTTAGTAGCTTGTTGGACAAAGACCTATACTCCTCTTCATTGTCTAGCTCACTCCCTAAATCCAAGGTCTGTATTCTTCAAAGTTAGTCTTCTCCCATCCGGTGATACTTTCTTTGCGATATTATTTATTGTTGGGATTATACTGATGGATGGCTTCATGAGGATCCTACTAGAGTTGCTCCTCATGGAGACGCTAAAATATCTCGTGGAGGATGAAGTGCTTCCGTAGATTGTTTCCCGACATAGATTGTTTCCCGACATAGATTGTTTCCCGACAGTGATGACTTTGATAAAGTTTATGATGAAATATGCTCAATTATCACTGATGTTGGGTCTTTTTGATTGTATAACATCTCTTCAAAGAGATTCTCTTCTGATCCTAGGAATTGGTGGCCTAACTTTGGTGCTGAAACTCCTTTGCTCAAATCTTTGGCTTTGATATTGCTTGGATAACCAACTTTTTCCTCATGTGCTGAAAGAAACTGGGGTACATACTCTTTCATTCATTTACTCAGGAGGAACAAGCTATACTAAGTTGAGCCGAAGATTTAGTTTTCATCAACAATAAACTTCGCCTATTATCCATAAATGTTTCTGAGCAATATCAGAATGAGAAGACCAAGATGTGGGATGTTGGTGGGGATGCGTTTGATTCTCTAGGAGATGTTGGGTTTTTAAAGCTTGCGGAACTTTACTTGATGAGCTAGAATTGTAGAAAGAGTTGATCTCTAAGGGTGTTGAGAATGCAGAATGTTTTTATCTGTCTTATTTATAGTATTTTTACTTATGAATTTATTTTTCCGATTTTTTTGGAGTACCCGTGCCCTGAATTTTTTTTTTGTCGTACCCATCTCTATGCAACATAGTCCAGATATGTTTTCCACTCAACTTCAACCCTTCATAAAAAAGAAAAGAAAAAAGGACATGCCAGTATCTAAAGGCACACGAAAGCATAATTCATTTTTCCACCAAGAAAAAGAAGAAAAATAGTAAATTGATCCTTACACAAACTGAATTTTTCCGTTAAACATAAGTCCTAAAAATAAAGTACATACTTATTCTTCTAAAATTGATTGCTTCATCTAAAATAAGACAGCACAAATTTGGCCAAAGCACCACCCCTGAAAACAGCATTGACACTCCACAGGGGCAACAACTATAAGGAACTTGAGATGTCCATTAACACTTAACACGTACTCCGTATTTTTTATTAGCTCATAAAATAACTTCTATAAAGAATTACCAACGGTTACTGAAACCATTATTTCTCTGCAATTCTTCCCTCCCTCCCTCCAACCTCTCTTTAACATACCCAGGAAATATTCCCTTCAAGAGATGTATAATACTAAAAACCTTCCATTCAGTTCATTGCAAAAATGAAAAACACGATCCACAACACTTTAAAATATTAAAAGCCCGATCTGCGGTTTTGTCATACAATTAGATAAAAATTGGATTCGTTAGGATAGGCCCTACCACTCTCTTAGCTTCTTATTTAAGTTATAGCCATAAAAAAAGTAGACTGTGCCACAACATAAACGATGTTCCAATAATCAGTTAGTTTGTGAATGGCACTCACCTTTCCTGCTTCAGGTTCTCCTTCTGACTCCTCAAGCTCCAATTCCGAGAAGAATGCTTCCAACACAAATGCAATGATCTGAAAAATTCAATACATAACAATTTTCATTAGTTTAATCACAATAGAAGCTATTAATAAATGTCAACAAACCAATGATCAAAAGCCTCAGTATGCAGATGTGTAATAAGCATGTCCATGGTTAAAACATAAAGATAATTTCTTTTCATTTAAGTTTGTGTGATGAAGAGAGATATAGTAGTAAGACAAAGTGGGATCCACTTAACATGGGGGAAGGGATTATTCTTCACATGCTGGAGATTGTATCACACTTGTACAAAAAAGGTTTTATAAAATTGCACATCATTTTAATCATTGTTCTTGGTCAATAGGGGATGGGGAAGAAAGCGGAGCATAAGTAACTTCTGTGAGCGAAGAGTAAATAATAAATGGAATTTAAGGTACATTTCAGAAAAGAACCTAGGCTTACCAAATTCAAGATAAGCATCACTGTGATGAGGTAGAAGCTAACAAAGTACACAAGACTCCACGAAGTTCCTGTCAAGTCCCAGTATGTCTGGAAAAATTTGCAACAACAATTTCCTTTCATTAGTAGAGTAAGATTTGCCAACCTAATTATAAGTGGCTTCAGTTTGTATTTCTCATCCAATGATAATAAGCATGGTACATAAATGAAATACTACTCTAAATTCCGTAGAATTATCATAATCTATCATATGACCACCCACACTTTGAAAGGGGGAGTAGCAAAGTGCCATAAGATTACCCAGCAAATGATTGGTTTGATCATCCAATGATCTTCAGTTATCATATGATAGAGCTTAAGAGACATAATAAGCTTCAGCATAAAATAGCCTAGGGCAGGTTAAAACATAAAAAAAAATACATGACCTCATTTATTGCATTAACAGTGCAACTGAAAATAAGAAGATGATGAAAATAATTTGACATTTGTGTTTCTTTGTGCAGTAAACTGTAAGGAGTATTTCAACACAACTTTCTAATCATAATGATAATTATACAATAAGACTGAAGATTTAATCTTAGGTGTCCCTTGTGGAGGCAACTCACTTGCTGTTTGTCCATGAAGACATGGGGAATTGCTCTATGAAAATTATCTTAACAGTACTTCTAATAAGTATTCCTTCATGCTAAAGATCATGAGAGTCTAAGGCGCTAAAGATTATGAGAGTCTAAGGCACACTAACGTGCAAAAGGATTTTTCGGTTTTCATTTTGAGAATAACTTTCATGCTAATGCAATAATTACCTTCATAGAAACCACTAGGCATTGACTGTTATGATAAATATTGGAGTTATTCGTTGGGCATTGACTGTTAATGCAACAATGAGGTCATATGCTCAGAATATTATTAATGAAATAGAATATATTGGGTGGCGCAGGCGCGCAGCAGCACATCAATCATGAATCACTAGCACAGATTATAATTCTATTCCATTAATTTTATGGCTTCAATGTTATGATATACTTCCTCCAATTCTTTGTTGTTGCAACATACCCCTCTACACGGTATTTAAGAAAGTGGTACTTGAGTGGGGCCACAACCACTTTAGTCACATTACTTACTTCATCTTAGGTGTAAAATTGTAACTTTGGGTAAAAAATGTTTCCATTTTAGGTGTGTTGCAACTATTGTGACATTTCATTTTAGGGAAGTGTTGCAACTATATAGAAACGGAGGAAGTATATTGGAGCTATTTGTTAGGCATTTGCCATTATGGGAAAAGGGTTAATTTGTATATATTTGTTCAACATTTGAGTTCTATAGGTGCAATCTGCTTTTAATTAATATATTCTCCACCTTTTCCAACATAAGAAAAAAGAAAATTAACCTAATGTAATTTTTTCTTCAATTATTACCGTAAACATTCTGTACTTAAGATGCTAGAATATGATAACAAGTATGGAGGAGTCCTGTGAAGCTCCCTCGCAGTCAGTAGTGAGAAATTCTATGGTGGTAACCTAGAAAACATATTTTTTTTTGACGGATAACCTAGAAAACTGTTACGAACTTACGAAAGCGAATTTCAAAAAAATAAAAACTAAATAAAACTTAAAAGCCCCTTGATAATTCTAATTTGTAACTTTCCTCTTATTACCAATTTACCACCTCATGATACTCGACTTTCAAGTTCAACCCAAAACCTCTATGGTTCCCTTTTAAAATTTCCTTTTGTTCCTCAACGAAAAAAGCCCCCACTAGGACCAATCATCGACATCATTCGCACTACATCCTCCTCCATCTTTACATTTAATTTCTAGCTTTTCTGTAGTATTTAAGTTTTGTTGATAATTATTAAACGTATGACCTAGCATCCAATGAAGCAAAGTGCCACACCCGCCAAGATTCAGAATTTCAGACACATATACCCTATCCGAGATACTCACATCACATCAACAACAACAACAACAACAACAACAAAGCCTTGGTCCCAAAATGATTTGGGGTCGGCTAACATGAATCGACATAGGAGGTCGTCAATGTGACCAATCAAACAAGACAGAAACGAGAAGTTAAAAGAATAAACAAGGAAGAGGGGGAAAGTGAAAGTAATGAAAGTAAAATAAGAGGTAAATATACATAATACAGAAAAAATATTCTAAGGGATAGTAAAAATATGTGAAGTTTAAAACGAGAAAATTAAAAATAAATACAATAAGTATATTTGAAAATAGCATATAAAAGCGAGCCTTGAAAATAAAAAAAAACCGTCCACAAAAGGTTTGCAAAACACAAGAAGTAAACTAAGAGAGTCAAAGTGGAAGATGTATAAGCCAAATAACGTCATCAACGTCTATTCTCTCCCTCCACTTTGTCCTATCCAACGACATATTTTCCGCAATGCCAAGTAGACCCATATCGTGCTCAATCACCCTTACCCCTACCCCTTGCAATCCTATCACTTTGCCACCCTTCTAGCCTCTTAACTGGGGCATCACTTGATCTTCTTCTTACTTGTCCAAACCATCTTAAACGATTTTCCATCATCTTAAACTCAATCGGTGCAACCCCTACTTCTTCCTAATAATCTCATTCCTCAATCGATCCTTTCTTGTATGGCCACACATCCAACGTAACATGCGCATCTCCGCCACATTCATCTTATGCACGTGACAATGTTTCACTGCACAGCATTCCGTGCATATAACAACGCCGGTCCAATTGTTGTGCGGTAGAATTTTCCCTTCAATCTTTGGGCATGCCTGGATCCCATAGGAACCCCGTGTCACTTTTCCACTTCAACCAACCTGCTTTGATTCTATGAACCACATCCCCAACCAATTCCCCAACCAATTCCCCATCCTTCAGGATAATAGATCCTAAATAGCTGAACATCTCAGGACCTTTGATAATTTTCCCATCTAAGGTAATCGCCCCTGTCTCCCATCACATATGCTAGGAAATAACCCAAAAACAAGGATGGAATTTTAAGAGAACTGATTTTATGGAGAGGGGTAGTTTAAGGAGTTTCTTTGTGCTGTGTCGGGGCTAGAATATCGTTACAATTACAGAGCCCCTGTGCACTTTCTCAAATGAGACCCTCATTTTATTGTAGCCAAAAGGCAGATTGAACATCTAATAATCCTAAAGCTGATACAAAGAGGAGATTTAAAATATAAAAAAAGTGGAAGATGAATGACTTTGGAAATTAACAGACAAAAACTGAAAACTTGAGAAATTAGGGGAGATAAAGAGTTGTGACTTTGCTAGTTCCTGTCAATTTGATATGGAGTATTTCAAATATAAAAAAAAAGGAAAAAAAAAAAGAGAAACTCATGCATGTGTGTCCCAAGAGAGGCGAAAAAATCTATAAAAAAAGGGAAGGAAAGTGGCTGTCGTACTGTCACGTTAGCCAGCTGTCTGATAATGTTCAGTGTTTAAAAAGAAAGATATAGCTTGCACGATTAGAACACAAGACCACGCGTGTGGAATAATTATCCCTTAACCATTGCTACAATTCAATATATTCGAACATATAAGAAACTGAACAACCTATATTTAAAATCTGGAGGCCCTGTTCCATCGCTTACCTCGCACCAGCCCAAAACCACCTCCGGCTTTATGATTCAGTTATTAGTGGCTTCCATAATAAGTTAGCAAGTTTGTTAGGGGAAAGGCTAATATAGAGCATATTAGAAAGATAGAGAGGCATTTTGAATATTGTGGACTGATATTTTGAGCTTTTAAGAGGTCAATGGTAGAGAATCAGGCCTCTCAAAAGCTTGAACATCATTTACAACTGCTGTGATTTCCACTCTATTAATCAAATCTTCTTCCTCTGCTTCTTAATTTTCTGCAATTAAAATTGTCTAGCTATGTTATTCATAGCAGAATTCTGCCTATTGTTAGCGACATCGATGCCTGGGAAAGGTACACAAGTAAATTACAATGAAAATTACTTATGGAAGAGTAGTAGGGAGCAAGCAGCTAGCACTAATGTGTAATAAAGGGGGATGTAAACATTGTAATGAAATAATTCTGAACAGCTTGTGGGTGGATTATAACCCTTAGAGAAATGGTAGGTTGTAACTGCTTTGATTATACTGGTCATTCAATTTAAAATCCACCCGACCCGAAAACCGACCCGAACCCGACCCGAAAATACTGGGTCCTGAACAAGATTTTGCGACCCGTAACCCGATTTTATCCGAACCCGAGCAACCCGAAAAATAATGGGTCAAAACCCGACCGAACCCGTTTTGGACCCGACCGATTGAAAATCGTTGTATTTATAGTAATAAATGCGATTATGAGAAAATTTAAGCATAATAAACACGCTGTTTTTTACTATTATTGTGTGTAATATGATTTTAATTTGAATTATACGCCATTTTACGGTTGAATTTGACTAAATATAAACTTATGTAGGAAAATTTGTTAATTTGTGCCCATATTTTGTATATTTATCACCTAAATTAATGAAAATATAATGCGCGTTTTAAAATCTCTCAACCCGTTGGGTCGACCCGAACTCGAAAGTTCTGGGTCTTGAACAAGCATTTGTAAACCCGAACCCGAAAGTGACCGACCCGATCTAACCCGAACCCGAAAATAATTTTTTACAACCCGACCCGACCGACCCGTTTGACAGGTCTAGTCGCTTCCATTGTACTCCGTGAGAGAAAAAGGAAGGGTTTTATAATACTTTTTATTTAAAAACATTTTAGATTTCAAAATAACATTTGATGAACGGTTAGGACTATAGCAAACTTTAGATTATTACGAAATAACCAGGGGGAGCAAACTGATTAAAACATGCATATCAGCATTTTTATTAGAACCGAAGGGGATGTTTTTTTTTTCTCCTATCTTCTTTTCAGTAAATACCATCCACAAATATGTTGTTCCTGTAACAAACTTCTAAAATCAACCACTATTTGTGACTTATCCAACAAACAGACAAAATCAAAGCAGGTCTTCTAGCAGTAAAGTTTTAACGTTTTAACGGGTCGGGGGGAGGGGGGTAAAGAGAAGCAATTAAGAAATTCCTAAAATCTGCAGATGAAGACTCTTGATAAACCTACATCAAATTCTCTAGTGAAACTAAGCTATAGTACCATGTACGTTGCTCTGTTGTAAGTCTATCATCATAGTGGTCATGGATCACCCATAAGACACATAGACGCATCACATATAAGACACTTATTTTACACAAGAAAAAACTGAGAATAGGAAAATACGTAACCCTTTCTACGAGACTAAGAATAACGGAAGGTGGGTAACATATAAAGCATACATATATGTAAAGAAGAAATATATAAACTAGTGGTACCTGCATCCAGGCTTGCCAGTTCCCCATAACTACTAAATTGAACGTTGTCACCATTGCATTTGGATAGTCATTAAAGTTGAAGAGTAAATAACTATAGTTGTCAAGAAAATCGAAACATATAACTCCAAGGGAAAAGGCAAAAGAGTTAAAAGATAAAATGCTAATGATAAACAGACAAAAATATAGGAAAAGAGCAAACAACTAGTTCTTGTACAATTGACGTTGAGTGTTGTTCAGGCCCCCCATGGGACCCACATCCAAAAACCACTGAATTACCAAAACACCCATAGAGGTTAAAATTACCAAAATACCCCCAACGACAACCCCAAGATGGGCTTCTAAGTCAATCTCGGGGCCCAATATCAAGCCTCCATAGGCCAACCTGTTGTACACCCCTACAATGGCAAATATTTACCAACAATGCCATCACACATTTATATAAATTCTCAAGGGTCACATCATCTTCTCTTCTCACACATACTCTCTCTACTTTCTTTCTCTAGCTTGCAACACGCAACTGACTTGAGCTTTAGATAGAGAGGGTTTCTCGGGAACACCATCCGATGCAGCTCACTTGGACGAGCTCCCCACTCAATTCACTACTTGAATTTCTATGCAGAAACAAGTACCACACAACCTTTCAAACGGATAAAAAATATTTAGCATAAGTTAATCTACTTAAAAGGATACTCGTTTTCTGCAAGATCAGTTCCCTCTAGTAAAGCATTCCCTGCGTTTACCATCCCACCAAAAATCTGTCAAACAAAAAAACAGTTAACTGTTAAGGAACGCCAACAGAAGAATCTGCACTGAGGTGCAATGAAGGAAAACATAGTAAAGAAATGGAGACCATGGGAAAATAAATGAGAAAAAGAAGACAAAAGAATATACTACAGGATTGTAGCTGATTTTCAGTACGAAGAGGATAAAGAGAACTTTGTAAAAGCACCGTTAAGGAAAAGGATATTTATGGGTCTCAGTCATCAAGAAAGCTTACATTAATAATCTAAAAATGATGGAATACCGGTATTGACAAGATTTTACGACGCCATTTGCATTTACTTCTTTTGTTCTTTTTTACTTGCAACATTTTAGCGTTTCATATTGACCAATACATAACTTTGATTATTAAATGTCAATATCTTTAAATTAGCTTTTAGTAAAAAATTATAAAAGGTTGATATCATGAAACTCTGCATTGAGACGAATCTAACAAGATCTCCCATGACTATTTTCCTTATGCATAAATTAAAAAATATGGTCAAAGTGTGACTAGTGTAAAAATCCAAATGGTTAAAGTATTAAAGAGGGGGTGAAATTTCACTTATTAGAATAATTTGAATTAATGACTCAAACTCTTAAAGTATATTTTGCATTTTAAGACGTAGCAGACTTGAATGAAATTAATAGAAAAATACTTCAGAAAAGATATTATACTCCCTCCATTCCATTTTAGTTATCAAATTTTCCTTTTTGGGATGTCCAAAATAGTTGTCAAGTTTCCAATTATAACAAAATAAAGAATAAAATATGCTACAAAACTATATGGCTATTTGTCAAAAGTAACATAAATGGTGGAAACATCATTGAGACCAATGTGATGTTTCCTTAAAAAAAATTCATTCTTAAATATGACAACTAATACGGAACGGAGGGTGTAGACCTATGTTACTTCGACACTTTGGTTGACAGAGGGTGTCGGTGTCCGATCCTCCGACACTTCGACACGACATGACACCCAAATATACAGTGGCCTTGTATGAAATGTATTACATCTAGAGTGTCAGAGGATGTGGATCCTCCATCCCTTGTCGGACAAGACACCCCAATAAGAGTCTAAGCAACATAGGTGTGGACAGAAAATTTAAACATTAGATGAGATAAAAGAGATGAAATTTTAGTGAAGAAAGCATTACACACCTGAACACCAAGAGAGCTATAGATGCACATGACACAAAAAACAGTCCCCAGGTATGGCATCAAGCTTGGAATTAAAGTCAAGAATGTTGCAACAAAGGCACGATAACTCTTGACCCGCATCGACAGTCTTACTAATCGTAAAACTCTAGCAAGGATAAGATAGCGGATCCTGATCATATGTATGGAGGAGAAAAACAATGATATTATCAAAATTCAATATTGTGAAATGAATTCTTCAGCGAAAAATAAAAACATTTCACAAGTAAAAGAGGACACAAAGATTAGGAACAGAAGAATGGAATTGGAGTCCTTCACTTCTTTCAGCTACAATTAAAGCACTCAAAATACATGCATCATATATCAAATATTCACCAAAAGTGTACAAGTGAAAATGTGAAAATCAGCATACAGTAATACAGGTATAGAACATCCTAATGTGCGATTTTGGGTCAGGGGTGGCACTAAAGTAGACAAGTACGGAGTAGTAGTTATTGGAATATAAAAAAGGCTATCAGAAATTTGGGTATATAGAGAGGGAAACTCGTAGCTTACGAGTCTTTAAGTATCTTTTTATGATGTTAATTTTGTATCAATGATTGATTGTAGATGGCGAAAAGTTAAAATTGATTAAATATATCACTACAAGTGTAAAAAAATGTACAAAAATGTACTGTATTATTATGATAGGATAACGTAGTAATTGATGGAGATTATTTTGTTCTCATCAAATTGAAACTTTAAAAAAAAAAAAGTGTAATCCAATTAAATACTTTGATTTGATTTTAAGTGTAGCCCGAAAGTATGACGGTGGAAGAAAGCAAGAGAAATGCTTTTATTTGTGTAGAATTGACCTCCGGTTGCTGTTATCAAAGATAACAATTACTCAACCAACCACTCCAAAAAGTGATAATTTCGTGCATAACGCAAGCAGGTTTTAAATATAAACCTTACTTTTAATTTAGTTTTGTAAATTTATTTTTTTGTGGGGGTGGCACATGCCCCCTGGGTCCCAACATGGGTCTGCCACTGCGTGCGATCAGATGTTTCTTAATATAAATCGACTCATATGAAAGTCAATCGTAAGAACTTACTATGCCTGGTTCACAGTAGCATATGAAGATTCGAAAGAACATTAAAACAATGACCATAAAACAAAGACCAGATAAGCATGAAGCTGATCAGCAAACTTAAAAAGTATAGTAATGGGATATGGGGAAAAGATTTAAATGAAAGTAATGCATGTGTAAAACCACGTAGGTACTGTAATCCAAACATCAATGTGAAACAAGGGAATTTTGTAAAATTTTGCAAAATATTGTATTCACATTCTGGAAGCTAGTAGTGTTACCATTCTCCATTAGAAAGAACACTTTGACCTTCAGGTGAAAAAAGGGTTGCTGTTTCGCCAACAACTGCAAACATTGAAAAAATACTCAAGGGAAGGGAAGCAGAGTGGTAGAAGAAGTAGATGAAAAAAAACTAATAAAAATAGTAGATTTGGTCCAGATCCAAAATGTTGTAACACATCAAGAAAGTACTCTCTTTTTTCCTTTCTGGAGGATCTGCCCAGAAAGGTGAAAACTAACTATAGATGCTTTGCGATCTGTTACGTGAATCAAGAATGAAAAGTATATTTGTTCAGTAAGTCAAATTTCTAAATCTAAGTAACTGAGTACATTCTCAGGATCCAATGAGTAAAAATCTCCAGTTCCTGTGCTAACAGTACCGCGTGAAGGAGTACGATAGAGATTCATAATCAAAACATATCAGCTTGTTTTACCAAGAGGTAGGACCAGGTGGAAATTGATCAATGCAATGCCAGAAGATCAATAATAAAGAAAAATTATACGAATTTTTGATCAACAGATTACCTATCACACAAGTTATGACAAAATCGAAGCGATTTTGACCATCCCTCCAATAATTCAAAAACCCATGTGCATAGATCTTTAAACCCATTTCTAGCACATATATCCAACCTGCCAAAAGGGGTAACAAAATAACCAATTAGTTGGGAACAATAACAAAGGACGATAAAGTATATACTTCCCTTGATGTTTTATTCACTACTATTCATTAGTCAAAATAAAACAAAGTTTGACCATATTTTGTGACTTACATATAATAAAAATATTATCATGTGGGATCTTGTTAAATTCGTCACAATGTGCATTTTCAAAATATCCACTTTTCATAAATTTTACTATAACATAGTTTGTGTTATTAATGATACAAAATGTACATTGGAGACTGGAGTAGAACTTTAAGGGAGGGAGTAATTTGAGTAAACATGTTTTGGATAAAATAAAAGTTGTTGGTCCTGTTGAATATTATGTGATCAATAAAATAATAGTGAATATGTAGATAAGTGACGTAATTACTATGCAGAGTTACACTTTTCTTTACACGGGTTTGGCATGGCATATAAGTACAGTAATAGAAGTAGAATAATAAAAACTGGAAGCAGGAGGAGAGTTGATGAAAAGAGTTAAAAAAGCTATTTAGATTGCCGTCTTCAACTTAAAATAGAAGTATCACCGGATGACTTGTACTTTCACTAAATTTAGAAAACATTCCCATGAAGATCTTTTAGCAGTTTCTTTACCAGTTTACAAAGTTGCATAAATTGGTAACTAAACATGCTGCCACAAGGGTCTATACTCGCCTAGTGGCCCTAGTTGGCTTGTTGTTTGTCTCTATGGTGCGAAAAGAAAAATAATTATTAGTGCCTTGTACAAATATTACGTTTTATAAAAAGTTGAACTAGAATCATATTCTTATTGAGATGAATGATGCTCCTATGTCTACCTGTTGATCTCTAACTTCAACAATTTTCAACGCAATGAGTCGGCACTTCATAAGATACAAACAGGTTTCTAACAAAAGCTATACCACATCAGATTACTCAAATGACATTTGGCACTAGAACTTCATATCCTGTAACACAAATAATACATAAATTGAGAAGGATTGATAAGTCATTACCAAACACAAATTCTACCACTTGCCACAACTGCTGAGCTGAACTATCGGCTATATCAAGCTGCACATTTACCATACTAAGCGCAAATCAAACACAAATCATTGCCAAAAGAAAATTAAAGGAAGTAATAAAGAAATCAACTGAATTGAAGTTGCTCCAGTGGAAGGAATTATTTATACCGTGGTTTCAATGATCACAGCAATCAAATTAATCACAAGGATGATCACGACAATGTTTGCAAAAGTATCACTCCGAATGAATTTCTTCAAATTTTTAGAGAATGGAGAGTAGTAAATTGATGGAATTGACTCAAAACAGGATGGCTGCAAAAGAAGCAATATGTCATATGACCATAGAAGCCGTTAGTAGTTATATAAATATCCAATGCACAAAGTTTTGGCCACAGGATGAACAAACTTACACAATCTTCCTTCGCAAATTTTGTTGCAATTGCATGACAGAGATCATCAAATTCTTCTTCATTAATCTGCCCAAGAGCAACATGAAGCAAGGTTATGTTACTTTGAACAATTATTTTCCATCATAAAATATGACTCTTCTTAATGACAGCTGTTATTCAATGTAGCACAAATTAAACAGGGAATTTAAAACCATAAAATACCACCTTGAAATCATGACTATCATCCAACTCTTCAAATATCAATTCAAAATCTTCTTTTGAAATTTTTGGCAGTGACCTGAAAGCAACATAAATTCACACTGGTTTTATCACAATGAACAAATTCTGAAAACAGGCTAAGGACTATTCCAAAGCAGTGTATATTGTTTTCTCAAATACAGTCAGTTGATTCCAATCAAAAAAAACCACTGCAGACTTCAAAAGTGTTGACAAAGTAGGCCCTTGTGCTTAAATCGGTGAAATCAAGAAGAAAGACAAACAGGCAAACATTGCCAACAAAAAACGTTGCAAGGTCTTTCAACACAGTGCTTAAACCCTTTCTGTGAACAAAGACGCTATAGATGACACAGAACACAAATATATACAAATCAATCAAGTAAAACATAAAATAATACTTCACTACCATGAGTAAAGCAATCAGTAGCATATTTGTTATGTCAAGCACAAGGTTGGTGATAGATGACCAATCCCCTGCCCACATACCATGTGTTCTCTTCACCAAATGAGATATGCACTTATCTGAACTAAACATGTTTGCACTTATCTAAACTTATTGGAACTAATTAAACTTGATTAACATGATTGGAACTTATTGAACCTTATCAACCAGATTAGACTTGATTGTAACTTATCTGAAGTGATTGAACGAAAAACTTATTTTTGTAAGGTGAAGAGAACGCCCCGTATGTATCTGGATTCAGTGGTTTTTCATCCCCCCTGCTCAAGTTCATTGGTAGTAAACATATTTAATATATTTGCAAACATAAAGAATTCTTAGGTGAGATGATGATGCAATATCATAGTAGGGAGGACATACCCTCATTATCCAATACAAAAAAATTAAAGGAGATAAACTATACATGATTTTGCATAGAGATTAAGAGAGCCCAAGTAACTAAAATAATTGTTCAATTTAGTGGAATTTTCCCCTTATTATGTAGTATATTTTACTAGTAACTTCATCCCTTTTTACTTGCCTTGTTTTCCTTTTTGGGGTGTCCCCATTTACTTGCACATCTCCTTTTTGGTAACTTTTTCTCTCAACATTGTCTCTTGAGTTGGGTCCCACCCTCATCCACCCATTTCCTTCTTTACTTCTTCACTCTCCTAAAATTCTGTTCTAAGTGGCATGGAGCAAGTAAAATGGGACAGAGGAAGTATTAAATTAACAAGGATTGTAAGTCACTCATTTTTAGCACAGTTAATGGAGGGAAAACGACGATATGGGGCCCACCCACAAACAAATTGTTCTCACAGATTCCGTCATTAGGTATTGGTACCCAAATAAAAAGTTGAACTAAGGTAGGTGTTTAAATAAACAAGCTTAAAATGTAATACCTCCGTTCCTAAATGTTGGTTACACTTACTTTACATACAAAGACAAGGGTAATAAGGAGAGAGTCAAAACGTGGGGTATGTGTAAGAAAAAGTAGGAGAGAGAGTGTAATAATCGGGGTTTTTGTAAGAAAAAGTAAGAAAGACAGTGTTGTAAGGAGAAAGTCTTAATCTATACTGGGTATACCATTGAAATGGTACACTAATATTCTGCATTTTTATTTAGTACCAAATCACATAGTTGAGTATAAGAAAAGTAGTTGTATTTTCTCATGTAATACCAAACAACATAGTTTGGTAACATGGTTTCATTTTTATTTGGTTCCAAACAACATACTTTGGTACTCACAAGTCAAAGATAAATGTTATTTATCGTTGGTCAGACTCAATATATTACATAAACTTACCATTTAGCCCTTAATATACCAACCGAAGTTACTATTTTGCCCTTAGTATACCATTTTAATGGTATACCTAGTATAGATTCAGAAAACCTCGTGTTGTAAGTGGGGTTACACTTACTTTAGGTACACAGACAAGGATAATAAGGAGAGGTCAAAATGTGGGGTATGTGTAAGAAAAAGTAGGAAAGAGAGTGTAATAATTGGGGTTTTTGTAAGAAAAAGTAAGAAAGACAGTATTGTAAGTGGGGTTTGTGTAAGAAAGTTTGCCAAACTAGGAACAAAGCAAAAGTTATACCCACAAAAAGGAACACACGAGAATAGAAAGTGTGACCAACAATATGGAATAGAGATAGTGGTTATTTACAAAAGTCGTAAAGTAAAGTTGGTGGTTTACATAAAATTAGCAAAGGCCTTAAATGAAACACTAATTTGTACTTCCTCCATTTTTTTAGTTACACCATATGGATTAGGCCCAAAAATTAAGAAAAATTGTAAATATCAAAAATGTCCATAGGATAAACAAACAAAAAAGAGGGAGAAGTTTAGGTAACAATCGTAAATGTGAAATGTGAAAAAGGGTAAAGTGAGTATTTAAGTGTGTGAAAACTCTACCCACCACCTGAAAAACCACCCCAATCACCCTAAAAAATATCCTCAACCCCTCTAAAAAAAACCAATCCCAACACCCCAAAACACCACCCCAATCACCCGAAACACCAAGTCCAACCACCCCAAAAGACATCACGGCCTCCATGAAACCACCTCAAATAACCACATGTCCACACCACTAGGGATGGCAATCAAATCCGAATCGGATCCATGTCCGACCCGATACAACAACAACAACAACAACAACAACAACAACAACAACAACAACAACAACAACAACAACAACAACAAATACTTAGTCCCAAAATGATTTGGGGTCGGCTAACATGAATCGTCGTAGGAGATCGTCATTGTCACCAATCAAACCAGAAAGGAGCAGGAAGTAAAAAGAAAAAAGCAAGGAAGAGAAGGTGGAATTAATGAAAGTAAGATAAGAGAAAAATGTATATATATTATAGAAGAAATATTGCAAGAGATAATAAAAAATAAGTAGAGTTTAAAATAAATGAATAAGTAAAATAAGTACATTTCAAAATAGCATGTAAAAATAAAAATATTCAAAAGAATTTTAATAAAATAAAAAATAAAAATCCGATCAGACCCGATCTAAAGGAAAAAATCCGATCCAAATCCGACTCCGAATCCAAGGTCCGATAAAAAAGTCCGAATCGGATTAATATCCGTGTCGGATTTGGAGCCTACGCAAAGTCCGATCCGGAGGTCCGACTCCGACACATTAAAATAGCCTTTCATTTTTTATCCTTCACTCCTCTAGTCAACATCAAGCCCAATAGAAAAGCAAGCCCAATTATATATAAGAAGTGTCCAAAATAAAAATCACAAACCTAATTAACCATTCCCCCATTAGTGGCCAACTGCCCCACTTCACTCCAAACATTCATCTCTCTCTCTCCTCTGAGCAACTCTCTGAATCTATAATCTACTCCAAGATTCAAACTAATTTTATTGAAGACCCTTCTCTACAATTCTTCGAACAAAGTTTAACAGGAAGATAATATAGGCCGGAGGAAGTTGCTTCTTTATGATCAATTGTATATACAGGATCGACGAGCTTGACAAGCTTATTTGTTGGTTCTTCTTGGTAATTGAGCATACTGATTACAGTTGTTTGGTTTTGAACCAGGCTTTAAGCTTGATCATCGTTTATTGTTAATTTTGTGGTATTCAATAAGACGATGTACACTAACACTACCTTTTTTGGATCTCAATTTATGAATTTATTAATGGCCTTAGTTGAGTATTGTAATTCTTCTTTAAAATTACTCCAACTTTCCTACCATGAACCATAAAAATTTTGGGAAAAAAATTATTAATGAAAATTTGGCGGACGCGGATTCGGATTCGGATTCGGATCTGGAGGTCCGACGATCCGAATCGGATCAGACTCGGGCGTGGAATATTTGGAGTCGGACTCGGATTCGAAGGCAAACGTTAGGGTCCGTTTTCTAATCGGGTCGGATTTGGATGTAGTAAAGTCCGACCTCAGTCCGATCCATTGTCATTCCTACACACAACCCCAAACCCACCCTTAGGACAAACCCAACCACCCAAACCAACCAACCCCTAAGACAACCCTAACCACTAGATCTAAGAGATAAAGGAGAGAGAAAAATTACCTTGAGGTGAGGGAAGGAAGACGTCGGCGAAGGGAAGGGGAGGCGCGGGAAAAGGGAAGGGGAGGTGCCGGCGACGTCAAAGGGGGCCGGGGGGTGGTGGTGGTTGTCTGAGTTGTAGATGTAGAGAAGTAAAGCTAAGAGATTATAATGGTGGGGTTGAATTCTAACACTTTTAAAACAAACAATGTATTAATCAAACACTTCTGCTTTCCTTTCTCTTTCTTTCCCTTTCTTGATGTCATCTCTTTCTTTGTCAAACCAAACGCCCCCTTAGAGTAAGGAACTGAGTCTTTTTTAAAAAT
Source organism: Spinacia oleracea (assembly GCF_020520425.1). Taxonomy (NCBI): domain Eukaryota; kingdom Viridiplantae; phylum Streptophyta; class Magnoliopsida; order Caryophyllales; family Amaranthaceae; genus Spinacia; species Spinacia oleracea. The sequence continues at coordinate 89,354,631 of NC_079488.1, read as the reverse complement.
AAAAGTAAAAGACGTGTAAAGAAAAGCTTTATAAACTATATTAATTCAAAATCAGCAACAAAGCAATCTTCTAGAAAATTGTCTACACTGCAAGTTCCCAGCCAAACATAAGCTTAACCACCACAACAGGTTCCAATCTCAAAGGAGAGAGGGAGAACTACAAATCTTTCAAAAAGGGATGAAGATTTTACCTGTATTTGTTCAATTCTTCAAATAGACAAAGACATTGCTTTTGATCTAGATATCCAAGATTCTGCAAATATTAAAGAAGAACCTCCATAATTACATGTCCATTTCAAGATAAAGCTTTCTCAAAATATCTTTTACAATATAAAGTAAGTTGAAAGATATAACAATTACAGAGTGAAGGTTCAGGGAGAGACACAAAACTTCTTAATCCATGGACAACAGCCAGGAGATTTCATATGTTCATATGTTAATGATCCGGATGGTTAAAGACCAAATAACGTGCATAAATAACCTTATGAAGATAATGATCTAGATTTTTCAATAACCACTTGCAGGCACCACGAGGCATGCATATGGGCATGACTAAAAGAAAATGTAGTTATACAGGGATTGATAAACAGAAATTTACTTTAGCACAAAATGATTTGAAGGAAACTCTCATGATCACTTAATCCTCGTAGGGGTCATAAACCTTTATCAACAACCTAGTACATGATGTGATTTATCTGAAAGGCCTTTCTAACTTAGGGACTAAACTAATGTAGAAGGTATTCGAAGGAATAAATAAAAAAGGGCAGATCAGCCCCACAACTTGTCGTACAATCCACCCCCTTACATACTTAAAAGGGAAAAAGTGGACCCATCACTCTTGCTGAATTTGCCATCTTATCCTAATCCATTCTTTCGGGTAGAATCTCACCGTAAAAAGTAGCACTTTATCTGTAACACATTCGTGGATCAGCATGTGTAGAAATCTACAATAGTGCTTGCTTTATTGACATATAGTGATAAAACAGAGCAAGACTTTGAAACTGGTTGGAACATATGCAAAGAAGAGGTAAAGTGACAGAGATGGATAGCGGAGATGGATGAAACATTTTTAAAATATGTTGATAACATTATATTGAATGTCCGTATCATATATCTTCTAATCAGGACCAAGTAATCTTTTCAAGGAACTAACAGCCTCCATAACCAGAAATCTTTATTCTTGAAAGACCATCCCAATATTTTTTCTTTTTTCAAATAACACTGGATACTGCTCAATGAGTCAGTGTTCATAAGTAACACAAAACTCAGAACTCAGAAGGATAAATTAACAGCGAAACAACCTATATGATTACGTTGGCTGATTGACAGCGAAATAGCCTTCAAAGTTATTTCATGGCCAGAGAGATGAGAGTGGAAAATATGAAGTTGGACCCAAAATTCCAAATGATTTATACTGGCACGTCAAAAAGGAAAAACCACAGGTATCAGACTTACATATCTATCCATCAAACGGAAGGCCTTGAGCAATATATTTTTCCTCATATTGTCCATCCCAGAAACTTGTTTTGCAAGCTGCAAAAAATAAGTAAAATTAAAATATTACGGTCAACTTCAATTATACCATACGGTATGATTAAAAGCGGGGGGATACATGTCTCTAGAAAGAGATATGAAACATATTAGTAGACATCAGGAAAATAAAATGTAAGCAGGTTAACGCACCTCACTCTTAAAGCTGTCATACACAACAGCAAGAATCAAGTTTGTGACGAAGTAGACACCCAGTAAGATGTACAAAACAAAGAACAGGGAATACCAACGAGAAGCCCTGAGGTCAAAAAACACAATTTAGTGCTCATATAATATACACACACACAAATACACACACACACACACACACACACACACACACACACACACATATATATATATATATATGTTTAGATGAAAAGATGTAAACAAAAGTCTTACTGGCGTCGTTGCAGTTCTACAAACAGGTAGAATACCAACCAATCATCACAAACCAATATGAAAATATTGCATAACCAAATATTAAAAATCCTACGTGGGGGAAACTTCACTAATGCCTAAGCTATTCCCGTTATCATTTTGATTTTCTGTTTCAGTTGCTTTATAGATAAATACTTAAATTACCTGTTGACATTAAATCGATATGTTCTCTCTTCTATGAACGTACAATTTTCTCAAAAAACAGTTAGTATGAAGCCAAGGGATTCATTGGGAATCATGGAGAACGAACTCAATCTCTCCAACCAGTCGTGTATCCGGGATTTCCATGTAGGGTATGAAAAATATGACCATGACCATAACTTTTTTCTTTTTGAAAAATTAGACGTTGAATAATTAGAATTAAAGGTAAGCACTAAATTCAGGATTATTAATTCATTTGAGGTTACTCAAAATATAGTCGTGACACAAAAGATCGATTAGGGGTCGTTTGGTTGGGCACTTTTGAATGGATTAGAATGGAGTTAGAGTCCATTCCATCCATTTTATTGTTTGGTTGGGCCTTTTTAAAATGAAGTCTCATACCAAAGGGGTTCTATCTCCATCTCATACCCCTGAAATCTCATACCCACCTCCTACCATAGGATTCCCAATCCATTTCACCAAAGTTACTAGCCCCTAGTTGGCCACCATCTTCGACCGTGACCATAACCGACGAACTTCGATCCGTCGACCATCACCGGCGACCTTCGACCTTCAATCATCAACTAACATCCATCTTCTCCAGAGTCCACGCCCTTAACTCGGTAACCCCTCCTACAATCTCAACGCCGCCTAAATTCTGATGAGGTGTATGCTTTCTAACAAAATTCCAATAAGAATGTCTGTGTCTCGTGCATTATTTTGATAATCATGAAGCTTATGGCTTGATTTCAAATTGTCAAAGTATAAGTGGGAACTTAGTAAGAAACGATAATGGAGGATTAACGGCACCCACCACCTCCGCATTTCGCAACCAATCACCGGCGAACTTCCATCTTCTCCGGCGTGATAAATTTCTGTTGGTTTTTTTTTGAAATTCTTGCTTAGTGGTGAATTTATTGTTGAGTTAATTTATTGGATTTGGGGCTCCATTGTTGTTGGTGGTAGATTTGGTTTGGAATTGGGATTGAGATGGGGTTTCGGTCGGGGTCGGTCATGAGATTGAGATGAGAACTTTTTGATGAACTAGTACCTCCATTGTCCTTTTCAGTGCTTGATGAGTTGATGTGCTACAACTAATTCCTGGAATGGTAGCTTAGCGGCTAATCTTTATCTCATGTTTTAATTTTTTTTGGATGAATTTTTATTTTATTTTAATGGCATTGTATTCTTCGAATGGAATACTATTGTACTAGTACCAGTCCCTTTTTGAATTTAATAAAAATATATCTGGATACAAATTCCATTACAAGAATGAACCAAACAACATGATTGGGTTATACATACCATTCTAGGATTGTGCCAAACAGTTTCAGATTGGTATGGGGAATAGAACCCATACCACCAAGGTATGAGATTCTATACCAATCCATCCCAGCTTAGTGAACCAAACGAGTCCTTAGTTTTATTTGGAAGGTAAATAGAAAGTTTAAAACAATTTATTACAATATTTCCTCAACTAATATGAATAATATAATAAAACAACATAAATAAGGCTTTGAATATAAATAGGTAATTAATGCTATTAAAAGCACAGGTGTTGAGCAAAACTAAAAAAGTAAAAAAAACTAGTGTGGCTTAGGCATCGAACACAGGTCTAGTTAAACTCCTTCGTCTCCTTTTACCAACAAACCAAGGTAACCTTAATGATATAAAGTAGTTTATAAAATGTTTTAACCTCATCAAAACAGGGTATGCAAGTGTCTACCCTTGGTATACACTAGATCCTCCACCACAAAACCTATAACATACTTCGTCTATTTTTTTTTACTTGCACCATTTGGTTTGGGCACAAACATTAAGAAGGAAGTAAATATCAAGAATGCCCATGTGATAACAAACAAAGTAGGTATAAAATGCTATGTATTAATGGTAAATATAAAATATGTAAAAGGGTAAAATAGGTATTTGGTGTCTGAATACACCAAAATGCATATGTATGCATACCATAAAAGTAAATGGCGCAAGTAATATGCAACTTCCAAAAAAGGAAAATGGTGCAAGTAAAAAAAATGGAGGAAGTAAAAAACAAGGGAATCAAACAGGTTCAGTGAACCAGGTCCATTCTTGTAACTATATTTTATATGAAAACCAGCGGCCTAGCACAAGCTTAACCCTCTTCAGTACGTAAAATTTCCATATCCAAACTGTATATTGGGAATTAAAGGGGGCAACTGGAGTTTTTTTTTTTTTTACTACTGTATAAGACATGCTTTGTCCATTTCCGATGGAGTCAAAGATTCATTTGTTCTTTTGGCTGTGGGATGTAATGGACTAAATCAAAATGGCTCTTAAAACCTCTTCGCTTCCTTTCCATGAAGTAGAAGATGGTCTTCCCGTTGTCGTCCCGTTATCTCTTTTGGGTCAATTGGAAACAACCTCTCTGCAATTGTAGGGGTAAGGTTGCGTACACCCGACCCCCCCTTACCCCGCTTCTTGCGGAAACCTCTTTGAGGCAATGGGGTAATGATAATGATGACTGTATAAGACATGCTACTCGAGAAAACACTAAAAACCTTCATCCAAACAGTTTAGAAAACAGAAAACTCAAGACTTCCAGCAAAACATGTGAGTATCCCCACTTTCTATTCTTGAGAGCTATTAGAGTGGTAACAAGAAACACCCTTTAAGGTCCCACCTTGTAGCAGAACCAAAAACTGGGGACACAAAAGATAAAAATAAATAAAGCTTCTACCCTTCCCTACACCTTCTGAAAGACTGAAACCCAACTTTAACACCATTCCTACCTCATACTTGACCGTAAGGAACAATAAACAAACTCCTGGTACATCAAGTTCAAGAGTTAAGTAGAAGGGTAAAGTAGTAATGGTGCGTTTGGTAGGCGGTAATAGAAGGGTGGTAATGGTAATTTAAAATTTCATTACCATATTTTACTCATTTGGCATCTTTCAATGGTAATGCTAAGGAATGAAATCTGGTAGTCAAAATTCTCATTTACCCCATTTTCATTACCAGTTGGAACCCTGGTATTAGAGTGGAATGGTAATGCATTATTCCACTTTATTTATAAAAAACAGTGAAATTACACTTCTTTGTTACTCCGCCTTTTTCTTTCTCTCTCCTCAATTTCTTTCTCCTTTGTGCAAACATGAATGGAGATGATCAATTCACTTTCCTTCATCACATTTTCTTTCTCTCTCCTCTACATTTCTGGATTTCTGAATTTTTTTATATAATCAATCTCCAATATATGCTGGATAAAATGTAAGGAATCAATTTGATTTTGATTTTGATTATTTTCTTCATATATTTAATCATTTGTATGTACCACGTTGGAAGCCATGGTAGATGAAAGATACGAATGAATTTTTTTGATTCCATTACCATTCTTACTATTCCCATTACAGAACACCAAAGGAAAGATATGATTTTTTTTTCTTCCATTACCATTCTTTATTAACACACACCAAACAAATACAATTCAATTACCAAATCTCACGTCCATTCCTTCATTCCCATTGCCATTGCCTTATTTCACTCCCATTACTTTATTACCAAGTACCAAACGAGCCGTAAGTTCCAAGGCGACGTAGAAGGGTGCGGAAACAAGTTTAATACCTGCTAGAACAGGTCAATCATTCCTTTGAAAACTATACCTTCTTTACTTCAGTCTACACCAAAATAAGGTTAAAAAGAGGACAGCAGTAGCTATATGGCCATTTTCACAATTCCGCGTCAAAAAGATATTCCAACACCTCAAACTCTTAGCATTCCTTGATAAGATTGAAGTGAAAAGTCTCAATGTCAATGGATTTATTACACTTCCATACTAAAGATAGCAGATAGGAGACCCACTAAATGTTCAAATTAGCTAACCACTATTAAACCACGGATAAAATAAAATAAAAAATAAAAAAACAAGCTGCTGGTTCTTTTTTTTCTTTTTTTTTTTTTTTGAGGGGATGCTTATAAAACTTTGAGAGAGGAAAAAAGGTGTTACAGGCTGCTGCTTCATTCAAGGTAAACTATCAGCAATCATAATATTAAGAGAGGATATAATTGCGTAGGCCATACAATGAGTATCACCAAGAGAGTTAGGCTTAGGCACCAGAATATATGGAACAAAACCATTCTCAGAAGTCAATCTTACTTGTATGCAGGAATCCACACATCGGGACTGTTGGAAGTTGTAAACAGAATAAACATCTGATACAATGTAGTACCATATGACGTAAAAACTTCTGCTCCCTGTTTGGTGTCTTCAAACATAACATAAGCTATCCAGCTTGAGAACAAGAGAAACACAAGTGTAAGTGCCTGCATTAATTGATATTACACGTTAATGAAAATGACATGCGAAGAAGAAGTGATGAATTTATACAAGGCATTCAAAGAATTTGAGGCCGGGTAAAACCTAATAGAAAAATGAAGGGAGAGGGCGGGGGTGCCTGTAATAGTACTTTTGTGCATTAAATATTTTGAATCAAATCAATTATGCATGCTGTGCTATTCTATTACTTAAAAAGACAAAAAAAAAAGCAGAAATGCCAGATGGATCACTCACCCAGACATTGAGATAAGTAGGAAGCATCCCAGCTAGAACAATAACACTTCTTTTTAATTCCCTAAAAACAGATAAAAGGAGAAAGATCAGAATTTAGTGAACAGAATCTTGAATCTCAGAGACTCGGAGTACAAAGATTTTAAAGCATTAAGTAACATTGCAAGTAGGAAACAATCGGCTTCCAGTCTCATTATTATTTTCTATACTATTGATTACATGGAAGGACATTATGTTAAATTGTTAACAATAGCAAGATAAAACATTACGATTTCCACAATCTTTTAAAAACAAAACCTAATACTCTTACAATATGTGATACCATAGGTCCAAACCCATACAATCTATGTGTTACTATAGATCCATACCCGTACAATTTATTTACTTCACAATACCTTTTGTCTGCCCCGGGTTTACAGTATTTTTACTATACAATCTATTTACTTTACAGTACCTTTTGATAGATTGTTGAACTCGGTCGTTCATCACCCTTCATGCTCTATGTTGACTTAGTTTTTCGTCATTAAAAAATATGCTTCTCCATAGCTTTTGATTACGGAAAAACTGTTATTGATTATGTAACTTAATTTCTTGCAATTTTATATTATCCTTTTTTTTTTGCTAAGTTGCCAATATTCATGCAATCTCAATTTCTTGTGGCAGAATTTAGTTTTCTCCATTCGGTCCCATTGGTAACCATCATTGGATATTTTCTATTAACCGAGTTCTATTTCCCTATATGCATGTAATGCATGGATACCTTTAGTTATTGTTCTTTTCGTGATGTATGGATACCTTTAGTTATTATTCTTTCCATGATGCATGAGAGTACCTTCAAACCTATTTACAAACTTTTCTTTCCATGTATTTGTGCACGCAACGCGTGCAAATATGACAAGTGTGACGGTAGTTGAGCATAATAAGAGGTACTATTATAACCATCCCTTAAGCAAAAGATTTCAATAATATGCAGCATACCATGACACAACGAGTGCCAACTTCAAGTGCATACATTTGTAAACACAATAATCTCAAAAAATTATGTTGTGATGATAAACGAAGGAAATATTATGAACTCTGCAATGCAAGTGATACCTGATATATAGAATGAAAAAGAAGACCCGTATATATGGAGCAATCCTGAAAGGAAGAGAATTGAAAGCCAGAGGTGACAAATAGAGCCCATATATCAATATATCAGCCGCCAAGACAATTAGGAGAATAACCTGAAAACAAAAGAAAAATAATGCATTCTAGATCAGTTCATGACTAGGTAGCACCGATACGGATACGGGAACGGATACGGGTACGGGGACAGAAAACGGCAAAACTAAAATTTCTAAAAACGGGTACGGCATGGATTCGGCAAAAATAAAAATAATAATAAAAAAATATATATATGAAGCCCTAGATGAAAATTTGCGGAGTTCTGTAATTACGGAGTAGTAAGATAAAAATTGTGATGGGCCCAAATAAATAAACAATTAGTAGCTACAAAGTATTTAAAATTAATTTAAATAATAATAATAAATAAGAAAAGTGGACTTTGACCCACTTTCTTTTCTCTCTCTCCTCCTTCAATCCACCGGCAACGACCACCTTATTTTCTTCTTTTCTCTCTCCTCCTTCAATCCAACGACCAGCGACCACCTTCTTTTCTTCTTTTCTCTCTCTCCTCCTTCGATCCACCGACCACGGCGGCTGCTTCCTCAAAGATTCAAAGCTCGAAGGCCGAAGGCCGAAGGATCTCAAGATTTGTAGAAGAAGAAGCGAAGAACCGGTGAGTCGAAGCCTCGAAGGATCCGAGAACTGAAGAAGAAAACCGGCAAGGAGAAACGGCCGGCAGCGACGAACACCAGCTACCCCAAGTCGTCAGGTCCAGGCGTCCAGGTGAGAGAGAATTTGATGGGGACTTTGAAAAATAAACCCTAATTTATGAACTTGGGCTAACATAATACTCTGGGTACGTGATTTCAAGCCCGAATACGTACCCACCCGTCCCCAAAAACGAATCCAACCGTACCCATTTCCCACCCGCGTATCCACTATTTAGATTCGGCCCGGGGACGTATTTGGGGCGTACCCGTACCGTACCCGTACCGGGTACGGGATTCGGCACCCGGGCAATGTACCCGTGCTTCATAGGTTCATGAAGCCATCAAAATTCCATTATACTAATGGAGCCGAATTAAAAGTAAGGAAGATCTTGAACCAGTTCTTTCTGAGCAGGATAGTTCATAACCTTAGGAGAAGGCCACCAACATGTTTTTGAACTCCACAGGGAAAATTAGGTTTTGGAAGTATACATAACATAGAAACTGAAACTCTAAAATCCATAGTGTCTTGTGTCATTATTGACGAGATAATGGTCTACTTCTTCACATCCACCGTGCAATGCACGCAGTTATTGATAGACAGAAGAATCATGGTATGAGGATGGGCAGTTGGTCAGACCTAGTATGGATCGTACATGGATAGTAGTTGGAGTCGGCGGCTCTCCTGGTTCCCTAATCTTGGATCCTGGGGAAGAGGATCAAGTTGGCCCGTTCTCAATGTGCTTATGATGTAGCACCGGGCGGGCTGTTAGCTAAAGCGCATCATCTTACGAGAATAGAGTACGGTGTGGATCAACCGGAAGAGGTATGCATAAAAGTATTTGCTCCAAGGCGGAATCCTAGAATTCCATCCGTTTTCTAGGAACGAAGGATCCAGAAGAATCGATCTTTCTTTTAGTTGTTGAATCTCTCTTTTACTGATTAATGTGTGATATTCCGAATCCGCATTACTAATAAAATTCGAACGATCTCTAGATTGATCAGAAGATCCTTTTAGTTGGCTAGAATCCGCTACTTGCACAAAACTAAAAATAATGAATCATAAAAAAATATAGTTTTAGAGTTCGGGTTCGATTTCCATAGATAATCTAGAAAGGAGTGTCTATAATGATAGGCAAATAAAAGACTTTCTCGTGATTTTTGGTCATCCTTTAATATTTTGAGTAAAAAGGCGGATTGCAATTTCAAATTGACTTGCTCGTCTTCCAAAGAGAGATGCCGCGGTGGTGAAGAGACAATTATCTCACTTGCAAACATATCTGGCAGGGGCGGCGTAGAGGGGGTGCGAGCGGGGCGACCGCACAGGGCCCCCGCATCAAAGGGGCCCCCATAATGTCAATATCTGTATTATAACGCGAATATTTCTTAGTGATAATTCTTGGTTCAGTGGTTAATTTGTATATGTATTATAGCAAGGGTAGGAGTTCGAACTCCACCTACCCCCCCTTTTTTGCGTTTTTAGCTTTTAAACATTAATTAAGGTGGGGCCCATTACTATAGTTTCTCTCTCTTAAATTTCTGATTTTTATCCTTCCTTTTACATTTCTACTATATGACTTACCTTTTTAAAATTTTCAACTGTAATATTTCTAAAATTTAAGTTCTTTTATTTATTTTTTGTCTGTTTCACTCATTGTGCCATTGAAATTGATGAACTTTTTAAATACAAGTACAAAAATATGGATAATATGTCAATAGAAAAGATGAGTTTTTAAGTGTTATTAATATACCCGTAAAAATTAAGAAATACACAGCAGTAAACAAAAACGAAATTGATCATTTATTAGTTTGAGTTAAATAATTTCAATGTAATGTTTGAATTGTGAAAAAGGCCCTATTTTATGATATCGCACAGGGCCCCGATATCTTGCCACGCCCCTGTATCTGGGTGGGTATATTATTATTATGCTGAAAAATAACAAAGATGAGTATGCTGCAAGGAGATTTGTGAAATTACTACTTAATCTGCAGAATCTTGTTTGGCTGCGAATAAAAATTCAGCCATTATAAGAAGACGGATTAGCATTAATATTTTAATTGATTGTTAATCAATTTCAATACCTTAAAGAGATATGCATGACTTAAGAGTTAAGACTGCATTTTGTTTTACAACTAAACCACTCTGTATCAATCTTTTTCAATAGGGCAATGTTCTTTCTTAACTTGTCAATGTGCTGCTGCTAGCTTTCTGTCGAACACCAAAATTTGATGCATCATTTGGGGATATGACACTATGCTTATAAAAGATAAAAACTGAGAAAAGAAGGGTGCAGTTGTTTGTTTGATTGAAAGGAAACAAGTACAATTCTGGTCAAAGCGTGTATATTGGTAGCATGAAAGTTTTTTCATAGGAAAAATTCCACTCCTAAATCTTAACATCATCATTATCATTATCATTACCCCATTGCTTCAAAGAGGCTCCGGCACGAAGCGGGGTAAGGGGGGTCGGACGTACGCAACCTTACCCCTGCAGTTACAGAGAGGTTGTTTCCAATTGACCCAAAAGCGATAACGGGACGACAACTGGACGACCATCTTCTACTTCATGGAAAAGAAGCGAAGAGGTATTAAGAGCCATTTTGATTTAGTCCATTACATCCCACAGCCAAAAGAACAAATGAATCTTTGGCTCCATCGAAAATTTTAACATATTGCAAATGATTTGGAAGTGCCATGTGTTTTCAATAATTTCACATAGGTACCATGAACTTAACATAAATCAATCTACGATCCTAAAGAAGGCGCACAATACGCTTTTTGTCGTCCCCAAGAGTCTGAGACATCCACGAGAATGCCAAAATTCGGTTGCATAATCCTTGATGCTATACCAAGTTTTTTCAAGGTAACCGAATCACCAACACGTCTATATTTTGTTCCCCAACTGTTCCTGACTCGGAAACATTCTGGGTGCCAAGAGTCGTCCATGTGCTTCATATACTGAAATAAAAAGCCTTCTAATTGATTTCTCAAATTCAATCCAAGTTTCCAATCTATTACCTCATACATAACCTATACCCATTATTAATTTGAGATAGAGGACGAATAGCCAGCTTATTCATTGCTAGGCTTAATGAGTACAAGGACTTCAACAAATCTCCTTGTGTCATATGAAACTTAGGATATATGAGTTATATATTGGATACTTTAATCAGAGTGTTAGAGATTCTGTCCAATTTATAAATTATCTAGAAAGGGTTTATACTTTATAGACATTGTGAAACACCATTTTCCACGTAGGAGAAGAAATGGTAAAATCAAATTTTGATCTTTGCAATCAATCCATTGAAAATTTCCTTTCTTACCAAGAAACTTCTTACATTTAAATTATATGTTAGACAATATAGACTTATTAACTTTACCTCGCCAGTCTAGAAGAACTAAGCCTTCTGAATGAGAAAGAATAAAAAATGCTTTGTTTTATTGGAAAATCCAATGCAAATACAAATATCAAAGTGATTTTTTAAAAAATATTTCCATAATGTAGGGCCAATGGGCTAAAAGACTTGTGTAGAATTTTCATAGAAGTAGCATACTAGGTTTCATTCCTTGAACCTTTGAAAAAATGAAAGACGGCACAAGTGAATGAAAACAGTTCAAGGCCCATCAAGAATTTGATCATCCATGTCAATTTTCTGGAATACATTTATTAAGCTACTGTTTGAGGATACCATTCAAAACTAAAACCATTCTAAAGCTATGGAGACACTGAAAGTACTGCATGCAAGGACCAATAAAGCCCTTCACTTGGTATACGTGCAAACTTTCTACTCTTAATTGCTCTTCAAAGCAAGGTAATCAAGACCCTTGTTTCCCAGGATCTATACATTACATAGATAGAGTAAACTATGAGTGGAAGCGTCATCTCTATTTGTATGTCCAAACGCACAAGGGAATTACAGGGTTTTCTATTATTTTCCTTGATTTTCTCTTCCCTGATTAATTTTTGTTTGGCGATCCATCCTTATAAGGCTTATGCACAAGACAAACCCGAAAAGTTTCCAGGTTGAGTCGTTCTCTTTATCCTGGTTTTGAAACGCGTGCCTTGGGTGGGCTTAGTGTTAAAATCCAACCTTCATTTACTAGTATTTTGCTTATCTAAGGCTTTCTATGAATTTTATAATAGTTTTCTAGGGTTTAAATAGAATTATTATGTTACTGTCAATCATATGTTCACTAGTAATTTTTAGCTTAATCAATATAAACCTCTTTAGGGTGTATGCACCAATACTCCCTACTCCCAAAAGTTGTCTTGCTTTTACTAGCGTTGTTATATGTCTTTATAGATAGTGTGTTAGCGCTTGTTCTAAAGCTCCCCACACTCAACAAAGTCAAAACAACAGATAAATTATCGTCGCCAACCTCACTTGTGTTGTGCCTGATGTGCGCACACAAGCGCCCCGATTGACCCTCGACCCTCGCTCTTATCTCGAATAGGCAAGAGTGCCCGTTTTAATCAAACAATCTCTCGTGTACACCGAGCCCTAAGACACTCATTCCGCACAAGGCTTTCACCCCTGACACCAAAAAGCAGGAGTGCACCTAGGCTCTAGGGACTTTTGCGCCTTGTTGCACCCGCGCCTTTCAAGTTTCAACACTAAGATCTTATGGTCTAAGACGGGTTGCTACACAGTGGAATCTGAAATTAAGCAAGCATCTCTTGGTTGTTGGTTACACTCAGTCCAAACTGACTATTCTCTCTTCATCAAAATTGTTGCCGTAAGAAGTTTTACAAGTTTTACAGTTGTAGTTGCTTATGTAGATGACCTATTGGTCAATGGTAATAACGATTTAGAAAATCCGCGGCTTTGAAGAAGTCATTACATACTGCTTTCACAATCAAGGACCTTGGTTCCTTGAAATACTTTCTTGAGATTGAGGTTTCAAGAAGTGAATCTGCTATTCTTCTGAACCAAAGAAAATATATTTTGGATCTTCTCAGGGATACGGAATGGAGGATTGCAAACCTGCTCCATTCCTATTGCCTAGGAATCTCAAACTGAAAATGGCCCAACTTTAGATGATCCTAAGTGTACAGGAGATTAATTGACAAGCTTCTTTATCTCAATATGACTAGACCAGACTTCTCACATGCTGTACAGCAGTTGAGCACAATTCTTGCAACCTCCGCTCAAACTCATTCAAACTCTGCTTTACATGTCTTGCGATATTGGAGAGGATATCAACTGAGGGATTCTCTATTTAGCTTCTGATTATCTTGTATTGAAAGCATATTGTGATGCAGACTGGGGTATATTGTATATTTTTTACTCCATCGTATTACTTTGCAAAGATATATTAAAAAACTTGAAAATTGCGTAACATTGTATATTTGTAGAAGATCAATAGCAACTTTTAAACTGTTCGCAAAAAATTAGATTGAAAGGTTAAAGTTAGTCAAAGTATATATTTGGGGAAAAGAAACATTATACGAAGTACTAAAGCTTTGTAAATTTTGTGTTTTAAATTTATATTTTACTCAAAATTAGTATAATAAGTCATACAATATCATTTTAGTTACTTATTTTATCAAATTCGTAGGATCTTACGGTCTCACGATCTGATCCTACCCTTTCCACCGATCCAAAGTGGGATCCCGATCCTGACAACGGTATAGGGTACGCGCTTTCTATTTCGTTTATTACAGAGAATCCACCTCTTTGTCTGAGGAACAAACACAATTTCAATCAATCTAATTTCTAAGCTTTCTCTCTCTAAAACTCTATCTCTTTCTCTCTCTTAACCGAGATGTTTGTTCATCGGTTTTTTATTTCTATCTCTAAATCATCAGAACTTGATGATTTATAGTTTTCCTTCCTCCTCTCTCAACTATAAGTATTTTGTTGATGTTATAATATGAAAACCAAGGGCTTAATGGTAGAATTTTAATTCCATAATCTAGAATTAATGCAAAAACATTGAAATTCCATGTTTTTGTTTCCAGAAAAGAGCAGATGATGCGCATTAAAAGAAATATATATCCTAGGAAGTGCATATTACTAATGCCTCAGCCAACTGATCTTCCAGACTATTGTGTGTGTTGAGGTAATTGATGGTGGCATGGTGCCCATAGTGGGTTCATTCACAAAGACAGGAAGCCCGCATACTATGGGAACTCTATTTGTTTGGACTTCAAGTAACACAAAAACCTTATTAATCGCCAAAAAGAAAATATCAAAAATAGGTAAGACTCAATTAGTCAATCTTAATAATGAAAAAAGAGAGACATGAAAGCAGAATAGAGTATAACGTGAAAAGAGTGACGAACAGGTACCTGTAATTTATTTACAGACTTCTTCCAGTAGATAGTTGAACCTTCGTACACAATTGGAAACAAAATGTGGCCAAGTAGTAATAATAAAGTAATAACCTGCAAAAAGATAGAATTTTATAACAAGAACAAAAACAAAAGACAAAAACTTCCAAATAATAAAGTCCTTAATTTATGTAGACATCATAAACATCCAAGTCCGGCATCCAGAGAAAAATAAGATTATTTTGCAGAGTTTCGTAAAAAGACAGTGGACAGGACATGATGTTTGCCACCAAAACATTACAGACTCCCTGTAGACTGAAGTTTTCAAAATAATTCAGTCCCCCCCCCCCCCAATGCCATACGAAACACGACATTTCAGTTGATCGATCGTGATCCTCTAAGCCAATGCCTAACATGACAAGAAGTAAAAGCTAACATTGAAAGCCTGTTCTTGATACATATTGATAAGCACAACATGTTAAAACAAACAATACCTGGAATCTTAACCATTTGACGATGGAAACCTTAAATTTACTAACAGCTAGCCTAATTTTCCTATTATTTCATCCTGTAACGGCCACCCTTGACCCTATTTTGGGGGTCAAGGTTAGCGGAACTAAGAACTCAAATTAAATACATATCTTCCGAAAACTGGCATTACCAAACGCATATTTATTGTTCAAAAGGAGACCATTACAGTCATCTACTCTGCTTTAGACAACTCCAAATTCAAATGGGCTAAAATATTAGAAATATTTCTAAGAGAATGAAAGATATAACAAACTATGTGCACTCAACGAGTCAACGCCATGTTCATGTCTCCGGATGCTAATTAATCATTAGTGGAATTATATAAACAGAAACTAAAGAAAAATCGTTTTAAATAACCAAGCCTTACAGAAAGGTAACCAAAAAAGATTGCATACCTCAATTATAAGAGATTCAACACCGGTTAAGTATGGAAGTTGACCCAGGAAATAATAGTCCCTATCATTACAAGAATGTTCACTGTATTTCCCGCACCATAAAGGTCTCTGCAGAGGATTTGAGCACAGGAAAAAGGAAGATTTCAGAACTGAAAATCCTCGTCATTAACAGCCTTTAAATTGACAAAAGTTGGTCCCTACTCCCTAGTTCTTTAAAAGTAATATAAGAAAACAATAGATATGAGATCAAAGAAGAAAACAAAATCACCTCGATAAAACTGATGACTATCAACGCGAAATAGTTGAGCGTCCAAAGAAAATCGAAGCGAGTATAAACAAAATACAATTTTGCTGAACTTTCAAAGTCCGATCCATCAAGAATCTCTTCTGGTAGACCAACACCATCTTCTGCCTGCACAATGAACAATTCCTGAAGAGACTTGACAAACGTTGAACTGCAGATATTGTCACAAGTCTTAATTACTACTACTGAGTATTAAATTGATATAAGACATAGGATCTGATAGCTAGAGCCCAATTTTTAAGATACAAAAGATTGCACAATAGAAAACAGATATGATACACATACATCAAAGCATCTAAATTGAAAATCCCGTCAATCCTCTCACATTTACAAAATGGCAAATCACATAGTCCTTCATAAACAGATTGTTGCCCTCGCACCTTCTAAGGCAATGTGAGAATGTGACATGCGTCATTAAAGGTTATAGAAGTATGGATCCGATACCAACATACATGAACTATCAAAAATGTCTTTGAAAAATACTACATCCGTTCCCAAATGATCTTTGCGCTACTATTTGCACGGTAATTAAGGAACTTTGATGAGCATGTGTTGGTGGAGTAACAAGTGGAAAAATGAGTGGTTATATATTGCCTAACAATGCAATTAGATGAAATTGAGTGGCTAAGTTATGGTGGACTCCAACAATAAAATATTGCAAGTTGTATGTTGTGGTAGGCCAAAAGAGGGAATAAATGTAAAATTTATATGTCAAAAATGCAATAAAGTAGAGTGTAAAGAACTTTTAAAAACAGCCAGAAACGAAAAACGTAAAGAACTTTTAGGAACGGGGGAGTAATGAAATACCAAACCTATAAGTTTTTGTTGAAAATTTATGCTTTTATCATTTCTTACAATCAAAAAACTATTTGACTACAAACTTACTACCTCCAAATGTTCTTTACGATTACAATTGCACTTAAATTAAGATAAGATGATAGAGAGCGTTTGACTGGGTAGCATGAGGGCAGAAATAGGACTTTTGTGTGGGTAAGAGGATAAAAGAGTAAAACACCATACATAGGAATGAGAAAAGGAAAAGGTATTAAGAAAAAATAGGAACAAATAAAACAAAAAGGAATGGAGATAGTATTAATGACGACCCTTTTTATTAATTAAGAAAAAGGGCTTTTCAAAATCATGCAAGACTATGCTTAATTTAAGAGATTTGTTTGGTTCAACTTAATTTTTCTGGAAAAGCTTATTATGTCTGAAACTATCTAGAAAATTTATTTTGTTTGAACTCTGAACTTATTTTGTCAAAATAAGTATAAATAAATTGAAAAAAACAGGGTCTTACAGTCATTTGTATTGCTTTTTTGGTTGTCTCCAAGATGAATATTGAATATCTTTTCCAACTAATAACATACGAGTGCAAAAACGTTTTTATTTTTATTATCTAGGGAAGAAAATAGTATAGATGAATTTAAAATCTCTCATATTACATTATAGTTAATACACTTTTGACGACGTTTGATCACTCATTGAGTTTAAGCCATCACAGTCAAATATAGCATTTTCCTTTAAAATGAAAATAGAGACTTAACATAACGTGTGCGCACACATACACACAAATCGCAAACTCACTAGAAGAAAGGCAATTCCAATGCTGTGTAAACTAAAATTCTGTTAAGTAATTAGGGTTCTACCGTTGTACTCGAAGGAACTTGGCAAGGTTCACACTTTTGGTGTATTCGTTTGTCATGAAAATTTCAATCTAATCAGAAGATTCAGAACAAAGACCTGAACGTAACTTATGTGAACTTATTCGACTAGAAAATTAATTCATTTGTGATATAAGCTTGGAACTATTAACCCCACACGAAACTTATCCTTAACTCTCAAACTTATGTGAAATTGTAACTAATTTTAGTTGTGATATAAGCTCGAAACTTATTAGCCCTAAACTAAACATATCCTAACTTAATTCAACTTATATAAACTTATGAGCCTTATACTCCCTCTTTTCTCGAATGTTACTCTTACTTGGAATATTGACATTGTTCACAATTGATTATTCGTTTCGGTGTATAATTTTACAATATCAAATTTTATAATTTTTAAAATACGTATTTGGAGATATTTAAGTTTAAATAATTAATTGAAGCTGTGAAAAAGTCAAACTAAGACTATCATTTGAGAACGGAGGGAGTACTACTTTATCTAAACTAATCTCGATTCTCGTTACTCAATTCTTTCTCCGGATCTCCTAAACTAAATGGAACAAACCACGTAAAAAGAACACATCGGGAAGATTAAATGTGTGAAAGATGTTGATAAAAAGTTTTGGTGGGAGATAAGGAAATCAATGATAGATGGAGGTTCTACTTCGATAACTTGTTCAACGGGGATCAAGGGCGCGATATTGGAGATACAAATATCCCTCAGGATATGGTTAACCTAGACTTTATGCGAATAATTCAAAAGAGAGAATTCGAAATGGCATTGGAAAAGATGGGACGCAAGAGGGCAGTGGGGCCCGATGACATACCTATCGAAGTCTGGAGATGCTTGGGAAAGAGAGGGGTTGTATGGTTAATAACTCTTTTCAACAAAATTTGGGAATTAATAAGATGTCATTAGAGTGGAGGAAAAGTACTATCATCCCCTTGTACAAGAATAAGGGTGATGTCCAGGCCAACTATCGAGGAATCAAACTAATGAGTCATACTATGAAACTTTAGGAGCGGATTATTGAGCAAAGATTAAGGAGAACTGTGAAGATTTCGGAGAACCAATTTGGATTTATGCCTAGGAGATCGACTATGGAGGCCATTCATCTTATAAGGCAACTAATGGAGAATTATCGAGATAAGAAGAAGGATTTACATATGGTTTCATTGATTTGGAAAAGGCGTATAATAAGGTACCGAGGAAAATTCTTTGGTGGGCATTAAGTGGGAAAGGAATTCCGAATAAGTATATTTATATCATCAAGGACATGTATGAGGGAGTTAGCACGAGTGTGCGAACTAGTGTTGGTAAGACCGAAGAATTCCCCATTACGATTGGAGTGCATCAAGGTTCCTCACTTAACTCGTTTCTTTTTGCTATAGTCATGGACAAATTGACGAAATCAATTCAAGATGGTATATCCTAGTGCATGATGTTTGCAAATGATATTGTGTTGATCGATGAAACCAAAGGAGGGTGGAAAGTAAGTTGGAGTTATGGAGAAAAACTTTGGAATCTCGGGGTTTTAGGCTTAGTAGAAACAAGACGGAATATATGGAGTTTAAGTTTAGTGGAGTCCAAGACAAAGAGACAGGGGTGATTACCTTAGATGGAAAAATTGTCCAAGGTTCTGAAATGTTCCGTTATTTAGGATCTATTATCCAAAATGATGGGGAATTGGATGGCGATGTGGCTCATAGAATCAAAGCAGGTTGGTTGAAGTGGAAAAGTGCCACGAGGGTTCCTATGTGACCCAGGCATGCCCCAAAGATTGAAGGGAAAATTTCACCGCACGGCAATTCGACCGGCGTTGTTATACGGCACGGAATGTTGGCAGTGAAACATTGTCACGTGCATAAGATGATTGGCAGTGAAACATTCGACCAGCGTTGTTATACGGCACGGAGATGCCCATGTTACGTTGGATGTGTGGGCATACAAGAAAGGATAATTTGAGTAATGAGATTATTAGGAAGAAAGTAGTGGTTGCACCGATTGAGTTTAAGATGGTTTGGGCATGTAAGCAGAAGATCAAGTGATGCTCCGGTTACGAGGCTAGAAGCCTAGAAGGGTGGCAAAGTGATAGAATAGCAAGGGGTAGGGAAAGACCTAAGAAAACTTGGAGAAAGGTGAATGAGACGATATGAGCATACTTGGGATTGAGGAATATATATATATATATATATATATATATATATATATATATATATCTTATTTTACTTTCATTAATTCCACTTTCTTCCTTTTCCTTGTTTATTCTTTCAACTTCTCGTTCCTTTCTGGTTTGATTGGTCACAATGACGATCTCATATGACGATTCATGTTAACCGACCCCAAATCATTTTGGGTCTAAGGCTTTGTTGTTGTTGTTGGCGTAGAGACGTGAAATTGAAGGAGGAAGAGGCATGTATTTTAAATAAATATAAAATGGGAAAATGCTTTCGAGCAGGGACACGTGGTACTCTACATTTGTTGCAAACTTGTAAGCTATTAAATAGGGAGTATTAGTATGGATGTAATAGATATATAGTCATTGACTTGCGAATAAACACTATTGCCTTTTAATAACACATCAGCATCCGCAAAGTAAACCGTCAACAACTAGTATTATACAACTAGTTTTAAACCCGTGCGATGTACGGTTTGATGTTAATATCTTTTGTTTAAAAGCTTAAATTCTACTTCTTATATTAGTATACAAATAAGATAAATGTTTGTTCCACACCATTCTCTACTTTGACAATGATTTTCTCTAATCTATATCGTAGTACTACGTATATATTATCACTTATTTGATTTCTATGCATGGCCTAACTATAAATATATAAAGCATAATACTCAGTAGTTCAGTCCTAATTGAATTCTTCTTGAAATTATCTTTTTTATTTTTACTTTAATTATATGATACTCCCTCCATTCCTTTTTTATCTTCCTGTTTCTATAAATGTCGTTCCTATTTGATCTTCCTGTTTCTATTTTTGGACATGACTTTTTACCATAAATTTCCCCACCACCCCTTATTTAATTCATTCACATTTCCTCATTCACTCACCCAACCCCACTTTTATGATTTTTTATTACTTTCATAAAAATATACTCTCTCCTTCATTTTTTTATTATTTTTCTTCATTTTTTTTATTATTTTCTCTTACACTCAATCATTACTCTTACACCCAATCATTACAAGATTCCATTTTCTTATTTTCCACCCCAAACACCAAATAGGAAGATCATTTAGGAATGGAGGGAGTAATTGTCTGGTTTTTTTTTGCTTTTTTAAAAAAAAAATATATGTATCTTTATCTTATTATTAGATAATAAGTTTATCTTCCCATTAAACATATCTGTTATACTATCAAGAACTCATTTTATATGTTTTAATTAATTAAAAATATATTAATAATGATTTTGTGACTGGACAATCCTACGTGAATGCTCTAAATGCTATTGAAAATATATATATATATATAATATATATATATATATATATATATATATATATATATATATATATATATATCGGTTTTTTCATGAAATGCCCCCGAGGTTTCACGAAATTCACCAAATACCCCTGCGCGTTTCAAAATACATAATATACCCCTATGTAAACATAAAGTGCATCAAATACCCTTGGATTTAACGGCCGTTAGTGCTCCGTTAGTATTTATTTACGTTTATACCCTTATTTACCTATATTCTACATTTTAACTTTAAAAAAAAAACTCTTTTCTTCTCTCTCCTCTCATCTCCTCTGTTCTTTCTTACCCATCTTCAATCTCACCCCCAATTCATCAATAGCCATTGATTCACCTCAAATTACCCAGAAATACAAGTCTCTTCTTCCGGTGATTTGGTAGTGCAGGTGGTAGGAAGTCCGAAGAATCCACCATTGCCGCCGACGAAGGTTGAAGGCTGGCGGCGAGAGGAGATCGAGGAAGGAAAGAGAAGACGGCGCGGCGGCAGCTAAGGAAGGAGAAGACGACGGCGCCTTCTCAATTCTCTCTCCTCGAACCACCTCCTTCTCCCTACCAAACTCCAGACGCTAAAACTTCTTCAATTATCACAAAAATGGCGGCTTCATCCAATTCTTCTCTAATGTGGTTCCGAAAGGGATTCTGAATCCACGGTAACCCGACTCTTGAACAAGCTGCTACAGAATCGAATTTTGTGTACCCAATTTTTGTGATTGACCCGCAATATATGGACCCTGACCCGAATGCTTTCAGCAAGGAAGCTTGTTTAATGGACGATTGGCAAGCTTGCGAAGATTGGGTTGACGATCACGGAAAACCTAATCTCGTGTTCAACTCTAATCAATTTGGAAAATCACAAGTCCAGGTTACCTACAACCCCCCTCCTGTTTATTATGTAAAATTTGTGGAATTTGTGAAATTTAATTTGTGGAATTTGATGGCATCTGGCATGATAGATTTTGATTGTGGTGCATTATGATTGTAGTCTTGGTTAATTTGGAAAAAAGTTTCACTTGAACAAAGCGGGCCTTTGTGAAATTAGAGAGATAATCATTGTTGTGAAACAGGTGAATGGTGTAAATGTGTATGATTGTATATGCTTCATGACTTCATGAGTATTGAAGGTCTTAAACTTTTGATAAACCTTTGATAAATGATGACTACGGAGAGCATTACCATTAAGGGTCCTACTTTAAAGTTAAACACTCCTGAGAATGATGATAAGATATCATGGTTTGTGATAAAAACATTTAGTTATGGCCCAAACAGAATTCTGCTCAACCTCGAATTTTTACCTATTGTGTATTTTGCTTTCAAGTATATCTAAGGAGAATCTTGTCTGTTTGATTAAGTGTTGGGGTTGGTACCTCCAAAATCATGTCTCAAAAGCTTCTTGCCTATTCTCTTTAATAGTCATTGGTTTGCCATTGTATCTGAGTTCCAAGATATTGTTTGCAGTTGGCAGGGCAGCACCTAATCTGATGATCTCTGGTTTTGTCATTTTATTATGGCCATCTGATCTTGGTGCTGCTAATGAACTTCTTGGTGCCAACCAACTGCTGTCTCCACAAGCTCATGTCACACCAGTTCAATTTGCTGCTCTTTGTCTCTTGGGCCTAAGGCAAGCTAAGCAACTGACATTTTTCATGCATTTTTAGATTTTGATGTAAAGTGTAAACACAAAATTACTGATAGCATACACAGTTGGTTCAACGAGAACACTAAATTTGTAAGAATGATTATTTTTATTGTGACGAAGCCCACGAAGGTCATATCTTATGTAAGCAGGGCAATGCCTTGTAGTACAAGAGTGATTGTAAATGTTCATTGCAAGGGTATTATTATTCAGAGTATTTGTAAAGCTACTATGCAAATTAATCAGCTTTTTATGGAATATAATCCCTGTTTATTGCTGGAAATTTGTTACAAACTGCTCTACTTCATTGCTAGGAAATTTAGAACTGCAAATTAGCCGTTAGATTTAAATTATGCAGTTTAAAAGCAGTTTGGGTATTTGGTGCAAACAAGTTTACAAATAGGTGTATATTGTGTAAAAAGTTTATAAACATGTGCATTTGGTGAATTATAAACATGACTTAACGGAGGACTAACGGAAAGTCAAAATAGGGGTATTTGGTGAACAATACGAAAAAAATAGGGGTATATTATGTATTTTGAAACGCGCAGGGGTATTTGGTGAATTTCGTGAAACCTCGGGGGCATTTCATGAAAAAACCGATATATATATATATATATATATATATATATATATATATTAGATTAGGAAAATTTGTACCTTTAAGTTTGATGGTTTTGTGAATTGCTACCTTTTAAAAAGAAATTTATATTTTAAAACCTTATAAGTTTGGTTTGTTTGACTAACACTACCATTTGACGTTTTTCGTTAATGTTTCCGTTTTTGAACCCCAGTACAACAACAGTTATTTAATATAGAAAATGAACAAAACGGCAAATGAATAGAGCTATATAAAATAATAGAAGAAATATACGATGGAAAATATTAAAGGAAAACGTTAAATGGTAGTGTTAGTCAAACAAACCAAACTTATAACTTAGTTAAATTTTTTTTTTAAATATATATATATAGCAATTCACAAAACCAAAAAACTCAAATATAGTGTTTCACACAATTTCCATTATATTAACCCTGTTAATATAGGGCTGGCAACTACAAACATACCGTCAACAGCTATTATTATAATCCTCAAAAATATAAACCCAGAAAAAACAAAGAATTACTTATCTAGCAACAGACATATATTGCTAATATAGAAATCTTATGTACAAAATCCTACCAAACAAAATCCAACACCGAACAACAAACAAATAAAAAATCGGAGTAATGAAAATAAATAAGGAAGAATTAGAAAGTGAAAGTGAAAAAAATAAAGTTACCAAATCAACAAGAGCAGCAGCCCTTTCATAAACAGAGCCACGAGTGATTGCATCAGACCTGCGACTGAAGGTGGGCGTGCGATTGCTACTCTCTCCTCTCAAAAATGGTGTTTCCATCGTTCTCGTAGAAATACAGTTAAAAATGGGGATTTGCAATCTTGGAAAATGCAGGAACAAACTACTCCGTAGAAAATTGTCGGTAATGTGAATAATGTGATGGGAATATGGGAGATTTAGATTTAGATTTGGATTTGGACTTGAATGAGTATTTTTAATGTTTGTTGACTCTGTGGTACGAAAATGTCATGTGATGTTAAACTTTACGATAGGAAAGTTGACACCTGGGATGAAAATTCAATTTATTTAAGTTTTTCAAATTTGTCAAAGAGATATTTTATACGGATTTTTTTACAATTTACAAGAAATGACCTTATAAATTCTTTTTGATGAAGTCAGATATTAAAGTAAAAAATATTTGCAAGAGACAACATGTGGCACTTTCCGGCATTGACTTTGATTTTTCGGCCTTTGACCGTTGTCAAATTTAGCTATGTTCACCTTTTCACTCACTTTCCGGCATTGACTTTGGATTTTTGTTTTTTTGTTTTTAGCTTTTATAGCTAGGGATTTTGGAGGAAAAGGGTGAGAAAAGAAAAAAGTGAGACCATGTGCCCTGCACATGATGGTTAACAGCCGAAAAACGGAAGTCAGTGCCAGAAAATGGTATCAGGTTGTCTCTCGCAAAAAAATTAAAATTTAAGGTTTGACTTCACCTAAAAAATTGTATTCCTTATAAGGTACTTTCTCGCAAATTTTGAACTATAAAAAGTCATTTTTAGCAAATTTGCCTTTTTTTGGGGAAAAAGTTCTAAGGTAGTTGTCCAATATGTTGCGCGAAGCTTTTGGATTCGACGGGCCTGTAATGAGCGCAATTTAGAAGGTCCTTTCACAGCTATTTGCTTACTTAGAACGTGAAACGGAAATGGATACGAAAAAACGGGAAATCCTCAAACGGTAGGAGACGGGGACACGAAGTTCAAATAGTCAAAATACACAAGTAAAAGAAATTTAATATTTCCCCCCTTAAAAACAATTATTAATATTTTGTGGTCATATTTTAGTGCTAACTAAATAATTATAATAACTAGAAAACACAACTACACAAGCAGAAAAATCAATTTAGAAGAGTAAAAGATAAAACATCAAAAGTTTGTAAACTACTTGTATGTAACACCCGACAATTCTCTATTTTCTAAAATAACTTTTTAATATAAAACGTAGATAATTATCAAGGCATTATCGCCCATGTGAAAACGTAACGGCTTATTCAGAATTTTGCAGCGGAAAACATAAAACTAACTTTAGGTTTATAAATAATCAATTACAGAATAAATCCCAAAAACCAATCAACGAGAATAAGAAAATGTAAATAGTATGACAAGTTTGAAGTCCAATTTAACAACCCAAGTCACTTAGCAAAACAAAATATATACAAGCTCTCTAATCCCGATCCCAATGATGCATCATCTTCAAACCTGTAGATGGACAATGCTTATTGATCCTTAGAGACTGCTCACCAAAATGGGTCATCACAGGATCAATAAGGCATAGCCATGATCAACACACACAAACAAAGCACGTAATCAGCAAAGCTGAGTACTACATATTAACACAATAATAATCCTAACATGATTCTATTAAACGAACAATCCTAACATGATGCTAATGAAACATAAGTAAGGGCAAACAAAACATATTAATTTGAAGATCACACTTAACTAGACTAGGCTAGACTGGACTAGACTTTTATAACAATAGCATTATTTTAATTGAAATAGTCAATGGACCGAGTTGCTACTAGAAACTTCTTCACTACGGAAGACGAGGTACGGGCGCGACTCCGTAAACCCCAAAGACGTACGATATCGAGGGACTTTTGAATAAAATAGAACCGGTGATCAATCCGGCCCCATAAAAAGCCATAGGCGACCCATGACCCCAACTCCTGATTGTCCGTCACTTTAGACGTGCACAGTCTAAAGCTATTGCTACTCAGTTTCACTTTACATGATTTACAAATTAAACTCTGTTGTGACTCAACAATCATACAAACAACATTTATTCACGACTGTTTTTATCTTGGAATTAAGTAAGTGATCACAAAGGTATCAATCAAGACTCATTCCAATTAAATCCAACCTTTTCTTTAATACTGATCAGCCCCTCTATATGGGTATAAGGTTTCAACTTACTAAACAAGGTCTTCGGGCCTCATAAAGTAGTGAAAAGCTAAAAGGGAACCATGAACAATCGATCTGAATCAATTGAGTTATATGAACATAGCTGAGTTAAATTCACTTACAGACTTAAAATGTTGTAGTTTTAAATGGAAATTATTGGACCTGGCACTTATTTTATTAGACCTACAGACACAAGAAACATCACAGAGATGGTCAATGAACGTGCTCGATGAAATGCCATGAACTAACACAGTAGGTCGGAGCCTGGAAAACCACTTGAAACTGAAACCAGCCATAACTAAAACGTTAACTCTCACCACATACAATACATTGGAAGCGTGGAGATGGCGATGGTGGGATAATGACACCGGCAATGAGGCCTTACTATTGCAGATACGAAGAAACTCTTTGGTGATGGAAGATGATGAGAAGAGAAGAAAACCCCTGACGGAGAATGCAACCTGTTCAACAACAACAAAACACACAGACACAGAACATGACACCACTCCCAGAGGTCGAACAACCAAACGACCACCTAGAAGTCTCAAACCACTGCTCGGAGAGACACTTTCCTTGATGACTCTACCGTGAGAAACCTTGCATTTAAATGCAGGCCCTCTTCTCGCACCTCCTTTAAAGAAAGTAGCAAGAAACTGGAGGACATTGCTTACCCCAAACAAAGCTAGGGAGCCCCCTTCAATAGATCGATTAACAGCGATGACTAACAAAGTCATCACCAACAAACTAACAACGAACACAACAGGAATAACAACCCCGTACGCAGACGAAAATCCCCTCCTCTCAACCAAACCAGAGACAAACTCTTCCATCAAATAACCTCCTAAGGAATACCTAAACCTAACATCCCCAGGAATGGCACAACACTGATTTCCCTCCCCCACATAGGAGAGGTCCAACACCTTGATCAAACACCTTGAGCAAGGTGAAACTTCTTCCTGCAAACCCCAGTAAACCAGCACAACCCCTTGACTCGTCGAAAGCCACAAACCAACAATCCCCCAAGATGAGAAACTAATCCAGATCAACCAAGCCAACACAACACAGTAGAAAAACTACTAACTTGGCAAATTGAACTCAAGCAACCCCAAATCACCAACCAACCCATACACCCAACAGAACCCTCAAAAGGAAATTTATTAACCAGAGGATAAAGAAAGAGACGCATACCTATCAGAACGGACATATATAACAGCCGGAGAAACCCCTTGCAGATTGAACCTTGGCAAAGAGGAAGAAGAGTAGCCACAGAGGCGAATCAGCAAAGCCCACACACCACCCAAGACGGTGGCAGATGAGCACCGAAAGCCGATCAAGCCCAGCAAAATACTCCCAAACACGCCCAACTGACCGCCACCCGAACGATACTGACAGAAGACCCAAATGAACAACCTAACAACCGGCCGCCGCGAAGTTGAGGTGACACTAAGTATGAAAACCTTCGAGAGCACCAATCGGCCAAACAAAGAAACCAAAACTAAATTAAACTAGAAAAACAAACATAAACAACAATCACTCGCCGGCGATGGCGATCTAACGAAGTGAAAACCCCGATCGCCGGCGAGAAAGGGATTTGATGAAAGCAGTTGAGGCGGTGGGTTAGAGAGAAGGTAGAGGAAAAAAAATTAGAGAGAGAAGCGGTTAGCCTGTATTATCAATACCTGATCTTAATTGAACTTATTGGAACCGACACTTATTTTATTTTTAAGGTGAACATAACGCCCCTTAAAAGTACCCGTATTAAATAAGGTTATAAGGTTGTTGACAAGTGTTAGAGAAAGGATTTTGGTTGGAAATTCACTTGTTAATCTGAGGATAACTCCTGAAATCCAAAAACCCTAAAGACTCACTATGCAAGTGAGAAGAACACACGCAGATTTTTCTGAGAGGAAATTGACTGGGCAATTTGTCAGAGAAGTTAAATTGAAAAAGATTAATCTAAAATAAAACATCAGCACAATGGAGAGCCTTGACTTATTCTCCAAACAGTCAAAAGATACATATCAACAGGAAACAAGCAACAAGCAACACAACCAAACTGTATAATTTGGTTTTTTTTAATACTAACATAATCTGTCTTATACGTGTGAAAGTCTTCAAGACATGCCCCCTTTCTATCTTCTTTGACATCAACTTCCCCATGCTAGACTGGGCAATTTGTTAGAAAAGTTGATTTGAAAAGGATTAATCATTCTTCAAACGGGTAAAGATGTCTATCAATAGGAAACGAGCAACACAAGGGAGCCCTCTTGATCACCTAAAGAGATTTTTAGACAAACTCTCAACAGTAGTAAAGAGTAAATAAAGGACAATCTTACATGTAAAAAAAGCAAGACTGTCACAATCCTTCAAGCGGTCTGGGTACAGAAAGACAACGTGCAGCAAGGTCACAAATATACAATGATCTCGGACCTCTAAATCCAAATGCAACAAAATACCGTGCATATCATATTAGTCTTTTATTATAAACATGGATGATGAATGCAACCGCAATGATAATAGATGCAGTTGCACTAGACCGGGATTTACTTTCACAATTACCAGCTTCGTTGAGAACCCCCTAAGGAATGACCATTCAACCTGTCAAGCACAGCATTAAAATCCACAGCTTGCCCACTTTCTTCAAGCCTTTGAATCACACTCACAACATGATCACCCCTGTAACCCATGCTCACCAGCTTATCAATGAGATCATTATAAGGATGATTGCGAACATATTGTTGGGGGGCAGGGCTGCGAATCATAAGACTGTTACTTCCTGGAGGAGGCATGTTGGGAGGTGAAGGATTTGATGGAGGATAACCGCCGTGAGAATAGTTAGTTGATTGAGGAGCGTGATGAGATCGACCTCCTTCACTGTCATATAACATGTATGTCCCTGCAGAAGATGGTGGGTGAGATCCACCAGTTGGATATCCATCACCTGGTTGAGATGGAAAACCACCCTTCATGTGTGGAGGGGAAGGCTGGGGTTGAACAGGTCTACTGGTCCCTCCATACCCATAAGGCATTCCTTCTGGACGATTACTTCCTGCCTGTGACATTCCTGGAAACGGCATCTGCATCGGCATGCTGCTTGATATTGCCTCTTGAGGAGGCTGATTGGTAGATTGATTAGGCATGTACGGGGGATAGATACTTGACTGAGGAGTTAGAGCTCTGATCTGATTCTGTGATTGCATTGGTGGTTGCTGGGATGATTGCATTGGTGGTTGCTGGGATGGTTGTACTTGTACTGGTGGTTGCTGGGGCATTTGCATAGGTTGGGAAACTTGTTGGGGCCACTGCTGATACTGAGAAAATTGTTGGGCCTGTGGAGTCTGATTCACTTGAGTTTGTGATGGTTGGGAAGCTTGTGGTGCTAACTGAGGCACTCGATACTGAGCATCAGCTGTAACATATGAAGGATGTGATTGTGCTTGAGGGTTTGGTAACTGATTAGAAGGCAAGTAATAAGGGTGCAGCTGGCTATGACTTTGTGCTGATGGTTGTGTAGGTGCAACAGATTGCTGTTGTGCAGCGGGGTGAGAGGGTTGTTGGGCAATTTGATTAGGCAAGGCCAGAGCCAATTGGGTGCTAGGAGTATCTGATATATCATCATTCTTTGACTCAGATGCAGAACCAGTAGATCTTTCATCTTGAGCTCCAGACGAGGTTTCTTTCTGTGCAAGCTGAAGCTTGGCAAGTTCTTTTTGAGTTTCAGCTAATTCTTGCTTGTCCCTAAGAATCTGAACAGATCTGTGGACCTACAATTAGATGAAAAGAAAAGGATTTAAGCACAAAACTAAGAAACGATGAGACATAAGAGGCAAAAGGTTAAAAGACCAAGGTTTAATGAGCATCTTGCAAACAAGAGCGCGCACACACACATGCCACACACAAAAACCATACCTATTTAGGTACATCAAGATGTAACATCGACTTAAGCAATGTACAAAAATGGAAATAACCATCTCCACACTAGAAAAAGTATACTCCCTTCGTTTCTTTCTAATTGTTCCATATTTGATTTTTTCACTGTTTCGTGTATTACTCGACTATATTTTTTCTACTAATACTTCCTCCATTTGTTTGTAATTGCACCATTTGGTAAAAGCAAAAGATGTAAGAAAGGGAGTAAAGGGTGGAAATACGAAAATGGCCATTTGACTACAAACAAAAGACAGAAAAAGTGGGGTAACAACGGAGGGAAAAAATGCGTACAAGGGTACAATGGGTATTTGGTGTGAACAAAATCAAAAAGCATGTAGAACATTAAGGCATACCATAAATGGAAATGATACAATTAATATGCAACTTCCAAATTAGGTAAACGATACAATTATAATTTATAAACAGAGGAAGTGTATAAAATAAATGTAACTAAGTAATACTTCCTCCGTTTAGAAATAGTTGCACCACTTTGACTTTCACGTTCGCCAATGCAATGCACAATTTTGACTGATAATATCTTTAATTATTTATTAGTAAAATATTTTTATATATATACATTTTGAAAGTAGACATTGCCACAATCAAACAACTTTTTTATATGAGAATATTTATTTTTTATGTATGTGTAAAAAGAGAGTAAAAGTTAATATATGAATAATGTACAAAGTCAAAATGGTGCAACTATTTCTAAACGAAAGAAGTATATAACTTTAAATCATGTTCACATTTTAACCAAA
Organism: Spinacia oleracea; assembly: GCF_020520425.1. Lineage (NCBI taxonomy): Eukaryota > Viridiplantae > Streptophyta > Magnoliopsida > Caryophyllales > Amaranthaceae > Spinacia > Spinacia oleracea. The sequence continues at coordinate 89,323,670 of NC_079488.1, read as the reverse complement.
ACAAATGTTGTTCACATTAAGCTCTATTCTGTTTGTTCACCTTATGTTCATAGATAAGATAATATAAGATAAAAGAAGGGTCAATAGGTTCAGATAAAATAAAATAACATAAGATAAGTTCAGATAAGAAAATACTTCGTATAAGATAAGATAAGGGTCAATAAGTTCAAAGGACACATTTTTTATAACTTCCAATAAGGGTCAATAAGATAATATAAAACAAGATAAGAGGTAATAATGTTGCGTTCTATTCACCTGATTTTCACTTATGTTTCCACTTATCTTATCTGAACTTTCAAAATATATTTTTAGTTATAAATTATACTTGGCCAACCTTTATTTTTCCTGAAATAAGTGGAAATAGGGTGGACAAAACAAAGCCTGATAAGATAACTTTAGGGCCAATAAGATAAGATAACACAAGTGAAATTCAGGTAAGCAACAGAATTTCAGCAATCAAAACCCCAAATTTATTAAGAAGCATTTGTCCAAGGAGAACAAGTAGAACTAGCAGTCTAGCACCAATCCTAACAAAACACTGCAGAACCCACTCCCCCAACATGACAATCCTACTTTATATTTTTGTCTGTGAACATTGAGCATCTCAGTGTATTTACTTGAGAAAGTCCATTTACAACAAACTGTGATGCCTATGCTATGCCTATATGTTACTAAAGCTGGAGCCAGGACTTTTTTTGTTCATCTAGTCATGATACATGGCCGAAAGCGGAAAATATAGATATCTTAAGATCAAAAAAGTTTTGCCAACGTAAGTGCATGAGGCACAAGACTTTGGCCCAACTAAACACTAAACTCCATCAAAAAGTGACCTCCATAAGTAAATGCCAAGAGGGTAATCTTTGCACCATAATATTAGTTCCTTAATGCTTTAGTAGATGTTCGATGAATTAAGACACGTGGTTGGCAGACCAAGGCAACTCAGCTAGACACCTAAAAGATCAAATGAAAGTATCTTACTTCTTGGAGATGTTTCTCCAGAAATTTCAACTTTGAATCTGCTTCCCCATGATCACGGACTAAGTCAGAACGCATTTCCCCAATTGACTTGTCAAGGTTGTAGCAATACAATTCTAACTGAGAGAGCCGGGAACTAATTCCCTCCAGGAAACGCATGAGATTGTCAGCATGCTTTTTCATGGTCCTTTCAACTACTGAAATCATTTCTTGATTCAAGGATTCCTCTGGCTGACTGTAAGCATTAGTTGCTGGGAACACCGACGACCTTGAAATTCTGTTTTTCTGAAAATCCTGCTAAAAAAGGGAAAAAACCGCTTATCATCAAGGACAACTAATATTGCTCCTTATTAACCTAACAAGAAAAAGGGTGTTGACAAAATCAAATCAACAATAAGCTACACTTATTACACTACTGCACATAAGTTACATTGAACATTATTGCAGCAAATGAAAAATTACAACTGACACAAATTATAGTATAGATCAGCTCCTCATAACCCAACTACATCCGTCTTTTCTCTTTCTTTTTTTTGGCCGATGAGGAAAGCCTGGGGGAAGAGTGTAAAACATTAAGGTGTTTCATTTTACACACTGCAAGCATGAAAAAAGGTGACATCTATAGCTTTGAGATTTCCATACAAAGAGATTATGGTACTTGTCATTTGTCAAACAAAAGAAGAAGAAAAAAAACCACTGCCAGCGCCGCCACTACGACCAATGGTTTTGTTCACAGGTCTAGATATGTGAAGCTTTACCAGGCCGGCCAAAACAAAATGAGGGCCATGTGCTAATATTAAAAAATGCCCCCTAAGCAAAACTAATGCACCATTATTTTTAAAAATCTGCAAAACTAACAGTGTAAAAACAGTAAAATTATGTGGAGGCCTCACTCACTTCTCCTCTGACTTGGAAAGGTAAAAAAAGAAGAGAGAGAATTTGCTTATGTGGACTTCACTTTTTAGGCTTTTACTTTCACCTATTCACGTGTGTTGCTTGTGTGGTTTTTTTTCATATATATATAACTACAGTAAGATTTTCAGCAATTTTGGGCCCTTATTAATATGAGGCCCTGTTCTGTGTCCCACTTTGGAACGGTTCAGGGCCGGGCCTGCTTTACCCCCTACACTCAAATACACAAAGACTGAGAGAACGACAGTTTCAAGATAGCAAAGCATAGCCTTAGCTTAGGTTACTTTCACCTGATGGAAAGAAACAAAGAAATAATATCAATTTTCATTTTAACAATAATAAATCCAGAAGCAATATGCATCACCAAAAAGTATATCATAAACAGAAATTTAACCCATCAAGCATGGAAACCAACACTGTGATGATTGCTTAACTTGGTCAATTTAATAATGTTTCAGTTAATTCATCTTGATCATAGAAGCAAAGCACCATTATCTCCTATGAAACTCTTCATTAGATCATAGGGGCTCAAAAGGAGGAAAATGTTGCTAAAGAAGAGCCCTATTAGACGAGTTATCAAAATTGACAACAATTTTCATTTTTCATAACTCTTATCAAAGGGGTATTTCCCCTCTTTAAAGGCAAGTATATTCATTAATAAATGAAAAAATACTTTTTAAGAGTCTCACCATTGGATGTCACCTTTGGATGTTTGAGTCTCAAAAGGGGTTTGAAAAATAAGGATTCACTCTTGTAGAAAAAAATAATTGTGAAAGGTTTATGAGCCCAAGTAAAGGATCACCCATAGTGATACGCTTATACTACAAATTAATCACTTTCCATGAGTAATTTATCCGTTTACTATTCACAAAGGAGCAGTATATTGAATCCCGCAAAACTACAAAACAGACTAAGCTATTATCTTAGTCAAACCAACAAAGCGCAAATCAGCGAACTAATAGAACCGGGTACAACCGGGTAACAGAGAAAAGCCTACAAAAACACTACACCAAACACATCCTCTCAATACCCTCAAATTCTAACCTTTTAGCCCAAATCAGAATTCCCTCTAATACTGACTTGTCTTTTATCTGTTGCAACTTTAAAGGAATTGAAAACAAAGTATATCAGATTGCCAATCTCAAAGTTTATGGCTTTATAACCAGATTCCTAATATCTTCACGCACACCAACCATTATATTCTAATTCGACCACAAATCAACGAATTAATACATGAAGAAAACCTCAACACAACTTTTCAAATAAATCGTAATCATAAATCGCCACAATAAACTTTGCAACACAAATTTCATACAATAGAGTCAACAAATTTCTAGATTATTATCGGATCAAAAGCTAATACACCAACTAAAAACTGGATAACTAACCCTAACAAAAACTCAAAATACCCGTAAATATCAAAAGCTAAACAAATACCTTGCTAGAATTAGTTCCAAGAGATGGATCAGAGTGACTTCCATTTGAAGGTTCCTGATTAGCAGCATAATCTTCGTAAGAACACAATATATCATCGGAAGCAAAATCGAACCCTTTCGAGCCCGAGCTAGGTCGACCAGAAGATCCAGACGCCATTAAAACACAGAAGAGCTAATTGAAGGGAAAAAACAGGATGAATTAAAAAAAAAAGAGAAGAAAAAAACGATAGGTTAGGTTTTTTTATTTTGCAGATAAGGCGGAAAGGAAAAGTTGGGGAAGGAGATCGATTACTTCAGCTTGAGAGCTCGAGAAGATGCTTTTTAAAACGTTTTAAAAATAATTCGACACGGGTTTTTTTAATGGGATTAGGAGTGAGAAAGATGTGGAGGTTGGCCGGTTGGGTTAAAAGATTGATTAAGGCTACCTTATTTAAGAAACAAACTTAATTCAGATTGCATCAGATTGAATAAAAAATAACATCAGAAAAAATAAGATCAGATCAAATTGTTATTATTATTAGGAAAATTTGTACTTAATAATTCAACATTTGCCCGATTTTCTTTAAAAGCCTACCTATGCGATATTTTTAAGTAATTCAACCTTTATGACCCGACTACTATTATTAAGTCTGGATGACCGGTTACCTGCTACAAAGTCAAGGAAAATTTGTAATTATTAATCCAACATTTGCCCGATTTTCTTTAATTAAGTCTACCTGTGCGATATTTCTAAATAATTCAACCTTTATGACCCAACTACTATTATTAAGCCCGGATGACCGGTTACCTGTTACAAAGTCAACGTTAAAAATGTTGACAAGCTAGAGTTGGTTTCCATGCTAAAATATTGGACACGTCATCATCACTTGCCACTTAAACAAGGGTTTCATTTTTTTTTCAAAAAATCCTTAACCCTTCTCTTCTCTGTACCGTGTTTCAATTCCTCTCTCCTCCATTACTGCTACTTCAACCACAATTGTACTGGTTCATGACATCATCAACGATTTCTTGTGGAAATAGGTGACTTCATCCACGCGCATTCAAATTTCGTCTCCAAAATCGTACAATTGAAGGTGAACTTACGAACCTTAGCGTTTTTGTTCCTGTTTTGGTAAATTTTGAATTTCGGGCTTCCTTGATGGTCAGTTCGTAAAAACCCGAGCTGTTACAATAATATAGTTTTTTTTATGTTTTGGGATGTTGGTTATTGTGGTCTTGTTGAAAATTTAGAAAGAAAAAAAAAACTTGAATTTGAAGAAGATCCAGATCCAACAGGCAATTGCTTTACCCCAGCCATAGCGATTGCTGATTATTTTTGATGAACTTCGAATGGAGAGGTATGAGGGATCGACAATGATGGAGAAGAGGTAGAAGAGAAATAATGGAGAGGAGTTCAGAGATGAAGCAGAAAATCGCAAAGGAGAGAGGAACGAAAATTAAAATAGCAATTAAAGAAAATAAGGGGAAAAAATTATAATTGTTATATGCCACGTAAGGGTGAATACCGCCTATAGCAGGTTAGTAACTTGTTAGGCTTAATAATAGTAGTTGGGTCATAAAGGTTGGATTATTTAGAAATATCGTATAGGTCGTAGGCTTAATTAAAGAAAATCGGGCAAATTAAGGTTGGATTAATAATTACAAATTTTCCTTATTATTATTATTATTATTGTTATTATTATTATAATAATAATAAATTAAATGCTAACAAAGTCAAATATTTTACAAAAAGTTAGTGGGAATCGTCTGCCCTAACACAAAACATAGGAATCTCAAGGCGATAACACAAAACACACCTGAATTGTCTTGGGTGAATCGTCTTCCTTAACCCCTCAATTGGGAGTGCTCTCAAGAAATCTAAGGAGTGTGTCGCTCGGTTACTAATGAGTATAGCCTTTTCCCTAGGACTCGGGTTGTGCTGTGCCATCATCTTCTTCTCTACCATATCAAAGTACACTGTAGCCAACTTTTTCATAAACGGGGGGGCTGGTACCACACGGCAGAGATCGAGAGGATCAAAATTACACAAATCCCGAAAACTATTTAAAGCTAAATCACAAGCAAGGCCCAAAACAGAGTCACCACCATGCCCAAGCAGTCTGTTCTGGAAACCAAGAGACTGGAGAGGCAAGGCAACAAACGCATATACAGAAGAATCCTGCGCGGTGTAGACCCCAAAATCACCAAACCAAAAAGGTAGAGTGGCACAACGCCACTGCCAATCTCCAAAGCCAGCACCACCATCCACAATAATATCTTGAAGAACCTTCCTTAAGGCGAGATCGAAGGAAATAGGAGCAGACCCGAGCATATGCGGCGGACAAGTCCGTAAAGAGAAGTACAAACGACTAACCCCCACACAACTCCGCAAAAGAAGCAGCTCCGATTGAGGATCATTAAGCTCAGCCACGGCCTCCATCAAACCCACAGTCCTAACGACCCTGTCCTCTATCAAGCGGCTGCAAAATTCAGCATCCAAGCTAACTGGCCCACCCAGAAGCTTGATTCCATCCCTGGGGCGGGCAATACTAGGAGGGAAAAGTGTGGAATCGTAGCTCCTCGGATCAGGAGTAGGCCAAAAGATTTCCGTTTTCTCAACATTTAAATGCAACCCCATTGCCGGACCCTCAGTAGTGATCACCTGCAAAGCCGAAGAAAGCAAAGCAGTGTCCCCAATAATGGTACCGTCGTCGAGGTACCAAGCCATGAAATGAAATCAAGATTGCATTTTTCGTGGATCAGAAGGACAAGTGGATGCAAGGTGAGCGCAAAAAACAGGGGGCCCAAAGGATCACCCTGCTGAACCCCCTGGGAAGATAACAAGATAGAACCCTCATAATACAACCTAGCAGGCCGTGCATAACAGAATTCAACCCAAGGAGCGAGCGAAGGACACCGACGTCGAACTTCTTTAAGCATAGTACTACGGTCTATCATGTTAAATGCATTGCTAAAATCAACCAGAAGCATAGACATGCCGCTCACATCCCCCTTGGCCTCGACCAACCTGTTGACAGCATGGAGAACAACCTCACTCCCGTTAGGCACCCCTACACCAAACTGAAAATCCTCAAGATAACTGCCAACCTCCTTCCCGACCACGGCAACAGCAACCTTGGAGACAAGTCTCCTCCAGACCGTCCCAACAACAATGGGCCGAATACCTCCCCCAGGCTTAAGTAAAGGCGTAAGTGGGGCGCTAGCAATAAACTCGCCCAAAGAAGCGGGACACTTACCAGCGAGTAACAGATTAACCACTGCCGCAATAGAGGTAGCTAAATCACCAGCCACTGCAATGGCATCCTTCCCAAGCGCATCAACGATATGCTGGGCCCGTAAACCATCACGCCCACATGAGGTCCCCTTGGGGAAACTACGAACCTTGCTCAAAACAACTTCTTTGGGGGCCAAAACTGCCTTGACATCAGCACTACAGGGAGGCAGGATAGGATACGGCGCATCTGGGTGCTTCTTCTCTAACTCCCGCAGATGTAGACACCTACTTTTGTCCCCATTCCAGAAAGGGAAGGTTCGATGATGAAAGCATAAATCTCCACTTGACAACGCATCTCCTATAAAATAAGCGAATCTCAATTCCCCTTTTCATTTCACCCGAAACCTGCTATTTATGGAAACCTGCTAAAAATAGTAGCTGCCGTAATGGGCAGCTGTTAAAAGTGGCAAGTCATAAAAGATAGAAACCTGTCAGAATTAGGTGTTGCACTCCAACATAAATCCTAAATGAGATAAAAAACTGCGAGAATCCTATTCCTAATATGATTCGGAAATAAGAGTTACGTATTAATTAAAATCCTAACGAGCCTAGAGTTCGTAACGGGCCCAGACGCATTCCGTCATAAAATTGATACGCGCTAAAAGACTCGAATTAATCTCAAACTCTACGGATTTCAGGAATCCGAATCTGACTAAAGAAAACAGCCCAGACCCTATTTTCAACGCCCGGCTCTGGGCGCCGAAATCTTCGGCGCCCAGGCCTGGGCGCCGAAAATACCTGGGTACATGTTTTTTCCTAATTCTTTGTGGATTAGAACTCTGCAATTCTATCTTTCCACGAACTCTTCCCTATAAACAGACCCCTAAATTCGACGTGAAAAGAACACACACACACAACACATAGTTATATTCTGAGTATTGACTCCAACCCTTAGCCTAAGCCTCTCGCTGCGAAATTGTTCACGCGTTCTGTCGCAATCGATCCATAAATCGAACAGAACGTATCCTGTCCCATAATTGAGATTCGTTAAATAAAAAGGAGAAATAGCAAAGTCAAAGTGGTTAGTTTTCTGATAACCGTGACGCACCTCTCAAGGGTGCGTCGTAATGTGTCCCTTTTCGATGATTTAACTGCTTTCCTCGCCCTTTTTATAAACTGTTAAACTAACTAAATCTGATTGTTCTATCACGCCTAACAAATATAATATTTTTGGGAAATTGGATTATCATGCTAGGTCCCTTAATGCTATTTAAATCAGATAATCGCGATCGATCTAGTATTATATGTTGCATGTTGCTAAAACCAACTCAGATTAGTTTAATAAGTTAACGCATGTCCCTTCAATTATTTATGCTGAGCTAGTAAGGATATCCTGCCTCTGGAGTTAACGATGAGCGAAGTACTCCTCTCGGTAGTTACAGTCCCCCGAACCCTCAATCTCTACCTTGCGGGTGTATGTTGAGAGATCCCCACACCAGGGATCACAAGGGAACCTACGGCCGTCGTGGTCAAACATAATTGCACTCCCTTTATGTCACGATAACCGGGTTTTGTCAGTTTTTCTCATTGTCGTTAAAAACTGAATGGCGACTCCTATATTACTAGTCAATTGGGTGTAAACTCACAGGAAATCCAATTACACTTGATTGAATAAAAGAATCGTCACACCCACGAGGGACGAGGTCACGCATTAGCCTCGCGCTTTTTTGACCCCCTCACAGTGGCGACTCAACTGGCTAATGCGTGACCTTGTCCCTCGTGGGTGTGACGATTCTTTTTATTCAATCAAGTGTAATTGGATTTCCTGTGAGTATACACCCAATTGACTAGTAATATAGGAGTCGCCATTCAGTTTTTAACGACAATGAGAAAAACTGACAAAACCCGGTTATCGTGACATAAAGGGAGTGCAATTATGTTTGACCACGACGGCCGTAGGTTCCCTTGTGATCCCTGGTGTGGGGATCTCTCAATATACACCCGCAAGGTAGAGATTGAGGGTTCGGGGGACTGTAACTACCGAGAGGAGTACTTCGCTCGTCGATAACTCAAGAGGCAGGATATCCTTACTAGCTCAGCATAAATAATTGAAGGGACATGCGTTAACTATTAAACTAATCTGAGTTGATTTTAGCAATATGCAACATATAATACTAATTCGATTGTGATTATCTGATTTAAATAGCATTGAGGGACCTAGCATGATAATCCAATTTCCCAAAAATATTATATTTGTTAGGCGTGATAGAACAATCAGATTAGGTTAGTTTAACAGTTCATAAAAAGGGTGAGGAAAGCAGTTAAATCATCAAAAAGGGACACATTATGACGCACCCTTGAGAGGTGCGTCACGGTTCTCAGAAAACTAACCACTTTGACTTTGCTATTTCTCCTTTTTATTTAACGAATCTCAATTATGGGACAGGATACGTTCTGTTCGATTTATGGATCGATTGCGACAGAACGCGTGAACAGTTTCGCAGCGAGAGGCTTAGGCTAAGGGTTGGAGTCAATACTCAGAATATAATTGTGTGTTGTTGTGTGTGTTTTCACGTCGAATTTAGGGGCCTATTTATAGGGAAGAGTTCGTGGAAAGATAGAATTGCAGAGTTCTAATCCACAAAGAATTAGGAAAAAACACGTACCCTGGTAATTTCAGCGCCCAGGCCTGGGCGCCGAAGATTTCGGCGCCCAGAGCCAGGCGTTGAAAATAGGGTCTGGGCTGTTTTCTTTAGTCAGATTCGGATTCCTGAAATCCGTAGAGTTTGAGATTAATTCGAGTCTTCTAGCGCGTATCAATTTTATGACGGAATGCGTCTGGGCCCGTTACGAACTCTAGGCTCGTTAGGATCTTAATTAATACGTAACTCTTATTTCTGAATCATATTAGGAATAGGATTCTCGCATTTTTCTATCTCATTTAGGATTTATGTTGAAATGCAACACCTAATTCTGACAGGCTTCTATCTTTTATGATTTGCCACTTTTAGAAGCTACCTTTTACGGCAGTTACTATTTTTAGCAGGTTTCCATAAATAGCAGGTTTCGGGTGAAATAAAAGGGGAATTGAGATTCGTTTATTTTATAGGAGATGCGTTGTCAAGTGGAGTTTTTATGCTTTCATCATTGAACCTTTCCCCCATTCAATTGAGGCAAAGCGATCTTTTGAGTCTTGGCTAAGTGCCTAGGAGTGTGAGAGCTCCTTCTGGCAAGGGTACGTTCCCTTATTATTTTTCGATGTGTGCTCATTAATTTTGGCATCTTGGTGACTTGGATTCTTCCTTTGGCTAAAATTTTTCTTTCGACTTGGGTTGCAAGTAATTAAATTTCAATAAGGGACTTCTATTTTTTATTCTTGTTTTTCTATAGGCTTTAATATTTTTGCAAATTGGTTGGACCGAATCATGGATTGCCTACGTATCCGCCTTAAATAGATTTAATTTGGAATCAGGTCTTGCGTAGTTCTTAGCCTAGAAAATGGTTTCTTAGAATGCCGAATTCGATAAGTATGTTCTGAGGTGAAAACATATTTTTTGAAACGGTGGAATAAATGAAGTTTATTATTATTTTAATCTACTGCTTTGCCGTAAGCCAAAAATTTGTTTTATATATTTTTTTGAGTACATGTATTTTTTGGTGGTACGTATGTCTGAATACGTGTTGTACCCCCCAAGTGTTCGTTATTGTTCCGTGTATGTGCGGATAAAATGACGAGCACTTCTGGACAAATTTTAGCAAGCAGAGAGATTCAGCGCCCAGGCTGGGGCGCTAAAGATTTCGGCGCCCAGCTGTGGGCGCTGAAAATTATTTATGGGCGGATCTTTTTTGGTGCGCTAAATGCTTCTTTTCCTTTTTAGCTAACTTTAGAGGCGCTTTGCAAAGTTCTTTTTTTTTTATTATTCACATTCTTTAAATTTTTTTAATTTTCATTTTTGAGTGTAGAATGTACTTTTCATTTGTCTTTTTTTTATTTGTGACTCGAGACGGTTTGAAAGATGGGTTGAATGAGATAGGGTAATTTGTATAGGTATTGGTCAAGCATAAGGATTACATCTTCTAGGATTCACATTTTACGGCCTCAGGCTAGTGTCACGAGTTTACATCAATCAAGGCCAATGAGTAGCATAGGGACGGCTCAAGGGTATATCAACAGGACGTATCCAAACAAGTTATATGGTCATTATGCTAATGGTGGTGTAAGAGCAGGTTTGGACTTTGGAAATAATGGGCATGACGCACGTGTCAATGGCCGTGCATGGTTTGCGGTTGATAACAAGTTCAAAAACAAGAGTTGAGGTAATGGTTTCTTGGGTTATGGCAATGAGAACATGGATGGGTTAAATGAGCTGAACAGGGGCCCCAGAGCGAAGGCGTCTAAGAACATAAGGATTGGAAAGGGTAGACATTGTAGAGCTTTATGATTTGGATTGGTTGACTCAATTCTTTTCCTTCTTTTACTTAGGTAAATTTCGCACTTTGGGAGGTACGGGCTATGTATTTCATGGCTCGCTCTTTTCGCTCTCCCTTTTCTCTTTCTATTTTTTCTTTTCGCTCGGGATTTCTCCCCAACATATATCCTTCAATCAATTTGGGCTAAAAGGTATATGGTTGTTGTCTTTGAGTCACGAGGTGAGACTGAGTGAGCCTCGTTTGGTAGGCCTATAGTGGACCTCTAATTTTAGTAGGCCTAGGGTGGACCTTTAATTTCAGTAGGCCTAGGGTGGACCTTTTAATTGTCTTACTTTGCAAGCGTATTTAGTCGTTTCTTAAAATGTGCAAATAGCGTAGATTTAAAATCTTGTTTTTACCTTATTGAAATTTAACGAAAGAATTGCATCGAAAATAACTTTTGCTTCTTTTCAGATTCCAGTTTCTGGGATTTAAATTGGAAGTTGTGATTTAGACTCGAACTTTCATTAATCTTTCTGATTATAACCCGTGTATGAATACAAGGAGGTGGCCTAGACTCAAAATAATGACGTGGCGTAAGCCTATAATACTTGACCAAGCGACTCTCAGACTTAGGCTAATTGGACCATAACTTTCGTTGGTTGACACTTTAGATTTTAACCCTTGGGTGTTCATTTGTCACGCGCCATTTTGCTTAATGTTGGCAAGGTAGTTAATTGGGGAGATCGAATTTTTATTTTTGCAAGACTAGAATCATTAGTGCGGCTTCTCTCTTAGTGTGTATTGCTTTACCCCAATGGTAGCCCTATTGGTATGCCGATTTGGGTATTTTCATGGTTGGTCATGTTGCATTCATGGAAAATCTTTTAGTCCGTACTTAATAGTATTTCAAGGAGTGAGTGACTCGAGAGGACTATGATAGTCGTGACCCAATGTGATTATAAGCCTTGAGGCCATTAATTTTTCTTGCCAATGGTATTGACACCTTAGGTTCACTTTGGGGTTGTGCGACTATGGGGGATGATTTCCAGAATGTGACTGTTTCCATTTTGCAAATACTATAGTATATTCTTTTTATTGGTGAGAGAGTATTGAGGCTGTGGATTCTTAGCAAGGGATGACAATTACATATGGGTGCTTATTGATTTAAATGTTAGGAAGGGAGACTCAATATGGTTTAACCTTTTAACTTGCAGAACGACACCAAGCATTAGGACCGATTCTATGGATAAGACAACTAAGACTTAGGATTTGGATTGTATTTTGGCATAGCCTAGTCTAGACTCGGATTTATTTGAACATTTATTTTATTTGAAGACTTTATTCGAACATTTATTTTTTGAATACTTCGCCCATGTGACATTCAAGGTTTAATTAGCATGCTCGGCTTTGGTGCCGAACATCGTCGTCGTAGGAGGCCTAACAACGACACAAAGAGTTATTTATTTTTTACAAGTCGCTTTTAGAATCGAGTGCTTTTTCATACGCCCTCGTAGAAATTGTTTTTACGAAAAGTTGTTTTTTTATTTGCTACGTATTTTCTTCATGCGTGGGCACCGAGGCTGCTGTGCCTGACCAAAAGGCCAGGCAGCAACTTCAGCGCCCAGCAGTGGGCGTGAGAAATTTTGGCGCCCAGCCAGGGGCGTTGAAAATGCGTCCCTGGCTGGTTCTCGTTTTCTGTTTGCGTATACTTTTGTTTTTGCGACTTTAATTTTGCGTGCTTGCCTTATAACGTCCTTTACGCGTTGTGCAGCATTTGTGGGATTCGTTACAGGCCATCCCGAGCGTCGCTTATTTTTGTGGCGATCGTTCGGGCATGCGGAACACGTATTTTGGTATAACTCTTTGGAAAATTAGTTTATGAATGTTTGGGCAATTTTTAAGGTCGTTGGTTTTCTAGGATAGTTTGTCGCACACAATCACATATTTCGCTACACATAACTACATTACAAACAGGGATTTGAAAATTAAATTTGCCACGTAGTTTATGATAGGCTTCTATGGGTAGTTTATTTGCGCCTGGCTTGGTACCGCTTCTATCGTAGATCCAACACATGCCCCGGTCGAGGTAGTGTCTTCAACAGACGAATTTCGCCCAAGAGGCCAACCCGCAAGTGCAAGCCAAGGGGGCATGCAAGCGAGAGGGGCCTAATGAGCGAGCGATTGGGTTCGGGATAGGTGTACTACCTGCACAAGTACCGAGTGGGCAACATGCGCGGCGTATGCACCCCCCTATTGGCGAAAAAAGGTATCCTTAGTCCCAACTCCCGAGGGAGCCGAGATTCGTAATGATGTTCTGCCCGTTCACATTAATATGCTGATTTTCAGGTCGTCCCAACTTGATGGGGAAATAAACGCGGGGTAGGATCGTTTCACCCTTCGGCTATTTTGATTACCTACAAGCACGAGTATTTCCTTCACTATCCCCAGTTGAGTCGCCACTGTGAGGGGGTCGAAAAAGCGCGAGGCTAATGCGTGACCTCGTCCCTCGTGGGTGTGACAATTCTTTTATTCAATCAAGTGTAATTGGATTTCCTGTGAGTTTACACCGAATTGACTAGTAATATAGGAGTCGCCATTCAGTTTTTAACGACAATGAGAAAAACTGACAAAACCCGGTTATCGTGACATAAAGGGAGTGCAATTATGTATGACCACGATGGCTGTAGGTTCTCTTGTGATCCCTGGTGTGGGGATCTCTCAATATACACCCGCAAGGTAGAGATTGAGGGTTCGGGGGACTGTAACTACCGAGAGGAGTAATTCGCTCGCCGATAACTCCAGAGGCAGGATATCCTTGCTAGCTCAGCATAAATAATTGAAGGGACATGTGTTAACTATTAAACTAATCTGAGTTGATTTTAGCAATATGCAACATATAATACTAATTCGATCGTGATTATCTGATTTAAATAGCATTGAGGGACCTAGCATGATAATCCGATATCCCAAAAATATTATATTTGTTAGGCGTGATAGAACAATCAGATTAGGTTAGTTTAACAGTTCATAAAAAGGGTGAGGAAAGCAGTGAAATCATCGAAAAGGGACACATTACGACGCACCCTTGAGAGGTGCGTCACGGTTCTCAGAAAACTAACCACTTTGACTTTGCTATTTCTCCTTTTTATTTAACGAATCTTAATTATGGGACAGGATACGTTCTGTTCGATTTATGGATCGATTGCGACAGAACGCGTGAACAGTTTCGCAGCGAGAGGCTTAGGCTAAGGGTTAGAGTCAATACTCAGAATATAATTGTGTGTTGTTGTGTGTTTTTCACGTCGAATTTAGGGGCCTATTTATAGGGAAGAGTTCGTGGAAAGATATAATTGCAGAGTTCTAATCCACAAAGAATTAGGAAAAAACACGTACCCAGGTATTTTCAGCGCCCAGGCCTGGGCGCCGAAGATTTCGGCGCCCAGAGCCAGGCGTTGAAAATAGGGTATGGGCTGTTTTCTTTAGTCAGATTCGGATTCCTGAAATCCGTAGAGTTTGAGATTAATTCGAGTCTTTTAGCGCGTATCAATTTTATGACGGAATGCGTCTGGGCCCGTTACGAACTCTAGGCTCGTTAGGATCTTAATTAATACGTAACTCTTATTTCTAAATCATATTAGGAATAGGATTCTCGCAGTTTTCTATCTCATTTAGGATTTATGTTGAAATGCAACACCTAATTCTGACAGGTTTCTATCTTTTATGATTTTCCACTTTTAGAAGCTACCTTTTACGGCAGTTACTATTTTTAGCAGGTTTCCATAAATAGCAGGTTTCGGGTGAAATAAAAAGGGGAATTGAGATTCGTTTATTTTATAGGAGATGCGTTGTCAAGTGGAGTTTTTATGCTTTCATCATCGAATCTTTCCCTTGCGGGAACGGGGACAAAAGTAGGTGTCTACACATAGAACTTCCAAGTGAAATAAGCGAATGAACAAGGCGCCGAAAATGATCACAGACCCCAAAAAAAAAAAACAGCTCTGACTTCTATAGGGCCCTGCGATATTCATTCGACTTTAAAATTGCCGAAAGTCGCACCTCACGGCTTTGTTAAAAGTAGCACGCCACTACAAAGATCGCTCGCACTTACGAGCGCAATCCCAAACACGATCAAGGACATTACGAAATGCGTATCCCCAAGGAACCTCTTCAACAAGAAATGACTGTCAATCACGAATTCTTGGGGGCTCGAAAGAAAATATAGAGTATACAAAGTTAAAAACAATATTCCCAGACTACGCTATACGAAGTCCCGTGTTTGGATGTCTCAAAAAATAAAAAATAAACCGGTTTACGACCTCAAGACAAAGGTCGCCGTTGATACCTATACATAGTCCCCTAATCAAGGACCCAGGTAGTGGCAAAATTGAGCCGTAAGGACTAACTCAAAACCATAAAGGATGATGACCACAAGACAATGGTCCGTCTAAGCATGTTGTCAACCCACATTCAGGTTGCAACTAAATCCGAGCATCCCTCGAAATAATTCGCTCCTGCAAGAATAAATGAAAAGAAATTCTCAAAAGAAATCACAAGAAAAGAAATGAAATAGGGACTTGCCCACCTCAATCGGGCAAGATCGCGGCACACGAATCCCAAATCAAAAAGACGAATTCAGGTTCGCTCACCTCCAGCGTGCGGGGCGTCCACCCTTAGCGGACAGGGCTCGCCCACCTTCAGCGGGCGGGGTCTGCGTCACTAGCCGCGCAGGTCCTCAGTTTTCGAAAAATAAAGTCTTAAAATTAAAAATAGGCTCGCCCTCTTCAGCCGGCGGGGTCTACGTCACAAACCACGTAGGTCCTTATTTTCAAAAAGCACAAACAAATTTTAAAACAAATTCGTCCACTTCTATCGGACGGGGTGTCCACCCTTAGCAGACAGGCTCGCCATTTTTAGCCGGCGGGGTCTACGCCACAAACCGCGTAGGTCCTTATTTTCAAATTTCAAAAACAGATTCGTCCACTTCTATCGGACGGGGTGTCCACCCTTAGCGGAAAGGCTCGCCATCTTTAGCCGGCGGGGTCTACGCCATAAACCGCGTAGGTCCTTATTTTCAAATTTCAAAAACAGATTCGTCCACTTCTATCGGACGGGGTGTCCACCCTTAGCGGACAGGCTCGCCATCTTTAGCCGGCGGGGTCTACGCCACAAACCGCGTAGGTCCTTATTTTCAAATTTCAAAAACAGATTCGTCCACTTCTATCGGACGGGGTGTCCACCCTTAGCGGACAGGCTCGCCATCTTTAGCCGGCGGGGTCTGCGCCATTAAACCGCGCAGGTCCTTAGTCGCTACAGCGATAACCTTTGCTGGATTTTCCTTCGTTTTACGTCCTATAAAAACAAGGGGGTTTTCTCGTTTAACTAGCCTTGAAAATGAGAATTTTTAAAAACATTTTACCTCGTGAGTGGGCTTGGACAGGCCCAATTACACTTTACAGCTTTGATTTCGAAAAACTCTGTAGCTACTCCCAATGACAAAGTGAGGGAGTTTCTGCGCACCTTTAGATCCTTCTAATGACAAAGTGAGGAAGTTTCTATACTATTCGTTGACAAATCCCAATGACACGTGAGGGATATGTCGACACTTCAAGTGATGACCCTTAAGTCAAATGTTATCACTCGGGGGCTCGTGAGACCCTCGCCAAAACAGGTCATCATGGCTTGTGCGACGCACTCCGTCTAATACTTTGACCATCGTCTTATTCCAAGACTCAGTCAAAGTGGGGGCTAACTGTAGACACCTACTTTTGTCCCCATTCCCGAAAGGGAAGGTTCGATGATGAAAGCATAAATCTCCACTTGACAACGCATCTCCTATAAAATAAGCGAATCTCAATTCCCCTTTTCATTTCACCCGAAACCTGCTATTTATGGAAACCTGTTAAAAATAGTAGCTGCCGTAATGGGCAGCTGTTAAAAGTGGCAAGTCATAAAGTATAGAAACCTGTCAGAATTAGGTGTTGCACTCCAACATAAATCCTAAATGAGATAGAAAACTGCGAGAATCCTATTCCTAATATGATTCGGAAATAAGAGTTACGTATTAATTAAAATCCTAACGAGCCTAGAGTTCGTAACGGGCCCAGACGCATTCCGTCATAAAATTGATACGCGCTAAAAGACTCGAATTAATCTCAAACTCTACGGATTTTAGGAATCCGAATCTTACTAAAGAAAACAGCCCAAACACTATTTTCAACGCCCGGCTCTGGGCGCCGAAATCTTCGGCGCCCAGGCCTGGGCGCCGAAAATACCTGGGTACGTGTTTTTTCCTAATTCTTTGTGGATTAGAACTCTGCAATTCTATCTTTCCACGAACTCTTCCCTATAAATAGACCCCTAAGTTCGACGTGAAAAGAACACACACACAACAACACACAATTATATTCTGAGTATTGACTCCAACCCTTAGCCTAAGCCTCTCGCTGCGAAATTGTTCACGCGTTCTGTCACAATCGATCCATAAATCGAACAGAACGTATCCTGTCCCATAATTGAGATTCGTTAAATAAAAAGGAGAAATAGCAAAGTCAAAGTGGTTAGTTTTCTGAGAACCGTGACGCACCTCTCAAGGGTGCGTCGTAATGTGTCCCTTTTCGATGATTTAACTGCTTTCCTCGCCCTTTTTATGAACTGTTAAACTAACTAAATCTGATTGTTCTATCACGCCTAACAAATATAATATTTTTGGGAAATTGGATTATCATTCTAGGTCCCTTAATGCTATTTAAATCAGATAATCGCGATCGGTCTAGTATTATATGTTGCATGTTGCTAAAACCAACTCAGATTAGTTTAATAAGTTAACGCATGTCCCTTCAATTATTTATGCTGAGCTAGTAAGGATATCCTGCCTCTGGAGTTATCGACGAGCGAAGTACTCCTCTCGGTAGTTACAGTCCCCCGAACCCTCAATCTCTATCTTGCGGGTGTATGTTGAGAGATCCCCACACCAGGGATCACAAGGGAACCTACGGCCGCCGTGGTCAAACATAATTGCACTCCCTTTATGTCACGATAACCGGGTTTTGTCAGTTTTTCTCATTGTCGTTAAAAACTGAATGGCGACTCCTATATTACTAGTCAATTGGGTGTAAACTCACAGGAAATCCAATTACACTTGATTGAATAAAAGAATCGTCACACCCACGAGGGACGAGGTCACGCATTAGCCTCGCGCTTTTTCGACTCCCTCACAGCAGAGTCTCCTCATTACCAGGTGCAACCACCGACGAAGTCAAGACCCTAACAGCAGCAGTGAATTGACCATCACTGACCTTCCTCATACATTGCCTCCTATTCAACGCAGCAGAACTAACCTTCTTCCTCCCCCCCTCCTCATCCTCCTCTAACATTGGTGAACGACGAACACCCTCCTTAAGAAGCTCTTTTTACCAGAACCTCAGGACCGCCCGGCTCTCTCCATACCCGAACAGCCCTCGAAATACCATCAACCTGACAACAACCCTTCCTCCCCGACTTCTTATCATCACGAGACCAGATAATCCTAAGTGTGCACAACGGAAAAATGAGCAAAAGGATCCAAGAAACCAGGTCGTGAGGGGAAGCTACCACCTTATCAAGAGAAGCTTTGAGACACCGGGAAAAGCCAAATCGATTAGCTCTGGGGATACTTTTAACAGTACGACACTTGCCCGCCAGAACCTCATGCAGCAGAACAACATCAAAAAAGGAAGGAGAAGTGGCCACCATGCAGCCAGCAGAAGCATCGGCCAACCCGACTAACGAAACAGATCTAGGAGGCTCGGGGATACCCAAGATCGCCACCTCCTCAAAAGAAGGAGCACATACCACCAAACTATCAGCATGCTTACAATTCTTACTAAAGGTGTGAGTGCAAAAACACTCACCACAGAGCCAAATGCCAGCCTGATGAAGCGCAGAGTCTAAAGCAGAGAATAAAGAAAGATCCCTCCCGACATTAGCTTTGTGAGTAGCCTTCAAAGCATCATCTTTAAAATGACGTGTCCCCAGATGATCAATAAAATACTTTTTCGACAATCCCTTTCCTCTCCCACTATTACACCCGTCACACCCTATAAAAGGGCACGAGATACGCAAAACCATAGGAGACAACCCAAAACTCCAACCGACAGCCCCACTGCAACAATCCTACAAACACCAACAATACACCCACACACACTAACACCAAACACCAAAACCGGCCGCCAACACCGCAAACCAAACAACAAACCACAAGATAGCGGGGTACAAAAATGTGAAAAACAAGCAATAAACAACCAGTGATAAACAACAACAAAACAAAGCAGCAACAACAACTGGACAAAACTGGATCAAAACAAGGAAGTAACAAAGCAAAACAAACCACCAAAGTACCAAGGGGTTTGTTGTACTCGAAACCACAAAATGAACTCAAAAACCACGCAGAACTGAGTTGACAGGCTACTGCTACTGAACACAAACCTTGCAAATGAACACAAACCACATGCTGCAACAAAATGAATAACACAAACCGACGTTGCACCACCCGCAAAAGTTGATTCGATCCCCACCGAAATAACCCAAACAACCACCTTAATAACACAAACAACCACCTGAATGCCACCCAACAATCACCTGAAAGCCGCAAAACAACCACCAGCACCGCGCTTCACGACCACAAGCACCACGCTGAACTGCGATTTGGTAGCACTAAACTGCTGCCGGAAAACGATCGAGGAACCTACACCGGAACACAAACCCCGAACGAACCAAAACGCTTGAATTCCGCCGGGAAATGATCGAGGAACCTGACCCCTGAAACTCATCTCGAATGAGCCAAATAATGCCGCCTGAAACTGGTTTTGGAACCGACCAAAACCACATGAAACCGCTCCCAATACCATCGCAAATGCCACCCAATAATCGCCCGAAAAACGCCGCCTGAAGAGATACCTGATAAGTTGCCTAGAAACACCACGAACACTGCCTGATACTGTCGAAAACTGCCTGATAAGTTGCCTGAAAACTGCCCTAGAAACGTCGAAAACTGCACCAAGGAGGTCGAATTAACCGCTTGAGAATAAGCCTGACACCCGCGCCACCGCCGTGACCCTTCGCCAGCCCAGTTTGCAGCAATTCGCTTCACAACAGCAAGTACCAGCTGCCCATTCTCGTCCCTGATGGCCACCCCAAAGCTCACTCCATTCACCCCCGAAACATGAGCATCCACATTCACTTTAACACAACTAGGAGGGGGCAACATCCACATAGCTGTTGAAGGGAAGTGACAGGCACGAGGACCCATACTTACCTTAGAATTGTAGCCAATGTAGTTAGCATTCAGGGACACAAAACCAATAGCAATGCTCACAGGCTCCGCTGCAGAACTTGGCTCAAAAACCCCTTTATTACGACAAAACCACGCTGCCCAAGCTAGAGAGGAAAACACGCGCAACTCATCTCTCCCCAACTTCCCTGCTACCCACCTGAATCTCTCGGCAAAAGAGGTACTTGGAGCCTTATCAATCAGCCCACCAAACACACTATGAGACCATATTGGGGCAGCGTATTTACACTCAAAAATAGCATGAAGCACTGTTTCCCCCACCACCCCACAGATTGGGCAGTTACCACTCTCGCGGATATGTCGTTTATGTAATACATCCATAGCCCCTAAATTACCCTTGCACGCACGCCACAGTAAGTGGCAAAGCTTCGGCGGTCCACCAATATTCCATATGTAATCCCCAGTAATTTTATAAATTTTATTAATATATTTTAACGTATAGTTAATTATATTTAAATAGAATTTACGAATTTTATAAATAAATATGTAGTTGACGAGTATTTATTTTTATACGTTTTAAATATTTCAACGATTTATGAAATTAAAATAATTTTAGAATTTTATATTGAAAAAAATTTGAATTACGAAAACACGTTCGAAATTGAAAACCAATCCTAATCGGTTTTGGATACAAACATTAAAGCTCAATCCTAATCCTAGCCAACCTCGATAAAGCCCAAAATAAGTAAACCCAAAATAAACCCAAATTGAAACTCCTTCACGTGAACCAGCCAAAACCCTCAAAACTTTGCTCCTATCTTTGCAGCTGTCGCCGCCAACCACTGCCGAACCGCCGTCCCTGCGCTACCGCTGCCCAACCGCCGGTAACTCCTCCTCCTTCTCCTTCCTCCTCTTCTATTTCGTTTTTCCTTTCTCTCTTGTTGTTCTTTGTCTTCCCCCTCACTTGTGCTCTGTTTTGCACACAACCACCGCCAGCGCACGCAACCACCGTCACCAATTAATCACTGTTGTTGCGCCGCCCCTTGCCGCGATGCCAGCCCGTCGGCCGTCGCTGCAGCCTACCAGCCAGCATTCTTCCCCGTCTTTTCTTGTTTCTTCATTCTCACAACAGCCACCAAGCACGACCGAAACCACCGCAATCACCACCTCTAGTCGCGTCACTGTTCCCCGCGACCACTGCCTCGTGCCGCGCCGCCTGTGCTCCGCCGGCCAGCCACTCTCTTCTTCTTTTTGGTTAATTCTCAAACCCTAAACTAAATTATGTGCTAATTATGTTTTATTAATTATGTTTCAATTATGTTTTATTAATTTAATTCATGTTTCTTGAATTTAATTATGGTTTTATTATTAAGTTATGAATTTCAGATTATATACTTTGCATTATTAATAATTTAATTTTCAGATTTATATAATTGAATTACAATAAGGGTTTTAAGTATTAAAACATGAACTTTTAAGGTTTTAATAGTTTTGAAATCATGGTAGGATGATTATAAATTATTAAAGTTATTGTTTTTATGATTTTAAACATGTTATTTATGTTTTGGAATAGTTTCAAATGAGTTTATATTGCTGAAAATTAAAGTATGATGATTGCGAAGAGTTTTCAATGAATTTCAAACATTGATTCAATAATTATGATGCTAGGAAATCAAATATTCACGTTTTAATGTTGGGGAAGGTTCTAAATATGTTTAGGATGTATTTAGAATGCTTTGTTATGGTTGCGGATGATTAGAAATTGATTAAGAATATTTGTTGGTTGTTTTAGGCGGAGAATTCTCTTTAAGAGACTTTTGAAAGTGTTAAAGTGGCCCATCAGTTTGTTTACACCAGGTACGTACATACCTGTGTACTTGGAGATGTGTGTTATTTGTTGAAACCATGTTGAAATTGTTGTTGAACTTGGTTATGTTGAAATTTACATGTTTAATATTGTTGGATGGACACGTTGAACATATATTTCGTTATGAGAATTATAACATGTTAGTATGATGATTGATGCAACCATGTTGGTTGGGAACACTAGATTATTTTATACATATATTGATTCAGGTCGATTGATCGTTGTTCCCTTTTAGCTTTTCACTACTTTATGAGGGCCAAGGGCCTTGTTTAGTAAGTTGAAACCTTATACCCATATAGAGGGGTTGATTAGTATCAAAGGAAAGGTTGAATTTAATTGGAATGAGTCTTGATTGATACCTTTGTGATCACTTACTTAATTCCAAGATAAAAACAGTTATGAATAATTGTGGATTGTATGCCTTATGTGATTGTTGAGTCACAACAGAGTTTTAATCTGTAAATCATGTAAAGTGAAACTGAGTAGCAATAGCTTTAGACTGTGCACGTCTGAAGTGACGGACAAACAGGAGTTGGGGTTCATGGTGGTAGCCCATGGCCTTTTCTGGGACCAGATTGATCACCACGTTCTATTTTTATTCAAAAGTTCCTCGATATCGCAGGTCACTGAGTTTACGGAGTCGCGCCCGTACCTCGTCTTCCTTAGTGAAGCTTCTAGCTAGACAACTCGGTCCATTGACTATTTCAATTAAAATAATATTGTTATAAAAGTTCTAGTCAAGTCTATCCTAGTCTAGTCAAGTGTGGCCTTCAAATTAATATGTTTTTTTGCCCTTACTTATGTTTTATTAGTATCATATTAGGATCGTTCGTTTAATAGAATCATGTTAGGATTATTATTGATTTAGTATGTAGTACTCAGCTTTGCTGATTACGTGCTTTGTTTGTGTGTGTTGATCATGGCTATGCCTTATTGATCCTGTGATGACCCATTTTGGTGAGCAGTCTCCAGGGATCAATAAGCGTTGCCCATCTACAGGTTTGAAGATGATGCATCATTGAGATCGGGATTAGAGAGCTTATATTTATTTTGTTTTGCTAAGTGATTTGGGTTTTGTTAAGTTGGACTTTAAATTTGTCGTACTATTTACGTTTCCTTATTTTCGTTCATTAGTTTTTGGGACTAAACCTGTAATCGATTATTTATAAACCTAAAGCAACTTTTATGTTTTCCGCTGCAAAATTCTGAATAAACCGTTACGTTTTCACACGGGCGATAATACCTTGATAATTCTCTATAGTTATATTTATAAAAAGGGTTGTTTTAGAAAAAGGAGAATTGTCGGGGTGTCACCATACCACCCTCCACAACTCGTCTTCCCTTGCTCCAAAGGTCAACTCCCATGTTCGAGTATGCCCCAACCTACCAAGCCAGTAGCCTTATCGTACTGTATACACACCATTTGGTGACGGCCACCAATACCTCCTATCACCTGGCCAAAATTTTGATAGTGGTAAATCCATAACAGCTCTCCTGTCTACCTCAGTAAAAGTGATAGACACCAGATCACTATCCCGGCAACCATTATCATAGTCAATTAAGTCACTTACCCGTAGCTCCTTATTACTGTCAGGTTGGGGTGTTGGAACAATAAAAGTTCCCTTTCCTGGTTGCCAAGAGTCATCCCACACCCTGATGGAAGTATCATTCCCCACTCTCCATCTCATACCATCATGGAGAAGGGCATTCGCACCCCATATACTCCGCCATGTGTAACTCGGGTCATGGCCCCGTAAGGCTGCCATAAAATCCAAATTCTTGTAGTATCTGGATTTCAAAACTCCCTGTAACAGATTGTTAGTCCCATTATATAGCCGCCATCCTTGTTTGGCCAATAATGCTTGGTTAAAGCATTTCAAGTTCCGAACCCCATCCCTCCCATGGACTTTGGCAAGCATAGTAGTTCCCACCTATTCCAGTGAATCTTCCTCTCCACCCCATTCGATCCCCACCAAAATTTTGCCATAATCGAGTGCATTTCATCAATAAGACCATCAAATATCCTAAAAATTCTCATCATATATTTCGGTATAGCCTGTGCCACTGCCATAATTAGTACTTCCTTCCTCGCCCGGGACAATAACTTCTCTTTCCACCCTTGTGACTTCTTCCATATTCTTTCTTTTAGGCACGCGAACACCGCCTTCTTCGACCTCCCGATAATCGTTGGTAACCCCAAATACTTCTCATGCCTATCAACTTCCCGAACACCCAAGGTCTCGATAATTTCCAGCCATAAAAGCATCCAACTGCCTCTCCCCATGAACCACACCCCCCTCCTTTTCATGCATCCCCAAAATCTCATTAAAGTCCCCACACATTAACGTAGGAAGTGAACTTCGAGCCTTAATAGTTCTCATTAACTCCCATGTATAATGCTTATTTTCCGCCTCCGGCCACCCATAAATTCCAACCACCTTCCATACTGGCACGTCCTCCTCGTTGCACACCTCCGCCTCGTTGTGATGAATTGAGTAGGAACGTACCGTCACCTTAACATCTCTCCACCACATCCTCAATCCCCCCGACCTCCCATTACTGCTCAAGCAAAACCCATTCTCAAAACCACAGCGATTACGAATTAACTCCAACCCCCCAGCGTCCATTTTTGGTTTTATGACAAAAACAAAATTCGACTTGTCTCTCCAACACCAGTCTTGGAGAGCTTTGACTGTTAATGGGTTGCCAAGCCCATTACAGTTCCACACTAAGGTTTTCATTGCTCTTCGCGGGGTTGGGCATCTCCAACCGCCGCTACTTGAAGTTCATTCGAGACTCCATGCCTGCCATCTGCCAATTTATGTCTCCTAATACCTTCCTCCCTATCTACCATTACTACATCCCCATACTCCCTTGTCTTCCTTTTCTCCCCCACCACGTCTATCCCTTCCACCCTCACCCCACTCCCCCCTACAGCACCCGTCGGGCGAGTTATTTTCTTGATCTTTCGAAGCTGTGGTTTTGATGCAGAAGTTGATACCCCTACCACAAACACGGGTTGTGAAACCGCCTATCACCAACATCTCCTTCCACCTCCCTCAAGAACCCCTCCCCTGTTTGTGAACCCACACCCTTCTCCACCCCATTTCCTACCTCTCCCCCATCCTTTTCCACAATCTCCACCCCCTTACTTTCCTGCTTAGAAGTTTGTGGTGCCCCCCCTACGATCTCCACTACACCTTTCTCCTCAGCCCCAGCTTCTTCCACATTATGAACACTTAAAATAGGAGTTTGGGTATTAGGCTTAACCACAAAGCATACTCTCCTTGCGGCATTGAGTTCTTTCACCTCCTCCAAGTTGTTTAACCTTCCCCTCCTTGGCGAAGCCTTTAATTCCATCCCCCACCATGGCCCTCGTTTTCGCAGCTCCTCTGGTACTAGATACAATCCTTTTCACCGTGACCCATAATACCACACATGAAGCAGAAAAATGGCAGACGTTCATATTTAAGCTTCACCTTTACCGTATGACCTTGCCTATTTACCACGTCTAGGAAACGTCGTAATGGTTTTGTTACATCCATCATAACTCTCAGTCTGCGGTCTTTACCAATCCCCATCACATCCTCCTCTATCTCCATTAATGAATCGAGTTTAGCAGCGATAGCTTTCACGTGCGCATCAGAACGACAATTAAAAGGAAGATTCTCAATTCTAACCCAGAAAGGGGAATGAGTTAGGGCAATATCATATGGTTGCTCGTCCCCAGAGATGTCCTTGAGAAGTAAGAGATTTTGTTCGAAGCACCATGGCCTCCCCGCCATCACTTTTTCCTTATCACGTCAGTGAAAAAATTGGAACACAAAGGAAATTTCCCCAATTGCACGAATGGCAACCTTACCCACCATCTACCATGCATGCATCATGGTTCTCTTGAATGCTTCTCCATTAAAGCCCCTATCCGTTAGCAGTATGCCCACAAGCATGAGAGATACTCTATCGTCCAGTTTGCTCGCATCCACCGCTCCCAAATTCACCACATCTGCGTTGTCATCATCCAAGTTTAGGGTATCCCACTTCTCAGAGAGCTCGTCGGCCATAATCACCGGAGAAAAAAAGTCACCGTGGTGTCTAGGGTTTCCTTTTGTTCTCAAAGGGGTATCGCCCTCTCTTTCAAGGGAGTTTCTCGGACAATTTTATCTTGGATCATTATTATTATTATTGTTATTATTATTATTATTATTATTATTATTATTATTATTATTATTATTATTATTATTATTATTATTATTATTATTATTATTATTATTATTATTATTATGAATCAAATGCTAACAAAGTCAAACATTTTACAAATAATTAGTGGGAAACCGAGATACAATCTGGGTCCCCACTCCTCTGGCTATAGCAAAGCCTATCCTGGTAAAAAATATGAGCAGCAACACGAGCCCCAATGTCCTGAACCCTAGAGAACTTAAGAACCCGTTTCAGCAACGCAACAACATCCTTATCCAGCTCCCCCAAAGAAGAGAAAGAGAACGGAAGAAAGCCATAACCAATTGCTCGACAACATGCTTCGTACTTGAGCCGCTTCCGAATTGCCGCATCAGTCACAACCCTGCCCGGGACTAAGCCAGAAGGCCAGATTGTGTCAAAGGAGAAGATCCCGTCAAGTCAACACACACATCACAGCCTCGATCCCAATAGTAGAGCAACACGTCTGCAGGTCGGAGAGCTCCATCGTTCCCTCCAAATAGACCAATATCAACCTTTTTTCGGCCGAAATCCCAGACCGATAACAAACATCAACAAGGGTATCCCGAACCACATTATGCCGATGTTTAATACCCACAATGCCAGCACATGATACCACATGATCACAGAAGATATCTCCCGCAAAGACCCTGGAGCAAGCAGAATATGGTGCCGTAACATGGAACAAAGGAACCCCCAACCGGTAACACAACACACATCGGTAAGACTTAGCATTCATCGTCTGTCCCAAACCTGATATGGGGACCGCATGAAGCCAAGCAGAGGTGTGATCTCCCTGCTGCGATTTCCACAATGCCGATTGTCGAGGAGATAAAGAGAAGGTGGATTCTGCAGATGCAGTAACCTTTGTGAAATATATATCTGCCAATTTGTTCATGAGTTTAGGGGCAGCGACCTCATTAGGGTTACTCAGAATGTCATACTCCACCGTACTACTAAATAGACTCAACGCATCTTCAAATGCTCGACCTGGACCAACAATTCCAACATGTCGTAGAAGCTTTGACTGCAAACCAAAAGACTGCAATCGAGAAGCAAGAAAAGCATAATGACGAACATTACCTGCGGAATAAACACCAAGCCCGCCAAAAGAAAAAGGTAAGTTGGCAAGTCGCCACTGCCAATCGCCAAAGCCAGGCCCCGAAGCAGTAACAATACGCTTCAAGGAAGATCGAAGAGCCTCATCGAATGTGCGCTTAGCCACCTCAAAGATACCAGGAGGACAAGTACGCAAAGCAAAGTAGAGTTTAGAAACTCCGGTACATGCCCTAAGTAACAACAACTCACACTGAGGATCATCAAGCTGAGCGACCTTATCCATAAGCCCAATGGTCTTGGTTACCCTCTGCATCACAAGCTCACCACTAAAAACACGATTGGAACTAGCGGGCCACCAAGCAACTTAACACCATGCAAAGGACGAGCAATATCAGGGGGAAAGACTCCCACAAGCCTGCTTCGAGGGTCCTATATAGGCCATAAAACCTCAGTCTTCTCCACGTTAAGATGTAACCCGAGACAAGGCCCTTCCTCCATAATCAACTGCAGAACCTTCCCCACCGCCAAGGTGTCACCAATAATAGTGTCGTTATCCAAATACCATGCCTGAAGACATACATCAAAAACATCTTTGATTCTACAAACCAGGGGTAGTAAAACCAAAGCAAAAAGTAGAGGACCAAGGGGATCACCCTGCTGCACCCCCTGAGACGACCATAAGGTGTGCTCTCCATAATACAATATGGCTGGAGTAGAGTAGCAAAATTCAACCCATCGCAAAATACCCGGACAACGAAGACGAACTTCACGTAACATGGCCGCACGATCAACTAAATTGAAGGCATTTTGAAAATCCACCAACAACATTAAAAGACCCACATCAGAACCCCGATCTTCTATCAACCGGTTCACTGCGTGAAGAATTGCCTCACCACCCACAGATACCCCGACACCAAATTGAAGACCATCAAAGTCCCAAAGATGGACCAACCATAACAACACCAACCTTTGAAACCAGACGTCGCCAAACAGTACCACGGCAATAGGACGAATACCACCACCGGGCTTGACAAGAGGTGTGAGGGGAGCACTAGCAATATACTCTCAAAAACCCATAGGACATTTTCAGCCAAAAAGAGATTAAACACCCCAGAAATGGAGTCAACTAACTCATCTAAAATAGCTACAACAGCACCACTCAAGCAGTCCATAAGGTGTTGAGCTCGCAAATCGTCCCTCCTACAAGATGTGCCACGTGGAAAACTCCTAATCCGGTCCAAAGAAACAACAGAAGTAGCGATGAGATGATGGTGATCAACAGGAATATCAGGCAAGGACGAAGCTGGAGAAGAAGGGTGTTCTGACTGCAAATCCGCAAGAGTGGCCTCATTATAAGGCGCAACGCCAGAAGAAGAAAGAACACGGACTGCGGTAGTGTAATGGCCATCACAAATCTTCCTACGACACTGCTTGATATTACGCTCTGCCAAATCAAGATCCTCATCAGCATCCAGCAAAGTAGGGGATCCAGCTGCCAAAGCTTCCCGCAAAAGAAGCATATTACCCCCCCGACGTACTCCAAGTACGAATAGCATTAGCAATGCTCTCTTCCTGCCGTTGCCGCCTAACGACGGATGAGCACTCGCGATTACTCCTCGGACTAAAGGTCTTAAGGATGTTATTATTGTTATTATTGTTTATCATTATTATTATTATTATTATTATTATTATTATTATTATTATTATTATCATTATTATTATCATTATTATTATCATTATTATTATTATTATTATTATATGTCTTGATCATGTCCATATCAAAATCGATCTGTACATATCATGTCCATATTAGAACCGATTTGTACAGATCATGTCCAGATCTTTACTGATATGTAAAAATCATGTCCAGAGCAAGACCGGTATGATTAGATCATGTATAGATCATAACTGATCTGTACAGATGATGTCAAGATCAGTACCGATCTGGAGAGATCATGTCCAGATCAGGATCGATCTGTACAAATCATGACCAGATCATAACTGATTTATACATATCATGTCCATATAAAAATCGATATGTATTCATCATGTCCGAATCAGAACCATTATGCCCAGATCAGAACCATTATGTCCAGATCAGAACCTTCATGTCCATATCAGATCCGGTATGTGTAGATCATGTTTTGATGAGAACTAATCTGCATAGATCATGTCAAGATCATAACCGATCTATACAGATCATGTCTAAAACTGAACCAATTTGTCCAGATCAGAACCCATATGTCAAGATTTGAACCGGCATGTCCAAATAATGTTCAAGTCAAAACCATTATGTCCATATCAGAAACGGTATGTCCAGATAATGTCTAACTCAGAACCGATCTGTCCAAATCATAACCGATTTATTCAAATCATGTTTAAGTCTATCTAATATATGGAATAGTTAAACAATGAGTAAAGTCAAATAAATAATATGTAATTTATAATAACAATATTATAAATTTGAATAAAATTTATTTTATTTGTAAATAATTTCATATTAATAATAGTAGTTTTTGTTTAAATGTTAAATATGAAAAATCAGATCAAATCAAATCATATCAGAAAAATAAGTTCAGATCAGGCTAGTTCAAATCATATCAGATTAGATAAGGAGAAATAAGGTAATCGAAATAGACGGGGCCTAAGGATGCTTACGCAAAGTGTGAACCTGTTTAACATGGAAATGTGAGTAAAATTAAAATTGTGGAGATCTAAAGAAAAGTAAATGTTAATAAATTTTTGAAAGTCTTCTAATTTCACTTGCATTGTGTATTATTATGGAAACGAAAACTTTTGTATAAGGTCTCCTTACCGAAAAGACGGCTTTGAAGACAGTCTTGTTGGTGTGTGCGCTAACGTCATGGTGATGTCATCTTTTTTATTAAAATGAAAATAAACTTGGGTAGGAAATAAGGAATTTGAGTCTTACTAGGAATAGAATTACCAAACCTACTAGGATTGAAATTCTTATTCAATTAGAATTGCAACATTAATTAAACTCTTAATTAGATCAATTACAGTAGGAATAGGAATACTTAATCCAAGGTTACTTGGGAATTAAGCAATCGGACCTTTCTTGGAGCCCAAGACGAAACAACCCAACGCGGCCACAACAGGCCACGTTGGTGCGTGTGCCTGCCTAGGCCCAGCCACAGCAGCAGCTGGCCGAAGGCCCAACGCATTGCGGCCATGGCCCATGGCTGCTTCCTTGCTCGCTTGCTTGGCGCGCCCCATGGCTGCTGCCTTACTCACTTTCTTGGCGCGACCCATGGAGCTGCTGCCTTGCTCGCTTGCTTGGCACGGCCCATTAGCGCTGCTGCCTTGCTCGCTTGCTTGTCGAGCGATGGGCCGGCTCGCTTGCCGGCTTGTCGCTCGTTGAGCTTCCGATTCGTTTTCCGATTCCGGAATCCATTTCCGTTTCGAACAAATATTTACGTTTCCGTTAATATTTTCGATTCCGGAAATAATTTCTTTTTCCGATAACATTTCTGATTCCGGTAATATTTCCGTTTCCGGCAATATTTCTATTTCCGATAATATTTTTCCGATACGAACCATGTTTCCGTTTCCGGCAACATCTACTACTTGGATAATATTTATATTTCCGTCATGAACCATATTTCCGTTTCCGGCAATATCATCATTTCCGGAGTATTCTTTATTTTTCCTTTTGATGATTTCAGCTCCCACTGGAACCGAGATCCGTCGTTTTCGAATGTTCATAAATGGAGTACTTAATGAATAATATGTTCACCTAAATACTTGATCCGTTCACGTACTTTTTGTGTGACCCTACGGGTTCAGTCAAGAGTAAGTTGTGGATTAATATTATTAATTCCACTTGAACTGAAGCGGCCTCTAGCTAGGCATTCAGTTCACTTGATCTCACTGAATTATTAACTTGTTTAATTAATACTGAACTGCATTTATTATACTTAGCATTAAATGCATACTTGGACCAAGGGCATTATTTCCTTCATGTCTTCCCTAGCTGTTCCCGAACCGAACAACAACACGTTTAGGGCTCCAAATGTCTCCCCTTCGTATATAGTCAACTCACGTTCGGACCCGCCTTAAATTTGACCAACTAGAATCTCAGTATAAGGTTTTAGGATTATCGGGATCTCACTTTTAGGTGATAGGCAAAATTATATTTATCCCTTTGAATTTTAAGTCACATGTGATATTGTGTATAAATAATTTTGTCAAAGGCCCTTATTAATAGTGATAGGAATATTATAGAATTTCCACGAACCCTAAGATACTAGGATTAGGAAACTAGAATTAGGGTAAAATTAGGAAACGAGCCCTAAAGTCTATCAAGGACTCAACAGTCGTGAGCAAGACTTGTGGCCCAAGTAACTATCTTAGCAATTTTACTTTGCGCCCAAGCCAAGCCAAGCAGACGTTTGCACCCAAGCCAAGCCAAGCAGGCGATGGGTTGGCCCCTGCATGCTCGCACGCGTGCTGGTGCTGCTTTCTTGCATGATGGGCGCTGGCCCTTTGGTATTGGCGATGGGATGGCTTGCGCTGGCCCATGCGCTAGCGCTTCGTTGGCGCTCGTACTCTCCATAGGCCGTGATGCACGCGACCCTTTGGCCTGTGCTTCCTTTAACATTAACTCTATTTTTACCATTTTTTTTTCCGTTTCTTTTTCTTTATTCTTGCCTTAACATTAAGCTTCCTTGCTCCTCTTTCCCCATGCTTCCCTTCGACCCACGACTCACTATCTCCATCGTCATCCATGGCTCACTCATCATCGGTCAACAACATCGAATGCCTTCAATAGCTTCTCAACGTAACTCCACCACATTAATTCACTAAAATCACCACCAGAAACAAACATTGAAGCTTCCCTTCAATCCCATAACCACATCATTACCTCATCCCAAACCGAATATCCACCTAATACCTCACCCACCCTCGGCGCGACCCACCAACCTCCTCAGTTCGCTATCGCCGATGTCGTAACTCTCTGTCATTGTTGCTTTGTTTGCGGCCGCCGGAGTTGCTGCTCCTCTCCCTTATCTTGATTTCATGGAAATTGGGGTGTGTTTTGTTGCAAATTAGTGGATTTTTTCACTGGATATGATGATAATGTTTAGGGAGATTTTAACAAAAAAAATTGGGTAAATTAATGGTTGCTTTTTTATGGGTTTAATGACTAGGATTTGGGGTTTTAAAAAAAAGCAAGAAGAAGAGAGAATTTAGGGGCTTCATGGTAGTTTTTGGGGGTGATGGATACGAATTTTAATGTGATAATGAGTGAAGAAGAAAAGAGAGAAAGTTGGGGCGGTAGGGTCGGGCGGTGATTGGGCGAGAATGAGAAGGGGAAAGGAGGTGGGATGGTGGTTGGCAACGCCAAGTGGATGCGAAACGAGGTTAATTAGGGCATTGGGTGGTGGTGGTGGCCAGGGGCGGAATTAGGGGGCTGGTGGGGGCCATGCCCCCCCCCCCCCCCCACATCAGCTTAAAATATCATGAGTACCGCCACATAAACTTCGCCTATATGTACTCTAGTTGAGTTGGGATTGAATTTGACTTAAATCCTAAGAAGTTGGTGCTAAGGATCAGGGAAGTAGTAGTACTTAACTAATTTTTATTTTCTTCTATTTTGCAATAACTATTAACAGTTCGGATTTTCTTGGGCAATTTTTTTTACAAATACCTATATATTCGATGTAAGTGAAATATTGTTAAAAAGTTTGGTGTAAAATTAAGTTTTTGTAATAACTATTAACCGGTCATATTTTTTTTGGGCATTTTTTTTTTCTACGGATGCTTATATTTTCGAATACTATTTATACAAGATTCTAAGTGTTATAAAAATATTGTTAAAAAGCTAAGTGTAAATTTAAAATGTATAGAATACTCCGTAATAATTTTGTCTTGGCTCCCCCTAATGTCAAAATCTTGGTTCCGCCACTGGTGGTTGCCATGACTGCCAAGGTGGTGAGAGATGAGAAGAAGAAGATGGCATAGCATAAATGAAGAAGCATCAGCAACATACGTTTGGGTTAATATTTTTTATAATTGTTAATTATACTTTTTAGGGGTTTAATTGGTTTGATATATTTAATTAGAGGTTAATATTAATATTAGTAGAGAAAATGGTTGATTAGAGGTTAATTTGGTTAACGGTGTTAACATCCATTAGTCAATAGGGATATTTGGTGCATTTCTACAAACCTCGAGGGTATTTGCCTATTTGGTGTATTTTGGAAAAATTGAGGGTACTTGGTGCATTTCGTTAAACCTCAAAGACATTTCATGAAAGAACCGAAATAAATTTGAAATTAAATAAATAGCACCGACTAGAGGTGTTAATGAGCCGAGCCTGCTGACGAACTACTCGATGCTCGGCTCGACAAAGCTCGTTAAAAGCTCGGCTCGAGAACTTAACGAGCCAAGCCTGAGCTATCAGTAGCTCGGCTCGAAAGCTCGTGAGCAAGCTCAGGGTCTTTTTAAATATATGTATAAAATATGTTTTTGCATAAATTAACGTTAATAAATATTTATTTTTAACATATAAAACATGAAAAAATTGATAAACAAGTTTTTAATTAAACATTTGATGATCAAGATTGAGTGTGTCTATCGAGCCGAACCGAGTCCGGTTTTCATAATTCGAGCTCGAACTCGAGCCCAATTTCCCAGGCTCGACGAGCTCCGAGTCTGAGCTCACGAGTTTCGAGCATATAGGTTTGGTCTCGGCTCGTTATCACCCCTAGCACCGACACATCCAAGCAGCCCACCGACAATCATTCTTCAGAACAAATCAACTTGCATGAACAAATCGAAATCCCTCCTTTATTAAGAAAAAATAAATAAATAAAATGTAGACAACAAACGAAAGCGAAAGATAAATGTATTTCAAAAATGACTAGGCAACAAGAGATTCTCACTATTGACAATTATACATTGTGATATCATGTCTCCAAACAGCTCCTAGTCCTAGTTTCTTTATAAGCTGTAGCTCATAGATGATCATTGTTCACGGCCACGGGCAACATAATCCAAGAGAAAGAGAACATATAAACTATTTTCAACTTCCTTCCGTACGTAGTGTGAATCCGTGTTACTGTCTTCGATCCTTTGTCCTTATGAATGTGAGAATATGGTGGCACAACTCTCTACTCATGCAATGATCTTCATCTGTGTACATTGTAATACCAAAAACGAACACACTTTCTGCAACTGTAATAGTTAAGCTATCAGTAACAACATTCTGATCTCTCTTTCATGCACATTAATTATCTTACTTAGATCACCGGCACAAATCTCTTAAACTTCCATGCAAGTTCAAACGCTGATGCTTTGCAGCCAATCTACATGACTGTCCTGTTATCAGGTCATAAGTTGATCGCTTTTTCCATGGGATTAAACTGAAATCATCATGAAAATCATCCATTCCATCTACAAAGAGTTGCCATATAAGTGAACCAGCACCAGACCCGTTCTTTTTTGCAGACTTGTATATGATATCAAAAACAAGTTTGAATAACCTATCTCTGTGTGCAGGATCAAAGTCCTTGTTCTGGCTTGACAGCCCGAATTCAGTCAACATTACAGGCTTCTTTAGTTCTTTATCACCATCTTCAATGTGAGATGACACCCACTTCTGGACAAATTCTAACTTTTCTTCAAGATTATCCACAACAAGCCTAGCATATGAAAAAGAATAAGCTTATTTCACGAAAGTTGTACCATTCAAAGGGGATGGGCAGTTGAAATAAAGTATTTTATGTATAATTTGGCGGGGGGTGTTAGCAGGGTATACTCACCATTGGTCAGGATACATATGAACTGAAGCAAAATCAATTGTTGGTATATCATTGTTGCGAACGAAATCAGTTCCAATAGTAGATTCCCATTCTGACGGGTTTAGAGACGATTTTGCACTTTTTGGACCATAAAATCCTTCAAGGCCCACTGTAACCAAATGTTTCTCATCAATTGCTTTTATAAATTCAGACATTTCCTTGATCCACTCCTGCAATACAATGTCATGTCATCATTTTCAAATTAGTAATATGGCATCGAAGATGTTATCATTTGAGATTGTTTTCAGCGGAAAAGAAAAGCGATTAAAAAGTACTTGAAGAGCATTTATCTTCAGGAAAAACATTGTTGCAAGGACTCAAAAACTCACTTGAAGAGTGTCACCTGACGGGTCAGACATGCAACGTGGTTCATTGATCAATTCCCAAGCAAAGATTACAGGATCATCCCGGTATTCAATTCCATTAATGGTATTCTTCCTCGTAAGCACTGTCTGGAAATTTTCAATAGGAAGAAGATTATTCAAAGCATAAATATTAATCATGAATTGTCTACAAAAGAAAAATGACTGATGAAAGGAAACTACTAACTCAAAATAAGCCAGTAAGGTTGCTGCGACTTATTTCAAATAGTCAATAGACTTGACCATGCAAAGAACGCTAAAAAACATATTGACACGGTGAACCGCTGGGAGAATTTTCTACCCTCACACAAGATAGAGGAAATTAACCAGTAAAGCCATCCACAATGTGTCATTCATATTCATGTAAAGCCACGGACACTATCCCCATTCTCAACCTAATATATTACTAAGAGTCCACTTCAGAGACAAGCTGATTTACCTGACAAATTCACAACGCCTTCACATTGGTTACCACATGCCTTACACAGTGATCTTTATATGTTTGCAAGAACAAGTTTCATTTGGGCTCCGTTTGGTACGGCGTCAAATGTTTTCATTGTGAAATGATTTTCCATGGAAAACATTTTTCAAGGGAAAACACAATTCCAAACTAGGATTCCTTTGTTTGGTACCTTAAAGGAAAAATGGAGAAGATGGTGAAAATTGAGGGGAAGAAAGGGGAGGGAGGTAAGGAGGAAAGAAGAAAAAGTGGTTTCCCTCCCTTTCAAATGGAAAAGGATTTTCCACCTTTGAGGGAGTCATGGAAAATTATTTTCCATCCCTTACCCAACCAAACAAAATGATTGAAAAGGGAAAAATCGTTTTCCATGAAAACGTTTTACGCCCTACCAAACGGAGCCTTAGTAATCCTACAATGGCAACTTAAGTTTACCCTTCAAGTTCTTATACTATCTCCTTTGGCTTTCAACAACACAAAATTTTCTAGGCATCACAAAAGAAACATACTTCCTCCGTTCTTATTTACATAACACAATTGATTTTGACACACATATTAAGGAGAGGTAAAAGAAAAAGTGAAAGGACAAAAGTGCCCCTTAACAACAACCAACCATCACTTTCACCTCTTTAAAAGTAAGGAAAATATGACAATTCATCAAAAAAACTTTCCCATAATAGAATTGTGTCAACTAAAAAGGAATTTCCCTAAAAGGAATGTGTCATGTAAATAAGAAAGGAGGAAGTATTTCAGAATAGCAGTCAATATCTCCATTTGTTTCCATAGAAAATTTTCTCATCCCACCTACATGAAAGTAGAAGAATGGTTTTCGTAGAAAGATTAAAGTTCGTTCCGGCCTTCCGGGAATTGCATTACCTTTATACTCAGATATTAGATATTGCATCAGTAGCCCTGGGCCTAGCGTGTTTTTGTCGAGCATAGATGACAGATACATTCTAAATTTCTAAGCCATTTAAACCTCAATTCCTATGAACTTTAGTTTGTCCGAAATGAACCCAAGACAACAAGGTCCACATTAAGTCTAGGTCTAGCAACAGAATTATCTATTTGGATTTCAGAAAATCTTGGAGAGGGGTCCTTTTTCTTATTCTTCATCATAATATAACAGCAGATTTCAAAGGTTAAAAAATAGAGTAATATACATCTCCCAGATTTACCCGATTTTCCATTTGCCCTTTCTTCCACATAGAAGGTGCAAAAGAACCAGTCTGGTCTCCATAATAACTAAACAATCAATTCATGAAGCAATCAAACCCCACTCCAGGGGAAAATAAATGAAGTTCATATAGTAAACTGACCAAGCTTGAAGACCACATTTTGAAGCTCATTAACTAGTTAATGTAGGTGAGCCAGGCATTGATGTAACTTATATATAATTTACATAAAGGAAAGTAGTTTCCACCTATTAGACTTGTTCATTTCACCTTAGGTACCTAGTACCCATGTCATTCCTCAACACTCCAGCATGGGTACAGAAATAACACTTCCTTTGGACATAAACCATGGGAATTTTATATAAAATAGATTTTCCGAAACTTTATTTCCCTCCAAAATAATCAATAGTGGGAATTAGAGTCACAGAAAACAAGAAAAGTTACAAATCCGAGGAATGGGTAAGTGGATGGTAACAAGAATTGTTTTTCCTCCACGAATGCAAAATGATAAGCCAAAACTTAGTTATTCACTACTAATGCACTACTACTAAATTGCTAAGGAAAACTATTGGTCTTCCACTTAATCTACCAATATGAGTAATGATATATTCTCCATTTCCCAATCCATGCATCATTTTTACTTTCATGTTTTTCAAAGCACAACTTTAACCACTAATGTCTTCATTGTCTAGTAGAAAAAATTATAAATTTGTAACAAATTAAATCATGAACATTTTACCCGATAACATTAATTTTTAATTATTAGGAAAAATAATATCTAGCCAACATAAGAATTTTGCAAAATGTTAAAATGTTGCAGGTGTTGAGAAGCAGAAGAAATGTAAAATTATTTATACAGTTTATGAAAAATGGATTTGCTAAAAAGACTTTCAGTCTTAATTTAGACAAGTGGTGGTCCAAAAGTTTGATCCATGGATACTGATTCGAATTTGCATGTTGATAACACTATAGCCTCATGCAATGTGATTTTCGTCATAATTTCTCCTCTATGTCTACAAGCTTGGTATCATTCATTCAATTAATGACAGAACTTAAACATAAATCAAGCTTGCAAAAATTTCAAGCTCCAGTTGGTCTTGCTTTTAAATTAAATGACAGATATGAGCACTCTAAAACTTGGCTGTTGACAGCTTACACTGCTTATAGAAGATAAATGCAGTCTTAAGAAAATCACAATCAACCATGTCAATGTATAATGCTTTTGCCTATTCTCTGTCGCTACTCTATCTCACATTCTCAACAAGTCACCTAATCCTGACCATAGAAGCCTAACATAAAACTCAGACCCTAGTTCCTCTATATATCTGAAGATCATTTTCCCTTAATACTCTAAACAGAACATTCAACAAAACCATTGTTGCAGTCTGCAGATCACACATACTACCATTAAGACTCAGTTATTGTATTCGTCAATAAAAAAAGTTAAACATTCAACTTATCAACGTACTTAATACAGAAATAAAAAGAGAGATAGGAACTACCTTGATATAATTCTTGAAATAAGTCTGGATAGATGGATCATAAAAGAATGAATCATTAGAAGAGCTAATCCCAATGCCTTCTTGCCATGCCCATTTGACATACTGAGTTTTCCCACCATATGCTTTCAAATTGTTAACTAAACTTAGCATCAGCCTGACCCCACTTTTTCTTGCTTCTGCAATCACATAATCCAAAGCCTACAGCAGACATCAATTACTTAAAGTCCCGCTGAAATTCGCTAAGCAACAATTTGTATATATAACAGTCCAATGATTCTTCATAGTTTAAGAAAAGTTGACACAATTATTTCTTCTTTTCTCTATTTGTTTTCCATTTCTTTTCAACCTCATAATAATAAAAATGTCATAAAGATTAAAAACCCATGATTAACTTTGAGTTTCCTCATGGTGCAACAGTAATGATTAACCAGCACATCTATGAATAAAATTTTATAAACATGCCATCATTATAATAACTTTACAATTTGAGAGCTAGAATCTATCCTTATATAATCTAGCATATTAAGAAAACATCAGATCATGCTCATTCACAACAAGAATGCCAATTTCTTAATCCGAAAAAGGATGGGGTCGGCGGCAAAAACAGCATGCTGATTGACAACAACAACAACAACAACAACAATGCCAATTTATTAATCCGAAAAAGGATGGGATCGGCTGCACAAACATGAAGCTCATTCACAACAACACTAAAAAGTATGATAAAAATCGGGTAATATACCTTAAAAACTTGCTCATCAAACACACCAGGAGAAAGCTGGAGAGCATGATAGGTACCATCATTAAAAGCCCAAGTTCGACAAACGGTAAGACCCATTTTAGATCCAGCTTGAAGCATTGCTTTCACTCTTGGCCTACTGAACCCATCAACAGCATGGTCCATCAACCAATAAGAGTTCCAACCATTAACATAAAAGGGTTTTCCATCCAACATAAACTGATTCCCAACCCTCTCCACAAAACTATAATTAGGCTCCTTGATCGCACTAAATCGAATGTTAATATCACCACCAAATGACATGTAAATGAAAGTAACTAATGTTGCAATACCCACTATTGGGTAAAACCATCCATTAGTTGCAAACATCTTTCTTGTAGAACTATATGATTTCGACTTACTGGACATGCAAAATCTTGGTAATCAACCCTAATGAAAAAACCCCCAATTCTTTTTTGATGAGATTAGCGGTGATTTGTGTAATTGGATCTTTGTGAAAACCCCAGATCCCAAAATGTGTTCAAATGTGAAATACTAACATCAATTTTTGTAATGAAATTGACCAAAATC
This sequence comes from Spinacia oleracea, assembly GCF_020520425.1. Lineage (NCBI taxonomy): Eukaryota > Viridiplantae > Streptophyta > Magnoliopsida > Caryophyllales > Amaranthaceae > Spinacia > Spinacia oleracea. The sequence continues at coordinate 89,283,680 of NC_079488.1, read as the reverse complement.
AAACAACAACAACCCAGCAAAATCAACTGTTTTGGGGAAGTTTTCAGCTGAGAGCTGCAATCATAATTTACTGAAATTGGGTAAAAGATATTGAGAAATGATAAAGTAGTCAAAGCTATTTGCTTTTTAGATTGGATTCTAATCTAACAATTAACACAAAAATAAGGAAGACAATTTACCTAACACTGGGAAAAACAAAACCAAATCGAGAAATAAGGGGAAACGTATGTATGTCAGTAAAGGACTGAAGGTGGGGGATGTTGGACGTCGGTTTTCAACCTGGATACTTAGCTTCCATATATTTTAATACTGTGATGCCCTACCAAAAGAGACAACCAAGATTTTTATAAAATTATCTATTTAATACAACAGACATCGAGATCTTCGGTGGAGGAAATAAAAATCGCTTGCTATGAGTTATTTGCAAAAACATAACAGCAACAAAGTGACAAAATAGGAAAAAAATGACAAAATTTGTTGCTATTATATTATAAATGTGTTTGTTTTATCAAAAAAAAAAAATATTATAAATGTGTTTGTTAAATAAAAATGGTATGTTTTGAATAAGAATGGTACGGGAATTAAGAAACTTGAAAAATAACATTATGAAATATTAATGTTATTGTACTTTAAAAGAAAAGTACATAATTTTTTTTAATTTTTATACAAAAAACAAAAACTAATAAATTATTGGATCACATTTTCACGATAGAAACATTAATGATAGGACCACCCCATTTCTAAGTACAAACATTAAATATTGGACCACATTTTGGGACACCCAAAATGGAAAACATGCATAACATTTTGAGACATCCAAAATAGAAAACATGCACTATATTTTGGGACAGAGGGAGTACTTGTTAAACAAAAATGGTACTCCTACTTGTTTCTTAAAGATATGGTACGTTTAAAAGAAATGATACTGTTTTAAAAGAAAATTACACTTTTATATAAATGGTACCTTATGTCACTTTCTCTCTCCTCTTTTTTCATTTCCTCTCTTTTATTTATTACTTTTGTCCTTTTTCCGTTTGTCCTATTCATTTTGTCTTATTCCTAGTTTGTTTATTTTTTGGTGCGAAATTACAAAAATGTCCTTATTATGTGTGAGCAAATAGCTCACAGCATGCCGCCTCTCCATTCTCATCTTTGGTGAGCAACGTAGATGTTAATGAAATTATAAGTCCCTGAACTGCTCGTGAATAAGTTTGTTTAAACTTCGTCCAAAACTCGTTCATTAACAAACAAAATAGTCTGAACAAAAATTTCAAGCTCGTTTAATAAAGGATACAAGCTCGAACAACTTAATTTTCGGCTCGTATAGGCTTGTGAATATTCTGTTTAAGTTCATTTATATGCTCGTTTGTGTTCGTTTATAAGCTCGTTTACAAGCACGTTCAACCCCAAATTTTAAATTTTAAAAAAAGATTTTTTGGTATTTACTACATTAAAAATACACGGCTTTTGTATTAATTACCTTATAAAATTTTATCAATTTTTTCATGAAATGCCCCTAAAGAAATGCACGAAATACCCTCAACTTTTTAGACATACATCAAATACCTCTTAGGTTATATAAAAATGCATAAATTGCCCTCAATGACCATTTTGTGTTAGTGCCAGCAACTTTTCCGTTAACCTTAACTTTAAAATTTTTTGCTTTTTCTTTATTCTTTTAGTCTGTCTCTTTCTCCTTTCCATGGATTCTATCTCCTACCTCCTAACCTCTTTCACCTCTCTATTGATGTCGCCCACTACGTCCCTCCTCGTTTCCACCGCCACCCACCTCGCCACCACTATCCACTTTCCCATCTCTTTCTCTCCATTATCTCACCAACTCCGTAAAAAATTTCAAATTAAATTCGATTATCGATTTCCATATTTAATTTAATGAATTTAAGCAAATTAAGTCAGAACCAGTTAAAATTTCCGCAAATTTGAACAAAAAGTCAGAAATGGGTGTTCTCAATCGAACATCGAGAACGAAGAAGTAGTGTCAACAATCAAGTGACAACCAAAGATAGGGTCCATCCACTTCAGGTCCTTTTTATATGCAAAGAAAGAAGGTGCCCACGAAATCAGCCTTCACCATGGGCAGCGTCTTCGTCGCTGCCCAGGTATTGATCCAACACCATGTCCCTCAAAATAACGGTGACATCCCCATCGACTTCACCCATGGGAGCTTGTAATCAGATATACGTGTCGCCTCTATCGGCACCTGCAACTAGGAGCGTTCAAAAATACCCGACCTGCTTAACCCGACTCGCAACCCGCTCCAAATTAATCGGGTATTTTTTTAAAAAAATTGTTGAATTCACGGGTCGGTTACCCAACCCGCTAAATGTTGTGGGAATTCGGGTCGGGTATGGGTCTGGTTTTGGTATAATAGGGTACCCGAGGATCCGTCAATTTTTTTTTAACTGGAAAAATTTGGATAGTTAGTTATTGCCTTACTGGATACTTGGATAGTTTAGGGTTCCTTTTAATTTTCATTGTCTTCTTCGTCTCTCTCTTTCTCTAGGATCCCCAAGGCCCAATCTCTGCCGTTTCGACCTCTCCTCTTCGTCTCTCCCGGACTCTCAGTCCCGCCGGTGCCTTATCTCCTGCTCTGCCAGTTGGTCTCCTCTCAAACGGTCGTCGCCTCTCTTATATCATCGGCATGTACCATCGTGATTATTTTTATTTGAATTTTGTTAATTCTATTAATTTATACGAATGTTAAATGAAATCTGTAATCCTTATCGATTAATTGAGTTTTTTTATGATTTTTGTTCATTGTCGTGTTTGTTTGATTTGATTCACACAACCGATTTGATTTCCAAAGATTCTTGATGTTTTGTCGATTTATTGCTTTAATGTTTAATTATTATGCATTTTTTATTTAATTTCCGCTTGTTCTATTCACCTTCCTGTTGTTTGTTGTATACAAGGATTTTTTGTTTATTTATTTGTCAATTTGGATAATCGTTTGAAATTAAGAGAGATTTGGCATGAATTTGATGCTTTTTTGGATTCATATTTCTTTTTTTAGGAATTGGATTCATATTTTAACTTGATGTCATGAAAAGATTCCTCTCCAAACCAAAATAGCAAAAATATATTACAAGCTACTCCCTCCGTATTTATTTAAGGGATACACTTGTCTTTTCCGGCCGTAATTATTAAAGAGATATACTTACCATTTTTGGTAACTTATCAACCCCGCCATCTAATTAAATAATACATATAATTTACCTATGACCCACCATCCTATTAAACAAATAATTTCATAAACCCACCCCACCTCCCACCTACCAAAATGACATGGTCCCCACTTGTTTAATTATTAAAATATCTATCCAACCCCACTTGCTTTATTATTTTATTTCATTCAATTCTTCTTCTTAATACACGTGCCCGACCAAGTGTATCTTTTAAATAAATACGGAGGGAGTAGTATGAGTTTTCATATATTATTATAGACGACGCTGACATTGAAATCAGGCTGAAGAGAATGCAGTATATAGTTCTTATATCAGTTGCATATGTACTTTCTTGTTAAATTTGTTGTTGCCTCTACTTAAATTGTCGCTTCCCCTGCATCTAAAAATTATGGCAAGAAACTTGTTGAATTACTTGTTAAAATTATGTGGTAATATACACTATACAAGGAGTCGGTCGGGAAGATGTGCTTGTTAAGTGTCATCGATTATTAATTTATTATGTTACATGAGCTGTCTTTTGAAATTGAAAATAAAAAGTTAAAGAGGTTGGGCACCCTATTACCCGACCCATGATAATGGGGTACCCGTTAAGCCGGGTACCCGGTTTTTGCGGGTCGGGTCACAAGGCGATATTTTTATTACCCGCAAGTGCGGGTATCCGTCATTTCGGGTACCCGTTAAGCCGGGTACCCGCTAATGAACACCCCTACTGGCTGCAACCACCATCTACACCACCATTGCGATCCAAAACAGCCTCCTTTGTTTCTCTCTCCTCCACATTCAAATTGTTTGAGGTTAGGGATTTGTAATTTTATTTTGCAATATTTGGGGTTTGGAATAATCTAGATTTTTAATGATCCGAATTTGCAATTTTCCCTAATTTGATATTTTTGGGGTTTGTAATAATCTCGGTTTGCTAGGCCAAGTTGGAGGTTTGTAATATGCTGCTTTGCTCGGCCCATGCGCGCTGGGCGTGGGAGCAAGCAGCACGCGGCCCACTCGTTGGGCGCTGCTGTCCTTGCTCGGCCCATGCTCGCTGCTCCGCGTGCGGGCTTGCTTGGCGCTGGGCCTGGCGCTTGCGCTGGGCCTTGCGTCTCGCAAGCTCGTTCGTCGAGCGTTCGCACATCGCGCCTTCGATTTTTTTTCCGTTTCCGGAATTTATTTACGATTCAGACAATATTTCCGATTTCGGTAATATTTCTGTTTCCGACAATATTTCTATTTCTGATACATACCATGTTTCCATTTCCGGCAACATCTACGACTTGGATAATATTTATATTTCTGTCATGATCCATATTTCCGTTTCCGGCAATATCATCATTTCCGAAGTATTCTATATTTTGCCTTTTGACGATTTCAGCTCCCACTGGAACCGAGATCCGTCGTTTCTGAATGTTCATAAATAGAGTATTTAATGAATAATATATTCACTTAAACACTTGATCCGTTCACGTACTATTTGTGTGACCCTGCGGGTTCAGTCAAGAGTAAGCTGTGGATTAATATTATTAATTCCACTTGAACTGAAGCGGCCTCTAGCTAGGCATTCAGCTCACTTGATCACACTGAATTTATTAACTTGTCTAATTAATATTGAACCGCATTTATTAGACTTAGAATTGAATGCATACTTGGACCAAGGGCATTATTTCCTTCACCGCCACCTCTGATTGCATCTGACCCGGATTTTCCGGAGATCGTTCTCACTAGCGAGGGTCAACGTGATCGGCTCGCTCACCTAAAATTGAAGGAGGTAATTCCCACTAGATTTATTTGTCAAAATTCTTTGCATGATATGGGAATAGAGAATGATGTGAAACACCTGTTTTATGGTGTCGGTATGAAGTCTATGTATAGTATGTTGCTTTTGACTTTTAAGAGGTTGACACTTTAATTTTTGAGTTCCTTTGAAGTAGAAAGAAATGGCTATAAGGACATAACTTATGTGTTTTTTCGATTGATGAATCAAGATGTCCAAATGAGTACTAGGGACTTTGGTAGGATTTTTGGATTATCAACTAAACCTAGGAGACAAGCCGGGACTGCTCATAATAATTCTGCTGTGTGGGCCAAATTGACTGGGAATGATGCACCCCCTAGTATGCAACATTTACATGCTTCCCATGTTCAGCACCCCCGTCCCCATTGTTTTCTTCAGGTTTTTAGGCTTTACTGTTTTTGGGAGGGAAGAGCCCTAGAATGTTAGGAGTACGGAATTGGAGATTCTTGGTGGATATGTGCTTGAGGGGGAGGAAAGATACATGATGAATTTGGTTCACCACATGGCTTCACACTTCAAATCGGTGGCCATTAGCCCATATAAAACTCGCATTACTCTTGGTGGATTTGAGATTTGACTATTTTTTATGCCTTAACATGAGTCAACTTTGACCAACTATTTGTGGACTTGGTGCTTGGCTAACTGATTTGGTTAGGAAGTGTGATAGCTTCCTGGTATGTCATTGATTTTGACTATTGATCTACAACTTTTAGTAATGTTTCATGGCTCATATACATGCACATTGAGGAGGACGGAGGCATTTTTTCTACTTAGGTAGCCTTCGGATGAATTTAGATACATTTGTCCTCTTCTTGCTACCCATGTTGTTGCCTGTGCCCCTTTTATTCGGTGACTAGCCATATTACAAGCCCGTTGAAGCCCCATTGGTTACTAGTCCCAAGCTAAGCTTGGGGGAGCTAAAAGTAAGTGAGGTGAGGGAGTTGTAGCGTGCTACATTTTGAGCACAAATTGGGTGTTGAAAAAGAAATAAGAGAATTCTTCTTATCTTGTTTGTTGTTTGAAAAAAGAAAAAAAATGAAGAGTGAAAGAGATGAGAATGATGGAAAAGATGAAGGCCTCCAAAAAGAGAAAAAAAATGAAAAGAGAGTAATAATTCGAGCGAGAAAAAAAAAGAAAAAAAAAGAGAGAATAAAATTCATTATGCTCGAAAAATTTCAAAGCATGAATTCACTCAAGTACTGTAATTTTGTTTATCTTTGTGAGTGATTGGTTATAATTTTGAAAGAAGGCAAGAAAGTATGGTGTAGTTCATTAGTTGTTTCATCCATGTGTTGAGTGGGAGAGTTGTGGTCATCACTTGTGATTGATCATGGGTTTTGCTAGGATTTATGATCCCCAAAGCCAAGGCTTTATGCTCACATTTTACCCAAATTTACCACACCATTACCTAAGCCTAACATTACAATCTTTGAAGACCTTCCGACCTTTGTGCATAGAGTCGTGTTAATGTGAAAGTAGTTTCTTGTCAATGCAAGTTATGACGTGAAATATTCTGAGTCAATTGTTAGGTTGAGTGCATGTCCTTTTAAACACACGAGTGTTGTGAGTTTGGGAGGGATTTTTCACAATAAATTGTTGGGAGGGGAGTGAACGGGTACATATTTTACTCACCACATAAATGAGTGAAGAGTGTGTAAGCACTAGTCTTGAATTCCATGTACACTTGTGGTTTTCTCTGCGTGACAATTGTTAGGGAAGATTGTGGTCAATTGGATTTGATCGGTTGGCATTGATGCATGCTTGTTGGATTTTACCTTGAATCATATCCTTTGTTTTGAAATGTTTTTGGGGTGAAGTTGATTTATGTATTCATCGATGATTTCCTTGCTTATGGACAAGCAATGATCTAGCTTGGGGGAGTTTGATATATATGTTTTATATAGAGTTTTTACCCCGTCCCTTAGTACTTTTCTGTGTTAAATGAGCTCTTAGGAGCCATCTTGAGTACTAATCTGTGTTATTGAGTGTGCCTTGAGCTTCAGGTTTGTTTAATGAGAAATTGGCCTTTTTAGGCTTGTTTCATGATGATATGGGCCACTACACGATGGCGAGGATGTTCGGGGCGATTATTGTCGACTCTTGGGGGCCTAGGATGCTTACAATTGATCCCCAAGGGTTAGACTTGGTGATAATATTGATGTAGGATGCGTTTAGCCGTTCGCCCCATGACTGGAGGGCGAACGGAGATAATCGGGCAAGCAAAAAGAACACTAATTGCTTAAGCACGCGCCCGATCAGGCGGACTTCGCCCGATGCCCATCGGTCGCCCATCCTGCAGCCACTGTGAAGCCTTTCTCATCCGCCAGATCGGGCGGAATTTTTCCCGATCGACTTGATTGCGAGCCAAAAGCCCGATCGGGCGGGCGTCTGCCCGATCGGGCGACGACAACCTCAGCGCGCGTTTCATTTAGTTTATTTCCGGTTTTTCCTAACTTTGGGCAAGACTATATATATGAAGCCCTTAGTTCATTGTAATCACTTTATTTTCTAGCTTTAAACACTTAGTTTATTTTGAGTGCTTGTTTTTATTGTCCTAAATTACTATCAAACAGTTAGTTTATTTTTAATCAAAGTTCTGATTTTTCATTTACTCATTTGTTCTTCGTTTAGGTATTAATTCTTGCCTTGCTTTATTCTTTTGTTTGAATCATCTTTTCAATTAATATGTTTGCATTGGTTATTTCAATCATGCGTGAGTAGTTCCATTCTAGGGTTTTGGGAATCCATGAACTAATATGAAGGGATGATTGAATATTGTTGATTGTTGGTAGTATTGGTTAATTCCTATTGATTGTTTTCATTTGCTATGCGATTGGATTTGCGCAGGTCTAATTGTATTAGTCTAGCAATATCAAGTTAAGATTCGAGAGATGCAATTTGATATCAAGGCTTGTTTCAATAGGTAGAATTGGGATTAATACGTAGCGAGAGCCCGTTAATTCCAAGTCTATGATTAGTATCGATTCGAGAGAGTATGCTAGTCTAATTAACTGTTTTATTGATTATTAATATTGTTGTTGATTGGTGAACATATACCCTAGACCTTTTAATATATGAATTCTTAATTGTTTAATTATTGTCGTAGTTTAATATTCAACTCAAACCATTTTCTTGTTTCCCAATAGTCTAGACCTTAGTTTTAGTAATAGAAAGAACGCCTGCTTCCCTGTGGATACGATCCCTACTTCCCTTACTATCTTGTTAGTGGACTTAGATTTATCTTTGATTAGGTGATACGACTTTAGCCTGTCAGCAACCCACAAGGCCCAGCACCGGCGCCTAGCCCAGTTCCCAACGCATGGGCTACGAGCTACGTGTGGGCAACAGCAAGCCAGCGAGCAGCCAGCCAAGCACAAGGCAACAACAACACCTAGCGTGGGAAGCAAGCCACACGTAGGGAAGTAGCAGCAACTACGAGCTTGGCTTGGGCGGCAAGAAAGCTTGGGCGCCAAGGCTACTTGCACGACAAGTAACTTGGGCCATAATCCGTCCGTTTAATCCTACATACTTATGAGTTTTATGACTATCCTAATACCTAAACAGTTTGGGATTATCCAAAAGACTTAAGAGATTGTGATTAACCTAAATCCTAATTCTACGGGTTTTGGTTATCCTAATTCTAGCAGGATTAGACTATATATTCTCCTATAAATATATGACCCATGGTCATAAGTTTAATATACAATTGAATAAATAATATTCAATACTCTTACCTATCACTAATAGTGAGTTCCCGAGTGCATAATACCTTAGACGATATCCTAGTTGGTTGAACCTAAGGAGGATCCGAATGTGATGTGGACTATCTACGGAGGGACGAAATTTGGAGCTCTGTACTTGTTCTTGTTCGGTTCGGAGCAGGTAGGGAAGGCACGCATCACATAGTATGTATACTAAATTATGCTAATTAATTATGTGTAAATTAATTTGGATTCCGGTAATTTATGGTTTTTTCGCATGTCAATTAGATTGTTCATAACCTAAGAAGTTGTTCGCTACTTCTGGAGACACCTCAGATAAATCACGAAGCGGTTTTACGATATCAAAGGAAAATATAGTAAATGCATCCAATACCTTTTTGAAATAATGGCTTATTGTAGATATGGAATGCATGAATTTATCGGCAACATCACGAGAAGAAGCCCCCTTAGCCAATATGTATAAAAATATTCCTACTTGTTCGTTAAATATTTGCCATCTTGTAATAAATTTATGTCAACCATCAATTGAACTAGTTGTAGAAACATATCTCGGTCAAGTCTTAGTTGCACTTTACACGTTGTAGGATTATTATATAACAATCTATGTATGTATACAACACCAGTTTCACCTCTTTCTCTCGCATGATGCCATGTCGGTGGTTCACTTGGTGGATGAAAGTGATCTCCTTAATTCTTATTGCAATAATTACAGATGCATGTCTGATATTATCATCCATCTATGTGGGAATAAACATTAATATAAGATAATTAAATGACCAAATAAAGAATGAAAATACATAAATGAAAATAAAGAATTACATAAATGCAAACAAAGGATCAACATATTATAAAAAATAAAAAACACTTAGAAGGTTCAATGTGTCTTAGCAAAGTTTGCTACCAAAATTATTTCCGATTAAAATACAAATTGCAAATAGAATTAACGAAATCTTAGCGTCATACTAGAGTTTGAACAACAACTACATCAAACTACTAAACAGTGCATCAACCTTCAAGCCCACCCTTCAATATATATCCATTTATGGTTATCATTTTGGAGGGATAAAAAAAATGTCAGCAAGTTTATCATCACTCAAGTTCCTAATAGCAATCACAAAGTATTGATCACCATTTTCTTCAAAACTCCCATTTTTATGAGAGATCTATGTACCATCTGAGACTTTGTAGGACCACTTCATGATGAACCAATATCAGCTCCCTTCAACAAGGCTTACACCATCAAATCTAGAATTTCTACATTGAAGTTCAGCAGAATTAAGACATCTTCTCTTTTTCTCTTGTTAGTACGAGAAATTTTCCGCACGACAGACCTTGGAAAGGACCTACTTTCTTCAACTAAAGGGAGACTAGTAGTACCTCCACCATCCTCATTGCCATTTTCATTATCCCCGGACCCTTCCAATGCATCGACATATTCTTCATCAATGGGTCCTCAATGTTGATACTCAAGTATGAATTCCCCAATGCCATTCCCGGAGAAAAGCAACCACCAACTCCATGAGCAGTTGTAACATCAAAGAGTTAAATAACAACTCCTGATTTGGCAAATTCTTCTTAGGCATCGTCAAAACATACCTTTTATTCTTCTGTAATAAAAAATTAAAAGTTCCTACTTATATTAGAATCCAATCATATAACAAATGTAAAGTTTAATATTCGAAGTTACGAGCCCATCAACTCATACCTCAAAGAAAGCTCTCCCCTGTCCAAATGCTTTTCTTCAACATCCATCTTATTAGACCTATGGTTGAAGGGAAAACCACTTAAACCTTGAAATTCCTCCCAACATTTGAATTTATTCCTCAATTAACCATAATGATTTTGCACTTGCTTTCTTGAACATTAGACTCAGTTCGTGCATTAAACATCTTGTGATGTTTGGCCAATTAGACTTGCTACATCCTTTGTCCTTCTCATTCGTTAAATTGGTGAGAAAGAGTTTTGATGATCATCTGTCCAACTTATCCTTCCCATTATCTAATATGGGCACAACAAATAAGAAGGGAGATTATACGCCATTATCTACCTTAAATGTCATCTTATTGAAAAGGGAACTCTTCCCTCCTGTCTATTATTGAATATAATGTAGTCAGTTAAGCTATTAGAAGATCATAAAATTGTTTCTTTTGGTTATAATAAACCCATTATTTATCATCTTAGCTGAGTAAAGTCAACCCACTCGTCATCGTCTTAGCCATAGTCCTCATCTTTTGGTTAAATCTGATGGTCCTAAATACTCTACACTAATATATTTCAAAATCAAAACATTATGTATGTATCAAGCACAAAATATGTCGTCGAATCTAGTCAGAATTAATAATCAGATCAACGTGGAGATGTAGCATTCAAATCAGACACTTGGACAAAACCTTGCATGTTCTCTCACTATAACTCCTGGATACTTCGGCATAACACACGCAAACATAAAATTGCAGACAAAGGTAGCAAATTTTAGGCTTAGATTACAAGAAAAAAGCCACTGGCTAGCTAGTTCGGAAGTAACATGAAGAGTTCAGTAATGCTTTCACTTTTCCAAGTTTTATATTAAAAAAAAGAAACAAAAACACACACAAATGTTTTTTTTCAACGAGAGTAGTAAAACTAAATTGAAGCAGATTAGTAAAACCAAATTAAGGTATGAATCGAAGAAATATAAGCAGTCATATACATAAATCACCACATGTTAATGATTAATTGAAGAAATACAAATTATAATTGCAAGATTAAAATCAAATAAAAGATAACTTTACCTTGGTATCTGTTAGGGGGGAAAATACCCTCTTGGTGACGTGGACATACGTGGCAAGTGAAGCCTATGTGGCTGCCAGCAAGGCGTGTGGTAGCACCTTTCAGACTCGCCCTCAACGGCTGGGATCAGTGCAGCGGTTACAAACCATTGATGGGCAAACCATCATTACGCATTCATTGCTCAATTATGTGTATTTAAATACGAACGTTACAATCCTCCTACGAAAGCCCATAAAATGGCTTAAATATGTCAGTTTGTATATACGAATGCTAAGCAATAACAATACTCTCATTCCATGCTCTTAAACCTTGCTCTCGTTACTCTAAATTATCTTACTCAATCGATTGTTAGCACCATCATCAAGGCAAGTTCGTCTCTAATTAGAATTTTCCCAAAACAATTTGGCGCCCACCGTGGGGCTGACAATCAAAAGCAGCTTGATAATACCATTCCAATCACCATGGCCGGAAATGCTAGCTCATCCGACGATATCACTCGTCGCTTTGAGGCCATGGAGAAGCGCATCAACATCCTCCAAAAGGAAAACGAAGCGTTGCACTCCCAGGTCAGATCCACCGCCTCCATCGCCACCGGGTCAAGGTTCCAGTATCGGCGAGACACCTCTGGTCTAAACCGCCGTTTAGATCTCGACGCTGCTCCGGACCATCCCCTTCATGTACCCTTTGGCGAGCCAGGAGGCCCAATCCTCGAACAGATCCGTGAGTTCGACCCATTGCCAAATCAGCCCTGCTCTAACCCGAGTTGGCTTCCCCCGCCTCTATCTCAATCATCTTCTGCAGGTACATCAGTGACCTTCGTCGCTACAACGGCTGCCCGGGTCGCCCCATCTCAGGTCGGCATGACGACATCCACCATGATGTCGGCTCCCGCCTCCAATCCGGTATCTCGTCCGTTACCACCCCCAATGGTAACCATGTCGATGCCCCTACCCGTCTCAGTCCCAGCGCAAGGACCCACATCGACGATTCAAATATCGTGGGATCAACTCTTCTCTCAGCAAGTCGTTCAGCCTGTTGTCAACCTAGTCACTTCGGCACCAGGAGCGCCCCCCAGATGATGACGGTTCCTTTAGCCAGCCAGGCACCGCAAGTAGTGTTCCCAAACACTCTAATGCGCCCAGATTCTTCTCGAAACTATTCTCCATATACTCCTCTCAACAGGTCAGTCGTTCCAGTTAGTCATGGTTTCGTAACTCCTTTCTCCTATGTTGCAGGTACCCATGCTACCCAAGGAACGCCCCCTTGCATACAACAAGTGGTGCCACAGTTCACTCCTCACCAACCTCACATCATATACCCACAAAACACCTACTACCAACACCTCCAAGCCAGCATCCCCGAAACATTCAGTCCCCTCGTCCCAGTGCTCAACAGCATCTGTGAAAACACTAATCATCAACTCCAACAAATTATGACCATGATAAACAAAATCCCAGGAGTACCAACACCAACCAAAGAAGCCAGCCTAGACAGCTATGCCGACTCACCGTATGCTGACCCCATCAATGCAATCGACATCCCGAAGCAATTCAACCCACCTAATATGCCCATGTATGACGGAACGACCGACCCAAGGGAACATATCTTGACCTACAAGCATCGGATGATGATAATTCCAGTTCCCAAGCACATGAGGGAAGCTAGTCTCTATAAAGGGTTCGGTTCGACACTGGTTGGACCCGCCTTAAAGTGGTTAACTAGCCTGCCGAATGGATGCATCACCTCTTTTGCTCATCTCGACAACATGTTTAATCAGCAGTTCGCCATCAGCAGGTGTTTGGAGAAGCAAACAAGCGACCTGTATCGTGTGGTTCAACGACCAGATGAACCTCTGAAGGATTATATAGCTCGATTCATCAGGGAGAAGGTAACTGTACCTGAATGCGACGTCCCGACAGCAATCGAAGCGTTCAGACAAGGATTGTATGGTGAAACCGATCTTTGGAGGGATTTGATCAAATACTCCTGCAAGACGTTTGAGGACGCTCAAGCCAAAGCAATGGCCCAAGTCAGGTTGGAAGAAACTCTCTATTCTAGGAAATGAGCTAATGACTACACCAAGACGGACAAGCGATTGCCCTACCCCAAGAGAAACAGTGATCGTGTTGCCCCTTATTCTCGACCTCAACATGTAGCGGTGGTGGAAGAAGACGACGACTCCGACTGGAAGAATAGCCCAGACTTGCCTCCAAGGATTAACGAATATTCTTTTGTGTTGACACTGTAGGGCTGATGAACCACCTCTCGAAGATGGGGAAAGCAGTGCAGTGGCCACCAAAGTCCAGCAAACCCGAATCAAAGAAGGATCCCTCAAAATGGTGTGATTTCCATGTCGACATCGATAACACCACCAACGACTGCGTTGCATTAAGGAGAAAAGTAGCCTACCTGTTGAAGAACGGATACCTCAAAGACGTCATGTCAGACAAAGCCTGTGGCGTTGTCAACAAAGACAACTCTAATTCTCCATCTCGACCTCCTCCACCTCCTCCTCATACTAAAACTGTAAATTTTATTGCTGGAGTTTCTGACATTTGTGGTTTGACTTATTCTGCAGCGAAGAGGCATGCTCGAGAGAATGAGATAGACAGACCGGCCGCGAAGTATCTAACCCCTATATCTTTTGATGAATCTGATGCAGGGGACATCTCGGACAAACATCACGATGGCTTGGTAATATCCATTCCTATTGGAAACTGCATAATCAAGCGAGTCATAGTCGACAACGGCAGCTCAACTAATGTGATGATGCTCGACGCCCTCAAGGAGATGGGGCTCAACCCGGATACATATGTCGTCAAAAAATCCACCGTGCTGATAGGATTTAGCGGCGAAGCAAAGACCACCTTCGGAGAAGTCACCTCACCTGTTTACGCTCAAGGAATCAACCAACAGGTAAAATTTTGTGTTATTGATTGCCCTTCATCTTACAACATTATCTTGGGCAGGCCCTGGATCCACGACATGAAGGCCATCCCCTCGACATACCATCAAACCATCAAATTCCCAACTCAATGGGGGGTTCAGGAAATCAAAGGAGACCAGCAAGAATCCAAGGAATGTTACAAGGCAGCTCTAAAGCCCTCAGCCATTAATAAATCCTCATTATAGCAACTACAGTCCAATTCCGACCCAGCAGGCTACAAAGAGCCCAAGTCCGAGCAGCTTGACGAAGTCATCTTAGATCCTGCGAAACCAGAACAAGTCATTTTTATTGGATGCGACGTGCCCGACGACATCAGGTCGGAACCCATCACATTTCTCAAAGCCAACGCAGATTGCTTCGCATGGTCCCACGAAGATATGCCAGGCATCAGTCCAGACGTCATCACTCACAAACTAAGTGTTGACCCATAACACAAGCCCGTTAAACAGAAACGTCGGAAGTTCGCTCCAGAACGCAACCAAATCATCAACGACGAAGTTCAGCAACTATTGGATACCGGAAAAATCAGAGAAGTCAAATATCCCGATTGGTTGGCCAATGTCGTCGTAGTCAGAAAGAAGAACGGGAAATGGCGTGTCTACATAGATTTCACCGACATCAACAAAGCATGCCCCAAGGATTCCTTTCCCTTACCCCACATCGACGCCATGGTTGATGTTACCGCATGGCATGAAATGCTCACATTTATGGATGCGATCAGTGGGTACAACCAGATTCTGATGCACCCGGAAGATCAGGAGAAAACCGCCTTCATCACGGAGCGAGGAACCTATTGTTACAAAGTCATGCCGTTCGGATTAAGAAACGCTGGTGCCACCTACCAACGCCTAGTTAACAAAATGTTCAGAAAACAGCTAGGCGACACGATGGAAGTCTACATCGACGACATGTTGGTAAAGTCTAAGAAAGCCTCAGATCACATCTCACGTCTCCAACAAGCCTTCGACGTACTACGAGAATACAGCATGAAGCTCAACCCCACCAAGTGCTCGTTCGGAGTCTCCTCTGGGAAGTTCTTAGGTTACATGGTTACTCAAAGAGGCATTGAAGCTAGCCCTGACCAGATCCGTGCGATCATCAATCTACAATCACCTCGAAATCAAAAGGACGTACAAAAGTTAGCAGGCAGAGTGGCTGCTCTTAACCGCTTCATCTCCAGGTCATCCGACAAGTGCAAATTATTCTACGACATCCTCAGGAAGAACGAGAAGTTCAGTTGGACCGATCGACATGAAGCTAAACTACAACAACTCAAGCAGTACCTGTCGAACCCTCCGCTACTGTCCAAGCTAAAAGCTAATGAAGAACTACAAATATATCTTGCAGTCGCAGAGTCGACCATCAGTGCAGTACTAGTACGAGAAGAAGACGGCAGACAGTTACCTGTTTATTACATCAGTAAGTCTCTCCTTAGCGCCGAAACGAGGTACTCCCATCTTGAAAAACTTATCCTTGCATTAGTTGTTGCTTCCATTAAATTACGCCCTTACTTCGTGAAGGAAATAATGCCCTTGGTCCAAGTATGCATTCTATGTTAAGTCTAATAAATGCGGTTCAGTATTAATTAACAAGTTAAGAATTCAGTGAGATCAAGTGAGCTGAATGCCTAGCTAGAGGCCGCTTCAGTTCAAGTGGAATTAATGATATTAATCCACAGCTTACTCTTGACTGAACCCGTAGGGTCACACAAATAGTACGTAAACGGATCAAGTATTTAATGGCATTAAATACTCCATCTATGGATATTCGGAATCGACGGATCTTGGTTTCAGTGGGAGCTGAGATCGTCACAGGCAAGAAATGAATACTCCGGAAACGATGATATTGCCGGAAACGGAAATATGGATCGTATCGGAAATATAAATATTATCCAAGTCATAGATGTTGCCGGAAACGGAAACATGGTACGTATCGGGAAATATTATCGGAAATGGAAATATTGCCGGAATCGGAAATATTGCCGGAAACGGAAATATTGTCAGAATCGGAAATATTAACGGAATCGGAAAATAATTCCGGAAACGGAAATATTAAATATTTGTTCGAGACGGAAATTAATTCCGGAATCGAAAATATTAAATATTGTTCGTATCGGAAATATATTCCGGAATCGGGAATTTAATCGGAAGCGTATCGTACGAATAAGCATCGGACGAGGCCTGCCGGACGAGGGCCCAGCACGAAGCCAGGCCATCGCCCAGCAAGCCAAGCGCGCCACACGAACAGCCAAGGCCACGCCAGGCCCAGCGCAAGGCCAGGCCCAGCAGGCCGTGGCAGCGCGCGCAGCTGCGAGCAGTGGGCTGCGAGCATTGCTGCAGCTCGCGTGGGCTTGTAGCTCGCGTGGGCCGTGCGGCCGTGTGGGCTGTGCGCGGGCATGGCCTGCACGCTTGCGGGTCATGCTCGCGTAAGTGTTTGTGTTCGCATACGAAACCTAAAACGTGCAGAATTCGGTTAATAATTAAATTCCTAATTCTATTTGATAAATTAATTAAATAAGAGTTTTATTATAATTCTAATTTAATTAATTCGTATCCTAATAGGATTCCAATTCTCTTTCCATACCCCTATAAATATGTGGCCTGGGTTCACAATTTATAAGGAGTTATTCAAGTATTCAAAGTGAGTTTTTGAGAGAAAAATTCAGTCACACATCTTCCTCAAAAGTGCCGAAAATTTATAGTACCTTAGGGGCGATTCTAGTTGGTCAATCTTAAGGCGGATCCGGACGTGCTGTGGACTATCTACGGAGGGACGACACTTGGAGTCCTAAAGACTTGTTCTTGTTCGGTTCGGGCGCAGCTAGGGAGGGCACGCAACAAAGAGTATGCATCTAAATTATGCTATATGATTATGTGTAAATAATGTGTAATCCTGGGTTAATGGTTGTTTCCGCATGATTTATGTAATATCATATGTATCATAACCTAACAGTGGTATCACGAGCCCCTTATTATTTTCATAATCTAAATTGCATGAACATGGTTAAATATTACAAATTTGCAAGAATTAAAAGGGGTGATTAATTTTCGTAATTGTTAATTAATTGCAAATTGCGTTTATTTAATTATACGTACGCAGTTTTTCGGCAGTTTCTTCGTTACTCATCCAAATCGAGTGATTTTTGTGTCAATTCCGCATGTAAAAGGAATTCTAAAATTTTGACAAAAATATTATTTTTCTGCCGAACCCAGAATTCTCAAATTCGAAGCCTAACTATGACTTTTCGAAGGTTTTAGTTTTTCGAATGCAAAATTTCGTAAATTTAAGATGTTAAATTAAATATTTGCGATTCTTGTTGATAAATCTTGAATTTTTGATTGACCTACTGTATATGTTTAACAAGTTTGAATGCCTAGCCTTGTTAATTATGCAATCTAATTTGTAATTATGATTAATTAGTTGAAAATTAGAATAATTTAGAATTAATTTGATTTTCATAATTAATTATAATTTAATTAGAAACCTATGATTAAAAACCACCATAAAAATTGTAAATTTATGATAAATTTTAAATTTTTATGACCTAGGCTTGAATCCATGACAATCGGAAATCAATTGAATAATAAATTTTCGATTTTTCGGCCTAAAATTATGAAATTAATATTAATTTATTAATTTGTCATTGATTTTAAATATAAATTTTAAATTTTTATGCGATTCGTTCATATAACTTGCACGCACAAAGCAATGGACGCTTCGTGTTACCCTTAAGGGGTGTTGTATAGTGCGGGCATGCGACTACGAGCAAGGGAGCTCGTCGCCCGTGCGGCACGAATGCAATGAGCAAGGGCATGGTGCACGAGCACAAGGCAGCAGCCCTGCCTTGTGTCGTGGGCCACGAGCTATGGACGAATGGGCATGGGCGAAGGCAAGGCACGGCAGTCGCGTGTGGGCAGCAAGCGAGCTGCGCCACAACGCGCACTGCCTCGCGCAAGCGCGCGCAGCCTCGCGCGCAGCGAGCGCAAGCTCGCGTGCCACGAGCGCTGCGCCCAGCGTCGATCGCGCGCAGCGAGCAATTGCTCGCGCACAGCGAGCGATGGCTCGCGTGCATCGAGCGCTGGAGCGCGCGCAGCAAGCGCTGGCGAGCGCGCACAGCGAGCGATGGCTCGCGTGCATCGAGCGATGGCTCGCGTGCATCGAGCGCTGGCGCGCGCGCAGCGAGCACCACTTGTGCGATGGCTTGCGATGGGAAGATGCAGCAGCTATGCGACGAGCGCATGGGCTGCGCGCACATGGCCAGCGATGGCTGTGTGCGTGTGGCCCATGGGCGTGCGATGCGTAGGGTGTTTGCATTACGATTAGATCGTTTTGAATGTTTAATTTGAAATTTTCAGTTTACGTAATTTTAATTAATTTTAAAATTAATAATTTAAATTATTTTCTTGGATTTTAATTTTGAATATTGTAATTATAATAAATTTTATTTATTCTAATTATTTTACTAAAATTAAAATCATGAATTAATTTAAATACGACTGAAATCAAATTAAAATTTTTGGATTCAATTATAAATTTATATGGGCTTTAAATTTTAATTAAATTTGTATGTTTCCGGTTAGACTTGAAATACATTTTTATGTTTAAAATTAGTAAAGCATATGAATTTATTGGTTTAAGTGGGAGCGCTTTTTAGTCATAAACTCTTGATTAGGTCTACGAATCCTTAAGGTTAAAACAACTTGATTAGAATTAATAAGGACTGAATAATTGGTAGATTATTGGTGCCCTTAATTAATTGCTGCAAATGTTTACGTGATGCATAATGTGTTTTACTAACCAGCTATGTGGGCCATTCATGATAATGAATGGGTGAATGGTATATATTGTATATGTACTGTTTTGCAGGTTATGAAGTGTCTAGTATGGCCCAAATAGGATAGAAAATATGGTCTGCGTACCATTAATTTGAATGTAATTGGTCTAAAGTACCAAAGTTGTTTTTCAATTCAAATATGGTCTGCGTACCATCAAATAGTTGTAATTAGTTTTAATTATAGCTTATCCTATTTGAAGAAAATGGTGCCTCCCACGGAGATTTTCAAGACGGACTTTGAAGTCAAAGCTTCAAGATGAAGTCGGGCCATACTAGATCACAATTATCTTATGCATGCTTTAAGTTATTTATTGCTTTAAATATGTCTTAATTATGCATAAGATTGTGGCTTGATTATGTTGCATGATTAAGGATTTTAGTTCACTTAAAATCTAACCAACATAGTAAGAGCCTTAAGTTCCAAACTTAAAAATTGAGTTAAAAGGTGCCATGCCAAAATATACACTTGCTTGGATATCCTTTACATCAATCTAGTAATAGTTTTCGCTCAGCGAGGTGTTACTTATTGTTCCTAAAGGGGCAAGGTACACAAATAATTGTGAGTACATGTTAGTTTTGGTGAAACTCAACGATATAAGTAAGGAGTCCTTTTATGTCGTGGCAAAATCGATAGGTTTACCTAATAAGTTCTTAGACGTACCTATCAACCAAGAATAGTTTCTAGACTATTAGCAAAAGGCTTTTGCTTACCTAAGATGTTTTAGGATTAAGTCGACAAACTGTGCTTAGTTCTTCAATGATTTTAGGATCTTGGAATCATTTTATTCACACCTGCCGGAACACATAACTTGAATAAAATGCTTAATAAACATTGAATTATGCATGTATGCTAGAATTTAAGTTTATTAAGAGAAACTGTGAAAGGTTATTTATTTGTTTATTCTTTTCAATTGTAGTTTTTCATATGGCAAACAACAATTCATTCAACATTCGATCAATTCTCGAAAAGGAGAAGTTGAACGGGAAAAACTTCCTTGACTGGCAAAGGAACTTGCAAATAGTTCTTATGCAGGAAGAAAAGGAGTATGTCCTAGATGAGGCGATGCCCGAAGCCGCAGGCGACGGGGTCACTCAGGCAGCCCTCAATCGTTGGATTGATGCCAACAAGGATGTGAAATGTCTAATGCTCGCCACCATGAGTGCGGATCTGCAGAAAACGTTCATCAACTCAGATGCTTTCACAATCATCAGTGAGTTGAAGAACATGTTCCAAGATCTGGCTCGAGTCGAAAGATTAGAGACTCATAGGCAAATTCTTGAGACCAAGCTTAAGAAAGGCGAGCCCGTAAGTCCACATGTTCTCAAAATGATTGGACTCATTGAGAATATGAGTCGGCTGGATCAGCAATTTTCTCAGGAAATGGCTATAGACACCATCCTCCATTCTCTTCATAGCGGGTATGATCAGTTCAAACTGAACTACAGTATGAATAGTCTGGACAAAACGCTCACTGAGCTTCACGGTATGCTGAAGACCGCTAAAAAGACGCTCAAAAGTGATAAGCAGGATGTGCTTATGGTGCGTGGGGGCAAGTTCAAGAAATTTGGAAAGAAGAGGAATGCTAAGAAAGGTGGCAACAAGGCCAGCCCAACTAAGCAAACTAGCGCCAAATCTGTAAAGAGGAAGGTCAGTCAACCCACTTCTGAATCCGAATGCTTCTACTGCAAGAAGAAGGGGCATTGGAAGAGAGATTGCTTGAAGCTAAAGGAAGATCAGAAGAACGGAACAGTCGTTCCATCTTCAGGTATTTTCGTTATAGACTGTATACTTGCTAATTCAACTTCTTGGGTATTAGATACAGGTTGTGGCTCACACTTATGTTCCAATCCACAGGGACTAAGAAGAAGTAGAAAGTTAAGCAAGGGTGAAGTCGACCTACGAGTGGGAAATGGAGCACGGATTGCTGCATTAGCTGTAGGAACTTACTTTTTGTCGTTGCCCTCCGGGCTAGTTTTGGAACTGGAAGAATGTTTCCATGTTCCAAGTCTTACTAAAAACATCATTTCAGTTTCTTGCCTAGATGCTAAGGGATTTTCCTTTTTAATAAAAGACAATAGTTGTTCGTTTTATTTTAAAGAGATGTTTTATGGATCTGCTAGATTAGTCAATGGACTTTATTTATTAGATCACGACAAACAAGTATATAATATAAATACCAAAAAGGCCAAAAAGGATGATTCAGATCTCACCTATCTGTGGCATTGTCGATTAGGCCATATAAACTTAAAACGCTTAGAAAGACTTCAAAAGGAAGGAATTCTAGAACCATTTGACTAAGAGGATTATGGTAAATGCGAATCATGTTTACTTGGCAAAATGACAAAGCAACCTTTCTCTAAAGTTGGAGAAAGAGCAAATGAACTATTGGGTTTAATCCATACAGATGTATGTGGACCAATGAGTACAAATGCTAGAGGTGGTTTCAGCTACTTTATCACTTTCACTGATGACTTCAGTAGATATGGTTATGTCTACCTAATGAAGCATAAGTCTGAATCCTTTGACAAATTCAAGGAATTTCAGAGTGAAGTAGAGAATCAATTAGGCAAGAAGATTAAGGCACTGCGATCTGATAGAGGCGGTGAATATCTGAGCTATGAATTTGATGACCATCTGAAAGAATGTGGAATTCTATCAGAATTGACTCCTCCTGGAACACCACAATGGAACGGTGTGTCGGAACGGAGGAACAGAACCTTGCTAGACATGGTCAGGTCAATGATGGGTCAGGCCGAACTTCCATTAGAATTTTGGGGACATGCACTAAATACAGCTGCACTCACTATAAATAGAGCTCCGTCTAAAGCTGTCGAAAAGACTCCATACGAATTATGGTTTGGAAAGCCTCCAAATGTGTCTTTTCTTAAGATTTGGGGATGTGAAGTATACGTCAAACGATTAATTTCAGACAAACTTCATCGAAAATCTGACAAATGTATCCTTGTGGGCTATCCAAAGGAAACAAAGGGGTATTACTTCTACAATACATCTGAGAACAAGGTGTTTGTTGCTCGAGATGGTGTCTTTTTGGAGAAAGATCACATTTCCAAAATGACAAGTGGGAGAAAAGTAGACCTCGAAGAAATTCGAGTCGAACAACAAACTCTAGAGAATGCTCAAGATGACATTCAGGATGAAACTCAGAGATCTTTAGAAGAATCTGGTGAGAATCATGGTCAATCTAGAAATGTTACCCCGCGTAGATCGCAAAGATATAGATCTCAACCGGAAAGGTACTTAGGTATTTTGACGAACGAGAGCTATGACGTTCTATTACTTGAAAGTGATGAACCTGCGACTTACAAACAAGCTATGACGAGCCCTAGCTCCAAGCAATGGCAAGAAGCCATGCAATCTGAATTAGACTCCATGTCTGAAAACCAAGTATGGGATTTGGTCGATTTGCCAGATGGCTACCAAGCCATTGGAAGCAAATGGGTTTTCAAACTGAAAAAGGACAAGGATGGGAAACTTGAAGTTTTCAAAGCTAGATTGGTTGCAAAAGGTTACAGGCAAGTCCACGGTGTGGATTACGATGAAACCTTTTCACCAGTTGCAATGCTAAAGTCTATTTGGATAATGTTAGCAATCGCTGCATATTACGATTACGAAATATGGCAGATGGATGTCAAAACTGCTTTCTTAAACGACGTTTTAACAGAAACTGTGTTTATGACACAGCCTGAAGGTTTTGAGGATCCAAAGAATGCTAAAAAGGTATGCAAGCTAAAGAAGTCAATCTACGGATTGAAGCAGGCATCCAGGAGCTGGAATATACGTTTTGATGAAGCAGTCAGTGACTTTGGTTTCATCAAGAACGCGGACGAATCTTGTGTATACAAGAAGGTCAGTGGGAGCAAAATTGCTTTCCTAGTATTATATGTCGACGACATATTACTTATCGGAAATGACATTCCTATGTTGAACTCTGTCAAGATTTGGCTTGGGAAATGTTTTTCGATGAAAGATCTAGGAGAAGCACAGTACATATTGGGCATCAAGATTTACAGAGATAGATCTAAAAAGATGATTGGACTTAGTCAAAGCACTTATATCAATAAGGTGCTTGATAGGTTCAAGATGGCGGACTCCAAGCGAGGCTACCTACCCATGTCTCATGGAATGACTCTAAGCAAGACTCAGTGCCCAAAATCACTTGATGAGCGTAGACGAATGAATGGGATTCCATATGCATCATTGATTGGTTCAATAATGTATGCTATGATATGTACACGCCCGGATGTTGCGTACGCACTCAGTGCTAGGAGCAGATACCAGTCAGACCTAGGAGAGGCGCATTGGACTGCTGCCAAGAACATTCTGAAGTACCTGAAAAGGCACAAAGATGACTTCCTGGTCTATGGTGGAGATGATGAATTAATTGTTAAAGGCTATACGGACGCAAGTTTCCAAACCGACAAAGATGATTTCAGATCACAGTCTGGGTTTGTCTTCTGCCTCAACGGAGGAGCAGTAAGCTGGAAAAGTGCTAAGCAAAGCACCATTGCGGATTCTACAACTGAAGCGGAGTACATTGATGCACATGAAGCAGCAAAGGAAGCTATATGGCTAAGGAAGTTCATAGGTGAACTCGGTGTAGTCCCCTCCATTAAAGGACCAATAGCCCTGTATTGTGATAATAACGGAGCTATTGCACAGGCAAAGGAGCCTAGACACCACCAGAGAGTCAAGCATGTACTTCGTAGATTTCACCTTCTACGAGAGTTCGTTGAAAGAAAAGAAGTCGAGATAAGCAAAATTGGTACTGATGACAACATATCAGATCCATTGACTAAACCTCTGCCGCAGGCGAAGCACAACTCGCACACTGCAGCTATGGGAATCAAGCATATTGGAGAATGGCTTTGATGTCTCTGTTTAATGTTTTAAAGTTTTAGAGTTTAAATCTTTGTAAAACATTATTGGTTAATCATTCACAATAAATGAAAAGAATTCATTTTTCCATTTAATTTGTGGTTTATTAAATGATGAGTCCCTTCAATTTGACGATATATTCAAGATAGACTGTCAGGACCAGTCCTGTGACTAAGAAATGTCTATCAAGTGAACTTGAATGTCAAAGGTTGAAAATGGTCCCTAGTCGGAGTTTTCTATAAAATTGGACGCATAGAAAACGTTAGACGATTAGAATGCAAGATGACTAGTAGTTCTGTTTCTTGAACTATGTGGACATGGCAATGTCATAATCATTTGCATAGATACTTACTTTGGGAAGACTAGTATCGGACAAGACCTATGAAACTTTACTGTAAGAGATGAAAATCTGTCATAAGTAAATTTCATTAAAATTATTAGACACTAAATCCTCAATACCTGAGTGATTTGAGATTACTTGTTTGAGAACTGGTTGCTTTGACGTTGACCAACCGTCGCACCGTAAAAGGAG
This sequence comes from Spinacia oleracea, assembly GCF_020520425.1. Lineage (NCBI taxonomy): Eukaryota > Viridiplantae > Streptophyta > Magnoliopsida > Caryophyllales > Amaranthaceae > Spinacia > Spinacia oleracea. The sequence goes on along the minus strand of NC_079488.1, from coordinate 89,258,990 downwards.
GCTATAAAGGCAACGCTCAGGTAATCACCTATCAAACGAAGTCTAGTCTCAAGATCACAAGACTGGGATTGTCCTCCCATAAATCGGGATAAGATGCTTAAAAGTTGTACAAGGCCACTTGGAGAGCTAAAAACTGTGAAATGCATGGCCGTGCTCGGATGAATCATAGGCTATGATTATCTGTTTATTTGATCAGTTGAACTCTGAAACCGAGGAACACCTCTGGACATAATAAGGATGACAACTCTTACCTTATGTTCAAGAGCAAGCATCGAGCGAGAAAGCAATTAGGAAATGCACACTTGTCCCTAAGGACAAGTGGGAGACTGAAGGAAATAATGCCCTTGGTCCAAGTATGCATTCTATGTTAAGTCTAATAAATGCGGTTCAGTATTAATTAACAAGTTAATAATTCAGTGAGATCAAGTGAGCTGAATGCCTAGCTAGAGGCCGCTTCAGTTCAAGTGGAATTAATGATATTAATCCACAGCTTACTCTTGACTGAACCCGTAGGGTCACACAAATAGTACGTAAACGGATCAAGTATTTAATGGCATTAAATACTCCATCTATGGATATTCGGAATCGACGGATCTTGGTTTCAGTGGGAGCTGAGATCGTCACAGGCAAGAAATGAATACTCCGGAAACGATGATATTGCCGGAAACGGAAATATGGATCGTATCGGAAATATAAATATTATCCAAGTCATAGATGTTGCCGGAAACGGAAACAAGGTACGTATCGGGAAATATTATCGGAAATGGAAATATTGCCGGAATCGGAAATATTGCCGGAAACGGAAATATTGTCAGAATCGGAAATATTATCGGAATCGGAAAATAATTCCGGAAACGGAAATATTAAATATTTGTTCGAGACGGAAATTAATTCCGAAATCGAAAATATTAAATATTGTTCGTATCGGAAATATATTCCGGAATCGGGAATTTAATCGGAAGCCTATCGTACGAATAAGCATCGGACGAGGCCTGCCGGACGAGGGCCCAGCACGAAGCCAGGCCATCGCCCAGCAAGCCAAGCGCGCCACACGAACAGCCAAGGCCACGCCAGGCCCAGCGCAAGGCCAGGCCCAGCAGGTCGTGGCAGCGCGCACAGCGCGCGCAGTGGGCTGCGAGCATTGCTGCAGCTCGCGTGGGCTTATAGCTCGCGTGGGCCGTGCGACCGTGTGGGCTGTGCGCGGGCATGGCCTGCACGCTTGCGGGTCATGCTCGCGTAAGTGTTTGTGTTCGCATACGAAACCTAAAACGTGCAGAATTCGGTTAATAATTAAATTCCTAATTCTATTTGACAAATTAATTAAATAAGAGTTTTATTATAATTCTAATTTAATTAATTCGTATCCTAATAGGATTCCAATTCTCTTTCCATACCCCTATAAATATGTGGCCTGGGTTCACAATTTATAAGGAGTTATTCAAGTATTCAAAGTGAGTTTTTGAGAGAAAAATTCAGTCACACATCTTGCTCAAAAGTGCCGAAAATTTATAGTACCTTAGGGGCGATTCTAGTTGGTCAATCTTAAGGCGGATCCGGACGTGCTGTGGACTATCTACGGAGGGACGACACTTGGAGTCCTAAATACTTGTTCTTGTTCGGTTCGGGCGCAGCTAGGGAAGGCACGCAACAAAGAGTATGCATCTAAATTATGCTATATGATTATGTGTAAATAATATGTATTCCTGGCTTAATGGTTGTTTCTGCATGATTTATGAATTGTCATATGTATCATAACCTAACACTTCGAACATCCTATAACTGTTAGAACTAACTATCCCATGAAGTCAATCATGAGGAAACCCGAGTTATCTGGCAGGATGTCCAAATGGGAAATACAATTAGGTTGTCATGATATCAGGTACGAACCTCGCACAACCATCAAGTTGCAAGCTCTAGCAGATTTTGTGGCTGACTTCAGCCCAAGCCTCCAACACGAAGTTGACCAAGAAATCAACATACTAGTCGATGGTGGACTCTCATCGACATGGACTCTGCATACTGACGGCTCCTCCAACATACGGGGGACAGGCCTAGGAATTGTGCTAAAGTCACCACAAGGGGACACCATAGTACAGTGTGTCTGTTGCGAGTTCAAAGCTACCAACAACGAGGCGTAATACGAAGCCTTGATCCTGGGATTATCACTAGCACTCGACATGAGTATCCGCCGACTCGAGGTACGTTGTGATTCATTATTGATTATCAGTCAGATTAACGATTCGTATGCAGCAAAGGACTCAAAGATGCAGGCTTACTTGGAAATTGCGAAAAGGCTCGTCAACAAGTTCGACTCATGCACCCTACAACAAATACCAAGAGATCAGAACACCCAGGATGACGCCTTAGCCAACCTTGGCTCAAATATCAAACCCAAGCTCACCTCCATTCCCGAAGTCCACTTAATGTACCCAGCCATCACCAAAGATAACCTACCCATCACCGAACAAGCTCCACCAACTCAAGTGCCTTCATGGCGCGACCCCTACATACACTGGCTCAAACACCATACCATCCCACCTGGAGTCACCCACGAAAAATCCTTCCGCATGAAAGCTTCCTGATTCACCTTAATCCATGGGATACTGTTCAGAAAATCAGTTGCAGGACCGTACATGAGATGCTTAGATCACGACGAGGTCATGTCGACACTGTGCAACATACATGATGACGAATGTGGAAACCACGCCGGAGGAAGAAGCTTAGCCCATAAAACTCTTACTATTGGATATTATTGGCCCACCATGAAGAAAGACGCAATTGCCTTCGCCAGGAAATGCGACTCTTACCAACGGTTCGCATCCATCTCTCACCAACCTTGTGAAGTGCTCCACCCCATCTTGTCCCCTTGGCCCTTCATGGAGTGGGGGATGGATATAGTGGGACCCTTACCACAAGCATCAGGGCAGCGCGTCTTTCATGTTGGCAATGACTGATTACTTCTCCAAGTGGATCGAAGCGGAAGCATTCAAATGAGTTCGAGATACTAAGGTCATCTCATTCATAAAGCGAAATGTCCTTAGTCGGTTCGGTATCCCTTCCGAGATCGTCCGCGACAACGGTTCTCAGTTCATCAACAACAAAACCAAAGAATTCTGCAGCAGGTACAACATCACCTTGCACACCTCAACACCAAGGTACCCTCAAGCAAATGGCCAAGCCGAGTATAGCAACAAAATCATCATCAACAACCTCAAGAAGCGCCTTGACGACGCCAAGGGAAGATGGGCAGACGAATTACCTATGATCCTTTGGGCTGACAGGACGACACCCAAGACGGCGACTAATCATACTCCTTTCTCCCTAGTCTTTGGTTGTGAGGCAGTCATCCCTCCCGAAGTCGAGCTCCCCACAGCAAGAAGCAGTTTCATGGCACCAGGAATGAACGATTCAGTCTTGGCCTACGATATCGATACCGTCGACGAACTCAGAGAAGCGGCATTGGTCAGAATGGCGTCCTACCAACAAGCAGTTGCGAGTAGTTACAACAAGAATGTGAGAGTTCGAATATTTCAACAAGGAGATTGGGTTCTGCGCAAAGTCTTTCCAAATAAGAAGGATCCTCGACATGGCAAGTTGGCTTCGACATGGGAAGGTCCTTACCAGATCGTAAGACAAACAGGTCATGGCGCATATAATTTGGTTGACAGAGACGGTACATCTATCCCAAGGAGCTGGAATACGACGCACTTGAAACTGTACCATTTCTGAACACTTGAATCTTTTCTTTGTCTAGTTTTTCCTAACACACAGGAAACTTGGCATTCACCGCCACTATGTCAACACCCCTAAAAACGGTGTGGGCATGACGTATTACGTACCCGAGAACATCTCGGACGCCACTATGGTGAAACACAATTACAAAAACAAAAGAAGTTAAGTCCTCATCTATTATTATCATTACTAACTTAGGCATCGGAGGGCTGTTGGCTCCACCAACGGCCAACCTTCACGTCATCATCTCGTTTTGCAGGTAACGACATTATGCCCGCAAGAACGCACATCCAGAAGGAATGGCAAACACATGTATATGTCTCGACGTCGTCTAGTACTCCTTCTGAACCTTTTTTATTTTCTCCTCCTCGTCGTAATTTCGTTTCATTCCATGTTACTCTATACTGACTTAAGCATCGGAGGGCCATTGGCTTCACCAACGGCCAACCCTCACGCTCTGGTATGTTGACAGTATGATGTTTGCATGATGACGAATTCGATAAGGAAAGGATGGATGAACTGAAGTATACAACACAGAATACAGGAAAGCAAAACTCGGAATCATACACACATGTTCAAGGAAACAAATGCAAAGAAACATTGTCAACTTTATTTCATTCAAACATACTTGTATACATTACATATTACAATTTTACAAACTACAAAACACAAATTAGGCCATGACAAAAACGCCTGGTACACTACAATGTACATTACATACACAAATGGAATACAGATCTCCACTTTTTGTCTACAGTATACATTTCGCAGCATCTTGCGGACAGGCTGGAGACGTCGCCAAAGTCAAACTCGAGGTATGTGCCCAACCTGCAAAACAAAACACAAAACCAAACACATTTTTTCCAAACACAAGCAATTCACACACACAAACCTGGAAATTATAGAGTCCACAAATTTTACATGACTTGTCCCCTTGGACAAGCCCAAAACACACACAAAAGGCTGCCGCCATTAAGACGAACACAGCCCCAATATTTTTCGACCTCTTCAAAGGCCAAACACAAAAAACATTGTTTAAACGAACCATTGTTTAAAACACCATTGAAAATTTTAAATTTTTAAGGAGGGGGGACAGAGCTACTCCTGAGGGTCTGTTGGACCTGCATTCTCCCCTTGTTCGCCATCGCTTGGTGCCGCCACCGTCTCGGCATTGGGGCTGGTTGCTGTTGCACCCTTCTCAACGTCCTCCTCATCGCTAACTGTTAGGTTATGATACATATGACAAAACATAAATCATGCGAAAAACCTTAATGCCAGGAAACATATTATTTACACATAATCATTTAGCATAATTAAGATGCATACACTTTGTAGCGTGCCCTCCCTAGCTGCGCCCGAACCGAACAAGAACAAGTCTTTAGGACTCCAAGTGTCGTCCCTCCGTAGATAGTCCACAGCACGTCCGGATCCGCCTTAAGCTTGACCAACTAGAATCGCCCTTAAGGTTCCTAGGATTTTCGGCTAATATGGGTTGCAAGTGTTTGGCTGATTTTGTTCCAAAATCTTACCTTTGAATACTTCAGTCTTGTGTATAAACCTGTGACCCTAGGCACCTATTTATAAAGTTATGGAAAAGGAATTATAATCCTATTAGAATACTAATTTAGTTTAATTAGAATCCTGCTAGGACTCTATTTAAATAAACTTTATCTATTAGGATTAGATTTAATCATATGACGAATCCCGGTAGCTTTAGGATTCCAGTAACACGCACATGCGCAGCGCACAAGCACCGCACGCCCGCACGCAGGCCTTACGGCCCACGCCGAGCGCACAACGCGAGGCCCACGCTCGCAGCCTGCCTTATCCGTGCGCGCGCCCAAGCCTTGGCTGGGCCTGGCTTTTGCGCTGGGCCTGGTCGAGGTTTGGCGTGTGGATTGTTGCGCTTTGCCTGCTGGGCGATGGCCCGGCTTCGTGCTGGGCCTTCGTCTGGCGGGCCTCGTCCGATGCTAATTCGTACGATACGCTTCCGATTAAATTCCCGATTCCGGAATTCATTTCCGATACGAACAATATTTAATATTTCCGATTCCGGAATTAATTTCCGTTTCGAACAAATATTTAATATTTCCGTTTCCGGAATTATTTTCCGATTTCGATAATATTTCCGATTCTGACAATATTTCCGTTTCCGGCAATATTTCCGATTCCGGCAATATTTCCATTTCCAATAATATTTTCCGATACATACCATGTTTCCGTTTCCGGCAACATCTACGACTTGGATAATATTTATATTTCCGATACGAACAATATTTAATATATTCGATTCCGGAATTAATTTCCGTTTTGAACAAATATTTAATATTTCCGTTTCCGGAATTATTTTTCGATTCCGATAATATTTCAGATTCTGACAATATTTCCGTTTCCGGTAATATTTCCGATTCCGGCAATATTTCCATTTCAAATAATATTTTCCGATACGATCCATATTTCCGTTTCCGGCAATATCATCGTTTCCGGAGTATTCATTTCTTGCCTTTGACGATCTCAGCTCCCACTGAAACCAAGATCCGTCGATTCCGAATATCCATAGATGGAGTATTTAATGCTATTAAATACTTGATCTGTTTAAGTACTACTTGTGTGACCCTACGGGTTCAGTCAAGAGTAAGCTGTGTATTAATATCATTAATTCCACTTGAACTGAAGCGGCCTCTAGCTAGGCATTCAGCTCACTTGATCTCACTGAATTATTAACTTGTCAATTAATACTGAACCGCATTTATTAGACTTAACATTAAATGCATACTTGGACCAAGGGCATTATTTCCTTCAGTCTCCCACTTGTCCTTAGGGACAAGTGTGCATTTCCTAATTCCTTTGTCGCTCGATGCTTGCTCTTGAACATAAGGTAAGAGTTGTCATCCTTATTATGTCCAGAGGTGTTTCTCGGTTTCAGAGTTCAACTGATCAAATAAACAGATAATCATAGCCTATTATTCATCTGGGCACGGCCATGCATTTTACAGTTTCTAGCTCTCCGAGTGGCCTTGTACAACTTTCAGCATCTCATCCCGATTTATGGGAGAACAATCTCAATCTTGCGATCTTGAGATTAGACTTCGTTTGATAGGTTATTACCTGGGCGTTGCCTTTATAGCCTCCTTACGGTGCGACGGTTGGTCAACGTCAAAGTAAGCAATTCTCAATCAAGTAATCTCAAATCACTCAGGTATTGAGGATTAGTGTCTAATAATTTTAATGAAATTTACTTATGAAAGATTTTCATCTCTTACAGTAAAGTTTCATAGGTCTGTCCGATACTAGTCTTCCCAAAGTAAGTATTGTTAGGCTATGATACATATGACAATTCATAAATCATGCGGAAAAACTATAAAGCCAGGAAAGCATATTATTTACACATAATCATTTAGCATAGAATAGATGCATACATGTTGTAGCGTGCCTTCCCTAGCTGCGCCCGAACCGAACAAGAACAAGTCTTTAGGACTCCAAATGTCGTCCCTCCGTAGATAGTCCACAGTACGTCCGAATCCGCCTCAAGTTAGACCAACTAGAATCGCCCTTAAGGTGCTTAGGAATTTTCGGCTATGTGTTTGCAAGTGTATGGCTGATTTTTCTTTCAAAAACTTACCCTTTGAATACTTCAATCGTGCGTATAAATTATGACCCTAGGCCCTTATTTATAGAGGTTTGGAAAGGGAATTGGAATCCTACTAGGATGTGGATTTGCTAGTTAGAATCTTATTAGGAATCTAAATAACAAAATCAATCTATTAGGATTAGGATTTAATCTTTGCACGAATTCTAATAGGATTAGGATTCCCGCACAAGCGTTGCACGAGCCGTGCACCCGCGCAAGCCTTGCGGCCCACGTCAGGCGCACAGCGCTCGGCCCACGCTGCTGTGCTCTCGCGTGCGCGCGCCCTTGGCTGGTCCTGGCCTTGCGCTGGGCCTGGTCGAGGCGTGCGTTGGTGCGTGCGGCTCGCTGGGCGATGGCCTGGCTTCGTGCTGGGCCTTCGTCTAGCGGGCCTCGTCCGATGCTAATTCGTACGATACGCTTCCGATTAAATTCCTGATTCCGGAATTCATTTTCGATACGAACAATATTTAATATTTCCGATTCCGGAATTAATTTCCGTTTCGAACAAATATTTAATATTTTCGTTTCCGGAATTATTTTCCGATTCCGATAATATTTCCAATTCTGACAATATTTCCGTTTCCGGCAATATTTCCGATTCTGGCAATATTTCCATTTCCGATAATATTTTCCGATATTTACCATGTTTCCGTTTTCGGCAACATCTACGACTTGGATAATATTTATATTTCCGATACGATCCATATTTCCGTTTCCGGCAATATCATCGTTTCCGGAGTATTCATTTATTGCTTGTGACGATCTCAGCTCCCACTGAAACCAAGATCCGTCGATTCCGAATATCCATAGATAGAGTATTTAATGCCATTAAGTACTTGATCCGTTTACGTACTATTTGTGTGACCCTACGGGTTCAGTCAAGAGTAAGCTGTGGATTAATATCATTAATTCCACTTGAACTGAAGCGGCCTCTAGCTAGGCATTCAGCTCACTTGATCTCACTGAATTATTAACTTGTTAATTAATACTGAACTGCATTTATTAGACTTAACATAGAATGCATACTTGGACCAAGGGCATTATTTCCTTCAAGTATCTATGCAAATGATTACGACATTGCCATGTCCACATAGTTCAAGAAACAGAACTACTAGTCATCTTGCATTCTAGTCGTCTAATGTTTTCTATGCGTCCATCTTTATAGAAAACTCCGACCAGGGACCATTTTCAACTTTTGACATTCAAGTTCACTTGATAGACATTTCTTAGTCACAGGACTGGTCCTGACGGTCTATCTTGAATATAAACAACCCTGTTTTATTGCTTCTTAGGCAATAAGTACTTTTACTTCAACTGTATAGGTTGCTAGTGATGCCTTGGTTGGATTTTACTTATCCGAACAGTTACAGATATGCGGAAGACTTTCCAACTATATCTTAGAACATAGAAATTAATATTTAATTTCCCACGCACGCAACAACTCATGGTCTCCAATCCATGTTGCCATTTCAAAACACGATGCTCTATAGCTCGTCCTTGCCAATGGTTAACTCCAGAGGGATCTTGCTTGATCCTTTGCCAGTGTTTATGCGTGTAGCATCAATATTTAGCATATCTTTATTTCCTTGAATCCAGAACTATTCTTATGTACCTTTTCAAGTACCATAAGTTTTTCTTGATCTCAATCTAGTTGATCTTCACTTAGATCAATAGAGATTGGTATATGTTCGTCATGCCTAAAGCCATACGATATATTTTTGGCGATCCTCATATTATATCATACATGATAAATTCTTTGCAGAATAATTCCCAATTGAATTCTATTCATGTAACTTTAGCTCATATAGTTTCAGTAGACACTAAATCCAGCTAAATTCTTTGACATATAATATAGGTTAAGAATCTTACTTAGATCCTTTGATGTTTAACTTAGTAAATGCTTATACATAGTTCAAACATCTTTTACTTAGATTTATTCATATGGGTCGAATACCTCCAATGGAGTCTTTCGTGTTTGATTTAGTAAATGCCATTACTTAATCCATAACAATATTATAAGATCTTTGTGAATGGATCTTAATACCCAGTATGCACTAAGTTTCGCCTTGGTCCGTCATTGATGAATAATTTTCAAATCTAAATCATTAGCATTTGAATGTTATTTCACAATAGAGAGATATGTGTATGACACACATAGGACCAATTAAGTTTTATGTACTCCCACTAAACTTCTTATATATCTATAAGAATCATGTACATTTTATGAAACTAAAATACTTATTAGCTTCACTAAAATACAATTCTAATTCCCAATTGCTTGCTTAAATCTGTACTTAGATTTCATAAGCTAGCTTTCCTTTTCAAGCATTTATTTGGATCCACAAATCCTATGACATACCATGTACATAGTTTCTTCCAACATTTGACTGAGGAAGATGTTTTGTCATCCAATTGCCATATGTACCAATATGCAATCATTGCTTGAGTTATAGACTTGAGCATTACGATTATGCATGAGGTTTCAACACAATCCATGCCATGAATTTTCTTGTAACCTTTAGCAACTAATCTAGCTTAGTGTGTGAACACAATTCCATGTTTGATGGTTTTTATCCTTAAAACCAATTTGCAACCAATAGATGTAAATCATTCTTGCAAATCAACAAAATTTCAATTTTGTCATCAGAACATTGAGTATGTTTTTATGGCCTTTAACCAATTAAACATTAAGTCTATATATGGCCTCTAACCATTTTAGGGAATCTAGGTTTCGTCATAGCTCTCTTACAAGTCATAAACTTATTAATCTACATGATAATAGTTTGACTGCAAGTTGTAGGTTTCTTCGCTATCTAATAGAAGAATCGCATAGTTTCAGTGACCTGAACTTTATGTTTCTTCACTATCTAATAGAAGAATCTCATAGTTTCAGTGACTTGAACTCTATGCCTACTTGGGTATAGAACATCAAACAATAGAATATCAATAGCCACTTGAAAGTCCTTTGAATATTCTGTTCTCCTTGAAGCACTTGTAAAGTCTTCTAAGAGATGTCTAATCTTTAAAGCCACTTTTAAAGTCCTTAAAGAATATGTGTTCGGATTTTCTGAAGAACTTCGAAAAGCCTCCAGAATGTCCGTTTATGTTTGTTGTTCGCCTCGAAGACTTTCGAGGTCTATTTTCTCCCACTTGTCATTTTGGAGACGAATCTCCAAAAGGACATTATTTCGAGCAAACAAACATTATGTTCTCAAAAAATCGTGGTAGAAACAATACTCTTGTGTCTCATTTGAATAAATCACAATGAAATATATATCTAGACTTGGGCCTTAGTTTGTTGAATAACAAACACTAAGCTCCCACTGAGTTTAGCAACTCTTTAGATATATATAATTGAAAAGATATCCTGAAATTACTTTTCAATAGCTTTGACGAATTTGGTTTAGTTTGGTGGTAGTTGAGCATTTTGTTTAGAAATTATAGGAAAATTCTTTATGATTCATCATTGATCGAATCAAGTACTAATTGACTTCGATCATTCCAACTTCAATATGCCATATCTTATGGAGCTAGATTGTGAATTTACTACACACAATCATTGATGATCATTCTTGACTTAAGTAATCATCAACATGATCTATCCTAGATCTTTATGATTACTTACCAAGTGGATTTTTATACTTCTGAATCTTTGAACTAGCCAAACAGATTCAAACTTATATCACTTTGAGTAGATAAACCAATATTCACTCAAATCTAGGTGAAATAATAAAGTCATAAAATCTCTTTCTTTAGCTTTGAACTCTATCGTCTAGGAGTTCTAACAATAGTTCATATATTTTGTTACTTTCAACAAGTAAGACTAGCTTGTCTTGAATTGATCTAGAAATCAATCAACTTTCAAAAGTCCATCAAAATAGAGCTTATGGATGTTAACTTGTTGATATGGTCTAAGCAACAATGCTAAAGGTTAGTGGAACTCAAATCAAGGGGTTGATTTTGAACCTAGTAAAGATTTTATTGTTAAAGAGTCGTTTGTTTTAATCAAGCATATTGACTCAACCTGTAAATGACCGTTTCATTCAAATAAACAAACAAACATTGTTTTTGTTTTTCTGAATGCGAGTCTTTCTGTGTTTGAAACAGAAATTTAGGTATGCTGATTATGGAACAAAATAGCCATTAAGTTCCAGCCTTTGAAAGGACTTAAAACAAACTAGATGACCCTACAACTAATGTAGCATTGCCATGCTTCATTTCCTACTTGTAGGCCACTATTGTAGCCTAGCTTCCATTGTTTGAGTTATTACCGAAGTAAGAACCTCAAGCGGTATATGATACCAAGGAAGTTTTATTGCTAGGTCACTTTCTTAAACATAAACTTATAGGTAGAAACGGAATCATAAATTCCTTTCATTTGTTCCTTGTTTCCTATTTCTTGTACCCTTTCTTATAGTCTTAAGAATTGAGTTCTTTAGTGTTGACTTTTATACTTTGTTTAGACATGTCCAATGTCAATCCAACAAAGTTCTTACCATTTAATTTATGTTGAATGTTTTGTTTCAACTAGATGATCTTACCAGAAGCTTCTAAAGTTCTCTAAGCATCGATCTATTCGAATGTCTAGGGACTAGACTCATTCGAGAATTAAATGGAAAAATATTTTAGGTTGTTAACCATTGGTAAAGCTGAGCGTTTAAACTCAATGCTTTATGATCTCAAAACTACATTGTATTTTGAATTCACAAGCACCAATCGGTTTGCAATTCGACTTTGATACTCGAAAACAACCATAAAAGTCGATATAAGAAACGTACATTTTAAATTGCTCACTTTCTCTCATTTCCGTGAATCGTTCTTGGATTCACTACCAATCGAGGAAATTTATTGTTACCTTTCTAAAAGGATTTACTGCAGTGCAAGATATTTAATTATAAACAATAATTAAAACATACATTGAAGCATGCAAAGTCTAAACATTTATCATGAATAATAACTTGAAAATTAAAGCAATCATGCAATTCAAACAAGTCATTAGCATTTTATTCGAATTTATTGTTCCGACAGGTGTGAATAAAATGATTCCAAGACCCTAAAACCATTGAAGAATTAAGCACATTATGTATTTAGACTCAATTCTAAAATATTTTAGATAAGCAAAAGCCTTTTGCTAATAGTCTAGAAACTACTCTTGGTTGATAGGTACGTCTAAGAACTTATTAGGTAAACCTATCGATTTTGCCACGACATAAAAGGACTCCTTACTTATATCGTTGAGTTTCACCAAAACTAACATGTACTCACAATTATTTGTGTACCTTACCCCTTTAGGATCAATAAGTAACACCTCGCTGAGCGTAATCTATTACTAGATTGATGTAAAGGTTATCCAAGTAAGTGTTATTTTGGCATGGCACCTTTTAACTCAATTTTTAAGTTTGGAACTTAAGGCTCTTAAATTACTATGTTGGTTAGATTTTAAGTGAACTAAAATCCTTAATCATGCAACATAATCAAGCCACAATCTCATGCATATTTAAGACATATTTAAAAGCAATAAATAACTTAAAGCATGCATAAGATAAATGTGATCTAGTATGGCCCGACTGAAGGAAATAATGCCCTTGGTCCAAGTATGCATTCTATGTTAAGTCTAATAAATGCGGTTCAGTATTAATTAACAAGTTAATAATTCAGTGAGATCAAGTGAGCTGAATGCCTAGCTAGAGGCCGCTTCAGTTCAAGTGGAATTAATGATATTAATCCACAGCTTACTCTTGACTGAACCCGTAGGGTCACACAAATAGTACGTAAACGGATCAAGTATTTAATGGCATTAAATACTCTATCTATGGATATTCGGAATCGACGGATCTTGGTTTCAGTGGGAGCTGAGATCGTCACAGGCAAGAAATGAATACTCCGGAAACGATGATATTACCGGAAACGGAAATATGGATCGTATCGGAAATATAAATATTATCCAAGTCGTAGATGTTGCCGAAAACGGAAACATGGTAAGTATCGGAAAAATATTATCGGAAATGGAAATATTACCAGAATCGGAAATATTGCCGGAAACGGAAATATTGTCAGAATCGGAAATATTACCGGAATCGGAAAATAATTCCGGAAACGGAAATATTAAATATTTGTTCGAAACGGAAATTAATTCCGGAATCGGAAATGTTAAATATTGTTCGTATCGGAAATGAATTCCGGAATCGGAAATTTAATCGGAAGCGTATCGTACGAATAAGCATCGGACGAGGCCTGCCGGACGAGGGCCCAGCACGAAGCCAGGCCATCGCCCAGCAAGACAAGCGCGCCGCACAAACAGCCACGCCAGGCCCAGCGCAAGGCCAGGCCCAGCAGGCCGTGGCAGCGCGCACAGCGCGCGCAGCGCGCGCGGGAGCTGCGTGGGCTTGCAGCTCGCGCAGGCCTCGCTGCGTGGGCTGCTGCTCGTGCGCACGCATGGGCGGCCCATCGTGGCTGCCGTGTGTGCGTGTGTAAGTGTTTGTGTTCGTGCACGTTTCCTAAAACGTGCAGAGTTCGGTTAATGATTAAATTCCTAATTCTATTTGATAAATTAATTAAATTAGAGTTCTTGTAGGATTCTAGGTTTAATCAATTTGTATCTGAATAGGATTCCAATTCCCTTTCCATACCCCTATAAATATGTGGCCTGGGTTCACAATTTATAACGAGTTTTCAAAGTATTCAAAGTGAGTTTTTGAGAAAAAAAAAATTCAACCACACATCTTGCTCAAAAGTGCCGAAAATTCTAGTACCTTAAGGGCGATTCTAGTTGGTCAATCTTAAGGCGGATCCGGACGTGCTGTGGACTATCTACGGAGGGACGACACTTGGAGTCCTAAAGACTTGTTCTGGTTCGGTTCGGGCGCAGCTAGGGAGGGCACGCAACAAAGAGTATGCATCTAAATTATGCTATATGATTATGTGTAAATAATGTGTAATCCTGGGTTAATGGTTGTTTCCGCATGATTTATGTAATATCATATGTATCATAACCTAACAGTGGTATCACGAGCCCCTTATTATTTTCATAATCTAAATTGCATGAACATGGTTAAATATTACAAATTTGCAAGAATTAAAAGGGGTGATTAATTTTCGTAATTGTTAATTAATTGCAAATTGCGTTTATTTAATTATACGTACGCAGTTTTTCGGCAGTTTCTTCGTTACTCATCCAAATCGAGTGATTTTTGTGTCAATTCCGCATGTAAAAGGCATTCTAAAATTTTGACAAAAATGTATTTTTCTGCCGAACCCAGAATTCTCAAATTCGAAGCCTAACTATGACTTTTCGAAGGTTTTAGTTTTTCGAATGCAAAATTTCGTAAATTTAAGATGTTAAATTAAATATTTGCGATTCTTGTTGATAAATCTTGAATTTTTGATTGACCTACTGTATATGTTTAACAAGTTTGAATGCCTAGCCTTGTTAATTATGCAATCTAATTTGTAATTATGATTAATTTGTTGAAAATTAGAATAATTTAGAATTAATTTGATTTTCATAATTAATTATAATTTAATTAGAAACCTATGATTAAAAACCACCATAAAAATTGTAAATTTATGATAAATTTTAAATTTTTATGACCTAGACTTGAATCCATGTAAATCGGAAATCAATTGAATAATAAATTTTCGATTTTTCGCCCTAAAATTATGAAATTAATAATATTTATTAATTTGTCATTAATTTTATAAATTTTAAATTTTTTATGCGATTCGTTCATATAACTTGCACGCACAAAGCAATGGACGCTTCGTGTTACCCTTAAGGGGTGTTGTATAGTGCGGGCATGCGACGACGAGCAAGGGAGCTCGTCGCCCGTGCGGAACGAATGCAATGAGCAAGGGCGTAGTGCACGAGCACAAGGCAGCAGCCCTGCCTTGTGTCGTGGGCCACGAGCAATGGACGAATGGGCATGGGCGAAGGGCGAGCCAAGGGAGTCGCGTGTGGGCAGCAAGCGAGCTGCGCCACAACGCGCACTGCCTCGCGCTAGAGCGCGCAGCCTCGCGCGCAGCGAGCGCAAGCTCGCATGCCACGAGCGCTGCGCCCAGCGTTGCTCGCGCGCCCAGCGAGCGATGGCTCGCACGCACAGCGAGCGATGTCGCGCGCCCAGCGAGCGATGTCGCGCGCACAGCGAGCGATGGCTCGCGCGCACTGCGAGCGATGGCTAGCGTGCGATGAGCGCTGGCGCGCGCGCAGCGTGCGATGGCTTGCGATGGAAATGCAGCAGCTATGCGACGAGCGCATGGGCTGCGCGCACATGGCCAGCGATGGCTGTGTGCGAGCGGCCCATGGGCGTGCAATGCGTAGGGTGTTTGCGTTACGATTAGATCGTTTTGAATGTTTAATTTGAAAATTTCAGTTCACGTAATTTTAATTAATTTTAAAATTAATAATTTAAATTATTTTCTTGGATTTTAATTTTGAATATTGTAATTATAATAAATGTTATTTATTCTAATTATTTTACTAAAATTAAAATCATGAATTAATTTAAATACGACTGAAATTAAATTAAACTTTTTGGATTCAATTATAAATTTATATGAGCTTTAAATTTTAATTAAATTTGTATGTTTCCGGTTAGACTAGAAATACATTTTTATGTTTAAAATTAGTAAAGCATATGAATTTATTGGTTTAAGTGGGAGCGCTTTTTAATCATAAACTCTTGATTAGGTCTACAAATCCTTAAGGTTAAAACAACTTGATTAGAATTAATAAGGACTGAATAATTGGTAGATTATTGGTGCCCTTAATTAATTGCTGCAAATGTTTACGTGATGCATAATGTGTTTTACTAACCAGCTATGTGGGCCATTCATGATAATGAATGGGTGAATGGTATATATTGTATTTGTATTGTTTTGCAGGTTATGAAGTGACTAGTATGGCCCAAATAGGATAGAAAATATGGTCTGCGTACCATTAATTTGAATGTAATTGGTCTGAAGTACCAAAGTTATTTTTCAATTCAAATATGGTCTGCGTACCATCAAATAGTTGTAATTAGTTATAGCTTATCCTATTTGAAGAAAATGGTGCCTCCCACGGAGATTTTCAAGACGGACTTTGAAGTTAAAGCTTCAAGATGAAGTCGGGCCATACTAGATCACAAATATCTTATGCATGTTTTAAGTTATTTATTGCTTTTAAATATGTCTTAAAATGCATGAGATCAAAAGCTTGATTATGTTGCATGATTAAGGATTTTAGTTCACTTAAAATCTAACCAACATAGTAAGAGCCTTAAGTTCCAAACTTAAAAATTGAGTTAAAAGGTGCCATGCCAAAATATACACTTGCTTGGATATCCTTTACATCAATCTAGTAATAGTTTTCGCTCAGCGAGGTGTTACTTATTGGTCCTAAAGGGGCAAGGTACACAAATAATTGTGAGTACATGTTAGTTTTGGTGAAACTCAACGATATAAGTAAGGAGTCCTTTTATGTCGTGGCAAAATCGATAGGTTTACCTAATAAGTTCTTAGACGTACCTATCAACCAAGAATAGTTTCTAGACTATTAGCAAAAGGCTTTTGCTTACCTAAAATGTTTTAGAATTGAGTCGACAAACTGTGCTTAATTCTTCAATGGTTTTAGGGTCTTGGAATCATTTTATTCACACCTGCCGGAACAATATAATCGAATAAAATGCTAATAACTTGTTTGAATTGCATGGTTGCTTTAATTTCAAGTTATTATTCACGATAAATGTTTAGACTTTGCATGCTTCAATGTATGTTTTAATTATTGTTTATAATTAAATATCTTGCACTGCAATAAATCCTTTTAGAAAGGTAACAGTAAATTTCCTCGATTGGTAGTGAATCCAAGAACGATTCACGGAAAAGAGAGAAAGTGAGCAATTTATAATGTACGTTTCTTATATCGACTTTTATGGTTGTTTTCGAATATCAAAATCGAATGGCAAACCAATTGGTGCTTGTGAATTCAAAATACACTGTAGTTTTGAGATCATAAAGCATTGAGCTTAAACGCTCAGCTTTACCAATGGTTAACAACCTAATATATTTGTCCATTTAATTCTCGAATGAGTCTAGTCCCTAGACATTCAAATAGATCGATGCTTAAAGAACTTTAGAAGCTTCTGGTAAGATCATCTAGTTGAAACTTAATATTCAACATAAATTAAATGTAAAGAACCTTGTTGGGGTGACATTGGACATGTCTAACAAAGTATAAAAGTCAAAACTAAAGAATTCAATTCTTAAGACTATAAGAAAGGGTACAAGAAATAGGAAAACGAGGAACAAATGAAAGGAATTTACGATTCCGTTTCTACCTATAAGTTTATGTTTAAAGAGAAGTGACCTAGCAATCAAACTTCCTTGGTATCATATACCGCTTGAGGTTCTTACTTCGGTAATAACTCAAATAATGGAAGCTAGGCTACACTAATGGCCTACAAGTGGGAAATGAAGCATGGCAATGCTACATTAGTTGTAGGGTCATCTAGTTTGTTTTAAAGGCTGGAACTAAATGGCTATTTTGTTCCATAATCAGCATACCTAAATTTCTGGTTCAAACACAGAAAGACTCACATTCAGAAGAACAAAAACAATGCTTGTTTATTTGTTTATTTGAATGAAATGGTCAATTACAGGTTGAGTCAATATGCTTGATTAAAACAAACAACTCTTTAAAGAACTTTACTAGGTTCAAATCAACCCCTTGATTTGAGTTCCACTAATCTTTGGCATTGTTGCTTAGACCATATCAATGAGTTAACATTCAAAAGCTCTATTTTGATGGACTTTTGAAAGTTTATTGATTTCTAAATCAATTTGAGACAACTAGTCTTACTTGTTGAAAGTAACAAAGAATATGAACTATTGTTAGAACGCCTAGACGATAGAGTTCAAAGCTAAAGAAAGGTTTTATGACTTTATTATTTCACATGGATTTGAGTGAATATAGGTTTATTTACTCAAATGTGATATAAGTTGAATCTGTTTGGCTAGTTCAAAGATTCAGAAGTATAAATCCCACTTGGTAAGAAATCATAAAGATCTGGGTTAGATCATGTTGATGATTACTTAAATCAAGAATGATCATCAATGATTGTGTAGTAAAATTCACAATCTAGCTCCATAAGATATGGCATATCTAAGTTGGAATGATCGAAGTCGATTAGTACTTGATTCGATCAATGATGGATCATAAAGACTTTTCCTTTAATTTCTAAAACAAAATGCTCAACTACCACCAAACTAAACTAAATTCGTCAAAACTATAGAAAAGAAATTTCAGAATATCTTTTCGATAATATATATCTAGAGAGTTGCTAAACTCAGTGGGAGCTTAGTGTTTGTTATTCAACAAACTAAGGCCCAAGTATAGATATATGTTTCATTGTGATTTATTCAAATGAGACACAAGGGTATTGTTTCTACCACGAATTTTTGAGAACATAATGTTTGTTTGCTCGAAATGATGTCCTTTTGGAGATTCGTTTCCAAAATGACAAGTGGGAGAAAATAGACCTCGAAAGTCTTCGAGGCAAACAACAAACATAAACGGACATTCGGAGGCTTTTCGAAGTGCTTCAGAAAATCCGAACTTATTCTATAAGGACTTTACAAGTGGCTTTAAAGAATAGTCATCTCTTAGAAGACTTTACAAGTGCTTCAAGGAGAACAGAATATACAAAGGACTTTCAAGTAGCTATTGATATTCTATTGTTTGATGTTCTATACCCTAGTAGGCATAGAGTTCAAGTCACTGGAACTATGAGATTCTTCTATTAGATAGTGAAGAAACATGGAGTTCAGGTCATTGAAGCTATGCGATTCTTCCATTAGATAGTGAAGAAACCTACAACTTGCAGTCAAACTATTATCATGTAGATTAATGAGTTTGTGACTTGTAAGAAAGCTATGACGAAACCCAGATTCCCTAAAATGGTTAGAGGCCATATATAGACTCAAATGTTTTAAATGGTTAGAGGCCACAAAACATACTCAATGTTTTGATGACAAAATTGAAATTTTGTTGATTTGCAAGAATAGTTTCACACCTATTGGTTGCAAAAGTTTGTTTTAAGGATAAAAACCATCAAACATGAAATTGTGTTCACACACAAAGCTAGATTAGTTGCTAAAGGTTACAAGCAAATTCACGATGTGGATTGTGTTGAAACCTCATGCAAAATCGTAATGCTTAAGTCTATAATTCAAGTAATGATTGCATATTGGTACATATGGCAATTGGATGACAAAACATCTTCCTCAGTCAAATGTTGGAAGAAAACTATGTACATGGCATGTCATAGGATTTGTGGATCCAAATAATGCTTGAAATGAATGCCAGCTTAGGAAATCTAAATACAGATTTAAGCAAGCAATTGGGAATTGGAATTGTATTTGTATTTTAGTGAAGCTAATAAGTATTTTAGTTTCATAAAATATACATGATTCTTATAGATATATAAGAAGTTTAGTGGGAGTATGTAAAACTTAATTGGTCCTATGTGTATCACACACATATCTCTCTATTGTGAAATAACATTCAAATGCTAATTACTTAGATTTGAAATTATTCATCAATGATGGACCATGGCGAAACTTAGTACATACTGGGTATTAAGATCTATTTACAAAGATCTTATGATATTGTTTTGGATTAAGTAATGGCATTTACTAAATCAAACACGAAAGACTCCATTGGAGATATTCGACCCATATGAATAAATCTAAGTAAATGATGTTTGAACTATGTATGAGCATTTACTAAGTTAAACATCAAAGAGTCTAAATGAGATTCTTAAACCTATATTATATGTCAAAGAATTTAGCTGGATTCAGTATCTGCTGAAATTGAATGAGCTAAAGTTACATGAATAGAATTCAATTGGGAATTATTCTGCAAAAGAATTTATCATGTATGATATAATATGAGGATCGCCAAAAACGTATCGTATGACTTTAGCCATGACGAACATATACCAATCTCTATTGATCTAAGTAAAGATCAACTAGATTGAGATCAAGAATACTTATGGTACTTGAAAAGGTACATAGGAATAGTTCTTGATTCAAGGAAATAAAGATATGCTAAATATTGATGCTACACGCATAAACACTGGCAAAGGATCAAGCAAGACCCTTTGGAGTTAACCATTGATAAGGACGAGCTATAGAGCATCGTGTTTTGAAATGGCAACATGGATTGGAGACCATGAGTTGTTGCGTGGGAAATTAAAATAATAATTTCTATGTTCTAAGATACAGTTGGAGAGTCTTCCACATATCTATGAACTGCTTGGATAGGTAAATCCAAACAAAGCATCACTAGCAACCTATACAGTTGAAGTAAAAGTGATTATTGCCTAAGAAGCAATAAAACAGGGTTGTTTAAAGTTCCTCACTGAACTTGGGTAGATCACCTATCTGCTGGCTTGATGGTTCTTCATTGAAAAATGCGTAGAACCACTCTTGAAGCAAGAAAAAGGTCTGCTAACTTGATGGTTCTTCATTGAGAAATGCGTAGAACCACCATTGTAGCGAGAAAGACTAGATCACAAAATAAACATACTCAAAAGATCTTATCATCTATCTCGAAGAACATTCGATGAAAAGGATATTAAGATTGGGAAAGCATGATAACTAAACCTATGCAACAAGTGAGAAGCAACACTTACATTGTAGCACTGGAAATCAAGCATAGCTTTGAATTCCATGAAATGCTTTAAACATGGGTTCGAGGCCCATGGTTGTAAAACATTGGGGTTGAACATTTATCATATATGAAATGTATTTTCATATTCCATTTAATCTTGGTTTAGTATTAAATGATGAGTCCCTTCAATTTGACGATATATTCAAGATAGACTGTCAGGACCAGTCCTGTGACTAAGAAATGTCTATCAAGTGAACTTGAATGTCAAAAGTTGAAAATGGTCCCTAGTCGGAGTTTTCTATAAAATTGGACGCATAGAAAACGTTAGACGATTAGAATGCAAGATGACTAGTAGTTCTGTTTCTTGAACTATGTGGACATGGCAATGTCATAATCATTTGCATAGATACTTACTTTGGGAAGACTAGTATCGGACAAGACCTATGAAACTTTACTGTAAGAGATGAAAATCTGTCATAAGTAAATTTCATTAAATTATTAGACACTAAATCCTCAATACCTGAGTGATTTGAGATTACTTGTTTGAGAACTGGTTGCTTTGACGTTGACCAACCGTCGCACCGTAAAAGGAGGCTATAAAGGCAACGCTCAGGTAATCACCTATCAAACGAAGTCTAATCTCAAGATCGCAAGATTGGGATTGTCCTCCCATAAATCGGGATGAGATGCTTAAAAGTTGTACAAGGCCACTCGGAGAGCTAGAAACTGTGAAATGCATGGCCGTGCTCGGATGAATCATAGGCTATGATTATCTGTTTATTTGATCATTTGAACTCTGAAACCGAGGAACACCTCTGGACATAATAAGGATGACAACTCTTACCTTATGTTCAAGAGCAAGCATCGAGCGACAAAGGAATTAGGAAATGCACACTTGTCCCTAAGGACAAGTGGGAGACTGAAGGAAATAATGCCCTTGGTCCAAGTATGCATTCTATGTTAAGTCTAATAAATGCGGTTCAGTATTAATTAACAAGTTAATAATTCAGTGAGATCAAGTGAGCTGAATGCCTAGCTAGAGGCCGCTTCAGTTCAAGTGGAATTAATGATATTAATCCACAGCTTACTCTTGACTGAACCCGTAGGGTCACACAAATAGTACGTAAACGGATCAAGTATTTAATGGCATTAAATACTCTATCTATGGATATTCGGAATCGACGGATCTTGGTTTCAGTGGGAGCTGAGATCGTCACAGGCAAGAAATGAATACTCCGGAAACGATGATATTACCGGAAACGGAAATATGGATCGTATCGGAAATATAAATATTATCCAAGTCGTAGATGTTGCCGGAAACGGAAACATGGTACGTATCGGAAAAATATTATCGGAAATGGAAATATTACCAGAATCGGAAATATTGCCGGAAACGGAAATATTGCCAGAATCGGAAATATTACCGGAATCGGAAAATAATTCCGGAAACGGAAATATTAAATATTTGTTCGAAACGGAAATTAATTCCGGAATCGGAAATGTTAAATATTGTTCGTATCGGAAATGAATTCCGGAATCGGAAATTTAATCGGAAGCGTATCGTACGAATAAGCATCGGACGAGGCCTGCCGGACGAGGGCCCAGCACGAAGCCAGGCCATCGCCCAGCAAGCCAAGCGCGCCGCACAAACAGCCACGCCAGGCCCAGCGCAAGGCCAGGCCCAGCAGGCCGTGGCAGCGCGCACAGCGCGCGCAGCGCGCGCGGGAGCTGCGTGGGCTTGCAGCTCGCGCAGGCCTCGCTGCGTGGGCTGCTGCTCGTGCGCACGCATGGGCGGCCCATCGTGGCTGCCGTGTGTGCGTGTGTAAGTGTTTGTGTTCGTGCACGTTTCCTAAAACGTGCAGAGTTCGGTTAATGATTAAATTCCTAATTCTATTTGATAAATTAATTAAATTAGAGTTCTTGTAGGATTCTAGGTTTAATCAATTTGTATCTGAATAGGATTCCAATTCCCTTTCCATACCCCTATAAATATGTGGCCTGGGTTCACAATTTATAACGAGTTTTCAAAGTATTCAAAGTGAGTTTTTGAGAAAAAAAATAAATTCAGCCACACATCTTGCTCAAAAGTGCCGAAAATTCTAGTACCTTAAGGGCGATTCTAGTTGGTCAATCTTAAGGCGGATCCGGACGTGCTGTGGACTATCTACGGAGGGACGACACTTGGAGTCCTAAAGACTTGTTCTGGTTCGGTTCGGGCGCAGCTAGGGAGGGCACGCAACAAAGAGTATGCATCTAAATTATGCTATATGATTATGTGTAAATAATATGTAATCCTGGGTTAATGGTTGTTTCCGCATGATTTATGTAATATCATATGTATCATAACCTAACACCGACTTCATCTTGAAGCTTCAACTTCAAAGTCCGTCTTGAAAATGGTTGGAAACTTCGTCTTGAATTTCACCGTGGGAGGCGCCATTTTCTTCAAACAGGATCAGCTATAATTAAACTAATTACAACTATTTGATGGTACGCAGACCATATTTGAATTGAAAAACAATTTTGGTGCATTAGACCAATTACATTCAAATTAATGGTACGCAGACCATATTTTCTATCCTATTTGGGCCATACTAGTCACTTCATAACCTGCAAAACAGTACATATACAATATATACCATTCACCCATTCATTATCATGAATGGCCCACTTAGCTGGTTAGTAAAAACACATTGTATGCATCACATAAATATTTGCAGCAATTAATCAAGGGCACCAATAATCTACCAATTATTCAGTCCTTATTAATTCTAATCAGGTTGTTTAACCTTAAAGGATTTGTAGACCTAATCAAGATTTTATTTATTAATTCGAATCCATTTATTTAATTTATTTTTCAGTTGAATAAATTTAAATTAATTCAAGGTTTAATTTTGGTAAAATAATTAGTATAAATAAAATTTATAATAATTATAATATTCAAAATTAAAATAAGAGAAAACAATTTAAATTATTAATTTTAAAATTAATTAAAATTATTTCCAAACTGAAAATTTAAAATTAAAACTAAACGCATCAATAGTTTGCAAGACGAGGCACTTGGGCATGCGCCCAAGCCCCATTGAGCTACGAGGCACATGCCCCGTGCCATTGACTGTTGCACATAGCGTGCACAACCATACGCACGCACGCCCCATGCCACGCACACACGCAGCCTTGCGGGCTACGCTGAGCGCAGCTTCGTGTTGCGTCGTGGCTGCTACCCCTTGGCGAGCTTGGTGCGTCGTGGCGCAGCGCACTGCTGCCCACACGCATCGTGCTCAGCGCTGTGTGCCCACTGCCCCCGCCCATCGCCCTACACGCACGCCTAGGCCTAGGGCCTTGCGTGCCGCATAGCTCGTTTCTCTCTGCGTTCGTACCGCACGGGCGACGAGCTCCCTTGCTCGTCGTCGCGTGCCCCACTATACAACACCCTTTAAGGGTAACAAATAGCTTCATTTGCTTTGTCCGTGCAACATTTATGAGCGTTTTCATAAAAATTTAAAATTTTTAATTTAAAATTAATTTAAAATTAATAAATCATATTAATTTCATAATTTTAGGGCTAAAAATCGAAAATTTATTAATCAATTAATTCCCGATTAACATGGATTCAAACTTAGGTCATAAAAATTTAAAATTTAACATAAATTAACAATTTTTATGGTGGTTTTTAATCATGGATACCTAATTAAATTATTAATTAATTATGAAAATCAAATCAATTCTAAATTATTCGAATTTCAACAAATTAATCATAATTACGAATTAGGTTTTATAATTAACAAGTCTAGGCATTCAAAGTTGTTAAACATATACTGTAGGTCAATCAAAAACTCAAGATTTATCAACAAGAATGCCTTTTACATGCGGAATGGACACAAAAATCACTCGATTTGGTTGAGTAACGAAGAAACTGCCGAAAAACTGCGTACATATAATTAAATAAACGCAATTTGCAATTAATTAAGAATTACGAAAATTAATCACCCCTTTTAATTCTTTGCAAATTTGTAAAATTTAACCATGTCATGCAATTTAGATTATGAAAATAATAAGAGGCTCGTGATACCACTGTTAGGTTATGATACATATGACAAAACATAAATCATGCGGAAAACCTTAATGCCAGGAAACATATTATTTACACATAATCATTTAGCATAATTCAGATGCATACACTTTGTAGCGTGCCCTCCCTAGCTGCGCCCGAACCGAACAAGAACAAGTCTTTAGGACTCCAAGTGTCGTCCCTCCGTAGATAGTCCACAGCACGTCCGGATCCGCCTTAAGCTTGTCCAACTAGAATCGCCCTTAAGGTTCCTAGGATTTTCGGCTAATATGGGTTGCAAGTGTTTGGCCGATTTTGTTCCAAAATCTTACCTTTGAATACTTCAGTCTTGTGTATAAATCTGTGACCCTAGGCACTTATTTATAGAGTTATGGAAAAGGAATTATAATCCTATTAGAATACTAATTTAGTTTAATTAGAATCCTGCTAGGACTATATTTAAATAAACTTTATCTATTAGGATTAGATTTAATCATATGACGAATCCCGGTAGCTTTAGGATTCGAGTAACACGCACATGCGCAGCGCACAAGCACCACACGCCCGCACGCAGGCCTTACGGCCCACGTCGAGCGCACAACGCGAGGCCCACGCTCGCAGCCTGCCTTATCCGTGCGCGCGCCCAAGTCTTGGCTGGGCCCGGCTTTTGCGCTGGGCCTAGTCGAGGTTTGGCGTGTGGATTGTTGCGCTTTGCCTGCTGGGCGATGGCCCGGCTTCGTGCTGGGCCTTCGTCTGGCGGGCCTCGTCCGATGCTAATTCGTACGATACGCTTCCGATTAAATTCCCGATTCCGGAATTCATTTCCGATACGAACAATATTTAATATTTCCGATTCCGGAATTGATATCCGTTTCGAACAAATATTTAATATTTCCGTTTCCGGAATTATTTTCCGATTTCGATAATATTTCCGATTCTGACAATATTTCCGTTTCCGGCAATATTTCCGATTCCGGCAATATTTCCATTTCCAATAATATTTTCCGATACGTACCATGTTTCCGTTTCCGGCAACATCTACGACTTGGATAATATTTATATTTCCGATACGAACAATATTTAATATTTTTGATTCCGGAATTAATTTCCGTTTCGAACAAATATTTAATATTTCCATTTCCGGAATTATTTTCCGATTCCGATAATATTTCGGATTCTGACAATATTTCCGTTTCCGGTAATATTTCCGATTCCGGCAATATTTCCATTTCCGATAATATTTTCCGATACGATCCATATTTTCGTTTCCGGCAATATCATCGTTTCTGGAGTATTCATTTCTTGCCTTTGACGATCTCAACTCCCACTGAAACCAAGATCCGTCGATTCCGAATATCCATAAATGGATTATTTAATGCTATTAAATACTTGATCCGTTTACGTACTATTTGTGTGACCCAACGGGTTCAGTCAAGAGTAAGCTGTGGATTAATATCATTAATTCCACTTGAACTGAAGCGGCCTCTAGCTAGGCATTCAGCTCACTTGATCTCACTGAATTATTAACTTGTCAATTAATACTGAACCGTATTTATTAGACTTAACATTAAATGCATACTTGGACCAAGGGCATTATTTCCTTCACTAACGGCACCAGGGGGGATATAGTCCTCGGGGAATGCAGCGTTGAACTGAGCAATATCTTCATCAGGAGTCCAGCTCACATGTTTGCCCGCCTTGAAGTCCTCCATCATCTCAGCTTTCATCTTCTAAGTGTAGTAACCAGCACACTCGAAAATCCTCGCCTTGACTTTGGAGAGAGACGTCTTCAGCTCGTCGACCTCAGCAACCATCGTCTCCTTCTTGGCATTCAACGTTGCAATCTCAGCAGCCCCCTTTTCTTGCGCCACCTGCAGCGCCTCAGCTTTGGCCGTCGCCTCCTTGGCCACGCCACCAAGACGACCAACCTCCTGCTTTGCTTTCTTCATGTCGTTTTTCATTTTTCCTATTTTGTCCTCTAACATTATGACATGATGGCGTGTAGCCAAAGCATATTGCAGGGCCTATTTAAACAAGAAAAGAAAATTCTAAGTCACTGAATGACGAGACGATGATGGCATGCAACAAAATAAAGAAACAAAGAGTAAGCAAAGTGATAGGGCAGTGGTTCACCATGTTTATAGTTCAAAATCAATCAAAACATCATCAACAATTCAAGTATTCATAGTATCTAGAGCACGAGTTAATCCTACGGTCGGGTCTTAACGCTCTCAATTCAACATATGCAGTACGGTCGCTAACATAATCAGAATTGCTAGTTGTAGGTAAGCCTCTAAAATTCGATCTTTCGATTCTAAATCTCATTAGCATAATTTAATCAAACAATTGATCAGATTGCAAAGATTAACAATATAAAACCTAATCAACCAGAAATATCAATGAATAATCAAACCATCAACAATAATAAAGATTCATCATATAAACATGGATTCCCAAACCCTAGAAAGGAAACTACTCAATCATGAAATAAATTATGAAAATTAAATCTAACAATGAAAACATAATAAAAAGCAATAAACAAAATAAAGAGATAAAAAAAATAATACCTCAAAGATTTACATCAATGGAGTATGAAGAAAAATTAGGGTTCATGAAATGAGAGAAAAAGAACGTAAAAAGAATTCTAGGAAAATAAAAGCATGAGGGAAATAAATTAATTCCCTTAAGTATTTATAGTTTCTCTTTTCTAAAATAAAATAAATAAATAAATAAATAAAAGAAGTCGTCAATGATTGATCGATGGAACGATGACGTGGCGACAAAACCCGAGCACGACCAAGTTGGACGGACAAGAGGAAAATATGGGGCTAAATATGGCAGCGAGGGATCTTGGCGAGCCATCCCTCGCTGGCCCGATGAAGCATGTAAAAGCATAAGCAAGGCAGAGGCAGCGAGGGATCTCGCGCACCATCCCTCGTTGGTCTGGTGAAGTGTATAGCAAAGCAAAGCAACGAAGCAATGAGGCAGCGAGGCAGCGAGGGATCTCGCGCACCATCCCTCGCTGGCGTCGAGCCATCCCTCGCTGGTGTCGAGCCATCCCTCGCTGGGAACTGTTGTGCTCGTGAAGATGGTGGGCGTAGCGTTGCCGCAGCAGCATTGTCACACTTGTTTTCGCCATAACTCTTGATCCAGAGGTCCTCTAAGGCCGTGTGACCCATCGTTGGAAAGCTCTTTCAGTCTACTTTCTAACCCAATCAAACTCGACTCGTTTCGATCTGTAGAATTTGAGATATTATCAAAAGAGTGAACGCTTGTCAGTTTTGATGCTTAGAAAAGTAGCGTTTAGCTTCGTTGTTGACTCGAAATTTATCCCAAGAGGCATGTAATGATCCTCGAATCAACATATCGTTCTTTTATCGTTCAAACCAACCCTAAACACTCGAATGCAACCAAATGACCATAGAATCACCTGAAATATTAAGGAAAACACAAACGACGCGTAATAGAGTACAATAGCGACAACTTATGCAAAAACGACCTTAAATGCAAATAAAACGTGACGAATGCCTAGAAATGCAACCTAAATGCGCCTAAAATACCCTATACAAATGTGATTCATCACAAAGCAGGTCATACCTTTCATGCATCCGAGACGCTCTCAACAGTTGCAGCAACTGGGGACAGGGACTCTTGACTCTCTCAGCTGGCCGGCATCCACAGGCGATTGACCTCAGGCCTGAGCTGGACTCGTGGCGCATCTGCCGACCCATAGTCGTCAGGAAACTCCACTGTAAGCTTCCTCTTCCGAGATGGAGGCGGCAGCTTTTTCTCAGCAGGCATGGACGACCCGGTCTCCCAGTCACCGTGGCATCGATAGAAGCCTTTGGCGGCCTCGGAGGTGATAGCACAGTGATGGGTTTAGGTCGAGACACACTTCCCAGTGTCTCCAACCTTTTCCTCAGCAACGCGTCCGCAGAAGGAGCCTTACCAGAGCGTGTCGACGGGCCAGTTCCTGTGCAAAACATTTCGACGACACAATCTCGTCACAACAGTTGTAATTTATATTTGTTTTGAAAAGGGAAAAGAACCCAAAGTTGTAAACTAACCCTAACACATGTTTACATGTTGATGTCGACATATTTGCAGGCTCAGAGATCTCTCCTTCTTGAGAAGGTTCTTCACGTTCGAACTTGATGCCAATGAAAGTTCTGTCCTTTAGAGGGACATCCAACAGCACGGCAGTTTTTTCTACAGCCTCGGCACCGACTCAACCCGTGTCGAATGATGCACCTACAAAAACAAGCAAGTGAGACAAAGTCAAATCAGCAATCCCAACAACACAAAAAGCAAACAAAAATACCTCTAGCCATCCATTCCCCCGTCAAGAAGTCGGAGTCGGGCCCTAAACTAGCCAACTCCACAAAAAAGAACCGACCCATCCACCCGCGATCGTTCGACTTGTCCGCACCAAGAAGAGCCTCCCTATCATCTTTGACATGCAGCAAGTACCTTCCAGCCCCATAGTTCTGGACTTTGTATATGCAAACCAGGTCTTCAACCCGGAACTCCATGTCCAGTTGGCCGCCCAAATGGTCGACCAGATGCATTACTCCCCAGACTTGCGGCATTAACTGTGCCAGCGGCACCGCCAGGGCCTTCAAAACTCCCTGCACCAGTGGCGAGAAGGGGTAAGTGTACCCAATTCTGAAGGGATACTCATAAAAGCACACCCAACCGTCCGATGTCCAATCGGCCCGCTCATCGGGCTGCGACAACCGAATTACCGCCGACGGAGGGAAGCCACACTCTTCCCTGAGCGCCTTCACATCTTGTTTCCCCCAAGTGGCCGACCAAGCATTCTTCTTGTCCAGTATGTGAGTAGGGTTGAAAATTGGCCCTTCATCCAGATCGCACTCCACAATCACCTTCTTGTTCTTCGCGCGGATGGATTTTGTCCCCATTCGTTGCAACATAGAAGAAATCGAAGAAAGAAAAGAGAAGGAAAGAAGATGGAAGGGAAGCGGTTACCTGAGGAAAGGAGAGAGAAAGACGCCGATTGTTTTTCTGGGAAAGAGAAGAGAGAGAATGCAGAAGTGTGTAGGAGTGGTTAGGCGGACATGCCTATTTATTGGCGCAGTTGAGCGGTTGATCTCTCCAAGACAAATCATCATTGCATTAACGCCGTCAGTGTTGGGAGGATCAAGGGGCAGTTTTGAAGGAAATAATGCCCTTGGTCCAAGTATGCATATAATATTAAGTCTAATAAATGCGGTTCAGTATTAATTAACAAGTTAATAATTCAGTGAGATCAAGTGAGCTGAATGCCTAGCTAGAGGCCGCTTCAGTGCAAGTAGAATTAATGATATTAATCCACTGCTTACTCTTGACTAAACCCGTAGGGTCACACAAATAGTACGTAAACGGATCAAGTATTTAATAGCATTAAATACTCCATCTAAGGATATTCGGAATCGACGGATCTTGGTTTCAGTGGGAGCTGAGATCGTCACAAGCAAGAAATGAATACTCCGGAAACGATGATATTGCCAGAAACGGAAATATGGATCGTATCGGAAATATAAATATTATCCAAGTAGTAGATGTTGCCGGAAACGGAAACATGGTATGTATCGGAAAATATTATCGGAAATGGAAATATTGTCGGAATCGGAAATATTGCCGGAAACGGAAATATTGTCAGAATCGGAAATATTATCGGAATCGGAAAATAATTCCGGAAACGGAAATATTAAATATTTGTTCGAAACGGAAATTAATTCCGGAATCAGAAATATTAAATATTGTTCGTATCGGAAATGAATTCTGGAACCGGGAATTTCATCGGAAGCGCATCGTACGAATTAGCATCGGACGAGGCTTGCTAGACGAAGGCCCAGCACGAAGCCAGGCCCGCGCCCAGCAAGCCGAGCGCCCAACATGGAGCTGCCACGCCTCGCCAGGCCCAGCGCAAGGCCAGGCCCAGCAAGGCCTTGGCGCGCGCACGCTGGGCGTGCTGTTGGGCTGCGAGCAACGGCTGCTCGTGTGGGCCGCAAGGCCTGCGCGGTGGTGCGATACTCGTGGCCTTACGATGCTCATGTTTGTAACGAATCCTAATCCTATAGGAATTCGTGTATTGATTAAATCCTAATCCTAATAAGATTATATTTATTATTTAGAGTTCAAGTTGGATTCTAATTAATAAATCCAAATCCTAGTAGGATTATAATTCCTTTTCCATACCTCTATAAATAGGAGTCTAGGGTCATAATTTATAGATACAATTGAAGTATTCTAAAGGTAAGATTTTTAAGAAAAATCAGCCATACACTTGCACCAAATAGCCGAAATTCCTAAGCTACCTTAAGGGGCGATTCTAGTTGGTCAAGCTTAAGGCGGATCCGGACGTGCTGTGGACTATCTACGGAGGGACGACACTTGGAGTCCTAAAGACTTGTTCTTGTTCGGTTCGGGCACAGCTAGGGAGGGCACGCAACAAAGTGTATGCATCTAAACTATGCTAAATGATTATGTGTAAATAATATGCTTTCCTGGCTTTATGGTTTTTCCGCATGATTTATGTTTTGTCATATGAATCATAACCTAACAGTGGTATCACGAGCCTCTTATTATTTTCATAATCTAAATTGCATAAACATGTTTAAATTTTACAAATTTGCAACACCCGCCCATTGCTTTGTGCGTGCAAGTTTTATGAGCGAATTGCATAAAAATTAAAACTTTTATTTTCAAAATTAATGACAAATTAATAAATGATATTAATTTCATAATTTTAGGGCGAAAAATCGAAAATTTATTAATTAAATAATTTCCGATTAACATGGATTCAAATCTAGGTCATAAAAATTTAAAATTTAACACAAATTAACAATTTTTATGGTGGTTTTTAATCATAGGTATCTAATTAAATTATTAATTAATCATGAAAATCAAATCAATTCTAAATTATTCGAATTTCAACAAATTAATCATAATTAAAAATTAGATTGCATAATTAACAAGGCTAGGCATTCAAACTTGTTAAACATATACAGTAAGTCAATCAAAAATTCAAGATTTATCAACAAGAATCGCAAATATTTAATTTAACATCTTAAATTTACAAACTTTTGCGTTCAAAAAACTAAAACCTCCGAAAAGTCATAGTTAGGCTTTGAATTTGAGAATTCTGGGTTCGGCCGAAAAAAATCACTCGATTTGGATGAGTAACGAAGAAACTGCCGAAAAACTGCGTACATATAATTAAATAAACACAATTTGCAATTAATTAACAATTACGAAAATTAATCA
This sequence comes from Spinacia oleracea, assembly GCF_020520425.1. Taxonomy (NCBI): domain Eukaryota; kingdom Viridiplantae; phylum Streptophyta; class Magnoliopsida; order Caryophyllales; family Amaranthaceae; genus Spinacia; species Spinacia oleracea. The sequence goes on along the minus strand of NC_079488.1, from coordinate 89,226,659 downwards.
CCCCTTTTAATTCTTGCAAATTTGTAATATTTAACCTTGTTTATGCAATTTAGATTATGAAAATAATAAGAGGCTCGTGATACCACTGTTAGGTTATGATTCATATGACAAAACATAAATCATGCGGAAAAACCATAAAGCCAGGAAAGCATATTATTTACACATAATCATTTAGCATTGTTTAGATGCATACGCTTTGTTGCATGCCCTCCCTAGCTGCGCCCGAACCGAACAAGAATAAGTCTTTAGGACTCCAAGTGTCGTCCCTCTCAGTACGTCCGGATCCGCCTCAAGATTGACCAACTAGAATCGCCCTTAAGGTGCTAGGATTTTCGGCTAGGTTAGTGCAAGTGTATGGCTGAATTTTCTTTCAAAAACTTACCCTTTGAATACTTCAATTGTGTCTATAAATTATGACCCTAGGCTCTTATTTATAGAGGTATGGAAAGGGAATTGGAATCCTACTAGGATACGAATTAATTAAACTAGAATCCTATAAGAACTCTAATTAATTAATTTATCCTTTTAGGATTAGGAATTTAATCATATACCAAATCCTAATAGCTTTAGGAATCGTGCATGAACACACACACACACACGCACGGCAGCCCACGAGGGGCGCCTATGCACGCGCGCTCAGCCCACGCCACGAGGCCCGCAACGCAGCCATGGCCTTGGCGCGCGTTGGGCCTGCCTTGCGGTGGGCCTGGGTCCTGCCTTGGCTTGGCGTGTGGCGCGCGTTTGGCTTGCTGGGCGATGGCCCGGCTTCGTGCTGGGCCTTCGTCCGGCAGGCCTCGTCCGATGCTTATTCGTACGATACGCTTCCGATTAAATTCCCGGTTCCGGAATTCATTTCCGATACGAACAATATTTAATATTTCCGATTCCGGAACCAATTTCCGTTTCGAACAAATATTTAATATTTCCGTTTCCGGAATTATTTTCCGATTCCGATAATATTTCCGATTCTGAAAATATTTCCGTTTCCGGCAATATTTCCGATTCCGGCAATATTTCCATTTCCGTTAATATTTTCCGATACGTACCATGTTTCCGTTTCCGGCAACATCTACGACTTGGATAATATTTATATTTTCGATACGATCCATATTTCCGTTTCCGGCAATATCATCGTTTCCGGAGTATTCATTTCTTGCTTGTGACGATCTCAGCTCCCACTGAAACCAAGATCCATCGATTCCGAATATCCATAGATGGAGTATTTAATGCAATTAAATACTTGATCCGTTTACGTACTATTTGTGTGACCCTACGGGTTCAGTCAAGAGTAAGCTGTGGATTAATATCATTAATTCCACTTGAACTGAAGCGGCCTCTAGCTAGGCATTCAGCTCACTTGATCTCACTGAATTATTAACTTGTTAATTAATACTGAACCGCATTTATTAGACTTAACATTGAATGTATACTTGGACCAAGGGCACTATTTCCTTCATACACGCCCGGATGTTGCGTACGCACTCAGTGCTACGAGCAGATACTAGTCAGACCCAGGAGAGGCACATTGGATTGCTGCCAAGAATATTCTGAAGTACCTGAAAAGGCACAAAGATGACTTCCTGGTCTATGGTGGAGATGATGAATTAATTGTTAAAGGCTATACGGACGCAAGTTTCCAAACCGACAAAGATGATTTCAGATCACAGTCTGGGTTTGTCTTCTGCCTCAAAGGAGGTGCAGTAAGCTGGAATAGTGCTAAGCAAAGCACCATTGCGGATTCTACAACTGAAGCGGAGTACATTGCTGCACATGAAGCAGCAAAGGAAGCTATATGGCTAAGGAATTTCATAGGTGAACTTGGTGTAGTCCCCTCCATTAAAGGACCAATAGCCCTGTATTGTGATAATAACGGAGCTATTGCACAGGCAAAGGAGCCTAGACACCACCAAAGAGTCAAGCATGTACTTCGTAGATTTCACCTTCTACGAGAGTTCGTTGAAAGAAAAGAAGTCGAGATAAGCAAGATTGGAACTGATGACAACATATCAGATCCATTGACTAAACCTCTGCCGCAGGCGAAGCACAACTCGCACACTGCAGCTATGGGAATCAAGCATATTGGAGAATGACTTTGATGTCCTTATTTAATGTTTTAAAGTTTTAGAGTTTAATTCTTTGCAAAACATTATTGGTTAATCATTCACAATAAATGAATAGAATTCATTTTTCCATTTAATTTGTGGTTTATTAAATGATGAGTCCCTTCAATTTGACGATATATTCAAGATAGACTGTCAGGACCAGTCCTGTGACTAAGAAATGTCTATCAAGTGAACTTGAATGTCAAAGGTTGAAAATGGTCCCTGGTTGGAGTTTTCTATAAAATTGGACGCGTAGAAAACGTTAGACGACTAGAATGCAAGATGACTAGTAGTTCTGTTTCTTGAACTATGTGGACATGGCAATGTCGTAATCATTTGCATAGATACTTACTTTGGGAAGACTAGTATCGGACAGACCTATGAAACTTTACTGTAAGAGATAAAAATATGTTATAAGTAAATTTCATTAAAATTATTAGACACTAAATCCTCAATACTTGAGTGATTTGAGATTACTTGTTTGAGAACTGGTTGCTTTGACGTTGACCAACTGTCGCACCGTAAAAGGAGGCTATAAAGGCAACGCTCAGGTAATCACCTATCAAACGAAGTCTAATCTCAAGATCGCAAGATTGGGATTGTCCTCCCATAAATCGGGATGAGATGCTTAAAAGTTGTACAAGGCCACTCGGAGAGCTAGAAACTGTAAAATGCATGGTCGTGCTCGGATGAATCATAGGCTATGATTATCTGTTTATTTGATCAGTTGAACTCTGAAACCGAGAAACACCTCTGGACATAATAAGGATGACAACTCTTACCTTATGTTCAAGAGCAAGCATCGAGCGACAAAGGAATTAGGTAATGCACACTTGTCCCTAAGGACAAGTGGGAGACTGAAGGAAATAATGCCCTTGGTCCAAGTATGCATATAATATTAAGTCTAATAAATGCGGTTTAGTATTAATTAACAAGTTAATAATTCAGTGAGATCAAGTGAGCTGAATGCCTAGCTAGAGGCCGCTTCAGTTCAAGTGGAATTAATGATATTAATCCACAACTTACTCTAGACTGAACCCGTAGGGTCACACAAATAGTACGTAAACGGATCAAGTATTTAATGGCATTAAATACTCCATCTAAGGATATTCGGAATCGACGGATCTTGGTTTCAGTGGGAGCTGAGATCGTCACAAGTAAGAAATGAATACTCCGGAAACGATGATATTGCCGGAAACGGAAATATGGATCGTATCGGAAATATAAATATTATCCAGGTAGTAGATGTTGCCGGAAACGAAAACATGGTACGTATCGGAAAATATTATCGGAAATGGAAATATTGCCGGAATCGGAAATATTGTCGGAAACGGAAATATTGTCAGAATCGGAAATATTATCGGAATCGGAAAATAATTCCGGAAATGGAAATATTAAATATTTGTTCGAAGCGGAAATTAATTCCGGAATAGGAAATATTACATATTGTTCGTATCGGAAATGAATTCCGGAACCGGGAATTTCATCGGAAGCGCATCGTACGAATTAGCATCGGACGAGGCTTGCTAGACGAAGGCCCAGCACGAAGCCAGGCCCGCGCCCAGCAAGCCGAGCGCCCAACATGGAGCTGCCACGCCTCGCCAGGCCCAGCGCAAGGCCAGGCCCAGTAAAGCCTTGGCGCGCGCACGCTGGGCGTGCTGTTGTGCTGCGAGCAACGGCTGCTCGTGTGGGCCGCAAGGCCTGCGCGGTGGTGCGATACTCGTGGCCTTACGATGCTCATGTTTGTAACGAATCCTAATCCTATCGGAATTCGTGTATTGATTAAATCCTAATCCTAATAAGATTATATTTATTATTTAGAGTTCAAGTTGGATTCTAATTAATAAATCCAAATCCTAGTAGGATTATAATTCCTTTTCCATACCTCTATAAATAGGAGCCTAGGGTCATAATTTATAGATACAATTGAAGTATTCTAAAGGTAAGATTTTTAAGAAAAATCAGCCATACACTTGCACCAAATAGCCGAAATTCCTAAGCTACCTTAAGGGCGATTCTAGTTGGTCAAGCGTAAGGCGGATCCGGACGTGTTGTGGACTATCTACGGAGGGACGACACTTGGAGTCCTAAAGACTTGTTCTTGTTCGGTTCGGGCGCAGCTAGGGAGGGCACGCAACAAAGTGTATGCATCTAAACTATGCTAAATGATTATGTGTAAATAATATGTTTTCCTGGCTTTATGGTTTTTCCGCATGATTTATGTTTTGTCATATGAATCATAACCTAACAAGTTTCCACCCTTTTTTCTGTAAAAACCCATTTCTCCTTTTGAACTTCCCGGAATTAATTCAAAATGGGTTTGGGGACAATTGTTAGGGGAGAAAATACCCTCTTGGTGACGTGGACATACGTGGCAAGTGAAGCCTATGTGGCTGCCAGCAAGGCGTGTGGTAGCACCTTTCAGACTCACCCTCAACGGCTGGGATCAGTGCAGCGGTTACAAACCATTGATGGGCAAACCATCATTACGCATTCATTGCTCAATTATGTGTAATTAAATACGAACGTTACAATCCTCCTACGAAAGCCTATAAAATGGCTTAAATATGTCAGTTTGTATATACGAATGCTAAGCAATAACAATACTCTCATTCCATGCTCTTACAACTTGCTCTCGTTACTCTAAATTATCTTTCTTAATCGATTGTTAGTACCATCATCAAGGCAAGTTCGTCTCTAAGTAGAATTTGCCCAAAACAGTATCGTCATTCGATCAACAGGAGATGGAAACGTTGGAAACGTCAGAAGAACAGTGTTGGCGGCGCCGATCAACATGAACGCCTTAAGTAGAGAGATGCATGGGGGTTTGAATTAGGAAGGAGATGAGAGATGGGAGAATAGAGATATATAGACATTGGATATTTGAGGAGTCAAGTTTTGTAGATGAGACACTAAAGGAGTGTTCAATTCGATCATTATTCAATGCATGTATTCAAATTAAAGTAGAGTAGTAGTAGGCTATGACTTAGCAGAGTAATAGTAACAACTTGCAGTAGTAATAGTTGGCGAGGGTAGTAGTAGTAGTAGTAGTAGTAGTAGTAGTAGTAGTAGTTGTAGTAGACTAGGCGAGGATAATAGTAATACACTAGTAGGCGAGGATAAGGATGAAGCGTTACTACGCCATATAGAGCTGGCAATGGGTTGGGTTGGGTCGAAATCAGGTCGACCCATTTATAAACGGGTTGAGATTTTCCCAACCCAACCCGACCTGTTTAATTAAACGGGTTGAGATTTTCAACCCAACCCAACCCAACTATAAACGGGTTGACCTGAAGTTGACCCGTTTAATTTACTTTCCACTTTTAAGTGTAAACTGACTTGAATTGCGAGGTGATGTTTTTGTGGTACATCTCATAGCAAAAAATAATACTTCAATATGTATTTGACATGAATCAAAATGTCAAATAATTGTTCAATGTTGAAGGAAAAGTGAGAAATAAAATCTTTCAAATAACATTCTACAGATCTATATTACATACTTGCTTGAACTTAAACGGGTTAGGCGGGTTATTTTCGGGTTGAAAATTTCAACCTGACCCAACCCATTTAATTAAACGGGTTGGGTTGGGTTGACCCATTTAATTAAACGGGTTGAAAATCTCGACCCAACCCTTTATTATTGGGTTGGGTTCGGGTTGGGTTGGTGGGTTGGGTCAATTTTTGCCAGCTCTAACGCCATATATAGGCTTACATATGTGAATATTACATTTTAAGCTAGCCTTTCATACTCTTTCTCTTTTCGAATACTCACAAAATTTGTAATTGTGCGTAGTTTTAGGAAATTGGGTTAATCATAATTTACTCCATAATTGTTTATTTAAGAGAAAATTAATACTCCGTAAAGAACTGGTGTAAGTGGGGTAAAAAAACAGAGACAAGTGGTGAGAATGTTGCAAGTATCAAGAAACAGGTGAAAAATACAAGTGGTGCAAATATTCATAAAAGGAGGGATCTGAGTACTTAAGACGAAAACAAACAAACGATAAGAGAAAAATTTATTATTTTATTATTATTTATTATTTATTGTTCATTCAGTTCAGTTCAATTCAATTCACCTCAATTCAATTCTATTCAATTCAGTTTTGTTCAGTTCATTTCAGCCAAAAAAAACTCAAAAGAACAAGGCCTTAAATTTCACTATGACAGTCATATCGTTGATGACCAATTAAGGGGATATTTGGTTGGGAGTATTCATGAAAGGGAAAGGGAATGAATTTGTATGGCTCCTTTTGTTGTTGTTTGTTTGGCGTTTTTTGTCATTCCCTTTACCCTCTTTTCTTTTTCACTTACCCCCAAATGGCTCTACATTGATACCCTACCCCCCCCCCCCTCTAGATTTTCCATTCCCTTTCCTCCAACACCCCAAAATCGTTGACCATGCACCACTGACCAACAATAACACCACCACCACCTGAACCACCTTCACCGTCGACCCCCCCCCCCCCACCTTCGACCCTTTCCCGCAGTCACATGTACCCTACGCGATTTCCACCAAAATCGTGCACCACAACTATACCCTCAACCATTGTAAACCACCCAAAATCACCCACGCAACCACCTGGAGCCCACCTGAAACCACCCATCTCCACCTCCCAACCACCTTTTTATCTTAACCATGGTATTAAATGAGCAAATTCGACCTTGTTAACTCCATTATAAAGTTATTATAGTCGAATTAGACAATTAAAACCTCAATTTTGCCCATAAAAATGTGAGAAAATAATAGGAGAGAGAAATAAAGGGGAATGCGTCTGGCCATCCCTGAGCAGTGGCAAAAGGTAAGGTAGTGGGCCTCCCTGGGTAGTCCATTGGAATGAAGGGGAAGACGGGGGGCCATCCCTGAGCAGCGGTAAAGGGAAAGACGACATGTGGTCCATGAGCAGCTACAAAAGGAGGCAGCATCAAACGAGCCATCCCTGAGCAGCGACACCTGCTTAACCTCCATGGAATGGTGGTGGTGGTGGCGGTAGACTTGAGTTTTCGTGGTGGTAGTAGATCTGAATTTTTTTTTTTCTTTTTGCAACACAAATTATTGTGAGAGATTGAAAGATGAATATAGTATTATAGTGTTAACCCAAACAACATTAAATCAACATCGCGTCTCCTGTGTGACCATTAACACCATCAACTTAATGGTGTGACGACGCGCGAGCTCAGCTCCCTCGCGCTCAACTACCGTGAAAAGGTTATTGACTAATGTTACTTGACTTTCTATGTTGGTGTTACTTATACATTGTATTCGTGGTTACGTTTCTTGTTATATTGCAATTTCTTGAATTTTATATTATATGCTCCTTGTATAAAAGTACATGGCCTAAAAACTATAAAAATACATTCCCTGAAACTATAAAACTATAGAAGTACCTTGATTAGAATTATAAAAGTAACTTCCCTGAAACATTAAAACTATAGAAGTATCTTGACTAAAACTATAAAAATAACTTCCTAAAACTATAAAAGCACCTTCCCTAAGAGGGCAGAGAGGCTCAATATCTGATATGTATTTCAAGATACATATCACTCCACTAAACGACAAAATAGAGATAAGACAAAAATGAAAGCAGATGCCATTTTTCAAAGAACAAATGCCATTTTAGAAAAATGGATGCCATTTTTCAAAAACCAATGCCATTTTCCAAAAACGAATGCCATTTTCAAAAAAAAATTGATTTTGTCCTTTAGTGTTTGTCTTATCCCTATTTTGTTATTTAGTGGGTGATATTTATTTGTGAAATACATATCAGATATTGATTTATACTTCCTCCCTTCCCTAAATCTATGAAACTGGAGAATATTTTGACAAATTATAAAAGTACTTTAAATAAAACTATAGAAGTGTCTGAAATAAAATTATTAAAGTATATGGCCTAAAAAATATATAAGTACATCTTTCAAAACTATAAAAGTATCTCCCAACTTGACTAAAATTATAAAAGTAATTGGCCTAATATATAAAAATAACCGACATAAACCTATAAAATTAACTACACTACCGTTTTAAATACGTTAACTGCTGTTAATAGACTTTAAACAAGTTAAATTTAGTGGCATTATCTATATGAAATGACAGTTTTTCCCCTACCATTTTCATCTCAAACTGATGATCTATTATTCTTCAACAATCTATTAAAACTAAATCGAAGTCTCCATCAATGTCGCTAACTCTACCAATTACATAACTTACGCTCTCTGATAATCTTATCAGGTAAATCATCTCGCTAATTTACAAATCATAGAGTTGCAAAAAAAAATCCCCAAAATGATACAACTCCAAAAAACAGGAAATCCAATACAGTATAAATGTATAATTGAATTTGTATGCCCAATTGAGACTAAACAATTGTCCATTTATAATGCGCCCATTTATGAGATGAAAAAGAATAAACAGGAAATTGATACTTAAAACAAAATTGAGACTAAACAGGAAATCCAATTCTAAACCAGCGTCACCATCAAAATATATTGAGACTTTTATCAGGTGAAAAAAAATACAAAATGCCGACCACGCACGGAAAATGCGCCAGCGACATGGCAACCACGCACGGGAATTGCACCGGTCACAAGGCACCCGCGCAGATCTTGTGCGAGGCCGCCGTGTAGCTGACGCATTTCTCGTGCGCGGCCGCCGTGTCAACGATGCACTATCGGTGCGCGGCCAAAAAATTGCGTTTTCTTATCTCTAACGTCGTGGTGGCTGGTGGTGGTTTGCTAAGAGGAAGAACGAATTCTTTCACAATTACCCGTATTAGAGAAGGTATTAGAATAGGTAAATATATTTTATTTTAGGAATATAAAATGTTGTCAATGTGTACAGGTTTACAAGCTGATTTATGGCTATAATTAAGGCTAAGATTGTGTTTTGATTAACGTAAAAAAACAAAGATATATATATTGAATATACAGCTTACTAAAGTAGAATATTATTACGGAGTAGTTTAAAACATAAAAGATTAATAAATTAAAGGATTAAAGGGTTTAAGAAAGGGTGAGTTGAGGGAGGGCAAATGTATATTATCACATATAAAACACGGGCGATTTTAGGAAAATGCGGGCGTCGTTTAGAAGTCCCCTAAATTTATTTACAAATGTGAATCACACCATAAAGTTAATAATGTGGTTATTTACATAATTCGTATAAGATTTTAGGCTAAACTTAAGTGATTTATTCTAGTTCTCTCTCTTTCCTAGGGATGTCAGTGGGGCGGGTTTCACGGGAGACCCGTCCCGCATCCGCCCCAAGTAGGCGGGGATGGAGGTAGGTTTGGCGGGTGATGGGGCGGGGATGGGTATAAAAATCGTACCCGCCATGGGTGATGGGGCGGGTGTGGATTTTGTGTTGAACCCGCCCCATCCCCGCCCACCCCGCCCCATCCCCACTCGCCCCGCTTCATACCCGCCATGAGTGATGGGGTGAGTTTGAATTTATTTGCATCTTTAGGTGATAATATGAATTTAGGTGAGATTTTAAAGTTTTTTGTTTGGATTTTTTTTGTTATGACGAGTATTATTTTCGATTATATATGTTACTTTAATCATAAGGTATTCTTTTCAATAGTTAACTTTCATTACTCCGTATATATGACAATTGTTTGCTAAATAAGAAAAATTAGGCGGGTATTAACACGGGTATGAAGCGGGGATAAGATGGAAATGGATACCCAGTTGGGTGGTGGGGCGGGAATGGATTTTAGCTTATACCCATTGGGACGGGGATGAAGATGAATTTTGTACCCGCCATGAATGATGGGACAGGGATGAAAATGAAAATTTTAGGTAGGGATGGGGATGAGAATGAAGGGACCTACATCCGCATCCACCCCGCCCATTCACATCCCTACTCTGTCTCTCCGTTCCCTTTCAATAGACGACTCACGAACACTTTACCTAATCAGCGCTTCCTTTCTCTCTCCTCTCCCAAGACTTCCAATATGTGGTCCCACATCTTCTCTCCCTTTACTTTCTCTCTCCTCTGCGACTGACTAAACAAGAAAAGAAGACAAGAATGCACGAGTGTTCCGTTTAAACAAGATAATAAAGAACAACAATTCTCTTAAGATTATGGATATGGAGTTGGATGATTCGTTGATTGCAGAAAAAATCAAAGAAGAAAAGGTATCCAAATAGTTCGATTCAATTCGATTTCTTGTTAGTTTTATTCAAATAATTGATCGCTGAATTTTTGTTGTTAATTTTGTGGATTGTATAGAATTTAATGAATTCAGTTATTTTGTTTTTTTATGGGATGTTGGCGTATTACTTAATTTTTACTGAATTTGTCCGTTTTCAGAGAATTATGCACACTTTGATGATAATTTTGGTTGAATTAATTGAGATTTTATTTCAATTAGTTCGTATAACTGTTGATCAGGGCTTCTTTTTTGTTTAGATTTGGGTTACAATTGATTAGGGTTTCTGTTGAATTTTCAGGGTGTTTGGAAGGTTATGCTAATACTATATAATTTTATTTTCCTTCAATGGTGATCTCCTTCTTAATATGTTTACGTGAAATCAAATGATGTTTTTTGAAATTCTTGTCGAGTAGAATGATAAAATTAGTTTTGTTTCAGCAGTGGAGATATGGTTGTTGCCCTGTTAGAGTGTAGTGGCCACATTTTGAAATTATAACTTGTTATTGGCTCGGACAATCACTATAAGAAAATTTGTCTATAGATAGCATGTATTGTCTTGGAATTTTGATAATATATATAGATTGATGTGTAACATGGATAGGGTTGTTACAAACTTACAACAGTGCTGTAGATGCTTGTTTAGTGATGAGTGGCAGGGGAACTTTCACTTCCTGCGATTATGATATTGGGTTAGTGTTTCGCATTGCAAATACAATGATTGAATTACGCGACCATAAGATCAATTTCGCTAACATTTATTTATGATATGTCATAAGCAATACGGGGGTTTCCGATTTATTCAGTACATTATTAGTGAAAGAAAAGAAGAGATTGGATGCAATGGGATGCGAAGGGAAGGGAATGGAAGGGAAAAGAAAGGAAGAAAAGGGAAAGGTAAGAGATTTTTCAATGTTTTGTTTAATCAGAGGAGATGAATGGAAGAGAAAACAATGTTCAATTAACTAATATAGGAGGAAGGGCACTCTAAGTAGTATCTTAGTTATGTGTAGATTGGGGAATAAGCTAGGGAATTTATCACTATATATATATATAGAGAGAGAGAGAGAGCAAGCATATTAGAGGGAATGTATGTCGAATATTGGTAAGTTTTGTATTGAGCATTTAAGAGTTCACTTGGGAGAGAATCAAACCTTTCAAAAGCTTGAATATCATTTATATTTTTCTCTAACCTATGTTAATTCATAGCACAATGTTCATTGACAACTTGTAATTTTCTCTTTGTTCCAAATTCTTCCAATATTGGGAGGAAAGGAAAGTGAAAGTTTTATAAAAGGCTTTCCTATACTTCCCTTCCTTTCTATTAAGTCCCACATCATTTGTGAAACCAAACGTGGGAGATGATAAAAGTAATACTTCCTACGTTTCTTTTTCCTAGCAACACTTTGCTTTTTGCGCTATTTACATACTCTACTTTGTTTATTTTTGATGATCTTTACCTAAGAAAAACATATTTATCTGAGATCTTGTCAGATTCTTCTTAATGCATATTTTCCGAATAACATTTTTTTTTTATAGTTTTTACTTATTGATAATTGAAGATCTTAGTTGTTCAATTATGCATTGGCAACAGTGAAAAGAAAAGTGTTGCAAGTAAAAAGAAATGGATGAAATATTTCTTTTCTTATCCTGCCGAATCCCCTCAACCGAAAGGGCTTTAAGGTAATTATGACATGTAAGCACTGGTTGTCTGTACTTTGTTTCCAACAGAAGAAAGCTTGAATTTTGGGAATGAATCAAAGAAAAGTAGAGTAATTCAAAAGGGTGTTGCTCAAAAGTGGCAGTATTTGATTGGATGTGTTTCTGTCTTGTCAGTTAGATTCTATTCAGTTTGGAAATTTAATATCCTGTTGATTTATACCACCTCAATATGCTCTGCTAGGTCTACATAGTTATCCTTCAGTCTCTGATGTATCATGCTTACAGGATCTTTTGATGACTGATATTGCGGTGTTGAATGCTGTGAAAACCTCCACATTAGGGTCCAATGAATCAGTTGATCATAATGGTTGTGCTTTCGACTTATCATTTCAGGATGATGCCCTTGACAATGTGGATGATTATTTGGATGATTATGCGGATGATGATGATGATGATGTTTATTCTGACTATGGTGATAACGATGAGTATATTTGTGAGGAGGATGATGAACTTTTGAAGTTGCAAGCTCAATTTGACAATGCAGACTTACCCCCTGGAGTTGAAGCATCAGTTCCCTGGTTGCAAGATCCTTCTCCAAGTAAGAAGCGTTCTCCTGCTGGAACATCAACTTCAACTTCAACTTCCTCCGTCCATGAAGGGACAGCTTCCGCATCTAGTAGTTCAAAAGCAGAGTCAAATTCGACTGTTAAAAAGGAAGAAGAGATGGATGAGGTCTTGAGAAAGTTAATGTACTTCAAACAATTTGACACAGTCGCTGATTGTTCCGATCATCATTTCCTTGACATGGTATCTTCAGGCAGAAAGGTAATAGTTGAAGGCTTGAAGCTATGGAGTATGGTTTTAACTGTAAAATAATTGGCTTGTTTAACAAACTGAAAACTATTGTTCTTATATGATTATTTCTAATTGATACTGCAGCCTTCAAAAGATTGGGTAAAGAAAATTCAGGATGAGTGGAAAATTCTGGAGCAGAACTTACCAGGTACGATTTTCCTTGGTTTATTACGTATCTCCGTTTAAGCTATGGTGGGATCTTGTATTCAGTTCTCATGTTTCTAGATTTTCTTATTTCCCCTGTTATCTTGTGCAGAAACAATATATGTTAGAGTTTATGAATCACGGATGGACCTTTTGAGGGCTGTCATTATAGGACCATCAGGTACTCCATATCATGATGGGCTTTTTGTCTTTGATGCTGTGTTTCCGCCTTCGTATCCAAATGAACCACCGGTATGTTTTCAGGGCACCAATTTTATTTTTTGATTCTTTTGAAATTATGGTTTCTTCTGCATTGATGTTGCTATTATTACGGAGTGAGTATGAGTGGTCATGTTTGTTAATAGAGAGAATAACTCTTTGGTGGTGGAGATGTATACGAATGTGATAAAGTCATGCATATTTTGGATATTGAGTTTTGCAAAATACATGTTTCAGATGGTCCATTATCATTCAAGTGGATTCCGACTAAATCCGAACCTGTATGAATGTGGAAAAGTCTGCTTGAGCCTGTTGAATACTTGGACTGGTGGACGAAATGAGATGTGGGTTCCAAATAAGTCAACAATGCTTCAAGTTTTGGTCTCTATTCAAGCTTTAATTCTGAACACGGATCCCTTTTTTAATGAACCTGGTTACGAGAAGACATTCACAGGGTCTGAGGGGAGGAAAAAATCCAAGGAGTACAGTGAAGATATTTTTATTAAATCCTTGAAAAAGATGATGTACACGCTTAGGAATCCCCCTCAGGTATCGTATGACTGCAATATTTCATTGTTTTTGTCTTGTTTTCAAATGACCAAAACAACAAATGACTTTTGGTGCAGCATTTCGAGGATCTGGTAGCTGGACATTTTCGTGTTCGTGCTCATGATATCATGACAGCATGCAAGGCATACGTTGATGGTGCTGAGTTAGGGTGTGATGTTAAGAAATGGCTTCGAGAAGGCGACAAAGCTTTGAAGACTAGCTCGCCAAATTTCAAAGCCGAGGTTGCCAAAATAATGAGACCGCTCCTCAAATATTTCATCTATAATGGGTCCAAGGAGTGTGAGAAGTTTCAGAACTGATGCATTATTCTTATATTAGATACTTTTGATTGCACAGCAAGTACTGACATAACTCTCTAAAATTTTATGAGTAGGACCTAAAATACAATTAGTTGTGCAGATTTTGACAGAATTGTAGGGCGACTACTATGCAGTTTTCTAGGACGAATCAACATCCCGTTTCACTTTTACGGTGAAGTGAATGTTTAGAGCAAAGTTATTCTTTTTGCTCTAGATAAATATCATTTGATCTGGTGTTGTCTGGATATATTAACATATACGGAGTACTCCGTACTTGGTATGAAGTAGAAGTCTTGAAGAATTTGGGTAGCTAACTGCATTTTTCTTGTTTGCTTTGAGAAAATTCAGCCATTTTGTTTTTATAATACAAGTATTGCGCTGTACTTGGTGTGATTTGACGATGGAGAAGTGCTGTGAACTTTGGATTGGCCGAAACTCATGGAGAGTGGCAGAACGTCTTACATTGAAGCTTCTGGGAGTAGCAGCTTGTTCACATATTTTGGTGATCTACATCTTGACAAGTGCTGAACTTTCAAGGTTGTATTCCTTTCATGCAATATGTTTCTACTACTAGTAGATCAACACCTCTGTCCCTGTTTGGCCTAGTTTCAGCTCCAAGTCTCTAGAAGTTGGTCTAAAAGCTAGGCCAAACGGGGTCTAAACCTCTCAAAGTGAAGTTAGATCAAACACTTCATTGGAGACTAATCAAAAGGCATCCAAATAGCTAATAAAGATACGATAGGTTCAACGTTAAACAGGTTTGTTCAGTCAATCACCTTGGCTGACAAAAATAGGTGACATTTTCGTGTGTAAACTAGCAAAATCACGATCTTGGTAGATGAGATCTGACAATGATGAATTCTCTCTATCACATCAAATTGTTTGATACAGCCTTCAAAGAGGGAGTCTTTTGATCTTTAGTTTTGAGATTCAGTTGAATATTTTTCGATTGATTATAGACGTAGAACTAACATCCGTTGTATCACCGCATAAATCTGCATCAATAAATCAATCAATAAATCAATCAATCTTTCCTGCGTAATTTAAAACATAGCCTCAACTCTCATATGGAGAAAGATAAAACTCAATAAATGGGTAGATATAAACCAATAAATGTGTAAAGAAACAATATACTCCGTAGTTTTATTCTGAACATGAAATTAAATGTCTGCGTTTGTAGGTAGTTTATTGTTTAGTTAGCTTTAGATCTATTTACTTTGGTTTGTCATTGATTTTGACTACAACATTGGAAAGAAGGGGGAGTCTATCTTTAACCGGTCGGTTAATCGTCTTCCTTTGTAGTTCATTCACCAATTTATTTGGCACTGGGATACGAGCAGTTCGAGACTAGGTGATCAATGACAATCAAGAGTAATAATAAGAATAACTCATAATAATGGAAGATTAATTATCTCCTTAAACATAGAAAATAACCACAAAAAAGCACTTATCAAAATCAGAAGAGGAGTATCTACATATGATTTAGTGGGGGAATCAAAACAATCCAAGGAGGTCAATAGACTCAAAGGAATCCAATGACCATCATGAATAGACTTGGTATGTATGAAGAGTTTAGTAATCTCCTTAATCAAGAGGACCAGTAAGTAAGTAACTCAACATAATCAGAATAGTTAAGTTATTTAAAACATCAAGAGGGTGTTACAAAAGAATCACGGGAAGCAAAGCATAACAGGAAAAACAATGACTTTTGGTGTTCGCGCGGTGGCGAACTCGCCCAGTCGGGGGCGAGTGCCACTACCAAAAAGTCTTTTTATTCACCCGGTTGGGCGAACCCTTTCGATTGGGCACGAGTGCATCAGTAAAACCACAAAGTATATTCACCCGGTGCCATCGGGCGAACCCTTTTCCAACATTACTTCCAACAATTGTGCCCCTCTTCTATCACCAACTGTTCCGGTATTGGAATCTTGAGTTGTCTTAGGTCGTTAGGATCTTGACCATGATGATGAGTGTTTGGGCTCCGACGCCTAAATAGTATCCCGTAAATATTATAGAGAGAGTAAGAGTGGAGGATTCTAATTACCTTTACCATATCCCTTAAAGCATTTATAAGAGGAGTGATAGGTCGTTGTTGCCCAGCGGGCCACCACAAAAAAACATTGAAATGAAATAGAAAACGTAAGGGTCCATTTAAATGAATGTGTAAAAGTCAACGTTTGTATAAATACTGTCATTGTTATATAAATATTTTCATAGTTGCCGATACTTAGTACTTCATTTGACTTTTCAACATATTATACAAAATTACCAAATTATCCCTGAATATATGCATTTTTCCCATTGGACAACAACGATCTATCACTCCCTATATTTATAATCGTTTGTAGGATTAGAATTGATCTTAAACATTGGAATTCTCTCAAATATGGAAATATCCAAAATAACTGGTCATTAATCAAGAAAAGTTACAAAATATGAACAACAACTACAACACCGACCACCCTGATAATTGTCATATCGAACAACATCTTAAAAGACTTGTCAAGCAACGCGAACGCCTGCTTTCCTTTGGCCAAAAATTCTGGGGTAAATATGCTCGAAAACAATGGCTAACTCAATGTGATCGCAATTCTCATTTTTTCCATGAGAAAATGGAGATCAAGAAGAGAAAAACTCAAATTTTTCGACTAAAAAATGATATGGATCAATGGGTGGATTCTCCCAATGAAATTGCACAGTTATTTTTTTAAAGAATTCTCTTCTTTAAGTCAAACCATTCTCACTATCGTAACATAAATATTTCTTGGATACAACCTAGTATTTCTACAGACGATAATATAGCCCTAACCCAACCGTTCGTAGATGTTGAAATTAAAAAAAAAAAAAAAAAAAAATTGATATGTCACCCTATAAAGCTCTTGGTTCTAATGGTTTTGGACCTAAGTTTTTCCAATATTATTAGCCTATTATTGAAAATGATATATGTAAAGAAATTCGGGGTTTTTTTTCATAATGGGATATTATTATGACAAATTAATCATACAATTATTACGTTAATTCCGAAGGTTGATCACCCAAATAAAGCACATCAATTCCGTCCCATTAGTTTATGTACTACCATTTACAAAGCCATAGCTAAAATATTAGTCAACCGAATCAAACCTTATTTAAAGAAAATTATAGGTCCTTATCAAAATGCCTTTGCTCCAAATCGAGCTATTCAAGATAATATTTTGTTAGTGCAAGAGATCCTTAATATGTATAATAAATCAAAAAATAAAACAGGTTGGCTAGCTTTAAAGCTAGATATGGAAAAAGCTTATGACCGTGTTGAATGAGACTTTCTTTGGGCTACGTTACACGCCTTTTGTTTTAATGAAACTTGGATTAAATGGATAAAAGCTTGTGTCACAACATGTTCATGCTCTCCCGCTATATATAACAATTCTACGCCATTAATCACACCCACGAGGGGATTGAGACAAGGGGATCCATTATTCCCGGTACTCTTTGTCATGTGTATGGAAGTTTTATCTCGAAAGTTACTTTTTCACTCACGTGAAAGAAATTCTGACATTGGCCTTAAGATTACCCCTCATGCCCCTATTATTCCTTGTTTACTCTTCCCCGATGATAGCTTATTATTTTGCAAAGCAAAATCTTCAACATGTGCTAAGCTGCGAGACGTACTTGCAGAATTCTCGTCCATGTCAGGAAAATTGATTATTTTTCATAAGTCTTCAATTGTATTTTCAAAAATGGTAAGCAATACTAGAAGACAAAATCTAGCAAGTTTTTTCAATATGACCTCTAAAGATTTTTTGGGTCGGTACTTAGGCGTTTTTTTTAACTCTACGTTGTTTACCAAACAGAATTTCTACCATTTAGTCGTAAAAGCGGAACAAAAAATGAATAGTCGATCTTCTAATTTGGTTTCAAAAGCAGGGAAAACGATTCTTATTCAAAGTCACTTAGAGGCCCTACCTTCGTATTCTATGACGACATCACGTCTCCCCAAGTCAATTTCTAATTTTCTAGATCAAATTAATCGAAATTTCTTCTGGAAGCAATCCCTAGAAAAGAAAGGTATTCCCATGATTTCATGGGATAAAATTTTCCAGCCTAAAAACCAACGGGCCTAGGCCTGCGAAAAACTGAAGCTGTTAACTCTGCTTTCTTGGCAAAGTTAGGTTGGAAGAGAATTTCAGATCATAATAATTTATGGGTTCGGACTATCCATGCAAAATATTTGCAACATAATACTTTTTTTGAATGTAAACCTCAGGCAAAAGACTCTTGGATCTGGAAAAAATCCTCCAAATTAGACCCCTTCTTCTTAAGGGTCTCAGATGGAAAATAGGTTCGGGATCTAATGTTCTTTTTTGGCTCGATAATTGGTGTTTTTCTACCAAGTTAGTAAACCATTTGAACTTAGATATTTCTGTAATTCAAAATCTAGATATTAAAGTCACTCATTTTATCAAAAATAACCGAACTTAATTGGGATATTTGAGCCCTCTCTTTAATCCTACCCCCTTCTGTTGTTGCAAACTATCAAAGGAATCCCTTTACCAATAACTGATTTACCAGATGAACCTTGTTGGGGATTTTCTAGTAATGGTGATTTTTCGGTTAAATCTGCTACATGGCTAGCACACAATTTTTATTCCCCCACTAAGTGAAGATTTTCTTGGATATGGAAGCTAGATATTGCTCCAAAGTTAAAAATGTTTGTTTGGCAATTGTTGCACAACGGCCTCCCGGCCTACTCGGGATAATTTTGAAGGAAACAATGCCCTTGGTCCAAAGATGCATTCAATGTTAAGTCTAATAAATGCGGTTCAGTATTAATTAACAAGTTAATAATTCAGTGAGATCAAGTGAGCTGAATGCCTGGCTAGAGGCCGCTTCAGTTCAAGTGGAATTAATGATATTAATCCACAGCTTACTCTTGACTGAACCCGTAGGGTCACACAAATAGTACGTAAACGGATCAAGTATTTAATGGCATTAAATACTCCATCTATGGATATTCGGAATCAACGGATCTTGGTTCCAGTGGGAGCTGAGATCGTCAAAGGCAAGCAAATGAATACTCCGGAAACGATGATATTGCCGGAAACGGAAATATGGATCGTATCGGAAATATAAATATTATCCAAGTCGTAGATGTTGCCGGAAACGGAAACATGGTACGTATCAGAAAATATTATCGGAAATAGAAATATTGTCGGAATCGAAAATATTGCCGGAAACGGAAATATTGTCTGAATCGGAAATATTATCGGAATCGGAAAATAATTCCGGAAACGGAAATATTAAATATTTGTTCGAAACGGAAATTAATTCCGGAATCGGAAATATTAAATATTGTTCGTATCGGAAATGAATTCCGGAATCGAGAATTTAATCGGAAGCGCATCGTACGAATTAGCATCGGACGAGGCCTGCCAGACGAAGGCCCAGCACGAAGCCGGGCCATCGCCCAGCAAGCCAAGCGCAACAACCACACGCCAAGCATACGACCAGGCTCAGCGCAAAAGCCAGGCCCAGCCGAAGCTTGGGCGCGCGCGCGGGGCTGCGACGAGTGGGCTGGCGCTGTGCGTGGGCCGCAAGGCCTGCGTGCGGTGCTAGCGTATTACTCGAAGTGTGTTACTCGAATCCTAAAGCGTATAGAATTCGTTTAATGATTAAATTCCTAATCCTAAAAGATAAATTAATTAAATAAGAGTTCCACTAGGATTCTAATTTAATTAATTCGTATCCTAGTAGGATTCCAATTCTCTTTCCATACCCCTATAAATATGTGGCCTGGGTTCACAATTCATAACGAGTTTTCAAGTATTCAAAGTGAGTTTTTGAGAGAAAAATTCAGTCACATACCTTGCCTAAAAGTGCCGAAATTATTAGTACCTTAAGGGCGATTCTAGTTGGTCAATCTTAAGGCGGATCCGGACGTGCTGTGGACTATCTACGGAGGGACGACACTTGGAGTCCTAAAGACTTGTTCTTGTTCGGTTCGGGCGCAGCTAGGGAAGGCACGCAACAAAGAGTATGCTTCTAAACTATGCTATATGATTATGTGTAAATAATATGTATTCCTGGCTTAATGGTTGTTTCCGCATGATTTATGAATTGTCATATGTATCATAACCTAACAGTGGTATCAGAGCCTCTTATTATTTTCATAATCTAAATTGCATAAACATGATTAAATATTACAAATTTGCAAGAATTAAAAGGGGTGATTAATTTTCGTAATTGTTAATTAATTGCAAATTGCGTTTATTTAATTATACGTACGCAGTTTTTCGGCAGTTTCTTCGTTACTCATCCAAAATGAGTGATTTTTGTGTCAATTCCGCATGTAAAAGGCATTCTCAAATTCGAAGCCTAACTTTAAGTTTTCGAATCCAAAATTAGTTTTTCGAATGCAAAATTTCGTAAATTTAAGATGTTAAATTAAATATTTGCGATTCTTGTTGATAAATCTTGAATTTTTGATTGACCTACTGTATATGTTTAACAAGTTTGAATGCCTAGCCTTGTTAATTATGCAATCTAATTTGTAATTATGATTAATTTGTTGAAAATTGGAATAATTTAGAATTAATTTGATTTTCATAATTAATTATAATTTAATTAGATACCTATGATTAAAAACCACCATAAAAATTGTAAATTTATGATAAATTTTAAATTTTTATGACCTAGACTTGAATCCATGTTAATCAGAAATCAATTGAATAATAAATTTTCGATTTTTCGCCCTAAAATTATGAAATTAATATTATTTATTAATTTGTCATTAATTTTAAATATAAATTTTTTAAATTTTATGCGATTCGCTCATATAACTTGCACGCACAAAGCAATGGACGCTACGTGTTACCCTTAAGGGGTGTTGTATAGTGCGGGCATGTGACGACGAGCAAGGGAGCTCGTCACCCATGCGGCACGAATGCAATGAGCAAGGCCATGGTGCACGAGCACAAGGCAGCAGCCCTGTCTTGTGTCGTGGGCTATGAGCAATGGACGAATGGGCATGGGCGAAGGCAAGGCACGGCAGTCGCGTGTGGGCAGCAAGCGAGCTGCGCCACAACGCGCACTGCCTCGCGCAAGCGCGCGCAGCCTCGCGCGCAGCGAGCGCAAGCTCGCGTGCCACGAGTGCTGCGCCCAGCGTCGATGCCGCGCGCAGCGAGCACATGCTCGCGTGCATCGAGCGCTGGCGCGCGCGCAGCGAGCACATGCTCGCGTGCAACGAGCGCTGGCGCGCGCTCAGCGAGCACCAGCTCGCGCGATGGCTTGCGAAGGGTAGAAGCAGCAGCTATGCGACGCAGCACATGGGCTGCGCGCACATGGCCAGCGATGGCTGTGTGCGTGTGGCCCATAGGCGTGTGATGCGTGAGGTGTTTGCGTAGCGATTAGATCGTTTTGAAATTTTAATTTAAAATTTTCAGTTTACGTAATTTTAATTAATTTTAAAATTAATAATTTAAATTATTTTCTTGGATTTTAATTTTGAATATTATAATTATAATAAATTTTATTTATTCTAATTATTTTACTAAAATTAAAATCATGAATTAATTTAAATACGACTGAAATTAAATTAAATTTTTTTTGGATTCAATTATAAATTTATATAAGCTTTAAATTTTAATTAAATTTGTATGTTTCCGGTTAGACTAGAAATACATTTTTATGTTTAAAATTAGTAAAGCATATGAATTTATTGGTTTAAGTGGGAGCGCTTTTAGTCATAAACTCTTGATTAGGTCTACAAATCCTTAAGGTTAAAACAACTTGATTAGAATTAATAAGGACTGAATAATTGGTAGATTATTGGTGCCCTTGATTAATTGTTGCAAATGTTTACGTGATGCATAATGTGTTTTACTAACCAACTATGTGGGCCATTCATGATAATGAATGGGTGAATGGTATATATTGTATATGTACTGTTTTGCAGGTTATGAAGTGACTAGTATGGCCCAAATAGGATAGAAAATATGGTCTGCGTACCATTAATTTGAATGTAATTGGTCTAAAGTACCAAAGTCGTTTTTCAATTCAAATATGGTCTGCGTACCATCAAATAGTTGTAATTAGTTTTAATTATAGCTTATCCTATTTGAAGAAAATGGTGCCTCCCACGGAGATTTTCGAGACGGACTTTGAAGTTGAAGCTTCAAGATGAAGTCGGGCCATACTAGATCACATTTATCTTATGCATGTTTTAAGTTATTTATTGCTTTTAAATATGTCTTAAAATGCATGAGATCAAAAGCTTGATTATGTTGCATGATTAAGGATTTTAGTTCACTTAAAATCTAACCAACATAGTAAGAGCCTTAAAGTTCCAAACTTAAAAATTGAGTTATAAGGTGCCATGCCAAAATATACACTTGCTTGGATATCCTTTACATCAATCTAGTAATAGTTTTCGCTCAGCGAGGTGTTACTTATTGGTCCTAAAGGGGCAAGGTACACAAATAATTGTGAGTACATGTTAGTTTTGGTGAAACTCAACGATATAAGTAAGGAGTCCTTTTATGTCGTGGCAAAATCGATAGGTTTACCTAATAAGTTCTTAGACGTACCTATCAACCAAGAATAGTTTCTAGACTATTAGCAAAAGGCTTTTGCTTACCTAAGATGTTTTAGGATTAAGTCGACAAACTGTGCTTAGTTCTTCAATGATTTTAGGATCTTGGAATCATTTTATTCACACCTGCCGGAACAATAAATTCGAATAAAATGCTAATAACTTGTTGAAATTGCATGATTGCTTTAATTTTCAAGTTATTACTCATGATAAATGTTTAGACTTTGCATGCTTCAATGTATGTTTTAATTATTGTTTATAATTAAATATCTTGCACTGCAGTAAATCCTTTTAGAAAGGTAACAGTAAATTTCCTCGATTGGTAGTGAATCCAAGAACGATTCACGGAAATGAGAGAAAGTGAGAAATTTAAAATGTACGTTTCTTATAGCGACTTTTATGGTTGTTTTCGAACATCAAAGTCGAATGGCAAACCAATTGGTGCTTGTGAATTCAAAATACACTGTAGTTTTGAGATCATAAAGCATTGAGTTTAATACGCTCAGCTTTACCAATGGTTAACAACCTAATATCTTTGTCCATTTAATTCTCGAATGAGTCTAGTCCCTAGACATTCGAATAGATCGATGCTTAGAGAACTTTAGAAGCTTCTGGTAAGATCATCTAGTTGAAACTTAATATTCAACATAAATGGTAAGAACCTTGTTGGGGTGACATTGGACATGTCTAACAAAGTATAAAAGTCAACACTAAAGAATTCAATTCTTAAGACTATAAGAAAGGGTACAAGAAATAGGAAAACAAGGAACAAATGAAAGGAATTTACGATTCCGTTTCTACCTATAAGTTTATGTTTAAAGAGAAGTGACCTAGCAATCAAACTTCCTTGGTATCATATACCGCTTGAGGTTCTTACTTCGGTAATAACTCAAACAATGGAAGCTAGGATACACTAATGACCTACAAGTGGGAAATGAAGCATGGAAATGCTACATTAGTTGTAGGGTCATCTAGTTTGTTTTAAGTCCTTTCAAAGGCTGGAACTTAATGGCTATTTTGTTCCATAATCAACATACCTAAATTTCTGTTTTCAAACACAGAAAGACTCACATTCAAGAAAAACAAAAACAATGTTTGTTTGTTTATTTGAATGAAATGGTCAATTACAAGTTGAGTCAATATGCTTGATTAAAACAAACAACTCTTTAAAGAACTTTACTAGGTTCAAATCAAGCCCTTGATTTGAGTTCCACTAATCTTTGGCATTGTTGCTTAGACCATGTCAACAAGTTAACATTCACAAGCTCTATTTTAATGGACTTTTGAAAGTTGATTGATTTCTAGATCATTTTAAGACAACTAGTCTTACTTGTTGAAAGTAACAAAAGATATGAACTATTGTTAGAACGCCTAGACAATAGAGTTCAAAGCTAAAGAAAGATTTTATGACTTTATTATTTCATATGGATTTGAGTGAATATAGGTTTATTTACTCAAATGTGATATAAGTTGAAACTGTTTGGCTAGTTCAAAGATTCAGAAGTATAAAATCCACTTGGCAAGAAATCATAAAGATCTAGGTTAGATCATGTTGATGATTACTTGAGACCAAATATGATCATCAATGATTGTGTGTTGTAATTTCACAATCTAGGTCCATAAGATATGGCATATCTTAGTTGGAATAATCGAAGTCAATTAGTACTTGATTCGATCAATGATGGATCATAAAGACTTTTCCTATAATTTCTAAAACAAAATGCTCAACTACCACCAAACTAAACCAAATTCGTCAAAGCTATTGAAAAGTAATTTCAGAATAACTTTTCATAAAATATATCTAGAGAGTTGCAAAACTCAGTGGGAGCTTAGTGTTTGTCATTCGACAAACTAAGGCTCAAGTATAGATATATGTTTCATTATGATTTATTCAAATGAAACACAAGGGTATTGTTTCTACCACGAATTTTTGAGAACATAATGTTTGTTTGCTCGAAATAATGTCCTTTTTGGAAATTCGTTTCCAAAATGACAAGTGGGAGAAAATAGACCTCGAAAGTCTTCGAGGCGAACAACAAACATAAACGGACATTCCGGAGGCTTTTCGAAGTGCTTCAGAAAATCCGAACTTATTCTTTAAGGACTTTAGAAGTGGCTTTAAAGAATAGACATCTCTTAGAAGACTTTACAAGTGCTTCAAGGAGAACAGAATATTCAAAGGACTTTCAAGTGGCTATTGATATTCTATTGTTTGATGTTCTATACCCTAGTAGGCATAGAGTTCAAGTCACTGGAACTATGAGATTCTTCTATTAGATAGTGAAGAAACATGGAGTTCAGGTCACTGAAACTATGCAATTCTTCTATTAGATAGTAAAGAAACCTACAACTTGCAGTCAAACTAAAAGAAGTGACTTGTAAGAAAGCTATGACGAAACCCAGATTCCCTAAAATGGTTAGAGGCCATATATAGACTATATGTTTAATTGGTTAAAGGCCATAAAACATACTCAATGTTTTGATGACAAAATTGAAATTTTGTTGATTTGCAAGAATAGTTTCACACCTATTGGTTGCAAGTTTGTTTTAAGGATAAAAACCATCAAACATGGAATTGTGTTCACACACAAAGCTAGATTAGTTGCTAAAGGTTACAAGCAAATTCATGGCATGGATTGTGTTGAAACCTCATGCAAAATCGTAATGCTTAAGTCTATAATTCAAGCAATGATTGCATATTGGTACATATGGCAATTGGATGACAAAACGTATTCCTCAATCAAATGTTGGAATATAATATGTACATGGTATGTCATAGAATTTGTGGATCCAAATAAATGCTTGAAAAGGAAAGCTAGCTTATAAAATCTAAGTACAGATTTAAGCAAGCAATTGGGAATTGGAACTGTATTTTAAGTGAAGCTAATAAGCATTTTAGTTTCATAAAATATACATGATTCTTATAGATATATAAGAAGTTTAGTGGGAGTACTTAAAACTTAATTGGTCCTATGTGTATTACACATATATCTCTCTATTGTGAAATAACATTCAAATGCTAATGACTTAGATTTGAAATTATTCATCAATGATGGACCATGGCGAAACTTAGTACATACTGGGTATTAAGATCTATTTACAAAGATCTTATGATATTGTTTTGGATTAAGTAATGGCATTTACTAAATCAAACACGAAAGTCTCCATTGGAGATATTCGACCCATGTGAATAAATCTAAGTAAAGGATGTTTGAACTATGTATAAGCATTTACTAAGTTAAACATCAAAGGATCTAAATAAGATTCTTAACCTATATTATATGTCAAAGAATTTAGCTGAATTTAGTATCTACTGAAACTAGATAAGCTAAAGTTACATGAATAGAATTCAATTGGGAATTATTCTGCAAAAGAATTTATCATGTATGATATAATATGAGGATCGCCAAAAACGTATCGTATGACTTTAGCCATGACGAACATATACCAATCTCTATTGATCTAAGTAAAGATCAACTAGATTGAGATCAAGAATACTTATGGTACTTGAAAAGGTACATAGGAATAGTTCTTGATTCAAGGAAATAAAGATATGCTAAATATTGATGCTACACGCATAAACACTGGCAAAGGATCAAGCAAGACCCTTTGGAGTTAACCATTGATAAGGACGAGCTATAGAGCATCGTGTTTTGAAAATGGCAACATGGGTTGGAGACCATGAGTTGTTGCGTGGGAAATTAAAATAATAATTTCTATGTTCTAAGATATAGTTGGAGAGTCTTCCACATATCTATGAACTTCTTGGATAGGTAAATCCAAACAAAGCATCACTAGCAACCTATACAGTTGAAGTAAAAGTAATTATTGCCTAAGAAGCAATAAAACAGGGTTGTTTAAAGTTCTTCACTGAACTTGGGTAGATCACCTATCTGCTGGCTTGATTGTTCTTCATTGAAAAATGCGTAGAACCACTCTT
The DNA here is from genome assembly GCF_020520425.1 of Spinacia oleracea. Classification (NCBI taxonomy): domain Eukaryota; kingdom Viridiplantae; phylum Streptophyta; class Magnoliopsida; order Caryophyllales; family Amaranthaceae; genus Spinacia; species Spinacia oleracea. The sequence goes on along the minus strand of NC_079488.1, from coordinate 89,200,152 downwards.
GAAGCAAGAAAAACGTCTGCTAACTTGATGGTTCTTCATTGCAAAATGAGTAAAACCACCATCGAAGTAAGAAAGACTAGATCACATAATAAACAAACTCGAAAAGATCTTATCATCATATCTCAAAGAACATTCGATGAAAAGGATGTTAAGATTGGCAAAGCATGATAACTAAACCTATGCAACAAGTGAGAAGCAACACTCACGTTGTAGCACTGGAAATCAAGCATAGCTTTGAATTCCATGAAATGTTTTAAAGATGGGTTAGAGGCCCATGGTTGTAAAACATTGGGGTTGAACATTTATCATATATGAAATGTATTTTCATATTCCATTTAATCTTGGTTTAGTATTAAATGATGAGTCCCTTCAAATTTGACGAAATATTCAAGATAGACTGTCAGGACCAGTCCTGTGACTAAGAAATGTCTATCAAGTGAACTTGAATGTCAAAGGTTGAAAATGGTCCCTAGTCGGAGTTTTCTATAAAATTGGACGAATAGAAAACGTTAGACGACTAGAATGCAAGATGACTAGTAGTTCTGTTTCTTGAACTATGTGGACATGGCAATGTCATAATCATTTGCATAGATACTTACTTTGGGAAGACTACTATCGGACAAGACCTATGAAACTTTACTGTAAGAGATGAAAATCTGTCATAAAAAAATTTCATTAAAATTATTAGACACTAAATCCTCAATACCTGAGTGATTTGAGATTACTTGTTTGAGAACTGGTTGCTTTGACGTTGACCAACCGTCGCACCGTAAAAGGAGGCTATAAAGGCAACGCTCAGGTAATCACCTATCAAACGAAGTCTAATCTCAAGATCGCAAGATTGGGATTGTCCTCCCATAAATCGGGATGAGATGCTTAAAAGTTGTACAAGGCCACTCGGAGAGCTAGAAACTGTGAAATGCATGGCCGTGCTCGGATGAATCATAGGCTATGATTATCTGTTTATTTGATCAGTTGAACTCTGAAACCGAGAAACACCTCTGGACATAATAGGATGACAACTCTTACCTTATGTTCAAGAGAAAGCATCGAGCGACAAAGGAATTAGGAAATGCACACTTGTCCCTAAGGACAAGTGGGAGACTGAAGGAAATAATGCCCTTGGTCCAAGTATGCATTCAATGTTAAGTCTAATAAATGCGGTTCAGTATTAATTAACAAGTTAATAATTCAGTGAGATCAAGTGAGCTGAATGCCTGGCTAGAGGCCGCTTCAGTTCAAGTGGAATTAATGATATTAATCCACAGCTTACTCTTGACTGAACCCGTAGGGTCACACAAATAGTACGTAAACGGATCAAGTATTTAATGGCATTAAATACTCCATCTATGGATATTCGAAATCAACGGATCTTGGTTCCAGTGGGAGCTGAGATCGTCAAAGGCAAGCAAATGAATACTCCGGAAACGATGATATTGCCGGAAACGGAAATATGGATCGTATCGGAAATATAAATATTATCCAAGTCGTAGATGTTGCCGGAAACGGAAACATGGTACGTATCGGAAAATATTATCGGAAATAGAAATATTGCCGGAATCGGAAATATTGCCGGAAACGGAAATATTGTCTGAATCGGAAATATTATCGGAATCGGAAAATAATTCCGGAAACGGAAATATTAAATATTTGTTCGAAACGGAAATTAATTCCGGAATCGGAAATATTAAATATTGTTCGTATCGGAAATGAATTCCGGAATCGAGAATTTAATCGGAAGCGCATCGTACGAATTAGCATCTGACGAGGCCTGCCAGACGAAGGCCCAACACGAAGCCGGGCCATCGCCCAGCAAGCCAAGCGCAACAACCACACGCCAAGCATACGACCAGGCCCAGCGCAAAAGCCAGGCCCAGCCGAAGCTTGGGCGCGCGCGCGGGGCTGCGACGAGTGGGCTGGCGCTGTGCGTGGGCCGCAAGGCATGCGTGCGGTGCTAGCGTATTACTCGAAGTGTGTTACTCGAATCCTAAAGCGTATAGAATTCGTTTAATGATTAAATTCCTAATCCTAAAAGATAAATTAATTAAATAAGAGTTCCACTAGGATTCTAATTTAATTAATTCGTATCCTAGTAGGATTCCAATTCTCTTTCCATACCCCTATAAATATGTGGCCTGGGTTCACAATTCATAACGAGTTTTCAAGTATTCAAAGTGAGTTTTTGAGAGAAAAATTCAGTCACATACCTTGCCTAAAAGTGCCGAAATTATTAGTACCTTAAGGGCGATTCTAGTTGGTCAATCTTAAGGCGGATCCGGACGTGTTGTGGACTATCTACGGAGGGACGACACTTGGAGTCCTAAAGACTTGTTCTTGTTCGGTTCGGGCGCAGCTAGGGAAGGCACGCAACAAAGAGTATGCTTCTAAACTATGCTATATGATTATGTGTAAATAATATGTATTCCTGGCTTAATGGTTGTTTCCGCATGATTTATGAATTGTCATATGTATCATAACCTAACAAATTTATCCTACCGTTATATAAATATTCATAATAGTTGCCCGTTCTGTGCTAATTCTACATAAACGCAAGACCATTTATGTTTGTATTGTCCTGTTGTTAGAGATTATTGGGATGCAAACGCCTCAATTCGTTGGCTTGGTACCCATCTTCGATCCTAGATCTTGTGTTCTTACTCTTTTCCGTGAACTCCGTAACAATGTAACCTTACCAGCTAAAAAGATCATAACTTCTATTTGGAGTATTTGTAAAACACGTAATGCTCACATTTTTAGACAATCTCCTGTCTCTTTGGCGGGAATATACAATAGAGCTTTTAGAATCTTTACGGAATGGAATATGTGTACGCGTACCTTGATTACATTGGATGTTAATATGAATAATAAATCTCTCTCAAAGTTTCCATGTACCACGCGAGTTGCTTGGACACCTCCAGCCCCTGGTATTGTGAAAATTAACTTTGATGGATCAGTTCGTAACAACTCTGGAACAGCTGGTGTAGTACTTAGAGACCACCTAGGAAATAATGTTGTTAGTCGAACTTACAATCTTGGAACCTCCTCTCCACTTCTTGCTGAAGCAATAGCTCTTCGTAATGGTCTTCTATTAGCCATCGAAAAAAATATACGACATATTTTCATTGAGGATGATAATTTATTAATCATAAATATTTTGCATGGACAAACTCAATGCCCGTGGAAGATACATGTATTAATAAATGATGTCAAACAACTACTCAATAATTTCGATAAAATTTGTTCTCACCACATTTATAGGGAAGCGAATTACGCAGCTGACTATGTTGCCACCTTAGGTCATTGCATACAGTCACACCAGGAAATTGACCCATACATAGAAAGTAAATTTTCTTATTTTATATCTTTAGATAAGTTAGGATATAGTCAGTTAGGAAATTAACTATCCTAACTTTTATTGTATCTTTCATTTTTCTTTTTTTTTTTAAAAAAAAAAAAAATCGTTTGTAGACATTAGGTGATGAACCAATATTATATTTCATGGGCTTGAGGCTGAGCCTTGGATCTTTAGACCTTAGGACCCTTAGTTAGGCTCAAGGGCGTATCTTGTAGAACTAAGTAATAACGGTGTTAACTAAGATTTCTCCTCTGACTCTCTGAGTAATTGACTTTTATAATGAAGATGCAAAAATAATAACTCAACAACAAAATGATAGAAAAATCAGTGTATAAAAAGGTAGGCAGACGGACTAAAGAAAGTAGACAAGAATTATAATGCATGGCTGTATGAGTGTCCACAGCAGCCTTATTTACCAAAAATATTGGCGTTTTCTTTAAAATAAAAAGATCCTAATTCTCTGTCACTGTGTGTATTTCTCTCCTCTCCACTGCCTTTATATTCTAATTCTCTCCCAAATCACTCAAATTTCATCACCATATTTTCCGTGAAACATTTTTCTCTCTCTAGAAGTAAAAAATGATTAACGTTGCGATTGTGGTGCTAATTTTGGGAACATTTGGAACAGGGGTTAATTCCCAGAATTTAATAAGTTGGAACAAACTGAAGATGTTTGTTGATGAACTTCCTGATATACCCAAATTATATGGGTATAAAGTTGTTGGTGGAAAAGCTGTTCCGACTTATTTGAAAATTGGCATGTTCCAAAAGAATTGGGTTAGTTCTTCATCTCTTCTGCTTCTTTTTCTTTAAATAAAATTCTAATTTTGGGATATTAATTAAACTAAAATGTTAAGTTGTTTATTTGTTCCTGTTCTTTCGGCCTCCCCTGTTTCTAGTGAATCAGAATTCGTTGAATAAATTATACTCATGATTTTCAAAAAAATAAAGGCACAAGGAATCGAAATTGAAAAGAATGGGCAGTTTTAGAAATTCTAAGAATGATTGTAAGCAGGTGTCAAAAAGTGATTGGCGCTTTAAGATATATTTCATAGGGTGATGATCATTTTCGTATTTCATAATTTGATGGTTATTATCAACATGGATGTAATTAAGTGCTCACGGGCTTTCCCTTGTTATTTGAACTCTAGTAGTCAGTGATTGGTTTTGTTCATTTTATCAATTTATTATGTCCTTTAGCTAAAATGATAAAGTGTACAGTATTTTGTTTATGAGGGAATTAATTGTTTCATTTCTTGGTCATATCGATTATATATTTGTTAAGAGTTCTTCCCAAATATAATTGGTACAAAATTGACATATACTTTTAATTGGATGAAAAAATATTACTCATGTTAGTAAGTAGTAGTAGAATCGTAGATATCATAGTTGATCGGATTACAAACAAATAAAACAAAATGTGTCCCACTAATTAAAGCTAGACTTGATGATAGGAGTAATATCTTTGAAAATACAAGGCAAGTTTGTGAAAACTAAAAAGTCCTTGCGGACCATGCAGAAGACGACAGTGTCACATTGTCTGCCAAAGATCAAAGTTTCACATTCGTAAACATGTTGCTCACTATACAAAATTATTAACGACTTTAACTTTGAAAATTTTGTGCAGTGGGAAAAGAGATCGAATTACTTCATCATAAATAGTATTATATCTTTATAAAGTACTGTATTTGATTAGGTGTGTTTCAATCATTTTTCATTGTTTGGTATTATATGACGAGGGGTACAAAATAATTTTCCAATAACTCGATCTCTCAAGGGTGAAAAATGTTTCATTACAAATAAAAGGAAACCATTTTACAAAATGATAAAGTTCGCAACTTGCGACAAATTATTTGTGTGATGTATCACATATTACAATTGCAAACTAAAGATTTTTTAACATAAATACAATATCATTATAATTATATATATATATATATATATATATATATATATAAAATGGGTAGGCAATATTTATATCCTTATTTAGCAAAATATTATTTTTATTTTATTCTTTAAAATTTTGAATAACTTGTAAATTAAGGAATTAAAAAAAAAAACAATCACATATTATTATTACTAGATTTTAGCCTGTGTAATGCACAAATTATATTAAATTGTTAAGTTAAAATAAAAATCCTATATATAGCAACCGCTATATTTTATATATTAGATTAGATTAGGTTTTTTTTATTTTGGATTGAATTTCGGTTTAGATTTATTTTTTAACTATTAAAATGTTTGGTTTTGGATGAAGTTGTATATGCGTAATATTAGTAACTAGATTTTAGCGCGTGCGATGCACTGATTCTATTAGATTGTTAGTTTAAAATAAAACTCATATGTATACCAACTGCTATATTTATATATTAGGTTATATTAGTTTTTGATTTGGATTGAATTTCATTTTAATTTATTTTTTTAATTATTAGAGTGTTTGATTTTGGATGAAATTGTATATGCACAATATTAATCATTAATTAATTAAAATATCTATGTGGCACCTAATTAATTATCTACGTGGCACTCGATTTTTTTATTAAAAATAAATTAGAAATCTTGTTTATCATTGGCCGAAACAATAAGATATCCTACGTGGCGCTCTAATAATTCGGCAAATATGTCTCCTTTATATATATATATATATATATATATATATATATATATATATATATATATATATATATATATATATATATATATATATATATATATATATATATATATATTAGATTATTTTTAAAAGAAAATATACGTGACACCTAATTATTTATCTACGTGGCATTCAACTTTTTTAATTCAAAAATAATTTCGAAATCTTATTTTTTATTGGCCGGAACCATTTATATTTCCTACGTGGCGCTTTAATATTTGATTAATGTTTGATTTTGGATTGAATATTTTTTAGATTAGTGTCTGATTTTGGATGAATTTTAATTTAGATTTTCTTTTTAATTATTAGAGTGTTTGATTTTGGATGGAGTTGAATATATTAGTAATTAATTAATTAAAATATCTACTTGGTACCTAATTAATTATCTACGTGACACTCGATTTTTTTCATTGGCCGAAACTATTAGATTTCCTACGTGGCGCTCTAATAGCTTAGTAAATATGCCTCCTTAGTAAATATATATATATATATATATATATATATATATATATATATATATATATATATATATATATATATATATATATATATATATATATATATATATATATTTTTAAAAAAAAGCACGCACACTCACTCTGAAAATTATCAAAATTGAAAACTAAAGATTTTTTTATCATAAATACAATATCATTAGAATCTTTTTATCCTTACTTGCAATATATTATTTATTTTATTCTTTAAATTTTTTGAATAACTTGTAAATTAAGGAACTATTTAAAAAATAAACACTCACATATTATTATTTTAAAAAAAACATGCACACTCACTCAACTCATTCATAATAAACAATACGGAGTAGTTATAAATTATTATTGCCTCTTTTTTATTATTATAATAGTTATACTATTAGATTAATTTATTTTTTAATTACTATTGATATCCAAGATAAAAGGAAACATATATTTATCATGACATTATTTTAAATTTATTTCCTTTATTTTGATTTCCTATATTATTCACATTCCTATAATATATTTGTCATAGTAAAAATAATTTGATTCTCATGTCAAAAAAAAAAAAAATTGATGACTCAAATTCTTATGTGCCACTAATAAATAATAATGAGTGACACATCATCCAGAGACAATATTTTATTGTCACAGTTGTGACTTATATCATCAAACCAAACGTATCCTAAATTAAGACGGAGGTAAAAGTATATGGGACAGTCTAAAATTTAAAAATGGTAATATTCATGTAAAAAAAAATTAATAATTGACCCGGACGGCGGAACCATAGATATTAGTCCGCTATTAATCAAAGTTTATTGTGACTTATGCATAGAAAAAATTAAGCACAATGTGAAATTGTTACACATGCAAGTAGAAAATTACGCACACATGTTACATGTATGATGTATGATGTATTGTGAAATCCTAATTCTCAATATTGTTGCATGATTATAGAAATTTCATAGAGACCTTCCAGCAACACCGGTATTTGCCTATGGTACATCAAAGAAGAAGGCAACAGTTCCAGGGCCAACAATTGAGGCACTAAATGGTGTAGACACCTACATAAGATGGGAAAATAATCTTCCTAAGAAGCACATCCTTCCGTGGGACCCAACCATACCTACGGCGATCCCACGGGGTCAAGACGGGGTCCCCACGGTGGTGCACCTTCACAGTGGGATAGTCGAGCCTGAAAGTGATGGTCATGGACATGCTTGGTTTACTAATGGTTTTAAAGATAGAGGAGCTCGTTGGAGTAAGAAAACATACCATTATCATAATCAACAACAACCAGGAAACATGTGGTACCATGATCATGCAATGGGGTTGACTAGGGCTAATCTTTTGGCTGGATTGATTGGTTCTTATATTATTCGATAACCACAAGTTGAGGATGCTCTTAAATTGCCTTCCGGTGACAGTTTTGATAAGGTTATGGTTGTTTGTGATAGGGATTTCTACAGGAATGGATCTCTTTTCATGAATAGCACTGGTAAGTACAATTAATTCATCACTATTATATATATATATATATATATATATATATATATATATATATATATATATATATATATATATATATATATATATATATATATATATATATATATATATATATATATATATATATATATATATATATATATTTTAAAAGGGTTGATTAAGTATAATTTATAACTAAAATAAATTTAGATCAGTTCAGTAAAGTTCGGTAAAGATAATTTCAGAAAAATAAATGAAAATCAGGTGAATAAAACACCGCACCCTTAATTGTCACGATCAAATATTAAATGTCCCATATTTATCAGTTCCAAATGACCGTTTTTATCTCATTTTTTCAATAGTAGGCCTACTCACTCGCCTAAGCAATTAATATTTTTTCTCTCTTTACATTTTGTCAACATTTTCTGAAGGTATGCTTTTGTACGAGCGAAGAGAAATCCAAGAGATGATTTTACTAATTTTATACATGCATATCATGCACAATTGGTTTTTATTAGATAACGGTCAATTCGAATTTGGTAGCTTTCCTAACCAAGGGATTTCAGTATTTCACCTAACTTGTTCTCTACAATTATTGTGAATACAAAGAACGTTTTAAGGCAAGATCATTCAAATATTATTTCCTCCTTTTCAGTGATTTTACTACGTAAATATCAAATTCCTCTTTGTCACCTTTAGCATATGATATGTAAAGCATGACGCTAATTTTATTATACTATTATTAAGTTCTAACAGAAAATTGATGGACCTTACATTTGCATGAATACCAATAAAAAGTGAGATTTGTGATTAAGATACGTTAATTGTAACGCAAGGTTGAATAATTTATTTTGTATTCAGGAAACAACCCAAACATACACCCGGAATGGCAACCAGAATATTTCGGGAATGTGATAGTAGTAAACGGGAAGGCATGGCCATACATGGTGGTTCAACGTCGGAAATACCGGTTTCGAATTATTAACACTAGTAACGCTCGATTTTTCAGATTCTACCTAAGCAATGGGCTTTCATTCATTCATATAGGATCCGATTCAGCTTATCTGGATCGACCCACATTGAGTAAATCCACATTGGTGGCTCCCTCTGAGATATCGGACGTGATTATCGACTTTTCGAAATCTAAATCCAACTCTGCTGTGCTTGCTAATGATGTTGTTTATCCTTTTCCATCAGGTAATAATCATGTTTCATGCTTTTCTTTCTTGTTTTCCACCATCTTAATTCTTCATTGATTAATCTAATGTTCTACAAAGTGGACATTGCCATGTTCTACTTTTGCCTGTTTCATGTGGTATCCATATGACAGAATTATAACTTAATGGGAAACTAAATTAGTTGCTTAGTGGACTAATTTGTTTTGCTAGCTAATTAATCATAATTTACCTAACATTTAATTTGTTTTTGATAAGAAGCTAAGATAACCAAGTGCTTAATTAACTACTGTGTCACACATTCTATTTCCCAGTTTTCCTAAAATATACTAAAGGGGCGTGGTGGCCTGGCTAGTTAGCTTGAAAACTTTTGCATGATTGATTACATCCTACTATAATGCCTGGTTTGAACGTACACACAAAAGCAAAGGAAAATGGATAATTATGTGGTTGGTTAAACATAGTGTATTGCCAAGTGGCATGCACGCAACAAACAAGATGTAGTGTCCGGGTCAATAAGAAATGGCTTAATGCATGGGACCATTTGGGAAGCTAGGTTACTGCTGGAAAAGCATTACTGACTATTTAGCTTCAATAGTTGAATTGAATAACACTAAGGGTTAGGTTGAAAAATACTCCGTAATCTCTATTTCATAAGGGAATAGAGGAGGGTTAATATCGTAATCACGCTTTTGGTGTCCCAACTTAAAAGACTAAAATACCCTATATAATTTTCAGTTTTTCTCACTTATAAACCTGATTTGACTACAATAAATCTCCAATTTTCCCGTATGTAATAGAGATTTTTAATAGAAACATGTCAAAGTTTGTTATATACTCCCTCTGTATTTATTTAAGGGATACACTTGTCTTTTCCGGCCGTATTTATTTAAAAGATACACTTGACATTTTTAGTAACTTGACAATCCCACCATCTAATTAAATAATCTATTTACACCCCACCCCCACCCCCCATCTCCTAAAATGACATGATCTCCACTTGTTTTACTTATTAAAATACAAAAGGTCTTGTGCGCACAAGGTGCACAATAAATTTATTGTACACCAATATAACTTTTACTCATTTTCTTGTAACTTTAACTTAGTTTTGATTAACTTTTATATTAGTAAAAAAAAGTTGATAGATAAACATTTTAAAGGGTTATATGATTAATTTTATACATTATTAGTGATTTTAAATAAATAAGTTTTATTAAAATGAAAAAAAAAATCACTAGAAAATAGATGACTTTTACATATATAAGCTTGACTTTTAAGCATTTTGATTTAACTTTTACTCTAGTGTACAATATTTATTGTACAACTCTTGTAAATAAGAATTTGTGATTAAAATATTTACCCAACCACACTTGTTTTATTACTTTATTTCATTCAATTGTTTTTCTTAATACTCGTGTCCGACCAAGTGTATCTCTCAAATAAATACGGAGGGAGTATGAACTTTATGAACATTTTTTTAGGCGATTAAATGTAATATAACACTAATGGAGTACAATATTTTTTTAGTTTTTAAATACCGCACGAATCGCGTGCATGCAATACTAGTGTGTAATAAAAAAAGGGCTACATGATAACATGAATTGTGTTTCCTTAACGCAGGGGACCCGGTAAATGATGCAAACAGCAAGGTGATGAAGTTCATAATAAAGAAACAACGTGTGGATGACCCGGCCCATATACCAAAATGGCTAATAAAATATTCATCACCAAACTTATCCACTGCTTCACGGACTCGTTACATTTCCATGTACGAGTACACAAGTCCATCCAACGAACCCACCCATTTGTTTATAAACGGACTATCATTCGACGCTCCAGTAACCGAGTTCCCTAAGGTGGGGTCCAGTGAGATATGGTATGTGATTAATCTAACAGAGGATAATCACCCGCTTCATGTACATCTAGGATTGTTTAAGGTATTGGAGCAAACAAAATTGCTGGATTTTGATAAGTTTAAGGATTGTATGGCCAACAAAAACAACGCAGAGAGGTGTAATGTACACAAACATGCACGGGGTAAAAAATTAGATGTAACAAAGCATGAAAGAGGGTGGAAGAATGTGTTCAAAATGTGGCCAGATTATGCAACAAAGATATATGTGAGATTCTCTTACATTCATACCAACGCTTCCTACCCTTTTGATGCTACTAAGGACCCTGGTTATGTCTACCATTGCCACGTAAGTATACTCAACTCAGTTACTCGATTACTCTTACACCTCTCTTATACTTCCTCCGATTTTTAATACTTGCAACGTTTGAGATTTTTACACTATTCACATATTCTACTTTGACAATTTTTGGTGATTTATACGTAAGATAAAACATAGTCATGTGAGATCTTGTTAGATTCGTTTTAATGTGTATTTTCAAAATATTAAATTTTATATTTTTTGCTTAAAAAGAATTTAAGATAATAATGATCAAAGTTGTGCATTGGAATGCGTGAAAGTGATCAACGTTGCAAGTAAAAATGAACGGAGGAGGTATAAGAAACGTTTAAAATCGATCTATAACTTTTTTGGTGTACACTTATGAAATAACTTGTTAAATTAATTAAACTAGCTTGTTGTTGATATATGCACTTGTAGATACTAGATCATGAGGATAATGTCATGATGCGACCGTTTAAGTTGGTAAATTAGGATTTGGAGGACGACCTGAGATCTCATGCATGTTATTATCACCAAGCTAAAGGTATGTTTTTCAGTCCTTATTGCTCATTTGCAACAAAATTAAATTTCAGCATTCTTTAATTTGTTGTTTGTGTATTTTCAATGTATGTTGACCCTTAATTTCTGGGATTTGCAGGAAATTCAGTTGGCCATAAATCATAATGCCCCCCATATATATAATATCAACTATATATGCCTTCTCAGTTCTCCCATTAAGTCAAAAATTTGTAGATTTGTACCGCAGACAAACGCGCGCCACACCTCAAAATACTGTAATTTCTCGATTCATCATCTCGCCTAAGAACATGTATTCAGAAAATTAATGTACTCCACCAAATTTACATGTGTCCGAGGGCCTACAAACGAGTTTGATGGACTTGGGTTGTGTTCTGTTCTAGCTAATCTTGATAAAAGTTATTAATATTCAACCTAACTTGGGCTTGAACGAGTTTTATAAATTCTTATTCCAACGTGGTTTATAAAGAGTTTGGTTTGTTCACAAACATGCTCGTTTGCATTTCAAGTTTGAGTTCAAACTCAATCAAAAAAATGCCCTTAAATTACCTTTAAATCATAATTGTATCCACGATCTGTTTAGTTTAACTCATGTTTTTTTTTCCAATATAGCTTTCCGTACCTAAAAAAAATGGCTAAATTTTAATTAGTATCGAAAACATTTTTTGTACTCCCTCATTCCAATTAATCGTCTCAATTCGAAAACTTTTCATCTCAATTTAATTAATCGTCTCAATTCGAAAACTTTATTCTGTCTCAATTTAATTGGCATACTTCTTTTATTATATGGACCCATTAATAGTTAATTACCTCTTTGTTCCTAATGGCCAATACCAAAAGTTATGGCCCTATATCCTCTCACATTCAATTTAAAAAAATTAAACCGCTATCTCACATTACACTTATTTTTCTATTGCGGAGTAAGATATAAGCAAATGATAATTACAACCCTTAAGGCTGCAAATAAGCATTAAATACACTTATCAATAAATGAATGGAATCTATCAGGAGAGGTTAATCTCTATTATATAAGCCAGCTCCTGAGATCTTTTTCGTAACTTAACTTTTTGTGTCCCCAAGCAAAAAGTCTAATATACCCTTCGCACTCAACTGCAACACAAACCCTTCGGCCTTCGCTCTCCCCTCCCGTATTCTTCTCTCACCTCCCTCCCTGCAACACAAACCCTTTGCTCTCCCTCCAGTTTTCTTCTCTCTACTCCCTCCCGTTCGTTTTCTTCTCTCTCCCCCATCAGATCCTCTCCTTCGATCTTATTCATCTCCTGCAACATCAACATGCTCGAAAAAATCCGTAAAAAAATAAAAAATCGAGATCTAATTGGTGAATGGTGGGTTCCAAATATCGGAAAATTATCCCTATTATATGGGGAAGAAATGGGGAAGAAATGGAGTTCAGAATCACGCTACATCCCTCTCTCTTAGGTAAATCATTCAATTTAATTTTTGCGTTTAATTGCGTTTAATTTTTGCTTTTGGTTTATTTTTCAATTTTTGGGTGTTTCTGGAATATTAGGGTTTTTAATTTCAATCGAGATGTTTCTGGAATATTAGGGTTTTTAAACCACACTCGTCACCTCCGATCGAGCTACGAGCACGAGTTTCAATCAAATTTAAGGTTTATCTTCAATCATGGTGTCCGATTCAATCATCAATGCATCAATTCCCAATGTTTCTAAGGATTTCGGCAAGGAAAAAAGGGTAATTTACTAATTACTTTAATTATTTATCTCTTATGATTTTTGTGTATGTTATTTGGAGTTCAGGTTTCTGGTCAGTTGAAAACTCGGTTTTCACAAACATTGTCTATGCCTCAGTTACGTGAGAATTTTGTAAAGGCAGCTTACGATCCTCGAATTTCTGGGGTTTATCTAAGCCTTTGAATTGTTTTTTTTTTTGGGTGAATTGAGCCTTTGAATTGTGGATGGGGTAAAGTTGAGGAAATTCGGAGGCATATTTTGGATTTTTGAAAGTCGGTGATAATTGTGTGTCACCCTTTATTTTCTTTTGTGTTTGTGTTTGTGTTTTTAATCCCGTATTTTTTATTTGATAATGTTGATTATTCGTCATAACTACAACTTCGAAATCAATACTCAATATCAATTAGCATAATGCATTAGATTGTTCGCTCGAGCTTTCTCACATGGCATAGACATGGTGTTGTTTAACCAAGTAAAACATTAGGAGAAAGTAAAGCCCTATATTTTTTTTCTTAATGTTGGCTTTCATGCATTCTAAAAATTCATGAAAAATTTTAATACTTTTTCATCGAAATGATTGTGTTTAAGCTGATAACGTACAAGTGGTAATAGTAATACCCGAGTCATTAAACTGAACAGATGCAGAAGCAAGAAAGAGGGCAGCCATTAGTAAAGAGCATATTTTGTACAGTTTTCCCATCTTTTTTTTGAGTTTTAACTACTCCGTATCTTTTTTTATATCAACTATTGCCTACATTTTCCAGAAATGTGGTAATTTGGTGGGCCGAGAAAAATCATGAAGATCCGATTTAATAGTCGATCTATTACTGCTTTTAAGTTATTGTGAGACCGTCTCAGAAATGTGATAATTTGGTGGGTTGAGTAGTAAAATCATAGAGATCCTTTCTAATAGCCTGTTTATTACTGTGTCTAATTCGAGATTTTGATCGTGTTTGTAATATACCAAAATTTTCTGCTTTACTTATGGTTAGTTGTGTTTCTGATTTATGATGTGTGAAATTGCGATTGGAAACAGGTAAAAGGCGATTATGCAAAAGCAGAAGAGTATTGTGGAAGAGCAATACTTGCAAATCCCGGGGATTGAAATGTTTTATCCCTCTATGCAGATTTGACCTGGCAAACTCAGAAAGTTTAAGAGCTGAAAGTTATTTTGATCAGGCAGTCAGAGCAGCTCCTGATGACTGGTGAGTCTGCCTTTGTCATTGAGTTTATTTGTCAACTAATATTGTTATTTTGTCATCACATGATCCATCGAGTCTTAAACATAAAGGGGTTATTGACATGGTCCATTAATTCAATTAAAGACTAGGATGACTGGGTATCATTGAGTTTATTTGTCAAACAGTTAATGATTCAATGGTCCAATTAGTCTAGGTCATTAACTGTTATTTTGAGGATTGAGATGAGTTTTTCCAATTTATTTCTTCATGATGCTTTTATTCTTTCTGTATTAAGTTATCTCAAATCGTCAGTTCTCTCTTCAGTTGTAACAATCTCAAATCTTCAGTTATACTTCTTTGCTTCACTTAGGGTTTTTATAATCCCTATTTGGACTTGGAGCGTGACTCGAACATATGTTGTATTCTCTTTTGTATTTCAATAAAATTTGATTTGATGTGTCTAAATTACAGTTTTGATACAAATGGTAAATTATTTCAAACCAAGCCAGTATCTGATACTAAAATTTGGTGACTAGCGCTTATGTTGCCATTGATATAAACAGGAACTTTCATGGTGATTTTTTGATTCTGATGTTGTTGATGATTAATTATCTGTTACTCAAATTTGGCTACTAGCACTCTTAGATAATGTGCTAGGGTCAAAAGATGATTAATTTGGTGACTTGGAAGCTCAGATTACAAATGATACCTGAAGTTTAGGCTTTATGTCTTTCTTAATTTCAACCTTGCTACTAAAGCCAATACTATAGCCTGTGCATTTATTTTGTTTTTTATTCCCCCCTCTGACCTCTTATTAATCAAACATAGTTTGTGGGTGGTTTCATTGGATTGAATTTATTTTATATTTTACTCCTGTTTAAACATCTGATATGGTGGAATTTCCCAAGACTTTTCTTGCATTTGATTTAAATGCATATTGTTGTTTTGATTTGTTTGCAATATCCTAAGTAAATTTACTGTTTTTTTTCTGTTTTGATCAGTATTAGGATTTTTTTTATTAGGTGTTGATAATTTAATTATTATGGATTTGCAGCATCAACAAGAACTTTTGTCTTGAGAAAGAATGAAGCAGCTGTTTTCCCTCGAACTCCTGTGCCCACAGAGATCAATATGAGCTCAATATGAGCTGTTGAGCAAGTTCATTTTACTAGGATTTTTTTTTTCTGTTAGGGTTTGCCGATGGCAAATTAAAGGTTTGATTTACTCTTTGTGAATTGAGTTTCGTGGTTTGTATTTGTATTTTCTTCTTCTTAAAGGTTGTGAATGTTATCATTGTGATTTTGTCTCAAATTACCGAGTATATTTTAATGCTAGACTGCAAGTTCATTTTCGTATTTTACTAGGGAAGTCAAATTTTGTTGTATATGAACATTATTATTATTTTTTAGGTGATTAAATGTACTATAATTAATATAATATTTAGTTTTTAAATACTTGCACGCATCACGTGCATATAAGACTAGTAACTTAATATCCAAAATTAAAATGGATTTAAATCTCTCACACTTTTCCATTATGACATTAAATATTTTTCATTTTTTCAATGTCATATTTTTAATAAAAGTGGAAACGTTATAAATAAACGTAATTTGCTTTGTTTAAATAAAAAAAAAGAGGAAACTTAATGCACATTAATTAATTGTTAAATGCGTGCAGAATATCAAACGTAAAGAACATTTGGGACGGGGGACGGGGGACGGGGGGAAGTATAAAACTAGCGCGTGCAATTGGCCAAAACCCCAAATATCGTAAACTCAACTATGTTAGGGGGTGTTTGGTTCCCGGATTTTAGGATGAGATATGGGTTTAGAATGGTTTAAACCCATACCATGTTTTTGGTTGAAAATTTTAAGAATTTTAAACTCATACCTCAAACACACAAGATATGGGTTTAAAACCTAGGGGTGGATGGGTATAGCCTCATACCGTATCAAACAAAAAGCAAAAACACGTCCCCAAAATCGAACCAACCATATTAAAAATCAAGTTCCAAACTCATACGGAGTAACACCTTAATATCATTCATTATTTCAACCCCGTACCAGTTTGCGAATCAAAAGCCGGTTAAAGTATTCATGATTTCTTGAGCATACAAATTGTTTGTGGATTTAGTGATGATTGGGGCTGAACTTGGTAGGGAGAACCCATGTTCGATCCCCTACAACAACTATTGGGAGGGGAATGAAACCTAACCATTCAGAGCTCACCCCAAATCCAGATTAGCCCTATGAGTGAATCGGGTGCTAAAAAATTTTATTTCTCGGGCATAGTTAAAAATTATACTTCGTATTAAAAAGGATTTTTTGGATAAAACCACCTTTAAAAGTTGCCACTTTTGAAATAACCACCTTATAAGTTTTTTTTTTTTTAAATAACCACCTTAAACTTTCTCCGTTAAGGAAATCACCACCTAATGTTAACTTCCGTCATAACTTCTGTTTGTGGGTCCCACATCCAACGGCCATCTTATGTTTTTCCTCTTCTTTTCCTTCCTTCTTCCTCTTTATAATCTCTTCCTCCATTAACGCACCTTGGTCAAAAAAAATTCTTCAAAATCCGCAAATTCACTCAATATCTCTTGCATTTTTTCAAATATATTTTATCAAGAAACAATTTTCGGCATTTTCCCTCTATTTATCAGCATGGTGCGCGTAGTTAAACATGTAATTTATGCTTAATTGAAATTAGGGTTCTTCAGTTGTAGATTTGAGGGTTTTTCAAATTGGGGATTTAAACTCAATTGATTGCCACAGGTTGATGGGCCACGTAATAATTATTATTGCGGAGCTCCTGTGTGTTTTCTCAGTTATTCATGAAGCCTACCATATAATTTGGATTTTGACCAGCAATTTGCATATAAATACAGCAAGATTTGTAGGTTTATGTGGCTAACAAAAACGTAATTGGTAATCACCTATGTATTGAGAGCTTTAAGCTGATTTATGTGAGAAAGAATTGGTAATCACCGTCCTATAAAAATGACATATTTACCAGTGAGTCCATGTGAGATTCAGAATCATCAGCAAATCCTTCTAACCCTACTCAAATGAACATATCTTATTTGATGATCCTTGGAGAGTTGAGTCCATAAGTAATGATAATTTGATAGTTGTTTGTTTGAGTGGGATAAAATTTTATCGACAATGCGCTATGGTTTGGATGCCACAGCTAGCTCCCACGCATATAATTGCCATTAGCATTACCCTGCGCTTCAAAAGGACCGCATAACGTGGCCTCAAGAACAACAAGTTCTATACTTTTAGTTAAGAGGCAGGCTTGCAGCTAATACTACTCGTAGAGTTGTAGATAGAATTATAGAAGTAATAGATGAAGAGAAGTAAAAATACTCCATATATACTTTGGTATGATACTAATCACTTCCGGTATGTTCCCCATTGCTTGCTGCGAGGTTGACCTTGCGAATGTCAACTCTAAGAAAATCTCAGTCGCTCAATTTCACTACCCTACTTCAAATTTACATCAATCCAATTATTTTGCATATGTTTTCAGAGTAGAGATACTTCCTCTGTTTTTTTAATTGTTCCAACTTGTCACATTCAGCCGTTTGCCCACCCCACAACTTTAATACTTTATTGACTAAGTTGTTGTTTGGTTGCAATTAATTAGAGGAGATAGATTCAAATTGTGTAATTAGAGGTGAAAAGTACAGAGAAGCAATGAGGGAGGAGGGTGAAAGAGAGATAATGAAGAGGAAGAAATGGTTGGGAATATGAAAAGAGAGAGAGTATCGAGTGAAAATGGAGGGAAAGGGAGGAAAAACATAAGATGTTCGTTGGATGTGGGACCCACAAACGAAAGTTCTGACGGAAGTTAACATTAGGTGGTGATTTTCTTAACGGAGAAAGTTTAAGGTGGTTATTTAAAAAAAAAACTTATAAGGTGGTTATTTCAAAAGTGGCAACTTCAAAAGGTGATTTTATCCAAAAAAAAAAATCCTATTAAAAAAAAAAATTTGTTGAGCATCACCCTCTCGGGTTTGAACCATGTCTTTGTTGAGCAGCACCTGTTCTCCGCTTTCATGGCGAAACTGCAGTCACCGAACTCCTAAAATCACAACCCCTGCCGCATTTTTCCGCCATGGGTGCAGGAGCACTAATCAAACAGCCCTTCAATTCAACTCTTCTGCACCAGATTCTTTGTTTACCCAACGATTTGGGTTCTGCATTTCTGGGGCCAAATTGGGATTTCGTGTGAAAGCTGAGAACAGTGGAGGAGAGATAAAGATGAGTGAGGAAGAAAAATTGGAAGAATTGAGGGGGAAGAGTACAATGCCTGATAGGTTTAGGCACTTGACTAAGGATGCTCCTTCTCCCCCTCTTCGTTGGCCTTGGTTTGTAGGTCTCTCTCTTTCTCTCTCTCTCCGTTTAGCTTTATCTTTAGTGGTTTTTATTTTTTTATTTTGTTGATGTTGTGCCCCTTTATTTGAATGTTTTAAATGGATTTTCAGTTCATCATGATTCCGCTTGTTTTTTATATTTTTTTGTTCAGTTCACTCAAAATTTTATGGAAATTAATATTGAAGGAAAGGAGTAAATTGGGAAATGTGTTGGTTTTGATGGAGGAGGTTAATGATTCTCAATGTTGGAACAAGAAGAAATTCAGTAGCAAGGGTTTTGAGGTGGGTTAGTGTTGGTTTTAGATATTCTATATAATTTGACATGGGTTATAGATAGCTCTTAGCCGAATACCCAATTTCCTTGTGGATTGTTTATTAAGCGGTTTTAATTGGTGGTAAGAACATTGAGACTATGAAATTTTGCAAGGGAGTTCTGATGACAATTGACAATGTCCATCGTACTGCTTCCTCTAGCTCTAGAGTACGACAATCAATTGATGATGTCCATGGTAATGTTTTTCCAGCTCTAATTTGTGTTTTTCTACATAAAATAGTTCCAGTAGTAAGGAATGGTGGTAGAAATTTGAAAGGCATATGCATACTTGGCCAACTTGGGGGATGCTAAATGATTGGGGATAGAGTTGTGTGACCATAGATTATTTCTTGGGATTATCTTGCAAAAGTACATCGAATACCATTACTATCACCGTCATTTATTACCGTCTACCAAACCACCGTTATTGCATATTGTGGTGTAGTCCATGTAATACAGGTTACATCCAACTTGTTGAAAAATTCTGGTGCCTGTTTTTGTCTCTTATACACGGAAGGAGTATGTGCTAGTGTACTATTCTTATGGGAACAACTACAATTTTGTTGGATGTTCAAATATATTTGTTGGATGTTTGAGTGTGTTTATTGGTCAAACATGGACTTAAACAACCTGTAGGAAAATAGCGTGCATCAACAAGATTTATGAAATGCCTGTTAAAAATATATTTCATGATAATTTCCCATTTGATCAGGCTCTAATAAGAACGTACGATATTCAAAACCTACAAAAGGGTTATTTACTGGATACTGATTTCATGTGAAGTGAGCTTGGCTACTCTGTACTCAATAATATTGCATCACTGGTAGTGTTAGCTGAAGCAATTGTACTCATGTCCTTCAATGCTCTGGGGTGTCTTTATTGTATATACTTCAAAGGGAAATTTCTTATTTACATTATTGTGAGTGATATTCTCGATGGTAGTTTTTCTTTTTTCTATTATTGAGAGTTGGTATGGTTTATGGTAAAGTCGACAAGAGTATGAGCATTTATTTTCCTGATCTGTTGATCAACGAGGATTCAGAAGCAGGGTCCTAGTTAATTATAACTTGTTATCTGGAAAGATCCTCAACTGCACCTATTAGTCTCTATTATCATTTTTGATACTAGGGAAAACCAGGGGAGGTTATTTTAGAAATATTCGCCCTTACTCAGAGTCTCCTTTCCTTTTTCTGTCAAGTGTTAAACTTTTTTATGGGATTTTTTTTTTGTTGGGGAGGAGGGGAGGGGGATGACTGGTGAGGAAAGACGATGGGTTGTTTTAAAGGGGTAGAGATTTAAGATGTTCCTTTGTTATCAAAGGCTGAAAGTGGAAGGGCATTTTTTTGGAATGTGATGTTACTATATGAAAACTGAATATGAGGATGAGCATCTCTTATCCCCATGGATGCAGGACCTTAGGCATTGTTTTTTTACCACTCGAGGGTTGTTCTTCCATAAATTTATCACTAAAGTAGGCTGATATCCCTTCATACGATATTATTGACATTATACAAACATTCAAATTCACTATATTTGATCTTGCTACCATAGAGATCGATGGTTATCCACAATGTATGGATCTGATCTGGAATTGCTTGCACCCTGGCAATTGACAGTTTTTGGTGAGCAATAGATATACGTTTTTAAGGTCGTTGAATATGGATGCTTTAGGTAAGGGTGATGATAATTAATAATGGAAATAAAAAATTTAATGAAATTTTCTTCGTAGTCCACCTTTCTTGGGTGATTGCTGCATTTATACGAGGCAAAAAGGTAAAATAGGTGTGGATGAGGGGAAGGTAAGGAAGGGTGGAGGAAGGAAGATTTCCTTTTCCCCTGCTTTTGAAATTTATTCAGGTAAAACAAGGGGTTTGATGTCTTGTGTATTGAGTTGGAACTTATAAATGAGTTTTGACTTTGCTCTCAAATTTAAGGAAATCAAGATTGGGTGAAGAAGTGAAGTGGGAATTTTGTTAGTGTTCTTGGTAGGGAGATTAATGATTCCCAATTTCAGTACAGGGCTCTTAAGGTAGGTTAATATAATTTGACATGGGTTATAGATAGATCCTAGCGGAACACCCAATCTGCTTATGCTTGTGTGTACGGCTATATGGCCTGTTTGTTAG
The DNA here is from genome assembly GCF_020520425.1 of Spinacia oleracea. Lineage (NCBI taxonomy): Eukaryota > Viridiplantae > Streptophyta > Magnoliopsida > Caryophyllales > Amaranthaceae > Spinacia > Spinacia oleracea. The sequence continues at coordinate 89,178,584 of NC_079488.1, read as the reverse complement.
ACAGTTTTAATTGGTGGTAAGGATGATGACTTTTTTATGAAATTTTGCAAGGGAAGTACCACGACAGTGTCCATGGCAGTTAATTTTTGCAAAGGAAGTCCCAAGAAAATTGATAATGTCCATGGCAATGCTTATATGTCTTGTTCTACATTAAGTTTCATTAGCACTCTTACTACACTACTACCTCTATGGCTCTACCTGGTAATAAGTGGTAATTGATATTTGAAAGAAATATGCATACTTAGAGGTTGCTTTGAACATAGTTGCATGACCATGGACATTTTCTCGGGATTTACATCATACAAATAAATTACATGCAACGTAAATCCCAAGAAACAAATTGGGACAAATTCTTCTTAAACATCTCCTCCAAGAAAAATCAAACAAATAAATTGGGGAGGAGGTGTTTAAGAAGAGTTTGCATTTAAACTTCCAAGTTAAGCAGTCATCCCTTTTTTACTATTTTATTTTTCAAACTTTTCTCGTTTTCCTATTTACATTTTATTATTCTTTCAAATTGCCTCTTCTTTAAATCGGCTTATCTTGTTTTCGTGTACCCTCTGTTTTCGTGCCTGATGTCTACTCTCTTTAACATAACCTTTTATTTTTCTTTTATTTATTTTATTTCTCTTAGTTCACGTTCCGTAGACGGCTCTGTATAAAGGGTCATGTTAGCCGACCTCGCATTTTAGACGGTTCGTCAAAGGGCCATGTTGGTGGTAGGTATTGTTGGGGCTATTTTTCTTCGCAAGTCCTAAATTGAGAAGAAAACAAAAAATCCCTGAATAAGTAGTTTTTCCTATTTTCTCTCCCGTAAATTTTCTTTTATCTTCATTAAGTAGTTTTTCTATCCCTTAGTCTTATCGTCTTAAGCATTTTGATTTTCTATCCAAGAACTTGTGAACCTCTGCAATTGACATCTAGAAGTACCATGCTAGGGCTTGCACTTTTCTGTTTATGAAAGCACATTCTATATGTCTTTCAGCCTTTCCTAGGAGATTTGGCATCACTTCGTGATAAAGTTGGAACTTTCCACAAATTATATTAGAAGGTAAATTTGCTAAAAGTGCCACGATGACTTTAACTCTCATGTCTGGAGTGTGAGGTGTTATTTACGATAACTAGTTGGGCTTCTCAAAGCAGATTACGTAGATGTGTGTGTGAGTTAGAGCATGTACATTGGTGAGAGCTCTCCAGGTAGCTCTCCACTCTCCCTCTACCACAATCTCTCTACAAGATACTCTCAATAACCCTTTCCAAAAAACACCCAACATTTGAGGCTTCTTCAAAAGAGCTCTACAATCTCTTATTTACTATTTGATGGTCCCATATTATATTGTTTATTTATTCAACCTCATAATTAATTGTTTTTCACAAACAAAGTGACTCTCCACTTATCAACAAAAATCAATTCTTGGAGGTGTCTTGGCCAAGAGCTATCTTGAAGTAGCTCTCCATTCTAGGGCTTGCACTTTCATGTTTATGAAAGCACATTCTATATGTCTTTCAGCCTTTCCTAAGAGATTTGGCATCACTTCGTGATAAAGCTGGAACTTTCCACAAGTTATATTAGAAGGTAAATTTGCTAAAAGTGTCACGATGACTTTATCTCTCATGTCTGGAGTGTGAGGTGTTGTTTACGATAACTAGTTGGGCTACTCAAAGCAGATTACGTAGATGTGTGTGAGTTAGAGCATGTACATTGGTGAGAGCTCTACAACTAGCTCTCCAATCTCCCTCTACCACAATCTCTCTACAAGATACTCTCAATAATCCTTTCCAAAAAACACCCAACATTGGAGGCTTCTTCAAAAGAACTCTACAATCTCTTATTTACTATTTAATGGTCCCATATTATATTGTTTATTTATTCAACTTCATAATTAATTGTCTTTCACAAACAAAGTGACTCTCCACTTGTCAACAAGAATCAATTCTTGGAGGTGTCTAGGCCAAGAGTTATCTTGAAGTAGCTCTCCATGAAGAGCTAATCAAGAGCCACTTAAGAACCCCAATGTGGGCCAAGTGATGGTTCTTGTTGGAGAGCTACTTGGAGAGCCTTTCCAAGAGCCCCAATGTACATGCTCTTATGTATAGAGATGACAATGGGTCGGATCTGGAACGGATCTGGCAAGGCCCAGACCCGCTTTTTGTAATTGGATGTAGATTCAATCCTGATCCATTGGGTCTAAAAAGTTCAGACCTAGATCCATTGGGTCTAGCGGGTCAAGGGTTGGGTCCTAAATGGGTCTAGGTGTATTTGTTTTCCAAAAAAGATTATCGCTCATTTTTCTCATCCTATATATGTTATTAGCCCATTTTTTGTATGTACCAATGATGTTCTTTAATAAAACTACTGCATACAGAAAATTTGTTACTTCGTATTATCGTTTAGGAAAAAAAAAGGCACACCAGCATTGTATTACGATAAAAATTCAAAGTTTGTATTACTAATTTACTACAACTTAGATGACGCGTCAAACAAATTTTAAATAGCTTAGTATCATAAAAACTCAAAAAAGTTTAGAAAAACAAAGATTAAAATATATTAAAAAGCTAATATTTTTTGGGTCCATGGGTCGGATCTAGGTTTGAAAATCTTAGATCCGGATCCAGATCCACTAGGTCTAATTTTTTGGACACAGACCCTTAAAAATGGGTTGGGCCTAACCGAATCTAGGTCGGGTCTTGAACCCATTGCCATCCCTAGTTATGTCTGCTGAATACAAAGCTGCCTAAAGTAGATTGTGTTATCTTTTTTATTTAGCGCGCCGGGAATATTTAGCATGAAAAGGGCTCAAAGTATTTGGATTTCACATGGTAGTTTCAAAAACATGGGGTCACCTGAATGAGAAGTTAATATTGATGGAGGGGAACGACTAGTTTTACTTTATTTGGTATGTCGTTTCATGATAGCCTGACATTGATGCGTCTGTTGTTGTCTCCTTGAGTTTTTAGGGAACATGTGGATGACTTTTTTTTAGTGTATCGTGGTTGCTAATATGGACGTAAAAGATGATAGGAAGACTGTTTGTTGCCACATACCTGAATTAGTTTAGATGTATTGAACTCCATGGTCTTGCTGAACTTGTGCCTATGCCTATCAGGCTATCATTATTGGTAGAACAAGACTTAGAAAATGGCTGTTGAAAGTATGTGTCTTGCAAGATAATGTATGCTTTGATCAGGCTCTAATAGGATGAAAATCCCCATGCATCCAAATCCTACAGAAAGGATACTGATGTCCTGTTAAGTGAGCCTGGTTACTCAATCATACTCCAGTACTGATAATGATAGCCAGAAAAAATTGTTTTCCAGTCCATGAATGATTTCTCTGGTGTCTTTATGATATATACTCCGAAAGAAAAAATAAAAATCATTTACATTGATGTGCGTCGTGATATTCTGGATGTAATTATTTCTATAACTGAGAATTGGAATGAATTATGGTGCACTCTGCATGGGAATGAGCACTTGTCTCCTGTTGTAGTGTTAAAAGAAGACTTGGATGGACACAAAGGGTCAGAGGATGGGTTGTTTTAAAGAGGTCAGAAGATGGCTTGTTTTAAGAGGTTGAGATTTAAGATATTCGTCAATTGTTAGAAAGTGGAAAGGTCTTGGTTGGAGTGTGATTTTTTACATCCAAAGTGATTGTGGATCAATTTCCCTATGTAAGCCGGACAATAGTGTTGCCTGTCACTTGAGGGTAGCATTTTCCATAAAATTTCACTAAATTGTTCACCTGGTAGGCAGGCATCCCTTCACATGATGTTATTGACCTGTTTAACTTTTAAATTCACCGTATTTACTCTTGCTACCATGATCCACAATGTTTGGATCTGATCCAAAATTACTTGTTTGCTTGTTAGCAGTTCTGGTAACTGGGGTGTTTGGGAAGAATATCATATCTTATTGCTTTAGGTCGGTTAATTTAGGAAAGGGTGATGAAACTAATAACAAAAATAGATAGTTTTTCGGAATTTTTCTTGGTAGTCCACCTTTTTGGTGATTGCAGCATAAAATGACTAAAAAACAAGTCAAATGTTAAATGGACGTGAGTAAGCCCAGTAAGGGGAGGGTGAAGACGGGTGGTGGAATTAAGATTGTTTTTCCTTGTTTTTGAAGTTTATTTGGGGTGGAACAAGGGCTTTCAATCTGGTGTATTAATTTGGAAATTGATAGAATCAGGCTAGTTTGGTTTAGAACTTAGAAATAAATCCACTTACCTGCTTTCCATTATGGCATTATCCCTCCCCCCCCCCCCCCCCCCCCCACCCCCAACACACACACACACACACACACAAAAGAAAAAAAGTGGGAAGGAGATGTTTAGGAGGAGTTTGCATGTAAACTTCCAAGTTATGGAGTCATCCCTCTTTATCTTTCCCTTCACCTCCATGCCTGCCTCTTTCAAATGAGATATTGGTATGCCAAGAAAATGGACATAATGGTGGGAGGTAATGTGGGACTTTTTTTTTTACTTCCTTTACGAGTGCACCCAACAAGGAAGAGGGATTAGTAGCTTCACACGTGAACTGAGTCTTGCATTTGGTATCAAACGAGATTTTTTTCCCCTCTGTGGAAGGAAGTATGAAAAGTTTTCTTTTGCCTCTACATGGGAACGTAAAAAGGCATGGAAAGATAAGAGTCATGGCATGGGTAAAATTAAGGTCAGTCTTTCTTTGGTTAAAATGATGGTACTACCTGTCTACCTTCCAGGATGTCTCAATAATGGGACCCACCCATAATAAAAATAAGATTGGGGCCGCGGCTTAAAGCTACTGTATAACGGGTTCCCTTATGCCAATGAAACCTCTCTCGTAGCTTTTTCCATCGTCTCTCCCATGTTTTGTAAATCGTTTTCTATCTTGCTTTGAATAAGGAGTTTTCCAATCCCTCGGTCTTACCATCTTAAGCCTTTTAATTTTTTATTCGAGTACTTATGAACCTCTGCAGTTGACATCTAGAAGTACCATTTGACTGGTTGCCACTTTTCTGTTTAAGAAAGACATACTATTGGCCTTCCAACATTTCCAAAGAGATTTGCATCACTTGTTGGCAAAGAAAGAATCCTCCACAGGTGATACTATATGGTAAATTTCCAAAAAGTGTCACAATGACTAAAACTCTTTAAGTCTAAATTGTCTGGTGCTGCTTACGAGAAGTAGATGGACTACTCGAAGCAGATATTAGCTGAATGTGTTTGTGAGTTGTGTGCTGGAAACAAAAATGCCGAAGTATTGGGCCTTTTTTTAAAGTGTATCAGTATATTGAGCATGAAAAGTGCTCAAAGTATTTGGATTGCACATGGTAGTTTCAAAAGCATGAGATCTTTTGGAATGAGAACTCATTTTAATGGAGGAAAAACTAGCTTTACAGGTGCTGTATTCGATGACAGCCACATTGGTATGTCTGTTGTTGCCTCCTTGATTTTAGAGAATTTTTTTGGATAAGTTTTTTCTAGTGTATCGTGGCGGCTAATATGGACATAAAAGATGATTGGAAGATTTATGGTGTCCTATACTTGAATTAGTTTTAGCTGTACTGAACTCTATGGTTCTGCTCAGCTTGTTCCAACCCCTGGCATTTTACTGGTTGGTGATATGTTGTAACTTCACTAACTTGTAAGTCTGTTTACTAATTACTGAAACCAAATGTTTCTTGTCCTTCTTGAAGCTTGCTTCTACTTACTCTGTGCTGGCCTTGCTAGGGTTTACAATACTTCAGTTTTTCAGTGTGGTATTTTTTCAATGTTATCGCCATTTGCTTCATGCTGACTTCGCTTATGATATTTGCAGCGCTGGCATTTCTCATCTATGCATGGAGATCAGTCCTGTGGGAACTTTCTAATTGGCGGAAGCTGTTATTGGGCATTTTTCAGTTTGTTGGATACCTATCAAAACTTGTGTTGGCGTTTATATTCCATTTTATAGGTGACCCAATCACGTACACTGTTCTCTTTGTTGAGTCTACAGTTTATGCCATCCACTCCTTTTACTCCAGTATAGTGACGTCTGCTCCAATACCACAATTAACCTTTATCATTATGCTCGCTTCTACTGTACTGGCGATTGGAGAAGCAGCTTCTCCAGACTCAATAAAGTGTCAACCATATCTTCTTACTGCAGCTGGAATCATTGGTTATGGAGCAGTGAGAGGTTTCATCACTGAACCAGTCTTCTTGTTGATGCTTGTTGGACTCTTCAGCTATTCCCGATTTTTGAAGAAAAGGGACAATGTTTGTTCTGCATTACCTATTGCAACTGTACTGGCCTCTGTCGGTGAGCCGTGGGTTAGAATTATGGCAATCATCTCATTTACAGCATTGGCTATTTATCACCATTCAAAGAATCTTAAACAAGTAAATGAAGTATCTGAAGTCACTTCCTTCAGAGGAAAAGTTCCACTTCCTTTGTTGGGTGTCGCATTAGCCATTGGAATCCGTGTTGCTGCTAAGTGGGCTGGTTATCGCCATTTGACATGGATGATTATATAGTTTATGTGGAAGAAATTTCTATGATATTGGCTTTACAGAGTTATGGCTTAATTGACCTAGTCTGAAGGTCCATTGTTGCCATTTTTCTCAAGATTACAGCCTTGATCCCTCTGGCTATATTATGGTTGTATATGTTGACATTTGTAGCTTTTTTTTAATAGGCAATTTTGTAGTAAAATAGTAGGCTAATACATTGCTTAGTGTATAATTTGATTTGTTTATCAAGGAAGAATATGTATTATTTTTCCTATCCCAGATTTCATACATACATACAAACTACACAAGCTTGTGGTCAATCCTGGGGTGTCAAACATGTAGATCACCTAATTTTTATGTTTAGTGATGTGGGTGCGGAATAGTGTTAGCTTTCAACTGCCTTCCCCGGGCACTAAACCTATTTTCGGATATTGGTGTAGCATTCTTTGAGTGAGAATAGCAGCAACTACGCTCTAAGCTTGGTCAAGGACTTTAAGCACCCAAAAAATTGTTTTATATTTAAGGAAGAAAGCAGCTTACATTGGTGTGGCTTTCCTCCTTCATAGATCAATCTGATCTCACAATGTATTTCAACTATCACGCTTATTAATGGGAAAGCTTCAGAATCCTTTAAGCCTAAGTGTGGTTTACAACAAGGTGATTCTCTATCCCCTGTACTTATTTCCTTTTTGTATGGACATCTTATCCAGAATGCTCTCAATGGCTGAAAACATTGCACAAATACAGGGAATAAAGATCTCTCTTCGAGCCCCTTCTATAACACACTTGTTTTTGCTGACGATGCGATGATTTTCTTCAAAGCTACTGATAATTCATGTAAGAACCCGATGGAGATTTTTTCACGCTTTGGGGAGTTCTCATGACATCAACTAATTTTGCAAAAGTACTTTGTTAAACTCTCTTCGTCGATGCCGGCTAGCTCAAAGCGATACTAGCTATGCCACAAGTTGAAAATATGGGGACTCATTTGGGGGTCCCGATTGATCTTAGGGGGAGGAAATCAAGCGCTTTTTAACCTATTATTCATTCGGTGGACAACATAATAAGGTCTTGGTCTAACCTCCACATTTCTCAACCAACTAAGTTGATACTCATACAATCAATCCTAATGAGTTTATCCTCCCACATAATGAGAAGCATCAAGCTGCCGGTCTCGATAGCAAACAAGATTGATGCCTTGGTCATGAGGTTTTGGTGGGCTGCAAATGGTGATAAGGGCCTCCATTGGGTTAGAAGAGATACCATTCAACTCCCCAAAGGTTTTGGGGGTCTAGGTTTGCGTTCTACTAGACTTCTTAATGATGCTATGTTGTTTTAAAAAATTATGAGGATCCATAACAATCCCCAACTCCTGATTGCAAGAACAATAACAAACGTGTATGGGTGTTTTGTTTTCTGTAGTAATAAGGGTCAGATGGAAGCTCGTGGGGGAGAAGAGGTCTCTTACAAGCGGTAAAGAGGTTTGAATTAGGGCTTACTTGGAAAATTGGAGATGGTAAGAGTGTCCGTGTTGTTAACATGCCATGGGTGAATGGTGTAGTGCCACACGTAGATTCGAATCAACAATTGGGGCCAACAAGAAAATGGATGGTTAGTGACTTCATTACTAATACCAATGGGTGGAACTCGATTTTAATTCGAGAGCGATTTGAATGGGAAGATGCTACATCCATTTAGCCATGGAACTTTCAAAGGGGCATGCAAGGGATCGTCTTTACTAGAAATACCATCCTTGGGGGAAGTTGGGTTATGCCCTCTTAGCAAGTCTGGAGGGCGAGAGTCAAGGTGAGGGAACAAAAAATTTGAAGCTAATTTGGAAGCTCCATGTCATGTCAAAATGGAAGATTTTCTTATGGAAATTGTACCATAATGCAGTGGCAGTGCAAAATAACCTAGCTAATAGAGGGATAAACCTCTCTACTGAATGCGATTATTATGGAAATGTGGGTGAAGTTGTGCAACATCTCTTTAGGTTTTGCAGCTTAGCAAAGCTAGCATGAGCTCTTTTCCCACTAGCTATCTACTCTGAGAATGATGAGACCACTCCGTTTGCGGAATATATAGTTTCAAAGCTATATCTTGCTCTTTTATAGCAATGATGGTTACAATAGTCCACGAATTGATTGTTTTGTGGCCATGTTATGGAGTCTATGGGTGACAAGGAACGAGAGGAATTTTAGTGATACTTCATGTCACACTGGAAGGTGGTTCGATTTATGGAAGTGGGAATGATCGATTCAGGGATCTTTAAGAATCCTAATAAGCCGATGACAAACAATTCACTTGAAGTTGAACAACTAGTGCAACCCCCAGGGTTCCACTATGTACACTTGGGACAACAACTTTCTTTTCCTAACTTTGTTTTGCATGTGGACGGGTCTTGGGGATAAGCGATCGAAACGTGATGGAACAGGCTGGGCTATAAACCATAGTGGTAATTCTGGTGGAGGAGGAACGTATGGTTTGGCAAGCTCGACTCTACACGCGAAAGCTAAAGCATGTCTCCATGCCCTGCAATGGTGCATTAAGAAAGGAAGGGATGATGTTCTCTTGCTTTCGTACCCTGCAACGTTGATCAACAACCTATCAAAATCGATGGTTGATGATATTCCCATTTGGTGGACAAATCGTGACATAAAGGATTTGGCTTCTAAGTGCAAGATTATGTGATCCTCAAGGTAGATCGGAAACAAGTGAATAGGGCACATGAAATTGCTAATATGTGCACATGAAATTGCTAATATGTGGTATGTCGTGTTTTTCTTTTAGTCACTTGTCTCGTTTAGGTTTAGCTATTGTTAAAAAAAAGGTAAAAAAATAATAATTTGAAAAGATACGGAGTAAAAAACTTGTGAAGGTCTTCTACTCTATTTTTTGCACTAGGTTAACGATTTTCAATCTGGCCCGGCCTTTTGGGCGCTGCCAATTGAAGCTGATGTCAAAATTAGGGTTTAAGCCGCCCTGCTTCCACCTCTTTCTCTCTCCGCTATAAAATCTCAACCTTAAACCATTTCCAATCATCTCATTCCTCCCTGCCTCCATCTCTCCCTCCCATATCATTCTCAAATATCTGTTTCTTTCTTCCCCAATTTAATGGAGTTTTTAGTTTCTGCAGTTTAATCACGCGCACTTGCTTACCCCGGGCTTCTCCGAAAATTTTCAATCTGACGATGCTAAAGCCCCAAAGCTCGTGCTATATTTACCGCCGTTCGTGTTGCAGTTCCGCCGCCTCTCCACGGCGTTTCTGTGTCTAAGAAACGGCCACATCTCTTTCCTTAATTGTTAATTTCTTTTGCCTCAAACACCTTTAGGCTTTCTTGATTTGTATTTCTTGATTCAATTGAAGTCTAGTCATGAAGGCATACACAGATTTTTGCGGTGTTAACGTTGAGGTTAACACTTTCTTCATTGTTATGCCTCTAAAGTAATCCGCTATATTTTTTTTTAAAATTATTTTTTGAAAATTGAGGAAATCTTTGGCGATGATTAGATACTTATCCGCGCTTCTGAGATTCACTCGATGAAGTATGGATTTAAAATGGTTGAATTTCTTGATATGAGCCGCTTTTGTTCTTATTTTTAATTTGTTTTTCAATTTCAAATTTTAGCAGTGAGGATTGATTAATCAGCTTAATGCCAGTTCTGCTTCAGAAAATTCTTGATCGAAAGAGCTGTATAATACCCTGAGCTAAATAAAAAATTATTTATTATTGATTTAATTTTTTAAAAATTTAAATTATTTGTGGATTAAGTTAATTGAAGGATTAATGATGGTTATTTCACTTGGTTGAGGGTGTAGATCTGACTTTTTAAAGCGCTACATCTATATATGATATCATCTAATATACAATCTGAAACCTTGTAATATAGTTTGTATTTTATAATTAGGCCAGTGATGATATAATCCAAATAGATGAGATATAATGGATCTGAGTCCCTGTCTAACAGGGGGAACCTCTCGGTGAAATTACATTCATACGATATTACTGGATTTAACTGAGGTTTTCCATGCTTAAGAATGTTTAGGTTGGTATTTGTAATTTAAACTAATTTAATTAGTTATTTTGGTGAGTTTTAACTATACTCTTTACACCTTGTTAAAATGTGGGTAAAGAGCCTGAAAAAACTCAGAAAGTGAGTGTTGTCATCAGCTTCTTCCTTAGACTTACGGGACTGGAGTTAAATAACGGCACTACATTTTTTCCTAATTAAATCTATCTATCGGGTTATGTTTGGCTTTTATTTTACCAAAATTTCCGGTTTGCCGGTTATAATTGAATAGTACGAAACAATATACTTGCAAGTTGTCATCCAATAATATTTCCAATGAGAATTGTTCAATGGACATACTTAAAATGCTCTCTTGGTGTAGTAGTTTTAAGTCTGGCGCTTTGTACGCTAGGTTGAGATCAGACACATTACAAGGGTGCCGGAAAACGCATCTCCAAAATGATCGATCTTCAAAGTGGTGGATATGTCAACATGGAAAATAATACGAGTAATAAAATTTTCTTATTTTATATCTTTAGATAAGTTAGGATATAGTCAGTTAGGAAATTAACTATCCTAACTTTTATTGTATCTTTCTTTTTTTTAAAAAAAAAATCGTTTGTAGACATTAGGTGATGAACCAATATTATATTTCATGGGCTTGAGGCTGAGCTTTGGATCTTTAGACCTTAGGACCCTTAGTTAGGCTCAAGGGCGTATCTTGTAGAACTAAGTAATAACCGTGTTAACTAAGATTTCTCCTTTGACTCTTTGAGTAATTGACTTTTATAATGAAGATGCAAAAATAATAACTCAACAACAAAATGATAGAAAAATCAGTGTATAAAAAGGTAGGCAGACGGACTAAAGAAAGTAGACAAGAATTATAATGCATGGCTGTATGAGTGTCCACAGCAGCTTTATTTACCAAAAATATTGGCGTTTTCTTTAAAATAAAAAGATCCTAATTCTCTGTCACTGTGTGTATTTCTCTCCTCTTCACTGCCTTTATATTCTAATTCTCTCCCAAATCACTCAAATTTCATCACCATATTTTCCGTGAAACATTTTTCTCTCTCTAGAAGTAAAAAATGATTAACGTTGCGATTGTGATGCTAATTTTGGGAACATTTGGAACAGGGGTTAATTCCCAGAATTTAATAAGTTGGAACAAACTGAAGATGTTTGTTGATGAACTTCCTGATATACCCAAATTATATGGGTATAAAGTTGTTGGTGGAAAAGCTGTTCCGACTTATTTGAAAATTGGCATGTTCCAAAAGAATTGGGTTAGTTCTTCATCTCTTCTGCTTCTTTCTCTTTAAATAAAATTATAATTTTGGGATATTAATTAAACTAAAATGTTAAGTTGTTTATTTGTTCCTGTTCTTTCGGCCTCCCCTGTTTCTAGTGAATCAGAATTCGTTGAATAAATTATACTCATGATTTTCAAAAAAATTAAGGCACAAGGAATCGAAATTGAAAAGAATGTGCAGTTTTAGAAATTCTAAGAATGATTGTAAGCAGGTGTCAAAAAGTGATTGGCGCTTTAAGATATATTTCATAGGGTGATGATCATTTTCGTATTTCATAATTTGATGGTTATTATCAACATGGATGTAATTAAGTGCTCACGGGCTTTCCCTTGTTATTTGAACTCTAGTAGTCAGTGATTGATTTTGTTCATTTTATCAATTTATTATGTCCTTTAGCTAAAATGATAAAGTGTACAGTATTTTGTTTATGAGGAATTAATTGTTTCATTTCTTGGTCATATCGATTATATATTTGTTAAGAGTTCTTCCCAAATATAATTGGTACAAAATTGACATATACTTTTAATTGGATGAAAAATATTACTCATGTTAGTAAGTAGTAGTAGAATCGTAGATATCATAGTTGATCGGATTACAAACAATAAAACAAAATGTGTCCCACTAATTAAAGCTAGACTTGATGATAGGAGTAATATCTTTGAAAATACAAGGCAAGTTTGTGAAAACTAAAAAGTCCTTGTGGACCATGCAGAAGACGACAGTGTCACATTGTCTGCCAAAGATCAAAGTTTCACATTCGTAACATGTTGCTCACTATACAAAATTATTAACGACTTTAACTTTGAAAATTTTGTGCAGTGGGAAAAGAGATCGAATTACTTTATCATAAATAGTATTATATCTTTATAAAGTGCTGTATTTGATTAGATGTGTTTCAATCATGTTTCATTACAAATAAAAGGAAACCATTTTACAAAATGATAAAGTTCGCAACTTGCGACAAATTAGTTGTGTGATGTATCACATATTACAATTGCAAACTAAAGATTTTTTAACATAAAAACAATATCATTATAATTATATATATAAAAAAAATGGGTAGGCAATATTTATATCCTTATTTAGCAAAATATTATTTTTATTTTATTCTTTAAAATTTTGAATAACTTGTAAATTAAGGAATTAAAAAAAACAATCATATATTATTACTAGATTTTAGCTTGTGTAATGCACAAATTATATTAAATTGTTAAGTTAAAATAAAAAATCCTATATATAGCAACTGCTATATTTTATATATTAGATTAGATTAGGTTTTTTTTTATTTTGGATTGAATTTTGGTTTAGATTTATTTTTTAACTATTAAAATGTTTGGTTTTGGATGAAGTTGTATATGCGTAATATTAGTAACTAGATTTTAGCGCGTGCGATGCACTGATTCTATTAGATTGTTAGTTTAAAATAAAACTCATATGCTATATTTATATATTAGGTTATATTAGTTTTTGATTTGGATTGAATTTCATTTTAATTTATTTTTTTAATTATTAGAGTGTTTGATTTTGGATGAAATTGTATGTGCACAATATTAATCATTAATTAATTAAAATATCTATGTGGCACCTAATTAATTATCTACGTGGCACTCGATTTTTTATTTCAAAAATAAATTAGAAATCTTGTTTATCATTGGCCGAAACAATAAGATATCCTATGTGGCGCTCTAGTAATTCGGCAAATATATATATATTAGATTATTTTTAAAAGAAAATATACGTGACACCTAATTATTTATCTACGTGGCATTCAAGTTTTTTAATTCAAAAATAATGTCGAAATCTTATTTTTTATTGTCCGGAACCATTTAGATTTCCTACGTGGCGCTTTAATATTTGATTATTGTTTGCTTTTGGATTGAATATTTTTTAGATTAGTGTCTGATTTTGGATGAATTTTAATTTAGATTTTCTTTTTAATTATTAGAGTGTTTGATTTTGGATGGAGTTGAATATATTAGTAATTAATTAATTAAAATATCTACGTGACATTCGATTTTTTTTCATTGGCCGAAACTATTAGATTTTCTACGTGGCGCTCTAATAGCTTAGTAAATATGCCTCCTTAATAAAAAAAAAGCACGCACACTCACTCTGAAAATTATCAAAATTGAAAACTAAAGATTTTTTTATCATAAATACAATATCATTAGAATCTTTTTATTCACTATATTATTTATTTTATTCTATAAATTTTTTGAATAACTTGTAAATTAAGGAACTATTTAAAAAATAAACACTCACATATTATTATTTTAAAAAAAACATGCACACTCACTCAACTCATTCATAATAAACAATACGGAGTAGTTATAAATCATTATTGCCTCTTTTTTATTATTATAATAGTTATACTATTAGATTAATTTATTTTTTAATTACTATTGATATCCAAGATAAAAGGAAACATATATTTATCATGACATTATTTTAAATTTATTTCCTTTATTTTGATTTCCTATATTATTCATATTCCTATAATATATTTGTCATGGTAAAATATTAGTTTGTTAGTAAAAATAATTTGATTCTCATGTCAAAAAAAAAAAAATTGATGACTCAAATTCTTATGTGGCACTAATAAGTAATAATGAGTGACACATCATTCAGAGACAATATTTTATTGTCACAATTGTGACTTATATCATCAAACCAAACATATCCTAAATTAAGACGGAGGTAAAAGTATATGGGACAGTCTAAAATTTAAAAATGGTAATATTCATGTAAAAATAATTAATAATTGACCCGGACGGCGGAACCATAAATATTAGTCCGCTATTAATCAAAGTTTATTGTGACTTATGCATAGAAAAAATTAAGCACAATGTGAAATTGTTACACATGCAAGTAGAAAATTACGCACACATGTTACATGTATGATGTATGATGTATGATGTATTGTGAAATCCTAATTTTCAATATTGTTGCATGATTATAGAAATTTCATAGAGACCTTCCAGCAACACCGGTATTTGCCTATGGTACATCAAAGAAGAAGGCAACAGTTCCAGGGCCAACAATTGAGGCACTAAATGGTGTAGACACCTACATAAGATGGGAAAATAATCTTCCTAAGAAGCACATCCTTCCGTGGGACCCAACCATACCTACGGCGATCCCACGGGGTCAAGACGGGGTCCCCACGGTGGTGCACCTTCACGGTGGGATAGACGAGCCTGAAAGTGATGGTCATGGACATGCTTGGTTTACTAATGGTTTTAAAGATAGAGGAGCTCGTTGGAGTAAGAAAACATACCATTATCATAATCAACAACAACCAGGAAACATGTGGTACCATGATCATGCAATGGGGTTGACTAGGGCTAATCTTTTGGCTGGATTGATTGGTTCTTATATTATTCGACAACCACAAGTTGAGGATGCTCTTAAATTGCCTTCCGGTGACAGTTTTGATAAGGTTATGGTTGTTTGTGATAGGGATTTCTATAGGAATGGATCTCTTTTCATGAATAGCACTGGTAAGTACAATTAATTCATCACTATTATATATATATATCTATTTTTTTTTTAAAGGGTTGATTAAGTATAATTTATAACTAAAATAAATTTAGATCAGTTCAGTAAAGTTCGGTAAAGATAATTTCAGAAAAATAAATGAAAATCAGGTGAATAAAACACCGCGCCCTTAATTGTCACGATCAAATATTAAATGTCCCATATTTATCAGTTCCAAATGACAGTTTTTATCTCATTTTTTCAATAGTAGGCCTACTCACTCGCCTAAGCAAATTAATATTTTTTCTCTCTTTACATTTTGTCAACATTTTCTGAAGGTATGCTTTTGTACGAGCGAAGAGAAATCCAAGAGATGATTTTACTAATTTTATACATGCATATCATGCACAATTGGTTTTTATTAGATAACGATCAATTCGAATTTGGTAGCTTTCCTAACCAAGAGATTTCAGTATTTCCCCTAACTTGTTCTCTACAATTATTGTGAATACAAAGAACGTTTTAAGGCAAGATCATTCAAATATTATTTCCTCCTTTTCAGTGATTTTACTACGTAAATATCAAATTCCTCTTTGTCACCTTTAGCATATGATATGTAAAGCATGACGCTAATTTTATTATACTATTATTAAGTTCTAACAGAAAATTGATGGACCTTACATTTGCATGAATACCAATAAAAAGTGAGATTTGTGATTAAGATACCTTAATTGTAACGCAAGGTTGAATAATTTATTTTGTATTCAGGAAACAACCCAAACATACACCCGGAATGGCAACCAGAATATTTCGGGAATGTGATAGTAGTAAACGGGAAGGCATGGCCATACATGGTGGTTCAACGTCGGAAATACCGGTTTCGAATTATTAACACTAGTAACGCTCGATTTTTCAGATTCTACCTAAGCAATGGGCTTTCATTCATTCATATAGGATCCGATTCAGCTTATCTGGATCGACCCACATTGAGTAAGTCCACATTGGTGGCTCCCTCTGAGATATCGGACGTGATTATCGACTTTTCGAAATCTAAATCCAACTCTGCTGTGCTTGCTAATGATGCTGTTTATCCTTTTCCATCAGGTAATAATCATGTTTCATGCTTTTCTTTCTTGTTTTCCACCATCTTAATTCTTCATTGATTAATCTAATGTTCTACAAAGTGGACATTGCCATGTTCTACTTTTGCCTGTTTCATGTGGTATCCATAGGACAGAATTATAACTTAATGGGAAACTAAATTAGTTGCTTAGTGGACTAATTTGTTTTGCTAGCTAATTAATCATAATTTACCTAACATTTAATTTGTTTTTGATAAGAAGCTAAGATAACCAAGTGCTTAATTAACTACTGTGTCACACATTCTATTTTCCAGTTTTCCTAAAATATACTAAAGGGGCGTGGTGGCCTGGCTAGTTAGCTTGAAAACTTTTGCATGATTGATTACATCCTACTATAATGCCTGGTTTGAACGTACACACAAAAGCAAAGGAAAATGGATAATTATGTGGTTGGTTAAACATAGTGTATTGCCAAGTGGCATGCACGCAACAAACAAGATGTAGTGTCCGGGTCAATAAGAAATGGCTTAATGCATGGGACCATTTGGGAAGCTAGGTTATTGCTGGAAAAGCATTACTGACTATTTAGCTTCAATAGTTGAATTGAATAACACTAAGGGTTAGGTTGAAAAATACTCCGTAATCTAAGGGAATAGAGGAGGGTTAATATCGTAATCACGCTTTTGGTGTCCCAACTTAAAAGACTAAAATACCCTATATAATTTTCAGTTTTTGTCACTTATAAACCTGATTTGACTACAATAAATCTCCAATTTTCCCGTATGTAATAGAGATTTTTAATAGAAACATGTCAAAGTTTGTTATATACTCCCTCTGTATTTATTTAAGGGATACACTTGTCTTTTCCGGCCGTATTTATTTAAGAGAAACACTTGACATTTTTAGTAACTTGACAATTCCACCATCTAACTAAATAATCTATTTACACCCAACCCCCAACCCCCATCCCCTAAAATGACATGGTCTCCACTTGTTTTACCTATTAAAATACAAAAGGTCTTGTGCGCACAAGGTGCACAATAAATTTATTGTACACCAATATAACTTTTACTTATTTTCTTGTAACTTTAACTTAGTTTTGATTAACTTTTATATTAGTAAAAAAAATTGATAGATAAACATTTTAAAGGGTTATATGATTAATTTTATACATTATTAGTGATTTTAAAGAAATAAGTTTTATTAAAATGAAAAAAAAAATCACTAGAAAATAGATAACTTTTACATATATAAGCTTGACTTTTAAGCATTTTGATTTAACTTTTACTCTAGTGTACAATATTTATTGTACAACTCTTGTAAATAAGAATTTGTGATTAAAATATTTACCCAACCCCACTTGTTTTATTACTTTATTTCATTCAATTGTTTTTCTTAATACTCGTGTCCGACCAAATGTATCTCTCAAATAAATACGGAGGGAGTATGAACTTTATGAACATTTTTTTAGGCGATTAAATGTAATATAACACTAATGGAGTACAATATTTTTTAGTTTTTAAATACCGCACGAATCGCGTGCATGCAATACTAGTGTGTAATAAAAAAAGGGCTACATGATAACATGAATTGTGTTTCCTTAACGCAGGGGACCCGGTAAATGATGCAAACAGCAAGGTGATGAAGTTCATAATAAAGAAACAACGTGTGGATGATCCGGCCCATATACCAAAATGGCTAATAAAATATCCATCACCAAACTTATCCACTGCTTCACGGACTCGTTACATTTCCATGTACGAGTACACAAGTCCATCCGACGAACCCACCCATCTTTTTATCAACGGACTATCATTCGACGCTCCAGTAACAGAGTTCGCTAAGGTGGGGTCCAGTGAAATATGGTATGTGATTAATCTAACAGAGGATAATCACCCGCTTCATGTACATCTAGGATTGTTTAAGGTATTGGAGCAAACAAAATTGCTGGATTTTGATAAGTTTAAGGATTGTATGGCCAACAAAAACAACGCAGAGAGGTGTAATGTACACAAACATGCACGGGGTAAAAAATTAGATGTAACAAAGCATGAAAGAGGGTGGAAGAATGTGTTCAAAATGTGGCCAGGTTATGCAACAAAGATATATGTGAGATTCTCTTACATTCATACCAACGCTTCCTACCCTTTTGATGCTACTAAGGACCCTGGTTATGTCTACCATTGCCACGTAAGTATACTCAACAATTACTCACTTACTCTTACATATCTCTTATACAAAAAAAAAAAAAACCGATCTATGAAATTCCTATTACTCCCTCCGTATTTATTTAAGGGATACACTTGCCTTTTCTGGCCGTATTTATTTAAGAGATACACTTGCCATTTTTAGTAACTTATCAACCCTACCATCTAATTAAATAATACATCTAATTTACCCTATGATCCACCATCCTATTAAACAAATAATTTCATAAACCCACCTTATTTCCCACCCACCAAAATAACATGGTCCCCACTTGTTTTATTATTAAAATATCTATCCAATCCCACTTGCTTTATTAATTTTTTTCATTCAATTTTTCTTCTTAATACCTGTGTCCGGCCAAGTGTATCTCTTAAATAAATACGGAGGGAGTATAACCTTATTAACTTGTTGAATAAATTTAATTTGTGGTTGATAATGATATACGCACTTGTAGATACTGGATCATGAGGATAATGTCATGATGCGGCCGTTTAAGTTGGTAAACTAGGATTTGGAGGACGACCTGAGATCTCATGCATGTTATCACCAAGCTAGGTATGTTTTTCAGTCCTTATTGCTCATCTATTACTTATATACTAAAAGAGACACCAGGAATGACACGTGTCAATTCCTGGTGTGATTTTTTCCCGCCAAAAATTTTTTCCTTAAAAAAATATTTACTTTATTCTATTTTTATTTTCTCTCCTTTTATATAAATAATAAATAGAAAAAATTATAGGATTATTAAATATGACATTATTAAAAAAAATTGGTAATATTTAGTCAGATCTTCATATCAATAATAATATTTTGTTCATATTAAGCATATCAAATATTTAATTCGGTCAAATCATCATATTAAACATATAAAATAT
The DNA here is from genome assembly GCF_020520425.1 of Spinacia oleracea. Classification (NCBI taxonomy): domain Eukaryota; kingdom Viridiplantae; phylum Streptophyta; class Magnoliopsida; order Caryophyllales; family Amaranthaceae; genus Spinacia; species Spinacia oleracea. The sequence goes on along the minus strand of NC_079488.1, from coordinate 89,159,143 downwards.
ACACTACGTAATAGAGCGGAAATTGTATATTATATGATAAAATGAGTACTATGAGATTTATTAATTACGCAATAGATTTAAGGGATAAATATTTCAGTTAAAAAAGATAGTCAATTAATAATTTTCAAATAACCGTGCATGCACGGGACCTAATTTAGTTTGCAACAAAAATAAATTGTTTTTCAAAACTTTCAACATTATTTAATTTGTTGTTTGTTTATTTACAATGTATGCTGAACCTTAATTTCTGGGATTTGCAGGAAATTCAGTTGGTCATAAATCATAATGCCCCACTAAGTCAACTATATATGCCTTTTCAGTTCTCTCATTAAGTCAAAAATTTGTAGATTTGTACCGCAGACAAACGCGCGCCACACCTCAAAATACTGTAATTTCTCGATTCATCATCTCGCCTAAGAACATGTATTCCGAAAATAAATGTACTCCACCAAATTTACATGTGTCCGAGGGCCTACAAACGAGTTTGATGGACTTGGGTTTTGTTCTGTTCTACCTAATCTTGATAAAAGTTATTAATATTCAACCTAACTTGGGCTTGAACGAGTTTTATAAATTCTTATTCCAACGTGGTTTATAAAGAGTTTGGTTTGTTCACAAACATGCTCGTTTGCATTTCAAGTTTGAGTTCAAACTCAATCAAAAAAATGCCCTTAAATTACCTTTAAATCATAATTGTATCCACGATCCGTTTAATTTAACTCATGTTTTTTTTCTTCCCAATATAGCTTTCCGTACCTAAAAAAAATGGCTAAATTTTAATTAGTATCGAAAACACTTTTTGTACTCCCTCATTCCAATTAATCGTCTTAATTCGAAAACTTTTCATCTGAATTTTATTAATCGTCTCAATTCGAAAAGTTTTCTCTGTCTCAATTTAATTGGCATACTTCTTTTATTATATGGACCCATTAATAGTTAATTACCTCTTTGTTCCTAATGGTCAATACCAAAAGTTATGGCCCTATATCCTCTCATATTCAATTAAAAAAAATTAAACCGCTATCTCCCGTTACACGTATTTTCTATTAAGATATAAGCAAATGATAATTACAACCCTTAAGGTTGCAAATAAGCATTAAATACACTTATATTTTCAATAAATGAATGGAATCTATTAGGAGAGGTTAATAACTTAATATCCAAAATTAAAATGGATTTAAATCTCTCACACTTTTCCATTATGACATTAAATATTTTCCATTTTTTCAACGTCATATTTTTAATAAAAGTGGAAACGTTATAAATAAATGTAATTTGCTTTGTTTAAATAAAAAAAGAGGAAACTCAATACACATTAATTAATTGTTAAACTAGTGTGTGGCCCGGGCGTTGCCCCGGGTTTTGACTTTTATTCGGATTTATTTGTTGTAAATATGTGTCCATGTATATGATGGGTCGTCATAGAATTATGGGGTTAGACACAAGATTAGCTGCCGATTAATAACCTTCCCAAGCTGAAACTCCACGCTCTATTACCCCGAATGCATGTAATATTGTTCTATAATTATTCAACCACTTACTCGTTATCACGTTCTATTACCCTGAGTTTATTTTTTTAGGCTTAATCTAGAAAAGTAATAATTGTACATTTATAAATTGAAAAGTAACAATTGTACATTTTTAAATTGAATAATCATTCCCTTTTTTTGCATTCACTTCTATTCAATTTGTTGTTTATTGTAAAATGATCATAAATGTTTATATAGAATATATAACACAAGTTGTGGTTGGTTAAGATGGTTGGACGTTGAACTTTTAACAAAGAGGTCTGGTGTTCGATCCTTGCTTACATGTTTTTTGGTTGTCAATGACATGTCATGATGCTGATTAGTGGTGACGTGGCGTAATAAGAAGAGGTATACGTGACACGTATACGTTCTTAAAAACGCCTTTTAATATATTAGTATAGATGCGTGCAAAATATCAAACGTAAAGAACATTTGGGACGGGGGGAAGTATAAAATTAACTAGCGCGTGCAATTGACCAAAACCCCAAATATCGTTAACTCAACTATGTTAGGGGGTGTTTGGTTCGCGGATTTTAGGATGAGATATGGGTTTAGAATGGTTTAAACCCATACCATGTTTTTGGTTGAAAAATTTAAGAATTTTAAACTCATACCTCAAACACACAAGATATGGGGTTTAAAACCTAGGGGTGGACCGGTATAGCTTCATACCGTATCAAACAAAAAGAAAAAACACGTCCCCAAAATCGAACCAACCGTATTAAAAATCAAGTTCCAAACACATAACACCTTAATATCATTCATTATTTCAACCCCGTACCACTTTGCGAATCAAAAGCCGGTTAAAGTATTCATGATTTCTTGAGCATACCAATTATTTGTTGATTTAGTGGTGATTGAGGCTGAACTTGGTAAGGAGAACCCATGTTCGATCCCCTGCAACAACTATTAGGAGGGAAATGAAACTTAACCATCCAGAACTCACCACAAACCCAGATTAGCCTAATGAGTGAACCGGGTGCTAAAAAAATTATTTCTTGAGCATAGTTCAAAATTATACTTCGTATTAAAAGAAAAAATTGTTGAGCATCACCCTCTCGGGTTTGAACCATGTCTTTGTCGATATCTAGCACCTGTTCTCCGCTTTCATGGCGAAACTGCAGTCACCGAACTCCTAAAATCACAACCCCTGCCGCATTTTTCCGCCATGGGTGCAGGAGCACTAATCAAACAGCCCTTCAATTCAACTCTTCTGCACCAGATTCTTTGTTTACCCAACGATTTGGGTTCTGCATTTCTGGGGCCAAATTGGGATTTCGTGTGAAAGCTGAGAACAGTGGAGGAGAGATAAAGATGAGTGAGGAAGAAAAATTGGAAGAATTGAGGGGGAAGAGTACAATGCCTGATAGGTTTAGGCACTTGACTAAGGAAGCTCCTTCTCCCCCTCTTCGTTGGCCTTGGTTTGTAGGTCTCTCTCTTTCTCTCTCTCTCCGTTTAGCTTTATCTTTAGTGGTTTTTATTTTTTTTATTTTGTTGATGTTGTGCCCCTTTATTTGAATGTTTTAAATGGATTTTCAGTTCATCATGATTCCGCTTGTTTTTTTATATTTTTTTGTTCAGTTCACTCAAAAATTTATGGAAATTACTATTGAAGGAAAGGAGTAAATTGGGAAATGTGTTGGTTTTGATGGAGGAGGTTAATGATTCTCAATGTTGGAACAAGAAGAAATTCAGTAGCAAGGGTTTTGAGGTGGGTTAGTGTTGGTTTTAGATATTCTATATAATTTGACATGGGTTATAGATAGCTCTTAGCCGAATACCCAATTTCCTTGTGGATTGTTTATTAAGCG